>NC_090933.1:1301748669-1302390669 GCF_040938575.1 Ambystoma mexicanum
AGGGGGGGTTAAGTACCCACGCTCGTGAGTGAGCAGCAAGTGCAGCAAGAGGGGGGAGGGGGAGGGGGGAGGGGGAGAGGGAGAGGGGGGTAAGTGCCCACGCTCTTGAGTGAGCAGCAAGTGCAGCAAGAGGGGAGGAGGAGAGGGAGAGGGGGGGTAAGTGCCCACGCTCGTGAGTGAGCAGCAAGTGCAGCAAGAGGGGGAGGGGGGAGGGAGAGGGGGGTAAGTGCCCACGCTCGTGAGTGAGCAGCAAGTGCAGCAAGAGGGGAGGAGGAGAGGGAGAGGGGGGGTAAGTGTCCACGCTCGTGAGTGAGCAGCAAGTGCAGCAAGAGGGGAGGAGGAGAGGGAGACGGGGGGTAAGTGCCCACGCTCGTGAGTGAGCAGCAAGTGCAGCAAGAGGGGAGGGGGGAGAGGGAGAGGGGGGTAAGTGCCCACGCTCGTGAGTGAGCAGCAAGTGCAGCAAGAGGGGAGGAGGAGAGGGAGAGGGGGGGGTAAGTGCCCACGCTCGTGAGTGAGCAGCAAGTGCAGCAGAGGGGGAGGGAGAGAGGGAGAGGGGGGTAAGTGCCCACGCTCGTGAGTGAGCAGCAAGTGCAGCAAGAGGGGGAGGGGGAGAGGGAGAGGGGGGGTAAGTGCCCACGCTCTTGAGTGAGCAGCAAGTGCAGCAAGAGGGGGAGGGGGAGAGGGAGAGGGGGGGTAAGTGTCCACGCTCTTCAGTGAGCAGCAAGTGCAGCAAGAGGGGAGGAGGAGAGGGAGAGGGGGGGTAAGTGCCCACGCTCGTGAGTGAGCAGCAAGTGCAGCAAGATGAGAGGGGGAGAGGGAGAAGGGGGGTAAGTGCCCATGCTCGTGAGTGAGCAGCAAGTGCAGCAAGAGGGGAGGAGGAGAGGGAGACGGGGGTAAGTGCCCACGCTCGTGAGTGAGCAGCAAGTGCAGCAAGAGGGGAGGGGGAGAGGGAGAGGGGGGTAAGTGCCCAAGCTCATGAGTGAGCAGCAAGTGCAGCAAGAGGGGGAGGGGGAGAGGGAGAGGGGGTAAGTGCCCACGCTCGTGAGTGAGCAGCAAGTGCAGCAAGAGGGGAGGAGGAGAGGGAGAGGGGGGGGGGGTAAGTGCCCATGCTCGTGAGTGAGCAGCAAGTGGAGCAAGAGGGGGAGGGGGAGAGGGAGAGGGGGGGGGTAAGTGCCCACGCTCGTGAGTGAGCAGCAAGTGCAGCAAGAGGGGAGGAGGAGAGGGAGAGGGGGGGGTAAGTGCCCACGCTCGTGAGTGAGCCGCAAGTGCAGCAAGAGGGGAGGAGGAGAGGGAGAGGGGGGTAAGTGCCCATGCTCGTGAGTGAGCAGCAAGTGCAGCAAAAGGGAAGGGGGAGAGGGAGAGGGGGGTAAGTGCCCACGCTCGTGAGTGAGCAGCAAGTGCAGCAAGAGGGGAGGGGGAGAGGGGGAGGGGGAGGGGGGGTAAGTGCCCACGCTCGTGAGTGAGCAGCAACTGCAGCAAGAGGGGAGGAGGAGAGGGAGGGGCAGTAAGTGCCCACGCTCGTGAGTGAGGAGCAAGTGCAGCAAGAGGGGAGGGGGAGAGGGAGAGGGAGAGGGGGGTAAGTGCCCACGCTCGTGAGTGAGCAGCAAGTGCAGCAAGAGTGGGAGGGGGAGAGGGAGAGGGGGGTAAGTGCCAACGCTCTTGAGTGAGCAGCAAGTGCAGCAAGAGGGGAGGAGGAGAGGGAGAGGGGGGGGTAAGTGCCCACGCTCGTGAGTGAGCAGCAAGTGCAGCAAGAGGGGGAGGGGGAGAGGGAGAGGGGGGTAAGTGCCCACGCTCTTGAGTGAGCAGCAAGTGCAGCAAGAGGGGAGGAGGAGAGGGGGGGTTAAGTGCCCACGCTCGTGAGTGAGCAGCAAGTGCAGCAAGAGGGGAGGAGGAGAGGGAGAGGGGGGGTAAGTGCCCATGCTCGTGAGTGAGCAGCAAGTGCAGCAAGAGGGGGAGGGGGAGAGGGAGAGGGGGGTAAGTGCCCACGCTCGTGAGTGAGCAGCAAGTGCAGCAAGAGGGGAGGAGGAGAGGGAGAGGGGGGGGTAAGTGCCCACGCTCGTGAGTGAGCCGCAAGTGCAGCAAGAGGGGAGGAGGAGAGGGAGAGGGGGGTAAGTGCCCATGCTCGTGAGTGAGCAGCAAGTGCAGCAAGAGGGGGAGGGGGAGAGGGAGAGGGGGTAAGTGCCCACGCTCGTGAGTGAGCAGCAAGTGCAGCAAGAGGGGAGGAGGAGAGGGAGAGGGGGGGGTAAGTGCCCATGCTCGTGAGTGAGCAGCAAGTGCAGCAAGAGGGGGAGGGGGAGAGGGAGAGGGGGGGTAAGTGCCCACGCTCGTGAGTGAGCAGCAAGTGCAGCAAGAGGGGAGGAGGAGAGGGAGAGGGGGGGGTAAGTGCCCACGCTCGTGAGTGAGCCGCAAGTGCAGCAAGAGGGGAGGAGGAGAGGGAGAGGGGGGTAAGTGCCCATGCTCGTGAGTGAGCAGCAAGTGCAGCAAGAGGGGAGGAGGAGAGGGAGAGGGGGGGGTAAGTGCCCACGCTCGTGAGTGAGCCGCAAGTGCAGCAAGAGGGGAGGAGGAGAGGGAGAGGGGGGTAAGTGCCCATGCTCGTGAGTGAGCAGCAAGTGCAGCAAGAGGGGAGGGGGAGAGGGAGAGGGGGGTAAGTGCCCACGCTCGTGAGTGAGCAGCAAGTGCAGCAAGAGGGGAGGGGGAGAGGGGGAGGGAGAGGGGGGGTAAGTGCCCACGCTCGTGAGTGAGCAGCAACTGCAGCAAGAGGGGGAGGGGGAGAGGGAGAGGGGGGGGTAAGTGTCCATGCTCGTGAGTGAGCAGCAAGTGCAGCAAGAGGGGAGGGGGAGAGGGAGAGGGAGAGGGGGGGTAAGTGCCCACGCTCGTGAGTGAGCAGCAAGTGCAGCAAGAGTGGGAGGGGGAGAGGGGGGGTAAGTGCCCACGCTCTTGAGTGAGCAGCAAGTGCAGCAAGAGGGGAGGAGGAGAGGGAGAGGGGGGTAAGTGCCCACGCTCATGAGTGAGCAGCAAGTGCAGCAAGAGGGGGAGGGGGAGAGGGAGAGGGGGGTAAGTGCCCACGCTCTTGAGTGAGCAGCAAGTGCAGCAAGAGGGGAGGAGGAGAGGGGGGGTTAAGTACCCACGCTCGTGAGTGAGCAGCAAGTGCAGCAAGAGGGGAGGGGGAGGGGGAGGGGGAGAGGGAGAGGGGGGTAAGTGCCCACGCTCTTGAGTGAGCAGCAAGTGCAGCAAGAGGGGAGGAGGAGAGGGAGAGGGGGGGTAAGTGCCCACGCTCGTGAGTGAGCAGCAAGTGCAGCAAGAGGGGGAGGGGGGGAGGGAGAGGGGGGTAAGTGCCCACGCTCGTGAGTGAGCAGCAAGTGCAGCAAGAGGGGAGGAGGAGAGGGAGAGGGGGGGTAAGTGTCCATGCTCGTGAGTGAGCAGCAAGTGCAGCAAGAGGGGAGGAGGAGAGGGAGACGGGGGTAAGTGCCCACGCTCGTGAGTGAGCAGCAAGTGCAGCAAGAGGGGAGGGGGAGAGGGAGAGGGGGGGTAAGTGCCCACGCTCGTGAGTGAGCAGCAAGTGCAGCAAGAGGGGAGGAGGAGAGGGAGAGGGGGGTAAGTGCCCACGCTCGTGAGTGAGCAGCAAGTGCAGCAAGAGGGGGAGGGAGAGAGGGAGAGGGGGGTAAGTGCCCACGCTCGTGAGTGAGCAGCAAGTGCAGCAAGAGGGGGAGGGGGAGAGGGAGAGGGGGGGGTAAGTGCCCACGCTCTTGAGTGAGCAGCAAGTGCAGCAAGAGGGGGAGGGGGGAGAGGGAGAGGGGGGGTAAGTGTCCACGCTCTTCAGTGAGCAGCAAGTGCAGCAAGAGGGGAAGAGGAGAGGGGAGAGGGGGGGTAAGTGCCCACGCTCGTGAGTGAGTAGCAAGTGCAGCAAGAGGGGAGGGGAGAGGGAGAGGGGGGTGTAAGTGCCCACGCTCGTGAGTGAGCAGCAAGTGCAGCAAGAGGGGAGGGGGAGGGAGAGGGGGGTAAGTGCCCACGCTCGTGAGTGAGCAGCAAGTGCAGCAAGAGGGGAGGAGGAGAGGGAGAGGGGGGGGTAAGTGCCCACGCTCGTGAGTGAGCAGCAAGTGCAGCAAGAGGGGAGGGGGAGAGGGAGAGGGGGGGTAAGTGCCCACGCTCGTGAGTGAGCAGCAAGTGTAGCAAAAAGGGAGGGCGAGAGGGAGACGGGGGGTAAGTGTCCACGCTCATGAGTGAGCAGCAAGTGCAGCAAGAGGGGAGGGGGAGAGGGAGAGGGGGGTAAGTGCACACGCTCGTGAGTGAGCAGCAAGTGCAGCAAGAGGGGGAGGGGGAGAGGGGGTAAGTGCCCACGCTCGTGAGTGAGCAGCAAGTGCAGCAAGAGGGGAGGAGGAGAGTGAGAGGGGGGGGTAAGTGCCCACGCTCGTGAGTGAGCCGCAAGTGCAGCAAGAGGGGAGGAGGAGAGGGAGAGGGGGGTAAGTGCCCATGCTCGTGAGTGAGCAGCAAGTGCAGCAAGAGGGGAGGAGGAGAGGGAGAGGGGGGGGTAAGTGCCCACGCTCGTGAGTGAGCCGCAAGTGCAGCAAGAGGGGAGGAGGAGAGGGAGAGGGGGGTAAGTGCCCATGCTCGTGAGTGAGCAGCAAGTGCAGCAAGAGGGGAGGGGGAGAGGGAGAGGGGGGTAAGTGCCCACGCTCGTGAGTGAGCAGCAAGTGCAGCAAGAGGGGAGGGGGAGAGGGGGAGGGAGAGGGGGGGTAAGTGCCCACGCTCGTGAGTGAGCAGCAACTGCAGCAAGAGGGGAGGGGGAGAGGGAGAGGGGGGGTAAGTGTCCATGCTCGTGAGTGAGCAGCAAGTGCAGCAAGAGGGGAGGGGGAGAGGGAGAGGGAGAGGGGGGGTAAGTGCCCACGCTCGTGAGTGAGCAGCAAGTGCAGCAAGAGTGGGAGGGGGAGAGGGGGGGTAAGTGCCCACCCTCGTGATTGAGCAGCAAGTGCAGCAAGAGGGGAGGAGGAGAGGGAGAGGGGGGTAAGTGCCCACGCTCATGAGTGAGCAGCAAGTGCAGCAAGAGGGGGAGGGGGAGAGGGAGAGGGGGGTAAGTGCCCACGCTCTTGAGTGAGCAGCAAGTGCAGCAAGAGGGGAGGAGGAGAGGGGGGGTTAAGTACCCACGCTCGTGAGTGAGCAGCAAGTGCAGCAAGAGGGGAGGGGGAGGGGGAGGGGGAGAGGGAGAGGGGGGTAAGTGCCCACGCTCTTGAGTGAGCAGCAAGTGCAGCAAGAGGGGAGGAGGAGAGGGAGAGGGGGGGTAAGTGCCCACGCTCGTGAGTGAGCAGCAAGTGCAGCAAGAGGGGGAGGGGGGGAGGGAGAGGGGGGTAAGTGCCCACGCTCGTGAGTGAGCAGCAAGTGCAGCAAGAGGGGAGGAGGAGAGGGAGAGGGGGGGTAAGTGTCCATGCTCGTGAGTGAGCAGCAAGTGCAGCAAGAGGGGAGGAGGAGAGGGAGACGGGGGTAAGTGCCCACGCTCGTGAGTGAGCAGCAAGTGCAGCAAGAGGGGAGGGGGAGAGGGAGAGGGGGGTAAGTGCCCACGCTCGTGAGTGAGCAGCAAGTGCAGCAAGAGGGGAGGAGGAGAGGGAGAGGGGGGGTAAGTGCCCACGCTCGTGAGTGAGCAGCAAGTGCAGCAAGAGGGGGAGGGAGAGAGGGAGAGGGGGGTAAGTGCCCACGCTCGTGAGTGAGCAGCAAGTGCAGCAAGAGGGGGAGGGGAGAGGGAGAGGGGGGGTAAGTGCCCACGCTCTTGAGTGAGCAGCAAGTGCAGCAAGAGTGGGAGAGGGAGAGGGGGGGTAAGTGCCCACCCTCGTGATTGAGCAGCAAGTGCAGCAAGAGGGGAGGAGGAGAGGGAGAGGGGGGGTAGGTAGAGGGGGGGTAAGTGTCCACGCTCGTGAGTGAGTAGCAAGTGCAGCAAGAGGGGAGGGGGAGAGGGAGACGGGGGTAAATGCCCACGCTCGTGAGTGAGCAGCAAGTGCAGCAAGAGGGGAGGGGGAGAGGGAGAGGGGGGTAAGTGCCCACGCTCGTGAGTGAGCAGCAAGTGCAGCAAGAGGGGGAGGGGGGGAGGGAGAGGGGGTAAGTGCCCACGCTCGTGAGTGAGCAGCAAGTGCAGCAAGAGGGGAGGAGGAGAGGGAGAGGGGGGTAAGTGCCCACGCTCATGAGTGAGCAGCAAGTGCAGCAAGAGGGGGAGGGGGAGAGGGAGAGTGGGGTAAGTGCCCACGCTCATGAGTGAGCAGCAAGTGCAGCAAGAGGGGAGGAGGAGAGGGAGGGGGGGTAAGTGTCCATGCTCGTGAGTGAGCAGCAAGTGCAGCAAGAGTGGGAGGGGGAGAGGGAGAGGGGGGTAAGTGCCAACGCTCTTGAGTGAGCAGCAAGTGCAGCAAGAGGGGAGGAGGAGAGGGAGAGGGGGGGGTAAGTGCCCACGCTCGTGAGTGAGCAGCAAGTGCAGCAAGAGGGGGAGGGGGAGAGGGAGAGGGGGGTAAGTGCCCACGCTCTTGAGTGAGCAGCAAGTGCAGCAAGAGGGGAGGAGGAGAGGGGGGGTTAAGTGCCCACGCTCGTGAGTGAGCAGCAAGTGCAGCAAGAGGGGAGGAGGAGAGGGAGAGGGGGGGGTAAGTGCCCATGCTCGTGAGTGAGCAGCAAGTGCAGCAAGAGGGGGAGGGGGAGAGGGAGAGGGGGGGTAAGTGCCCACGCTCGTGAGTGAGCAGCAAGTGCAGCAAGAGGGGAGGAGGAGAGGGAGAGGGGGGGGTAAGTGCCCACGCTCGTGAGTGAGCCGCAAGTGCAGCAAGAGGGGAGGAGGAGAGGGAGAGGGGGGTAAGTGCCCATGCTCGTGAGTGAGCAGCAAGTGCAGCAAGAGGGGGAGGGGGAGAGGGAGAGGGGGGGTAAGTGTCCATGCTCGTGAGTGAGCAGCAAGTGCAGCAAGAGGGGAGGAGGAGAGGGAGAGGGAGAGGGGGGGTAAGTGCCCATGCTCGTGAGTGAGCAGCAAGTGCAGCAAGAGGGGAGGAGGAGAGGGAGAGGGGGGGTAAGTGCCCACGCTCGTGAGTGAGCAGCAAGTGCAGCAAGATGAGAGGGGGAGAGGGAGAAGGGGGGTAAGTGCCCATGCTCGTGAGTGAGCAGCAAGTGCAGCAAGAGGGGAGGAGGAGAGGGAGACGGGGGTAAGTGCCCACGCTCGTGAGTGAGCAGCAAGTGCAGCAAGAGGGGAGGGGGAGAGGGAGAGGGGGGTAAGTGCCCAAGCTCATGAGTGAGCAGCAAGTGCAGCAAGAGGGGGAGGGGGAGAGGGAGAGGGGGTAAGTGCCCACGCTCGTGAGTGAGCAGCAAGTGCAGCAAGAGGGGAGGAGGAGAGGGAGAGGGGGGGGGGTAAGTGCCCATGCTCGTGAGTGAGCAGCAAGTGGAGCAAGAGGGGGAGGGGGAGAGGGGAGAGGGGGGGGGTAAGTGCCCACGCTCGTGAGTGAGCAGCAAGTGCAGCAAGAGGGGAGGAGGAGGAGAGAGGGGGGGGTAAGTGCCCACGCTCGTGAGTGAGCCGCAAGTGCAGCAAGAGGGGAGGAGGAGAGGGAGAGGGGGTAAGTGCCCATGCTCGTGAGTGAGCAGCAAGTGCAGCAAAAGGGAAGGGGGAGAGGGAGAGGGGGGTAAGTGCCCACGCTCGTGAGTGAGCAGCAAGTGCAGCAAGAGGGGAGGGGGAGAGGGGGGAGGGGGAGGGGGGGTAAGTGCCCACGCTCGTGAGTGAGCAGCAACTGCAGCAAGAGGGGAGGAGGAGAGGGAGGGGCAGTAAGTGCCCACGCTCGTGAGTGAGGAGCAAGTGCAGCAAGAGGGGAGGGGGAGAGGGAGAGGGAGAGGGGGGTAAGTGCCCACGCTCGTGAGTGAGCAGCAAGTGCAGCAAGAGTGGGAGGGGGAGAGGGAGAGGGGGGTAAGTGCCAACGCTCTTGAGTGAGCAGCAAGTGCAGCAAGAGGGGAGGAGGAGAGGGAGAGGGGGGGGTAAGTGCCCACGCTCGTGAGTGAGCAGCAAGTGCAGCAAGAGGGGGAGGGGGAGAGGGAGAGGGGGGTAAGTGCCCACGCTCTTGAGTGAGCAGCAAGTGCAGCAAGAGGGGAGGAGGAGAGGGGGGTTAAGTGCCCACGCTCGTGAGTGAGCAGCAAGTGCAGCAAGAGGGGAGGAGGAGAGGGAGAGGGGGGGGGTAAGTGCCCATGCTCGTGAGTGAGCAGCAAGTGCAGCAAGAGGGGGAGGGGGAGAGGGAGAGGGGGGGTAAGTGCCCACGCTCGTGAGTGAGCAGCAAGTGCAGCAAGAGGGGAGGAGGAGAGGGAGAGGGGGGGGTAAGTGCCCACGCTCGTGAGTGAGCCGCAAGTGCAGCAAGAGGGGAGGAGGAGAGGGAGAGGGGGGTAAGTGCCCATGCTCGTGAGTGAGCAGCAAGTGCAGCAAGAGGGGGAGGGGAGAGGGAGAGGGGGTAAGTGCCCACGCTCGTGAGTGAGCAGCAAGTGCAGCAAGAGGGGAGGAGGAGAGGGAGAGGGGGGGGTAAGTGCCCATGCTCGTGAGTGAGCAGCAAGTGCAGCAAGAGGGGGAGGGGGAGAGGGAGAGGGGGGGTAAGTGCCCACGCTCGTGAGTGAGCAGCAAGTGCAGCAAGAGGGGAGGAGGAGAGGGAGAGGGGGGGGTAAGTGCCCACGCTCGTGAGTGAGCCGCAAGTGCAGCAAGAGGGGAGGAGGAGAGGGAGAGGGGGGTAAGTGCCCATGCTCGTGAGTGAGCAGCAAGTGCAGCAAGAGGGGAGGAGGAGAGGGAGAGGGGGGGGTAAGTGCCCACGCTCGTGAGTGAGCCGCAAGTGCAGCAAGAGGGGAGGAGGAGAGGGAGAGGGGGGTAAGTGCCCATGCTCGTGAGTGAGCAGCAAGTGCAGCAAGAGGGAGGGGGAGAGGGAGAGGGGGTAAGTGCCCACGCTCGTGAGTGAGCAGCAAGTGCAGCAAGAGGGGAGGGGGAGAGGGGGAGGGAGAGGGGGGGTAAGTGCCCACGCTCGTGAGTGAGCAGCAACTGCAGCAAGAGGGGGAGGGGGAGAGGGAGAGGGGGGGTAAGTGTCCATGCTCGTGAGTGAGCAGCAAGTGCAGCAAGAGGGGAGGGGGAGAGGGAGAGGGAGAGGGGGGGTAAGTGCCCACGCTCGTGAGTGAGCAGCAAGTGCAGCAAGAGTGGGAGGGGGAGAGGGGGGGTAAGTGCCCACGCTCTTGAGTGAGCAGCAAGTGCAGCAAGAGGGGAGGAGGAGAGGGAGAGGGGGGTAAGTGCCCACGCTCATGAGTGAGCAGCAAGTGCAGCAAGAGGGGGAGGGGGAGAGGGAGAGGGGGGTAAGTGCCCACGCTCTTGAGTGAGCAGCAAGTGCAGCAAGAGGGGAGGAGGAGAGGGGGGGTTAAGTACCCACGCTCGTGAGTGAGCAGCAAGTGCAGCAAGAGGGGAGGGGGAGGGGGAGGGGGAGAGGGAGAGGGGGGTAAGTGCCCACGCTCTTGAGTGAGCAGCAAGTGCAGCAAGAGGGGAGGAGGAGAGGGAGAGGGGGGGTAAGTGCCCACGCTCGTGAGTGAGCAGCAAGTGCAGCAAGAGGGGGAGGGGGGGAGGGAGAGGGGGGTAAGTGCCCACGCTCGTGAGTGAGCAGCAAGTGCAGCAAGAGGGGAGGAGGAGAGGGAGAGGGGGGGTAAGTGTCCATGCTCGTGAGTGAGCAGCAAGTGCAGCAAGAGGGGAGGAGGAGAGGGAGACGGGGGTAAGTGCCCACGCTCGTGAGTGAGCAGCAAGTGCAGCAAGAGGGGAGGGGAGAGGGAGAGGGGGGTAAGTGCCCACGCTCGTGAGTGAGCAGCAAGTGCAGCAAGAGGGGAGGAGGAGAGGGAGAGGGGGGGTAAGTGCCCACGCTCGTGAGTGAGCAGCAAGTGCAGCAAGAGGGGGAGGGAGAGAGGGAGAGGGGGGTAAGTGCCCACGCTCGTGAGTGAGCAGCAAGTGCAGCAAGAGGGGGAGGGGGAGAGGGAGAGGGGGGGTAAGTGCCCACGCTCTTGAGTGAGCAGCAAGTGCAGCAAGAGGGGGAGGGGGAGAGGGAGAGGGGGGGTAAGTGTCCACGCTCTTCAGTGAGCAGCAAGTGCAGCAAGAGGGGAAGAGGAGAGGGAGAGGGGGGGTAAGTGCCCACGCTCGTGAGTGAGTAGCAAGTGCAGCAAGAGGGGAGGGGGAGAGGGAGAGGGGGGTGTAAGTGCCCACGCTCGTGAGTGAGCAGCAAGTGCAGCAAGAGGGGAGGGGGAGGGAGAGGGGGGTAAGTGCCCACGCTCGTGAGTGAGCAGCAAGTGCAGCAAGAGGGGAGGAGGAGAGGGGAGAGGGGGGGGGTAAGTGCCCACGCTCGTGAGTGAGCAGCAAGTGCAGCAAGAGGGGAGGGGGAGAGGGAGAGGGGGGGTAAGTGCCCACGCTCGTGAGTGAGCAGCAAGTGTAGCAAAAAGGGAGGGCGAGAGGGAGACGGGGGGTAAGTGTCCACGCTCATGAGTGAGCAGCAAGTGCAGCAAGAGGGGAGGGGGAGAGGGAGAGGGGGGTAAGTGCACACGCTCGTGAGTGAGCAGCAAGTGCAGCAAGAGGGGGAGGGGGAGAGGGGGTAAGTGCCCACGCTCGTGAGTGAGCATCAAGTGCAGCAAGAGGGGAGGAGGAGAGGGAGAGGGGGGGTAAGTGTCCACGCTCGTGAGTGAGCAGCAAGTGCAGCAAGAGGGGAGGAGGAGAGGGAGAGGGGGGTAGGGAGAGGGGGGGTAAGTGTCCACGCTCGTGAGTGAGCAGCAAGTGCAGCAAGAGGGGAGGGGGAGAGGGAGACGGGGGTAAGTGCCCACGCTCGTGAGTGAGCAGCAAGTGCAGCAAGAGGGGAGGGGGAGAGGGAGAGGGGGGTAAGTGCCCACGCTCGTGAGTGAGCAGCAAGTGCAGCAAGAGGGGGAGGGGGAGAGGGAGAGGGAGGGTAAGTGCCCACGCTCGTGAGTGAGCAGCAAGTGCAGCAAGAGGGGAGGAGGAGAGGGAGGGGGGGTAAGTGTCCATGCTCGTGAGTGAGCAGCAAGTGCAGCAAGAGGGGAGGGGGAGAGGGAGACGGGGGTAAGTGCCCACGCTCGTGAGTGAGCAGCAAGTGCAGCAAGAGGGGAGGGGGAGAGGGAGAGGGGGGTAAGTGCCCACGCTCGTGAGTGAGCAGCAAGTGCAGCAAGAGGGGGAGGGGGGTAGGGAGAGGGGGTAAGTGCCCACGCTCGTGAGTGAGCAGCAAGTGCAGCAAGACGGGAGGAGGAGAGGGAGAGGGGGGGTAAGTGCCCATGCTCGTGAGTGAGCAGCAAGTGCAGCAAGAGGGGAGGAGGAGAGGGAGAGGGGGGGTAAGTGCCCACCCTCGTGATTGAGCAGCAAGTGCAGCAAGAGGGGAGGAGGAGAGGGAGAGGGGGGGTAGGTAGAGGGGGGGTAAGTGTCCACGCTCGTGAGTGAGTAGCAAGTGCAGCAAGAGGGGAGGGGGAGAGGGAGACGGGGGTAAATGCCCACGCTCGTGAGTGAGCAGCAAGTGCAGCAAGAGGGGAGGGGGAGAGGGAGAGGGGGGTAAGTGCCCACGCTCGTGAGTGAGCAGCAAGTGCAGCAAGAGGGGGAGGGGGGGAGGGAGAGGGGGTAAGTGCCCACGCTCGTGAGTGAGCAGCAAGTGCAGCAAGAGGGGAGGAGGAGAGGGAGAGGGGGGTAAGTGCCCACGCTCATGAGTGAGCAGCAAGTGCAGCAAGAGGGGGAGGGGGAGAGGGAGAGTGGGGTAAGTGCCCACGCTCATGAGTGAGCAGCAAGTGCAGCAAGAGGGGAGGAGGAGAGGGAGGGGGGGTAAGTGTCCATGCTCGTGAGTGAGCAGCAAGTGCAGCAAGAGGGGAGGAGGAGACGGAGAGGGGGGGTAAGTGTCCATGCTCGTGAGTGAGCAGCAAGTGCAGCAAGAGGGGAGGAGGAGAGGGAGAGGGAGAGGGGGGGTAAGTGCCCATGCTCGTGAGTGAGCAGCAAGTGCAGCAAGAGGGGAGGAGGAGAGGGAGAGGGGGGGTAAGTGCCCACGCTCGTGAGTGAGCAGCAAGTGCAGCAAGATGAGAGGGGGAGAGGGAGAAGGGGGGTAAGTGCCCATGCTCGTGAGTGAGCAGCAAGTGCAGCAAGAGGGGAGGAGGAGAGGGAGACGGGGGTAAGTGCCCACGCTCGTGAGTGAGCAGCAAGTGCAGCAAGAGGGGAGGGGGAGAGGGAGAGGGGGGTAAGTGCCCAAGCTCATGAGTGAGCAGCAAGTGCAGCAAGAGGGGGAGGGGGAGAGGGAGAGGGGGTAAGTGCCCACGCTCGTGAGTGAGCAGCAAGTGCAGCAAGAGGGGAGGAGGAGAGGGAGAGGGGGGGGGGGTAAGTGCCCATGCTCGTGAGTGAGCAGCAAGTGGAGCAAGAGGGGGAGGGGGAGAGGGAGAGGGGGGGGGTAAGTGCCCACGCTCGTGAGTGAGCAGCAAGTGCAGCAAGAGGGGAGGAGGAGAGGGAGAGGGGGGGGTAAGTGCCCACGCTCGTGAGTGAGCCGCAAGTGCAGCAAGAGGGGAGGAGGAGAGGGAGAGGGGGGTAAGTGCCCATGCTCGTGAGTGAGCAGCAAGTGCAGCAAAAGGGAAGGGGGAGAGGGAGAGGGGGGTAAGTGCCCACGCTCGTGAGTGAGCAGCAAGTGCAGCAAGAGGGGAGGGGGAGAGGGGGAGGGGGAGGGGGGGTAAGTGCCCACGCTCGTGAGTGAGCAGCAACTGCAGCAAGAGGGGAGGAGGAGAGGGAGGGGCAGTAAGTGCCCACGCTCGTGAGTGAGGAGCAAGTGCAGCAAGAGGGGAGGGGGAGAGGGAGAGGGAGAGGGGGGTAAGTGCCCACGCTCGTGAGTGAGCAGCAAGTGCAGCAAGAGTGGGAGGGGGAGAGGGAGAGGGGGGTAAGTGCCAACGCTCTTGAGTGAGCAGCAAGTGCAGCAAGAGGGGAGGAGGAGAGGGAGAGGGGGGGGTAAGTGCCCACGCTCGTGAGTGAGCAGCAAGTGCAGCAAGAGGGGGAGGGGGAGAGGGAGAGGGGGGTAAGTGCCCACGCTCTTGAGTGAGCAGCAAGTGCAGCAAGAGGGGAGGAGGAGAGGGGGGGTTAAGTGCCCACGCTCGTGAGTGAGCAGCAAGTGCAGCAAGAGGGGAGGGGGAGGGGGAGGGGGAGAGGGAGAGGGGGGTAAGTGCCCACGCTCTTGAGTGAGCAGCAAGTGCAGCAAGAGGGGAGGAGGAGAGGGAGAGGGGGGGTAAGTGCCCACGCTCGTGAGTGAGCAGCAAGTGCAGCAAGAGGGGGAGGGGGAGAGGGAGAGGGGGGTAAGTGCCCACGCTCGTGAGTGAGCAGCAAGTGCAGCAAGAGGGGAGGATGAGAGGGAGAGGGGGGGGGTAAGTGTCCATGCTCGTGAGTGAGCAGCAAGTGCAGCAAGAGGGGAGGAGGAGAGGGAGACGGGGGTAAGTGCCCACGCTCGTGAGTGAGCAGCAAGTGCAGCAAGAGGGGAGGAGGAGAGGGAGAGGGGGGGTAAGTGCCCACGCTCGTGAGTGAGTAGCAAGTGCAGCAAGAGGGGAGGGGGAGAGGGAGAGGGGGGTGTAAGTGCCCACGCTCGTGAGTGAGCAGCAAGTGCAGCAAGAGGGGAGGGGGAGGGAGAGGGGGGTAAGTGCCCACGCTCGTGAGTGAGCAGCAAGTGCAGCAAGAGGGGAGGGGGAGAGGGGGGTAAGTGCCCACGCTCGTGAGTGAGCAGCAAGTGCAGCAAGAGGGGAGGGGGAGAGGGAGAGGGGGGGTAAGTGTCCACGCTCGTGAGTGAGCAGCAAGTGCAGCAAGAGGGGAGGGGGAGAGGGATAGGGGGGTAAGTGCCCAGGCTCGTGAGTGAGCAGCAAGTGCAGCAAGAGGGGAGGAGGAGAGGGAGAGGGGGGGTAAGTGCCCACGCTCGTGAGCAGCAAGTGCAGCAAGAGGGGAGGGGGCGAGGGAGAGGGGGGGTAAGTGCCCACGCTCGTGAGTGAGCAGCAAGTGCAGCAAGAGGGGAGGGGGAGAGGGAGAGGGGGGTAAGTGCCCACGCTCGTGAGTGAGCAGCAAGTGCAGCAAGAGGGGGAGGGGGAGAGGGAGAGGGGGTAAGTGCCCACGCTCGTGAGTGAGCAGCAAGTGCAGCAAGAGGGGAGGAGGAGAGGGAGAGGGGGGGTAAGTGTCCACGCTCGTGAGTGAGCAGCAAGTGCAGCAAGAGGGGAGGAGGAGAGGGAGAGGGGGGGTAAGTGCCCACGCTCGTGAGTGAGCAGCAAGTGCAGCAAGAGGGGAGGAGGAGAGGGGGAGGGGGATAGGGAGAGGGGGGGGTAAGTGTCCACGCTCGTGAGTGAGCAGCAAGTGCAGCAAGAGGGGAGGGGGAGAGGGAGACGGGGGTAAGTGCCCATGCTCGTGAGTGAGCAGCAAGTGCAGCAAGAGGGGAGGGGGAGAGGGAGAGGGGGGTAAGTGCCCACGCTCGTGAGTGAGCAGCAAGTGCAGCAAGAGGGGGAGGGGGAGAGGGAGAGGGGGTAAGTGCCCACGCTCGTGAGTGAGCAGCAAGTGCAGCAAGAGGGGAGGAGGAGAGGGGGGTAAGTGCCCACGCTCGTGAGTGAGCAGCAAGTGCAGCAAGAGGGGGAGGGGGAGAGGGAGAGGGGGGTAAGTGCCCACGCTCTTGAGTGAGCAGCAAGTGCAGCAAGAGGGGAGGAGGAGAGGGGGGGTTAAGTGCCCACGCTCGTGAGTGAGCAGCAAGTGCAGCAAGAGGGGAGGGGGAGGGGGAGAGGGAGAGGGGGGTAAGTGCCCACGCTCTTGAATGAGCAGCAAGTGCAGCAAGAGGGGAGGAGGAGAGGGAGAGGGGGGTAAGTGCCCACGCTCGTGAGTGAGCAGCAAGTGCAGCAAGAGGGGGAGGGGGAGAGGGAGGAGGGGGTAAGTGCCCACGCTCGTGAGTGAGCAGCAAGTGCAGCAAGAGGGGAGGAGGAGAGGGAGAGGGGGGGTAAGTGTCCATGCTCGTGAGTGAGCAGCAAGTGCAGCAAGAGGGGAGGAGGAGAGGGAGACGGAGGTAAGTGCCCACGCTCGTGAGTGAGCAGCAAGTGCAGCAAGAGGGGAGGAGGAGAGGGAGAGGGGGGGTAAGTGCCCACGCTCTTGAGTGAGCAGCAAGTGCAGCAAGAGGGGAGGAGGAGAGGGAGAGGGGGGTAAGTGCCCACGCTCGTGAGTGAGGAGCAAGTGCAGCAAGAGGGGGAGGGGGAGAGGGAGAGGGGGGTAAGTGCCCACGCTCGTGAGTGAGCAGCAAGTGCAGCAAGAGGGGGAGGGAGAGAGGGAGAGGGGGGTAAGTGCCCACGCTCGTGAGTGAGCAGCAAGTGCAGCAAGAGGGGGAGGGGGAGAGGGAGAGGGGGGGGTAAGTGCCCACGCTCTTGAGTGAGCAGCAAGTGCAGCAAGAGGGGGAGGGGAGAGGGAGAGGGGGGTAAGTGTCCACGCTCTTCAGTGAGCAGCAAGTGCAGCAAGAGGGGAGGAGGAGAGGGAGAGGGGGGGGTAAGTGCCCACGCTCGTGAGTGAGTAGCAAGTGCAGCAAGAGGGGAGGGGGAGAGGGAGAGGGGGGTGTAAGTGCCCACGCTCGTGAGTGAGCAGCAAGTGCAGCAAGAGGGGAGGAGGAGAGGGAGAGGGGGGTAAGTGCCCACGCTCGTGAGTGAGCAGCAAGTGCAGCAAGAGGGGGAGGGGGTGAGGGAGAGGGGGGTAAGTGCCCACGCTCTTGAGTGAGCAGCAAGTGCAGCAAGAGGGGAGGAGGAGAGGGGGGGTTAAGTGCCCACGCTCGTGAGTGAGCAGCAAGTGCAGCAAGAGGGGAGGGGGAGGGGGAGGGGGAGAGGGAGAGGGGGGTAAGTGCCCACGCTCTTGAGTGAGCAGCAAGTGCAGCAAGAGGGGAGGAGGAGAGGGAGAGGGGGGTAAGTGCCCACGCTCGTGAGTGAGCAGCAAGTGCAGCAAGAGGGGGAGGGGGAGAGGGAGGAGGGGGTAAGTGCCCACGCTCGTGAGTGAGCAGCAAGTGCAGCAAGAGGGGAGGAGGAGAGGGAGAGGGGGGGGTAAGTGTCCATGCTCGTGAGTGAGCAGCAAGTGCAGCAAGAGGGGAGGAGGAGAGGGAGACGGAGGTAAGTGCCCACGCTCGTGAGTGAGCAGCAAGTGCAGCAAGAGGGGAGGGGGAGAGGGAGAGGGGGGGTAAGTGCCCACGCTCGTGAGTGAGCAGCAAGTGCAGCAAGAGGGGAGGAGGAGAGGGATAGGGGGGGTAAGTGCCCACGCTCGTGAGTGAGCAGCAAGTGCAGCAAGAGGGGGAGGGAGAGAGGGAGAGGGGGGTAAGTGCCCACGCTCGTGAGTGAGCAGCAAGTGCAGCAAGAGGGGGAGGGAGAGAGGGAGGGGGGGGTAAGTGCCCACGCTCTTGAGTGAGCAGCAAGTGCAGCAAGAGGGGGAGGGGGAGAGGGAGAGGGGGGGTAAGTGTCCACGCTCTTCAGTGAGCAGCAAGTGCAGCAAGAGGGGAGGAGGAGAGGGAGAGGGGGGGGTAAGTGCCCACGCTCGTGAGTGAGTAGCAAGTGCAGCAAGAGGGGAGGGGGAGAGGGAGAGGGGGGTGTAATTGCCCACGCTCGTGAGTGAGCAGCAAGTGCAGCAAGAGGGGAGGGGGAGGGAGAGGGGGGTAAGTGCCCACGCTCGTGAGTGAGCAGCAAGTGCAGCAAGAGGGGAGGGGGAGAGAGGGGTAAGTGCCCACGCTCTTGAGTGAGCAGCAAGTGCAGCAAGAGGGGAGGGGGAGAGGGAGAGGGGGGTAAGTGTCCACGCTCGTGAGTGAGCAGCAAGTGCAGCAAGAGGGGAGGGGGAGAGGGAGAGGGGGGGTAAGTGCCCACGCTCGTGAGTGAGCAGCAAGTGCAGCAAGAGGGGAGGAGGAGAGGGAGAGGGGGGGTAAGTGCCTACGCTCGTGAGTGAGCAGCAAGTGCAGCAAGAGGGGAGGGGGCGAGGGAGAGGGGGGTAAGTGCCCACGCTCGTGAGTGAGCAGCAAGTGCAGCAAGAGGGGAGGGGGAGAGGGAGACGGGGGGTAAGTGTCCACGCTCATGAGTGAGCAGCAAGTGCAGCAAGAGGGGAGGGGGAGAGGGAGAGGGGGGTAAGTGCCCACGCTCGTGAGTGAGCAGCAAGTGCAGCAAGAGGGGAGGAGGAGAGGGAGAGGGGGGGTAAGTGTCCACGCTCGTGAGTGAGCAGCAAGTGCAGCAAGAGGGGGAGGAGGAGAGGGAGAGGAGGGTAAGTGTCCACGCTCGTGAGTGAGCAGCAAGTGCAGCAAGAGGGGGAGGGGGAGAGGGAGAGGGGGTAAGTGCCCACGCTCGTGAGTGAGCAGCAAGTGCAGCAAGAGGGGAGGAGGAAAGGGAGAGGGGGGTAAGTGTCCACGCTCGTGAGTGAGCAGCAAGTGCAGCAAGAGGGGAGGAGGAGAGGGAGAGGGGGGGTAAGTGCCCACGCTCGTGAGTGAGCAGCAAGTGCAGCAAGAGGGGAGGAGGAGAGGGAGAGGGGGGTAGGGAGAGGGGGGGTAAGTGTCCACGCTCGTGAGTGAGCAGCAAGTGCAGCAAGAGGGGAGGGGGAGAGGGAGACGGGGGTAAGTGCCCACGCTCGTGATTGAGCAGCAAGTGCAGCAAGAGGGGAGGGGGAGAGGGAGAGGGGGGTAAGTGCCCACGCTCGTGAGTGAGCAGCAAGTGCAGCAAGAGGGGGAGGGGGAGAGGGAGAGGGGGTAAGTGCCCACGCTCGTGAGTGAGCAGCAAGTGCAGCAAGAGGGGAGGAGGAGAGGGAGAGGGGGGGTAAGTGCCCACGCTCGTGAGTGAGCAGCAAGTGCAGCAAGAGGGGGAGGGGGAGAGGGAGAGGGGGGGTAAGTGCCCACGCTCGTGAGTGAGCAGCAAGTGCAGCAAGAGGGGAGGAGGAGAGGGAGGGGGGGTAAGTGTCCATGCTCGTGAGTGAGCAGCAAGTGCAGCAAGAGGGGAGGGGGAGAGGGAGACGGGGGTAAGTGCCCACGCTCGTGAGTGAGCAGCAAGTGCAGCAAGAGGGGAGGGGGAGAGGGAGAGGGGGGTAAGTGCCCACGCTCATGAGTGAGCAGCAAGTGCAGCAAGAGGGGGAGGAGGAGAGGGAGAGGGGGTAAGTGCCCACGCTCGTGAGTGAGCAGCAAGTGCAGCAAGACGGGGAGAGGGAGAGGGGGGGTAAGTGCCCATGCTCGTGAGTGAGCAGCACGTGCAGCAAGAGGGGAGGAGGAGAGGGAGAGGGGGGGGTAAGTGCCCACGCTCGTGAGTGAGCAGCAAGTGCAGCAAGAGGGGAGGAGGAGAGGGAGAGGGGGGGTAGGTAGAGGGGGGGTAAGTGTCCACGCTCGTGAGTGAGCAGCAAGTGCAGCAAGAGGGGAGGGGGAGAGGGAGACGGGGGTAAGTGCCCACGCTCGTGAGTGAGCAGCAAGTGCAGCAAGAGGGGAGGGGGAGAGGGAGAGGGGGGTAAGTGCCCACGCTCGTGAGTGAGCAGCAAGTGCAGCAAGAGGGGGAGGGGGAGAGGGAGAGGGGGTAAGTCCCCACGCTCGTGAGTGAGCAGTAAGTGCAGCAAGAGGGGAGGAGGAGAGGGAGAGGGGGGTAAGTGCCCACGCTCGTGAGTGAGCAGCAAGTGCAGCAAGAGGGGGAGGGGGAGAGGGAGAGGGGGGTAAGTGCCCACGCTCATGAGTGAGCAGCAAGTGCAGCAAGAGGGGAGGAGGAGAGGGAGGGGGGGTAAGTGTCCATGCTCGTGAGTGAGCAGCAAGTGCAGCAAGAGGGGAGGGGAAGAGGGAGACGGGGGTAAGTGCCCACGCTCGTGAGTGAGCAGCAAGTGCAGCAAGAGGGGAGGGGGAGACGGAGAGGGGGGTAAGTGCCCACGCTCGTGAGTGAGCAGCAAGTGCAGCAAGAGGGGGAGGGGAGAGGGAGAGGGGGTAAGTGCCCACGCTCGTGAGTGAGCAGCAAGTGCAGCAAGAGGGGAGGAGGAGAGGGAGAGGGGGGCTAAGTGTCCATGCTCGTGAGTGAGCAGCAAGTGCAGCAAGAGGGGAGGAGGAGAGGGAGAGGGGGGGTAAGTGCCCACGCTCGTGAGTGAGCAGCAAGTGCAGCAAGAGGGGAGGAGGAGAGGGAGAGGGGGGGTAGGGAGAGGGGGGTAAGTGTCCACGCTCGTGAGTGAGCAGCAAGTGCAGCAAGAGGGGAGGGGGAGAGGGAGAGGGGGTAAGTGCCCACGCTCGTGAGTGAGCAGCAAGTGCAGCAAGAGGGGAGGGGGGAGAGGGAGAGGGGGGTAAGTGCCCACGCTCGTGAGTGAGCAGCAAGTACAGCAAGAGGGGGAGGGGGAGATTGAGAGGGGGTAAGTGCCCACGCTCGTGAGTGAGCAGCAAGTGCAGCAAGAGGGGAGGAGGAGAGGGAGAGGGGGGTAAGTGCCCACGCTCGTGAGTGAGCAGCAAGTCCAGCAAGAGGGGATGGGGAGAGGGAGAGGGGGGTAAGTGCCCACGCTCGTGAGTGAGCAGCAAGTGCAGCAAGAGGGGAGGAGGAGAGGGAGGGGGGGTAAGTGTCCACGCTCGTGAGTGAGCAGCAAGTGCAGCAAGAGGGGAGGGGGAGAGGGAGACGGGGGTAAGTGCCCACGCTCGTGAGTGAGCAGCAAGTGCAGCAAGAGGGGAGGGGGAGAGGGAGAGGGGGGTAAGTGTCCACGCTCGTGAGTGAGCAGCAAGTGCAGCAAGAGGGGGGGAGGAGAGGGAGAGGGGGGGGTAAGTGCCCACGCTCGTGAGTGAGCAGCAAGTGCAGCAAGAGGGGAGGAGGAGAGGGAGAGGGGGGGTAAGTGCCCACGCTCGTGAGTGAGCAGCAAGTGCAGCAAGAGGGGGAGGGGGAGAGGGAGAGGTGGGGTAAGTGCCCACGCTCGTGAGTGAGCAGCAAGTGCAGCAAGAGGGGAGGAGGAGAGGGAGGGGGGTAAGTGCCCACGCTCGTGAGTGAGCAGCAAGTGCAGCAAGAGGGGAGGAGGAGAGGGAGAGGGGGGTAAGTGCCCATGCTCGTGAGTGAGCAGCAAGTGCAGCAAGAGGGGAGGAGGAGAGGGAGAGGGAGGGGCGGTAAGTGCCCACGCTCGTGAGTGAGCAGCAAGTGCAGCAAGAGGGGAGGGGGAGAGGGAGAGGGGGGTAAGTGCCCACGCTCGTGAGTGAGCAGCAAGTGCAGCAAGAGTGGGAAGGGGAGAGGGAGAGGGGGGGTAAGTGTCCACGCTCTTGAGTGAGCAGCAAGTGCAGCAAGAGGGGAGGAGGAGAGGGAGAGGGGGGGGTAAGTGCCCACGCTCGTGAGTGAGCAGCAAGTGCAGCAAGAGGGAGAGGGGGAAAGGGAGAGGGGGGTAAGGCCCACGCTCTTGAGTGAGCAGCAAGTGCAGCAAGAGGGGAGGAGGAGAGGGAGGGGGGGGTTAAGTGCCCACGCTCGTGAGTGAGCAGCAAGTGCAGCAAGAGGGGAGGGGGAGAGGGAGAGGGGGGTAAGTGCCCACGCTCTTGAGTGAGCAGCAAGTGCAGCAAGAGGGGAGGAGGAGAGGGAGAGGGGGGTTAAGTGCCCACGCTCGTGAGTGAGCAGCAAGTGCATCAAGAGGGGGAGGGAGAGGGGGAGTAAGTGCCCACGCTCGTGAGTGAGGAGCAAGTGCAGCAAGAGGGGAGGAGGAGAGGGAGAGGGGGCGGTAAGTGTCCACGATCGTGAGTGAGCAGCAAGTGCAGCAAGAGGGGAGGGGGAGAGGGAGACGGGGGTAAGTGTCCACGCTCGTGAGTGAGCAGCAAGTGCAGCAAGAGGGGAGGGGGAGGGGGAGAGGGGGGTAAGTGCCCACGCTCGTGAGTGAGCAGCAAGTGCAGCAAAAGGGGAGGAGGAGAGGGAGAGGGGGGTAAGTGCCCACGCTCGTGAGTGAGCAGCAAGTGCAGCAAGAGGGGAGGGGGAGAGGGAGAGGGGGGTAAGTGCCCACGCTCGTGAGTGAGCAGCAAGTGCAGCAAAAGGGGAGGAGGAGAGGGAGAGGGGGGTAAGTGTCCACGCTCGTGAGTGAGCAGCAAGCGCAGCAAGAGGGGAGGGGGAGAGGGAGACGGGGGTAAGTGCCCACGCTCGTGAGTGAGCAGCAAGTGCAGCAAGAGGGGAGGGGGGGAGGGAGAGGGGGGTAAGTGCCCACGCTCGTGAGTGAGCAGCAAGTGCAGCAAGAGGGGAGGAGGAGAGGGAGAGGGGGGTAAGTGCCCACGCTCGTGAGTGAGCAGCAAGTGCAGCAAGAGGGGGAGGGGGAGAGGGGGGCGGTAAGTGCCCACGCTCGTGAGTGAGCAGCAAGTGCAGCAAGAGGGGAGGGGGAGAGGGAGACGGGGGGTAAGTGCCCACGCTCGTGAGTGAGCAGCAAGTGCAGCAAGAGGGGAGGAGGAGAGGGAGAGGGGGGGTAAGTGCCCACGCTCGTGAGTGAGCCGCAAGTGCAGAAAGAGGGGAGGAGGAGAGGGAGAGGGGGTAAGTGCCCACGCTCGTGAGTGAGCAGCAAGTGCAGCAAGAGGGGGAGGGGTAGAGGGAGAGGGGGTAAGTGCCCATGCTCGTGAGTGAGCAGCAAGTGCAGCAAGAGGGGAGGGGGAGGAAGATGGGGGGTAAGTGCCCACGCTCGTGAGTGAGCAGCAAGTGCAGCAAGAGGGGAGGAGGAGAGGGAGAGGGGGGGTAAGTGTCCACGCTCGTGAGTGAGCAGCAAGTGCAGCAAGAGGGGAGGGGGAGAGGGAGAGGGTGGGTAAGTACCCACGCTCGTGAGTGAGCAGCAACTGCAGCAAGAGGGGAGGAGGAGAGGGAGAGGGGGGGTAAGTGCCCACGCTCGTGAGTGAGCAGCAACTGCAGCAAGAGGGGAGGGGGGGGGAGAGGGGGGTAAGTGCCCACGCTCAGGAGTGAGCAGCAAGTGCAGCAAGAGGGGAGGGGGAGAGGGAGAGGGGGGTAAGTGCCCACGCTCGTGAGTGAGCAGCAACTGCAGCAAGAGTGGAGGGGGAGAGGGGGGTAAGTGCCCACGCTCGTGAGTGAGCAGCAAGTGCAGCAAGAGGGGAGGGGAGAGGGAGAGCCCACGCTCGTGAGTGAGCAGCAAGTGCAGCAAGAGGGGAGGAGGAGAGGGAGAGGGGGGGGGTAAGTGCCCATGCTCGTGAGTGAGCAGCAAGTGCAGCAAGAGGGGAGGAGGAGAGGGAGAGGGGGGGTAAGTGCCCACGCTCGTGAGTGAGCAGCAAGTGCAGCAAGAGGGGAGGGGGAGAGGGGGGTAAGTGCCCACTCTCGTGAGTGAGCAGCAAGTGCAGCAAGAGGGTAGGGGGAGAGGGGGGGCAAGTGCCCACGCTCGTGAGTGAGAAGTAAGTGCAGCAAGAGGGGAGGGGAAGAGGGAGAGGGGGTAAGTGCCCACGCTCGTGAGTGTGCAGCAAGTGCAGCAAGAGGGGAGGGGGAGAGGGAGAGGGGGGTAAGTGCCCATGCTCGTGAGTGAGCAGCAAGTGCAGCAAGAGGGGAGGGGGAGAGGGAGAGGGGAGGTAAGTGCCCACGCTTGTGAGTGAGCAGCAAGTGCAGAAAGAGGGGAGGGGGAGAGGGAGAGGGGGGTAAGTGCCCACGCTCGTGAGTGAGCAGCAAGTGCAGCAAGAGGGAAGGAGGAGAGGGAGAGGGGGGGTAAGTGCCCACGCTCGTGAGTGAGCAGCAAGTGCAGCAAGAGGGGAGGAGGAGAGGGAGAGGGGGGGTAAGTGCCCACGCTCTTGAGTGAGCAGCAAGTGCAGCAAGAGGGGAGGAGGAGAGGGGGGTTAAGTGCCCACGCTCGTGAGTGAGCAGCAAGTGCAGCAAGAGGAGAGGGGGAGGGGGACAGGGAGAGTGGGGGTAAGTGCCCACGCTCTTGAGTGAGCAGCAAGTGCAGCAAGAGGGGAGGAGGAGAGGGAGGGGGGGTAAGTGCCCACGCTCGTGAGTGAGCAGCAAGTGCAGCAAGAGGGGGAGGGGGAGAGGGAGAGGGGGGTAAGTGCCCACGCTCGTGAGTGATCAGCAAGTGCAGCAAGAGGGGAGGAGGAGAGGGAGAGGGGGGGTAAGTGTCCATGCTCGTGAGTGAGCAGCAAGTGCAGCAAGAGGGGCGGGGGAGAGGGAGACGGGGGTAAGTGCCCACGCTCGTGAGTGAGCAGCAAGTGCAGCAAGAGGGGAAGGGGGGGGGAAGTGCCCACGCTCGTGAGTGAGCAGCAAGTGCAGCAAGAGGGGAGGAGGAGAGGGAGAGGGGGGGTAAGTGCCCACGCTCGTGAGTGAGCAGCAAGTGCAGCAAGAGGGGAGGGGGAGAGGGAGAGGGGGGTAAGTGCCCACGCTCATGAGTGAGCAGCAAGTGCAGCAAGAGGGGAGGAGGAGAGGGAGAGGGAGAGGGGGGTAAGTGCCCATGCTCGTGAGTGAGCAGCAAGTGCAGCAAGAGGGGAGGGGGAGAGGGAGAGGGGCGGTAAGTGCCCACGCTCGTGAGTGAGCAGCAAGTGCAGCAAGAGGGGAGGGGGAGAGGGAGAGGGGGGTAAGTGCCCATGCTCGTGAGTGAGCAGCAAGTGCAGCAAGAGGGGAGGGGGAGAGGGAGAGGGGGGGGGTAAGTGCCCACGCTCGTGAGTGAGCAGCAAGTGCAGCAAGAGGGGAGGGGGAGAGGGGGGTAAGTGCCCACGCTCGTGAGTGAGCCGCAAGTGCAGCAAGAGGGGAGGGGGAGAGGGGGAGGGTAAGTGCCCATGCTCGTGAGTGAGCAGCAAGTGCAGCAAGAGGGGAAGGGGAGAGGGAGAGGGGGGGTAAGTGCCCACGCTCGTGAGTGAGCAGCAACTGCAGCAAGAGGGGAGGGGGGGAGGGAGAGGGGGGTAAGTGCCCACGCTCGTGAGTGAGCAGCAAGTACAGCAAGGGGGGAGGGGGAGAGGGAGAGGGGTGTAAGTGCCCACGCTTGTGAGTGAGCAGCAAGTGCAGCAAGCGGGGAGGAGGAGAGGGAGAGGGGGGTAAGGGCCCACGCTCGTGAATGAGCAGCAAGTGCAGCAAGAGGGGAGGGGGGGAGGGAGAGGGGGGTAAGTGCCCACGCTCGTGAGTGAACAGCAAGTGCAGCAAGAGGGGAGAGGGAGAGGGGGGTAAGTGCCCACGCTCGTGAGTGAGCAGCAAGTGCAGCAAGAGGGGAGGGGAAGAGGGAGAGGGGGGTAAGTGCCCACGCTCGTGAGTGTGCAGCAAATGCAGCAAGAGGGGAGGGGAAGAGGGAGAGGGGGGTAAGTGCCCACGCTCGTGAGTGAGCAGCAAGTGCAGCAAGAGGGGAGGGGGAGAGGGAGAGGGGGGGGTAAGTGCCCACGCTCGTGAGTGAGCAGCAAGTGCAGCAAGAGGGGAGGGGGAGAGGGGGGTAAGTGCCCACGCTCGTGAGTGAGCCGCAAGTGCAGCAAGAGGGGGAGGGGGAGAGGGAGAGGTGGGGTAAGTGCCCACGCTCGTGAGTGAGCAGCAAGTGCAGCAAGAGGGGAGGAGGAGAGGGAGGGGGGTAAGTGCCCACGCTCGTGAGTGAGCAGCAAGTGCAGCAAGAGGGGAGGAGGAGAGGGAGAGGGGGGTAAGTGCCCATGCTCGTGAGTGAGCAGCAAGTGCAGCAAGAGGGGAGGAGGAGAGGGAGAGGGAGGGGCGGTAAGTGCCCACGCTCGTGAGTGAGCAGCAAGTGCAGCAAGAGGGGAGGGGGAGAGGGAGAGGGGGGTAAGTGCCCACGCTCGTGAGTGAGCAGCAAGTGCAGCAAGAGTGGGAAGGGGAGAGGGAGAGGGGGGGTAAGTGTCCACGCTCTTGAGTGAGCAGCAAGTGCAGCAAGAGGGGAGGAGGAGAGGGAGAGGGGGGGGTAAGTGCCCACGCTCGTGAGTGAGCAGCAAGTGCAGCAAGAGGGAGAGGGGGAAAGGGAGAGGGGGGTAAGGCCCACGCTCTTGAGTGAGCAGCAAGTGCAGCAAGAGGGGAGGAGGAGAGGGAGGGGGGGGTTAAGTGCCCACGCTCGTGAGTGAGCAGCAAGTGCAGCAAGAGGGGAGGGGGAGAGGGAGAGGGGGGTAAGTGCCCACGCTCTTGAGTGAGCAGCAAGTGCAGCAAGAGGGGAGGAGGAGAGGGAGAGGGGGGTTAAGTGCCCACGCTCGTGAGTGAGCAGCAAGTGCATCAAGAGGGGGAGGGAGAGGGGGGAGTAAGTGCCCACGCTCGTGAGTGAGGAGCAAGTGCAGCAAGAGGGGAGGAGGAGAGGGAGAGGGGGCGGTAAGTGTCCACGATCGTGAGTGAGCAGCAAGTGCAGCAAGAGGGGAGGGGGAGAGGGAGACGGGGGTAAGTGTCCACGCTCGTGAGTGAGCAGCAAGTGCAGCAAGAGGGGAGGGGGAGAGGGAGAGGGGGGTAAGTGCCCACGCTCGTGAGTGAGCAGCAAGTGCAGCAAAAGGGGAGGAGGAGAGGGAGAGGGGGGGTAAGTGCCCACGCTCGTGAGTGAGCAGCAAGTGCAGCAAGAGGGGAGGGGGAGAGGGGGGTAAGTGCCCACTCTCGTGAGTGAGCAGCAAGTGCAGCAAGAGGGTAGGGGGAGAGGGGGGGCAAGTGCCCACGCTCGTGAGTGAGAAGTAAGTGCAGCAAGAGGGGAGGGGAAGAGGGAGAGGGGGTAAGTGCCCACGCTCGTGAGTGTGCAGCAAGTGCAGCAAGAGGGGAGGGGGAGAGGGAGAGGGGGGTAAGTGCCCATGCTCGTGAGTGAGCAGCAAGTGCAGCAAGAGGGGAGGGGGAGAGGGAGAGGGGGGGTAAGTGCCCACGCTTGTGAGTGAGCAGCAAGTGCAGAAAGAGGGGAGGGGGAGAGGGGAGAGGGGGGTAAGTGCCCACGCTCATGAGTGAGCAGCAAGTGCAGCAAGAGGGAAGGAGGAGAGGGAGAGGGGGGGTAAGTGCCCACGCTCGTGAGTGAGCAGCAAGTGCAGCAAGAGGGGAGGAGGAGAGGGAGAGGGGGGGTAAGTGCCCACGCTCTTGAGTGAGCAGCAAGTGCAGCAAGAGGGGAGGAGGAGAGGGGGGTTAAGTGCCCACGCTCGTGAGTGAGCAGCAAGTGCAGCAAGAGGGGAGGGGGAGGGGGACAAGGAGAGTGGGGGTAAGTGCCCACGCTCTTGAGTGAGCAGCAAGTGCAGCAAGAGGGGAGGAGGAGAGGGAGGGGGGGTAAGTGCCCACGCTCGTGAGTGAGCAGCAAGTGCAGCAAGAGGGGGAGGGGGAGAGGGAGAGGGGGGTAAGTGCCCACGCTCGTGAGTGATCAGCAAGTGCAGCAAGAGGGGAGGAGGAGAGGGAGAGGGGGGGGTAAGTGTCCATGCTCGTGAGTGAGCAGCAAGTGCAGCAAGAGGGGCGGGGGAGAGGGAGACGGGGGTAAGTGCCCACGCTCGTGAGTGAGCAGCAAGTGCAGCAAGAGGGGAAGGGGGGGGGGGGAAGTGCCCACGCTCGTGAGTGAGCAGCAAGTGCAGCAAGAGGGGAGGAGGAGAGGGAGAGGGGGGGTAAGTGCCCACGCTCGTGAGTGAGCAGCAAGTGCAGCAAGAGGGGAGGGGGAGAGGGAGAGGGGGGTAAGTGCCCACGCTCATGAGTGAGCAGCAAGTGCAGCAAGAGGGGAGGAGGAGAGGGAGAGGGAGAGGGGGGTAAGTGCCCATGCTCGTGAGTGAGCAGCAAGTGCAGCAAGAGGGGAGGGGGAGAGGGAGAGGGGCGGTAAGTGCCCACGCTCGTGAGTGAGCAGCAAGTGCAGCAAGAGGGGAGGGGGAGAGGGAGAGGGGGGTAAGTGCCCATGCTCGTGAGTGAGCAGCAAGTGCAGCAAGAGGGGAGGGGGAGAGGGAGAGGGGGGGGTAAGTGCCCACGCTCGTGAGTGAGCAGCAAGTGCAGCAAGAGGGGAGGGGGAGAGGGGGGTAAGTGCCCACGCTCGTGAGTGAGCCGCAAGTGCAGCAAGAGGGGAGGGGGAGAGGGGGAGGGTAAGTGCCCATGCTCGTGAGTGAGCAGCAAGTGCAGCAAGAGGGGAAGGGGAGAGGGAGAGGGGGGGTAAGTGCCCACGCTCGTGAGTGAGCAGCAACTGCAGCAAGAGGGGAGGGGGGGAGGGAGAGGGGGGTAAGTGCCCACGCTCGTGAGTGAGCAGCAAGTACAGCAAGGGGGGAGGGGGAGAGGGAGAGGGGTGTAAGTGCCCACGCTTGTGAGTGAGCAGCAAGTGCAGCAAGCGGGGAGGAGGAGAGGGAGAGGGGGGTAAGGGCCCACGCTCGTGAATGAGCAGCAAGTGCAGCAAGAGGGGAGGGGGGGAGGGAGAGGGGGGTAAGTGCCCACGCTCGTGAGTGAACAGCAAGTGCAGCAAGAGGGGAGAGGGAGAGGGGGGGTAAGTGCCCACGCTCGTGAGTGAGCAGCAAGTGCAGCAAGAGGGGAGGGGAAGAGGGAGAGGGGGGTAAGTGCCCACGCTCGTGAGTGTGCAGCAAATGCAGCAAGAGGGGAGGGGAAGAGGGAGAGGGGGGTAAGTGCCCACGCTCGTGAGTGAGCAGCAAGTGCAGCAAGAGGGGAGGGGGAGAGGGAGAGGGGGGGGTAAGTGCCCACGCTCGTGAGTGAGCAGCAAGTGCAGCAAGAGGGGAGGGGGAGAGGGGGGTAAGTGCCCACGCTCGTGAGTGAGCCGCAAGTGCAGCAAGAGGGGAGGGGGAGAGGGGGAGGGTAAGTGCCCATGCTCGTGAGTGAGCAGCAAGTGCAGCAAGAGGGGAAGGGGAGAGGGAGAGGGGGTAAGTGCCCACGCTCGTGAGTGAGCAGCAACTGCAGCAAGAGGGGAGGGGGGAGGGAGAGGGGGGTAAGTGCCCACGCTCGTGAGTGTGCAGCAAATGCAGCAAGAGGGGAGGGGAAGAGGGAGAGGGGGTAAGTGCCCACGCTCGTGAGTGAGCAGCAAGTGCAGCAAGAGGGGAGGGGGAGAGGGAGAGGGGGGTAAGTGCCCACGCTCTTGAGTGAGCAGCAAGTGCAGCAAGAGGGGAGGAGGAGAGGGAGAGGGGGGGGTAAGTGCCCACGCTCTTGAGTGAGCAGCAAGTGCAGCAAGAGGGGAGGAGGAGAGGGAGAGGGGGGGGTAAGTGCCCACGCTCGTGAGTGAGCAGCAAGTGCAGCAAGAGGGGGAGGGGGAGAGGGAGAGGGGGGGGTAAGTGCCCACGCTCTTGAGTGAGCAGCAAGTGCAGCAAGAGGGGAGGAGGAGAGGGAGAGGGGGGTAAGTGCCCACGCTCGTGAGTGATCAGCAAGTGCAGCAAGAGGGGAGGAGGAGAGGGAGAGGGGGGGGTAAGTGTCCATGCTCGTGAGTGAGCAGCAAGTGCAGCAAGAGGGGCGGGGGAGAGGGAGACGGGGGTAAGTGCCCACGCTCGTGAGTGAGCAGCAAGTGCAGCAAGAGGGGAAGGGGGAGGGGGGAAGTGCCCACGCTCGTGAGTGAGCAGCAAGTGCAGCAAGAGGGGAGGAGGAGAGGGAGAGGGGGGGTAAGTGCCCACGCTCGTGAGTGAGCAGCAAGTGCAGCAAGAGGGGAGGGGGAGAGGGAGAGGGGGTAAGTGCCCACGCTCATGAGTGAGCAGCAAGTGCAGCAAGAGGGGAGGAGGAGAGGGAGAGGGAGAGGGGGGTAAGTGCCCATGCTCGTGAGTGAGCAGCAAGTGCAGCAAGAGGGGAGGGGGAGAGGGAGAGGGGCGGTAAGTGCCCACGCTCGTGAGTGAGCAGCAAGTGCAGCAAGAGGGGAGGGGGAGAGGGAGAGGGGGGTAAGTGCCCATGCTCGTGAGTGAGCAGCAAGTGCAGCAAGAGGGGAGGGGGAGAGGGAGAGGGGGGGGTAAGTGCCCACGCTCGTGAGTGAGCAGCAAGTGCAGCAAGAGGGGAGGGGGAGAGGGGGGTAAGTGCCCACGCTCGTGAGTGAGCCGCAAGTGCAGCAAGAGGGGAGGGGGAGAGGGGGAGGGTAAGTGCCCATGCTCGTGAGTGAGCAGCAAGTGCAGCAAGAGGGGAAGGGGAGAGGGAGAGGGGGGGTAAGTGCCCACGCTCGTGAGTGAGCAGCAACTGCAGCAAGAGGGGAGGGGGGGAGGGAGAGGGGGGTAAGTGCCCACGCTCGTGAGTGAGCAGCAAGTACAGCAAGGGGGGAGGGGGAGAGGGAGAGGGGTGTAAGTGCCCACGCGTGTGAGTGAGCAGCAAGTGCAGCAAGCGGGGAGGAGGAGAGGGAGAGGGGGGTAAGGGCCCACGCTCGTGAATGAGCAGCAAGTGCAGCAAGAGGGGAGGGGGGGAGGGAGAGGGGGGTAAGTGCCCACGCTCGTGAGTGAACAGCAAGTGCAGCAAGAGGGGAGAGGGAGAGGGGGGGTAAGTGCCCACGCTCGTGAGTGAGCAGCAAGTGCAGCAAGAGGGGAGGGGAAGAGGGAGAGGGGGGTAAGTGCCCACGCTCGTGAGTGTGCAGCAAATGCAGCAAGAGGGGAGGGGAAGAGGGAGAGGGGGGTAAGTGCCCACGCTCGTGAGTGAGCAGCAAGTGCAGCAAGAGGGGAGGGGGAGAGGGAGAGGGGGTTAAGTGCCCACGCTCTTGAGTGAGCAGCAAGTGCAGCAAGAGGGGAGGAGGAGAGGGAGGGGGGGGTAAGTGCCCACGCTCTTGAGTGAGCAGCAAGTGCAGCAAGAGGGGAGGAGGAGAGGGAGAGGGGGGGGTAAGTGCCCACGCTCGTGAGTGAGCAGCAAGTGCAGCAAGAGGGGGAGGGGGAGAGGGAGAGGGGGGGTAAGTGCCCACGCTCTTGAGTGAGCAGCAAGTGCAGCAAAAGGGGAGGAGGAGAGGGAGAGGGGGGTAAGTGCCCACGCTCGTGAGTGAGCAGCAAGTGCAGCAAGAGGGGGAGGGGGAGAGGGAGAGGGGGGTAAGTGCCCACGCTCGTGAGTGAGCAGCAAGTGCAGCAAGAGGGGAGTAGGAGAGGGAGAGGGGGGGGTGTGTCCATGCTCGTGAGTGAGCAAGTGTAGCAAGAGGGGAGGGCGAGAGGGAGACGGTGGTAAATGCCCACGCTCATGAGTGAGCAGCAAGTGCAGCAAGAGGGGAGGGGGCGGGGGAGAGGGGGGTAAGTGCCCACGCTCGTGAGTGAGCAGCAAGTGCAGCAAGAGGGGAGGAGGAGAGGGAGAGGGGGGTAAGTGCCAACGCTCGTGAGTGAGTAGCAAGTGCAGCAAGAGGGGAGGGGGGAGGGAGAGGGGGGGTAAGTGCCCACGCTCGTGAGTGAGCAGCAAGTGCAGCAAGAGGGGAGGAGGAGAGGGAGAGGGAGAGGGGGGTAAGTGCCCATGCTCGTGAGTGAGCAGCAAGTGCAGCAAGAGGGGAGAGGGAGAGGGGCGGTAAGTGCCCAGGCTCGTGAGTGAGCAGCAAGTGCAGCAAGAGGGGAGGGGGAGAGGGAGAGGGAGAGGGGGAGTAAGTGCCCACGCTCGTGAGTGAGCAGCAAGTGCAGCAAGAGGGGAGGGGGAGAGGGAGGAGGGGGTAAGTGCCCACGCTCGTGAGTGAGCAGCAAGTGCAGCAAGAGGGGAGGGGGAGAGGGAGAGGGGGGGTAAGTGCCCACGCTCGTGAGTGAGCAGCAAGTGCAGCAAGAGGGGAGGGGGCGAGGGAGAGGGGGTAAGTGCCCACGCTCGTGAGTGAGCAGCAAGTGCAGCAAGAGGGGAGGAGGAGAGGGAGGGGGGGGGTAAGTGCCCACGCTCGTGAGTGAGCAGCAAGTGCAGCAAGAGGGGAGGAGGAGAGGGAGAGGGGGGGTAAGTGCCCACGCTCGTGAGTGAGCCGCAAGTGCAGCAAGAGGGGAGGAGGAGAGGGAGAGGGGGGTAAGTGCCCACGCTCGTGAGTGAGCAGCAAGTGCAGCAAGAGGGGAGGGGGAGAGGGAGAGGGGGGTAAGTGCCCACGCTCGTGAGTGAGCAGCAAGTGCAGCAAGAGGGGAGGGGGAGAGGGAGAGGGGGGTAAGTGCCCACGCTCGTGAGTGAGCAGCAAGTGCAGCAAGAGGGGAGGGGGAGGAAGAGGGGGGGTAAGTGCCCACGCTCGTGAGTGAGCAGCAAGTGCAGCAAGAGGGGAGGAGGAGAGGGAGAGGGGGGGTAAGTGTCCATGCTCGTGCGTGAGCAGCAAGTGCAGCAAGAGGGGAGGAGGAGAGGGAGAGGGGGGGGTAAGTGTCCATGCTTGTGAGTGAGCAGCAAGTGCAGCAAGAGGGGAGGAGGAGAGGGAGAGGGAGAGGGGGGTAAGTGCCCACGCTCGTGAGTGAGCAGCAACTGCAGCAAGAGGGGAGGGGGGAGGGAGAGGGGGGTAAGTGCCCACGCTCGTGAGTGAGCAGCAAGTGCAGCAAGAAGGGAGGGGGAGAGGGAGAGGGGGGTAAGTGCCCACGCTCGTGAGTGAGCAGCAACTGCAGCAAGAGTGGAGGGGGGAGGGAGAGGGGGGTAAGTGCCCACGCTCGTGAGTGAGCAGCAAGTGCAGCAAGAGGGGAGGGGAGGGGAGAGGGAGAGCCCACGCTCGTGAATGAGCAGCAAGTACAGCAAGAGGGGAGGGGGGAGGGAGAGGGGGGCTAAGTGCCCATGCTCGTGAGTGAGCAGCAAGTGCAGCAAGAGGGGAGGAGGAGAGGGAGAGGGGGGGTAAGTGCCCACGCTCGTGAGTGAGCAGCAAGTGCAGCAAGAGGGGAGGGGGAGAGGGGGGTAAGTGCCCACTCTCGTGAGTGAGCAGCAAGTGCAGCAAGAGGGTAGGGGGAGAGGGGGGGTAAGTGCCCACGCTCGTGAGTGAGAAGTAAGTGCAGCAAGAGGGGAGGGGAAGAGGGAGAGGGGGTAAGTGCCCACGCTCGTGAGTGTGCAGCAAGTGCAGCAAGAGGGGAGGGGGAGAGGGAGAGGGGGTAAGTGCCCATGCTCGTGAGTGAGCAGCAAGTGCAGCAAGAGGGGAGGGGGAGAGGGAGAGGGGGGGTAAGTGCCCACGCTTGCGAGTGAGCAGCAAGTGCAGAAAGAGGGGAGGGGGAGAGGGAGAGGGGGGTAAGTGCCCACGCTCGTGAGTGAGCAGCAAGTGCAGCAAGAGGGAAGGAGGAGAGGGAGAGGGGGGGTAAGTGCCCACGCTCGTGAGTGAGCAGCAAGTGCAGCAAGAGGGGAGGGGGAGAGGGAGAGGGGCGGTAAGTGGGGGGGGTAAGTAGCCCACGCTCGTGAGTGAGCAGCAAGTGCAGCAAGAGGGGAGGGGGAGAGGGAGAGGGGGGTAAGTGCCCACGCTCGTGAGTGAGCAGCAAGTGCAGCAAGAGGGGAGGGGGGAGGGAGAGGGGGGTAAGTGCCCACGCTCGTGAGTGAGCAGCAAGTGCAGCAAGAGGCGAGGGGGAGAGGGAGAGGGGGGGTAAGTGGGGGGGTAAGTAGCCCACGCTCGTGAGTGAGCAGCAAGTGCAGCAAGAGGGGAGGGGGAGAGGGAGAGGGGGGTAAGTGCCCACGCTCGTGAGTGAGCAGCAAGTGCAGCAAGAGGGGAGGGGAGAGGGAGAGGGGGGGTAAGTGCCCATGCTCGTGAGTGAGCAGCAAGTGCTGCAAGAGGGGAGGGGGAGAGGGAGAGGGGGGGTAAGTGGGGGGTAAGTAGCCCATGCTCGTGAGTGAGCAGCAAGTGCAGCAAGAGGGGAGGGGGAGAGGGAGAGGGGGGTAAGTCGGGGGTAAGTAGCCCATGCTCATGAGTGAGCAGCAAGTGCAGCAAGAGCGGAGGGGGGGAGGGAGTGGGGGGGTAAGTGCCCACGCTCGTGAGTGAGCGGCAAGTGCAGCAAGAGGGGAGGGGGAGAGGGAAAGGGGGGGTAAGTGGGGGGGTAAGTAGCCCATGCTCGTGAGTGAGCAGCAAGTGCAGCAAGAGGGGAGGGGGAGAGGGAGAGGGGGGTAAGTGGGGGGGTAAGTAGCCCACGCTCGTGAGTGAGCAGCAAGTGCAGCAAGAGGGGAGGGGGAGAGGGAGAGGGGGTAAGTGCCCACGCTCGTGAGTGAGCAGCAAGTGCAGCAAGAGGGGAGGTGGAGAGGGAGAGGGGGGGTAAGTGCCCACGCTCGTGAATGAGCAGCAAGTACAGCAAGAGGGGAGGGGGGAGGGAGAGGGGGGCTAAGTGCCCATGCTCGTGAGTGAGCAGCAAGTGCAGCAAGAGGGGGGAGAGGGAGAGGGGGGGTAAGTGCCCACACTCGTGAGTGAGCAGCAAGTGCAGCAAGAGGGGAGGGGAGAGGGTGAGGGGGTAAGTGCCCGCGCTCGTGAGTGAGCAGCAAGTGCAGCAAGAGGGGAGGAGGAGAGGGGGAGGGGGGGTAAGTGCCCACGCTCGTGAGTGAGCAGCAAGTGCAGCAAGAGGGGAGAGGGAGAGGGGGGTAAGTGCCCATGCTCGTGAGTGAGCAGCAAGTGCAGCAAGAGGGGAGGGGGGAGGGGGGTACGTGCCCACGCTCGTGAGTGAGCAGCAAGTGTGAGTGCTCAGAGTAGGAAGTGCTAGGGAACTTTCATCTGTAAAAAATAAAAATAAGTGGCTAAGTGCAGGCCTACAGTGGCGAAGGCCAGTAAGTGCCAAGGCAAGTGCTGTAAGTAGCCGGAGGCTGAATAGCGATTGGGTGTGGGAGGCCAGGACCCCCGAAGGACACATAAGGGCCATGATCACCAAACACAACGACCGTGCGGTTAGCAGAGGAGGGCAGAAGGGAGGGGGTGAAAAGGAAAGTCTTGAGGAGCTTCCATAATTTGAGGAGCTCTGACTCAAGACGAAGAGGCAGGGGGAGGCTTACTCATAAGAGGGAGCCAGGCGACGAAAGAGATACCGGCCTCTGGCCCTCTGTTTAGTGAAACGCTTGACAGATTTGGTACCAGAGGAACATCGAGGTCTAGCTTGACAGATTTGGTACCAGAGGAACATCAAGGTCTAGAGGGAGAGTATTTAGTAAGAGCAAGTTGCAGATAGCGTGGTCCTAAACCTCACACAGCCTTATGGATGATGCAGAGGGATTTGAACCTGATCCTTGCAGCAACAGGGAGCCAGTGAAGAGATTTAGCAAGTGTTTGTCTCCCTATGTGAGAGAGAATATCCAGAGGTGGGTCTCTTGCTCACTGCTCTTAAGGGAACCAAGATGCACCTCACTAATGAGGCCTAGCTGGGCCAACACGTGGAACCAAGCTGCACCTCACTAATGAGGTCTAGCTGGGCCAACACGTGGCACCAAGCTGCACCTCACTAATGAGGCCTAGCTGGGCCAACACGTGGAACCAAGCTGCACCTCACTGATGAGGCCTAGCAAGACCAACACATGGAACCAAGCTGAACCTCACTAATGAGGTCTAGCTGGGCCAACACGTGGAATCAAGCTGCCCTTCACTGATGAGGCCTAGCAAGGCCAGCACGTGGAACCAAGCAGCAGCTCACTAATGAGGCCTAGCAAGGCCATCACGTAGAACCAAGCTGCACCTCACTAATGGGACATAGCAAGGCCAACATATGGAACCAAGCAGCACCTCACTAACGAGGCCTAGCAAGGCCAACATGGGGCACCAAGCTGCACCTCACATGTGGAACCAAGCTGCATCTCACTAATGAGGCCGAGCAAGGCCAACACGTGGAACCAAGCTGCACCTCACTAATGAGGCCTAGCAAGGCCAACATGTTGCACCACGCTGCACCTCACTAATTAAACATAGCAAGAACAACACATGAAACCAAGCTGCACCTCACTAATGAGACCTAGCAAGCCAACACATGGCACCAAGCTTCACTTCACTAACGAGGCCTAGCAAGGCCAACACGTGGCACCAAGCTGCACCTCACTATTGAGGCCTGGCAAGGCCAACACATGGAGCCAAGCTGCACCTCACTAATGAAACATAGCAAGGCCAACACGTGGAACCAAGCTGCATGTCACCTGATGAGGCCTAGCAAGGCCAACACGTGGCACCAAGCTGTAACTCACTAATGAGGCCTAGCAAAGCCAACGCGTGGAACCAAGCTGCACCTCACTAATGTGGGTGCGATTTCTCGCCGTCACCATAACCAGTACAAAAGGGACCCTATAAAAACTCAAACAGAAAAGAGTTGAGTAAACATTGCTTTATTAACACACAAGCATTCGCGAATGGGCCACAAGTTCAACCGTCTCGCAAAGCAAGTCGTCAAAGTGCCGCCCTTTCCCCTGCACATCGTGGTCCTTTTATACCCATCTGTTTTACATTGTCATACATTGCTGCACATAGATTATGTCCACCACAAGGCGGTTCCTCCCAGTCATGACTTTGCATCAACGGTCAACAGTTCAACATCTGCTATTGTGGTTTCCTGTTATCTGTTATTCGCTCTCTCTCGTGCCCCTCTGTGTCCTTATCTCTGTGCACGAGGCTGTGCTTACTCATTCCTTCCCCACCCGTAATCTGCAGATAGTTTTAGCAGGCTCAGCATGCTTCGACATACAGTGACCAAACACAATTCTTCTGTTAAAAACAAGTTCTTGCCAGGTCAGCAGGTCTTAAATGCCGCTGTATAAAGAGAAGGCCTCTTCTTTTAACAAAGGGTACATTCTTTTAACACATATGGTGATTAGTACAAACTCCAAGTGTGAGCACAACATTACATATGTATGCGTACCTTCAATCCACCCTTTGCTCACACTTGAGCATCAATCTAAACAGTCCTAGCATAAGCAGATGGCAGGAAAGCAACATCATCACATACTGTATGTACCATAATCTTCTCCAGGCCTCCCATGTCAAAAAATTCCTGTTGTACATGGCTTTTATCCATTGGATTTAGGCGCGTTATGCTGGAAGAACACATGGAAACACAGCACGACACACATACCGGGAAGCATTGGATGCAGAGACAAATTCCTACAACTATTGCCGCTAGAACCAGTATAGGCGTAAGAAGTTGCCATCCAATTTCTTTCAGGAGCTTCATCCACCAGCTATCTCCTGACCCTTCCTCCTGGTGGATGCTATCCGCCACTTTATGCAGTTTGTTTACTCCATCCAGGATTCCTGTACTCCCTTCTGGTATGTAAACACAGCATTGGGATCCCACCAAAAAAACAGACTCCGCCCCTTTCTGCAGTGAAAATGTCTAAGACATACCTATTTTGGAGAGCCACTAGCCGAATTGCTTTCATTTCATAAGTGATGTTTTCCATTAGGTCTGCAGATTCTTCGATTACGAACTCAAGGGCCCTGTTTAACTTTTGGATTTCTTGACTGTTCATAAAGATGCCCGCTGGAGGAACCAGGACCCCCATCAGATCTATAAACGTTTCCCATCCTGTAGGTTGATACGTAGGAATTTTTGGGTTTACTGCTCGTTTATTTCTGCTGTGTATTTCTTTATGCAGAGTAGACGGGGCATATACCATCACAGCCGGCATTATTCTGGCTATGTAACATACCCCAACAAAATCTTTGGCTAACCACAAATAAGCCCTCTTGTTACAGACATAGGCATGTCCTTCAATCTGTAACAATCCCTTCGTGTAGTTATTTAGATTCACCATTTGACTGCACCCCGAGATCATTCTTTGATTACCTCTTGCGCTCCTCTTAAAACATATATTCTTTGGCCTAAACTCTTGTGTGATGGTGATAGGGGGAGGAGGTTCTCTTACTATCTGTACCATAGCAGGTGCAAGCCCGATTCCCTCAGTTTTGATTTTATAGCGTATCTTTTCCTTTAGAAGGGTTTTGTTCTCTCCTCTAACATAACAAGCGGTATTCGGTATCATGTATTGCTGTGCTGACACTATTCTCATGTAAATTAATGTACACCCGGCATCCTCAGTAACTGGCGATGCGTACACTGGGATGCCTTCACTGCTATGTCGGGGCATGTGGGTGCAGATCCAGCAATCAGTTTTATTCACTACCCCATATGTTGTGTTTATTATCTTCACGTATTCATTTTTAGCATAGTCATCCGGGTCGTGTTGGTCATAGGCATCTCGATTCCTGCTCTTGACCCAATCTGTTCTCCCTGTTTCATTTGACTCGGGCAACAGGTTCTTTAATTCATATCTAGATGGATGTTCCAGATACCAGAATATTATGGCAAATGCTATTAGTACTACTATCGTGCATACAGAAAACAACATTTTGCCTCTTGTGGTACAAACTGGTATTTTCCTCTTACCTTCTGTGTTTGAGGAGCATACACTTATCCGTTCAGGGACTAAACCAGCATACACGGGTGTAGACATAGTTCAGTATATGGCTCAGTATACAGCGTATATCAGTTGCAACCTAGCGATATAGCAATATCCCCTATTTAAAGCACCAGTGTCCTTATTACTCTAATAGTGGTAGGTCTCACTGAAAACCTTCATCCGATCTGTCCCACGTCTCGTAGTGCCTGTCCCAGGAGGGGAACGCCGAAGGCCCTTCAGGCTACAAGCCCGTCGTCTTCAGTAAGGCACAATTCTGCTAAAACCAACAAGAGAGTCCAAATGTTCATCTCCCTAATGATCAAAGTTCAAAACAGTGTCCTTACACGTTGCTTGGCACATACACGTCACGGGATCGGAGACGATGGGCACACCTGTCACTGGCATCTGGCAGTACACTTGCAACCTGCGGTTTGTCGGTTCCTTTTTCTGGAGGAATCAGTAATGGAAGCGTCTTCTTGACGTGATTCACGTGGTACCAGTGCGATTTGCCGTCAACTTTTACCGCAGTTTGTGTTGCGAGGAGAACCTGAAACCGGCCCCTCCATCTGGGTTGCAGTCCGCTGGTGCGATCGAAGGCTTTTATAACAACCCAGTCACCGGGCTGCACGTCGTGACCTTCTCCTATCAGAGGAGATGGAGCTACTGCGTTCACCTGTGCATTAATAGAAATCAGTCTATTAGTTAACCCAATACAGTACTATTGTAATGCAGGCCATGCTTGCTCAGACAATCTCTTAGGTGATATGGGGGTCCCAATACTTGGTGGGCGCCCCATAACAATTTCGAAAGGAGATAAACCATGTGTACGCTTAGGCATAGTACGCATACTCAATAATGCAATAGGCAATGCATCCGGCCATTTCAGTCCCGTTTCAGCACAAGCCTTTGCCAGTTTGTTCTTCAGTACCTTATTTGTGCCCTCTATAATCCCAGCTGATTGAGGATGAAAAACTGCGTGGAAACGTTGATCAATACCAAGGGCCTTGCAAACTTTGCTTACTACTTCACCAGTAAAATGAGTCCCATTGTCAGACCATAGATATCTGGGGACCGTATACAAGGGCACCCAGTGTTTCAATATGCATTGTGCTGTGGAGGTGGCACTATTGTCCCGCAGGGGATATGCTTCCACCCATCCTGAGAACCCACATTTCATCACCAAACAGTAGGAATGTTTATTTACAGGCTCCAGCTGTATAAAGTCCATATACACCACCTCAAAAGGGTAGGTGGGTAACTTACTGTGGCCCGCCGGGGCCGGTACACCTTTCCCCACATTATATAAAACACATATTTCACATTGTTTTGCCCATTGGCGACAATACATTCCCAATCTTTTGTTGTACCACACAGTACTTAAAACTTCTTCCATAGTTCTTGCGTTAACGTGGGTTGGACCATGAGCCACGCTCACTATCACAGGTAAGTATGCGTCAGGTAGTACCCAGGTGTTTGTTTTGGTATGTGCCCATAGCCCATCTACCGTCTCCTCATATTGATCATCCTTGTGCCAAGATAGTCTTTCTTCAATGGTTGCATCTGCTTGGATTTCCTTTACGCGCTCCTTCGTCCCTTCCATAGTCACATCCCTCCCCACTATGAGCTGTCGGGCTTCCCACCGAGTGTCCCTTGTGGCAGCTAGTTTAGCCATCTGGTCAGCCAAAGAATTTCCCTGCGTGACATAATCCAGTGTTTTTTTATGCGCTGAGCACTTCACTACGGCCACCATTTTGGGCAGCGTAAGGGCTTGCAATAATTCAGCAATCAATCGGGCATGTTTAATAGTATCACCTTGGGAGGTTAAAAACCCACGCTCTCCCCAGAGTTTACCAAAACTGGAAACCACCCCATGAGCGTAGGCTGAATCAGTATAAATTGTCACTTTCATACCGCTGCTTAACACTAATGCTCTCGTTAGCGCAATTAATTCTGCTGCCTGGGCCGATTTTTCACACACTTTCCCACTCTCAATCAACCGTTCCCCTGTAGTTACTGCATACCCTGCTGTTGTCTCCCCATTTGGCAGTTTGAAACAGGAACCATCACAGAATAATATTCCCTCATTATCAACCAGCGGGGTGTCTTGCAGGTCTGCTCTACCCTTAGTGTGTTCTTCCATTTGGATCACACAATCATGCCTAATGTCATCAGGTGAGGTGGGCAAAGGAAGCAGTGTCGCTGGATTCAAAGTGTTACACCGTTCAATTTTTACATTACTGGCAAACAGGATCATCTCATACTGTGTGAGTCTAGCTGTAGTCAAATGCTGTGTATGCACTCTATTCAGAAGAACATCTACCGTATGTGGAACCTTTACTGTTACTTCACTCCCTAGGATGATACCTGCACTTTGTTTTAGGGCTGTCGCTGCTGCAGCTACTGCTCTCATGCATGGGGGTAGGCCTCGAGCTACTGAGTCCAGAGTGCTAGAAAAATATGCACATGGTCTCTGTTTACCCCCTTGTTCCTGTGTCAAGACTGACACAGCGCAACCTTCCTGTTCATCAACAAAAAGGCAAAATCTCTTAGTATAATCAGGTGTGCCTAAGGCCGGTGCGTGGCATAGAACATCTTTCATAGCTGTCAGGGCTTTTTCCATCTCAGGTGTCCATTCTAATGGGCCGTTTTCTTGTACTTCTTTTAAGGCTTTTAGCATGGGCTGGATCAATACAGAGAATTCAGGAATCCAGTGCCTACAGTAGGATAAAACACCAATTATCCTTCGGAGACCCTTTGCCGTGTCTGGACCTTTTATGGACTGTATCAAAGCAATGCGATCAGTAGACAGGGTTCGCCCCTCTTCGGACAGCTCAAAGCCTAAATAATGGACCTTTTGTTTTACATACTGCATTTTGGCTAGGGCTACCTTGTGCTTATTCTCTGCTAAGTGCATTAGCACCAATCTGGTCACATAATGGCATTTCTCTTCGGTGGCTGCACATAATAGCAAATCATCAACATATTGTATCAGAGCAGTGTTAGCGGGTAGGGCTAGGTTATCCATCTGTGTTTTTAGTGCTTGGCTGAATATGGCGGGACTTTCTGTATATCCCTGCGGGGCTCTAGTAAATCGATACTGTCTATCTCGAAGAGTGAAACTAAACAGGTACCTGCTTTCTTCGGCAATAGGAATGCTGAAGAAGGCATTTTTCAAATCAATTACCGTAAACCATTTCGCTGTTTTGGGAATTAAAGTGAGTACACTTGAAATATTAGGGACAACTGGATATCTGGGTTCTACTATTTTGTTTATCTCCCTCAAATCAATAATGAAATGATAGGGTACCGCTTCATCACCTTTCTTGTGTACTGGAAGGATCGGAGAGTTACAAGGGCTATCATTTGTTGGCTCTACCACCCATAATCGTATCATGTCCTGTACTATTTGATATAGTGCCTGCTCTCCCTCGTGTGATATGCGATATTGTTTTATCCTGGGCAACCTGGCACCGGGCTTTAGTTTGATTACTACTGGGGAAACATCCAACACTCCTACATCATTCCCATGAGTGGCCCATAGTTCATTCGGGATGTTTTGGAGTTCCGGGGGCAGGGTTTGCATTACTCCTATCATACTCATAGGTTTGCTTATGGTCATTCTCACTCCCTGGGGGGAGCAATATATTGTGGCCCCTAGCGTTTTTAATGCATCAATACCTAACAAGTTTTCTGGGCAGTGATTGGTCAATAGCCACCCATTCTCCCATTTTACCCCATGAAGTTCCGCTTCTACTATTTCACTTACAGGAGTCTTTATTGGATTTCCCCCAAATCCAACTGATACCTTGCTTTTATCCGATAATGGGACAGCGGGGACAGCTCTGATATTCACGGAACTGTTTCCAGCTCCCGTGTCTACCAGACATCTCAAGTTTCGGTGGGGGCCGATCCTAATAGAGGCATAAGGCCCCCTTTGGTCTATAGGAACCTGCACCACTCCCGCTATCTCATTCCGGCATCCTCAGGACATATCGCTTGTGTTATCCTGAAAATCATCGTTATAGTATACCCCTTCTCCACATTCTTCACCCTGGCATACACCTTGCACTTGTGTCGTTTGTCGTGGCTGATACAGTAGATTGGGGGGAGGCGGGGCCGGCCAGGGAACATCCCCTCTTGCTTGTCCGTCAAAGGCATTGGGTTGAGGAGGTTTAAACATTCTATTGTCTTGGTTGCCGTACCCACCAGTCCTATTTCCTGGGGCAAATATTGTCTGTGAAGGGGGCCGTACGCCCCTTCCTCTCCCACCACTCTGGGGACACTGGGATTTCCAGTGTCCGGGTCTCTTGCAGAAGGCACATACATCTTGGGGTAGCCCATCCCTCCTCCCATATAGCGCACCTCCTTGCACTGTACCTCTTCCTGTCCCTTGGCCCCCTATCATGTTGCTACTATAGCCCTGTGACTGGCCGTTATAATTGTAGTTATACCTGCCTTGGGGCCCTTGATGCAACTGTTGCATCAACACTTTGGTTTTTAAATCCTTCTCTTGTCGTGCCTTTTGTTGTCCCTTCACTCTTTCCCCTCTTTCGTAATACCTAGCCATTTCGAGGAGATCCCGGGGGTTCCTAGTCATCCATGTACTTTCTGCCCTCCTAATGTTCTCCTGAATTGGCCCGTGGAGCCCCTCTACAAAGTTTGTGGCAAAGTACCGTAGGCCCGTTTCAGACCCTATCTCTAGCCCACTGTGCGCTTTGAATGCTGCTTCATAACGCAGAAAGTACTGTGCTACTTCCTCACTTGCACCCTGTATCACAGCGGACAGTTTCTCCACATTCACATCAAATGGGGGTAACACCTTTTCTAGAGCCCTCAGGGCTGCCATGCCATGCCCCCTTAGGGGTTCAGGATATTCCTCATGCAGTTTTCTATTTTTGCTCGCATCCATTACATCTTTCCATTTTATTGTTTCATTGTCTTTGGCACGAAAGGGGGTCCATATTTCTTCTGGGACAATGGCTAACAATATGTTATCTACATCCTCTACGGTAAATAACCCTGGTCTGAATAACTTTCCTACTTCTTTGTAGAATCCTGCCGGGTCTATACGGGGGTCGGGGATGGACTTGGTGATATGCATTAATTCAATTCGGGATAAAGGGACATACACATAGGTGCGCATTATGTTACCAGTGGCTGCCTCTATGGTGGGTTGGCACTCTCTCATTGGCATTAATAGTAACTTTTCCGTATTTGTTTGTTCACTCACAGGGGCCTGCGCTGGTGGCGAAACAGAGGATTGATGACTAAGAGCTTTCTCTTTTATTTTTTTATAATCTTTTAATAGTTTCTCCACCTTAGCCATCCTCCATTCTTCCGCCCCTGAATCATCCACTCTTATATTAGATAGCAGTTTCTTATCCAATTCCGTCCTAATCCTATTCCACTGGGACACATATCTAGGCTCCTTTTCCTCTTCTATATCATCCACCCTAATAAGAAGATATTTAATTACGTTTACTTGTATAGGCCAGCCAAGGCCCTCCATCAGACTCACCAGGGTGGACATGGACTGCGAGTGTATGGATGCTATCTTACGATTAGCTACGTTTTGGCCCGCCTGGTCTGCATCTTTGAGTTTAGCCTCTCTTTCCCTCACCTCTCTTTCCCATGCCCTCTTTTCCTTCTCCCATTCAACACCGCCCCTTATGACTTCCGCTATTATGTCGGACATACATCCCCATAACTGAACCCTGGACGCAGTCACTGGTAGTAACGCGACAGCGTCCTGATATGCTGAGGGCAGATCCGCAGTACTCTGTCCTCTCAATTTACAGTTACCCTCATGAAAGGTATATAGTTTAGTGGCCACTGTCCTAAATTCCAAAGGTGTCAAACGCCCCAATTGGTCCCGTAGGCTGTCATTGAGGGGTGTGCCATACAGCCCGGTCATAAGGATTTGCAAGTCTCCATCTCTATCCTTTTCTACAGTAGTCGTTCTCCTATGGTCTATCAACCTATCTGGGTCTCCATACTTCATTGGGAATTCCACCCTTTCACCCTCACTGTCTGCCGGTGGAGCTGTAGCTCCTGGAAACAATAATTCAGTCGTTGTTTGTTCTGCTTCTAGCCCTATCACATCTTCATATCGAGGCACCGGCACGGCAGGATACATACCCCCACTGTTCTTAATCATCATATGTCTATCCAACTGATCTAGCCTCTCACCCTTCTCTTTTATCTCTAGATCATTTAATTTTTGATTTAACGTTCTCTTCTGCTCCTTTGCTTTTTGTTTATTCTGAGCATTGCGCCTGCGCATTGCTTCTACCCTCCATAGTCGTATAGCCTCAAACTGTGCGGGTCTAACCCGTCTTTTTACTAACTCTATTTCTATTTTGGATATGCGGTCTATGTCAAAGGACCCGGTATCTGGCCAATTATGTTCAATCGAATCTTTTGTATATTCAGACCACTCCATTAAAAACAATGTCGAGTTCAATCCATGTTTAATCAACATATCAAATGCAGGGGTTCCTTCAAGGGGGGCATAGTGTCTCTTGCCTATACCTCCCTTGTGGGAAGCCGTTTGACCCATCTTGGCGGTATACTGCAATTGCCTAAAACACTCACCTTTCCCAAATATGCACCTATTGGCTAACAATAATAATACATCCTCCTGGCGTATCTAACATATCATATCATCATTTCAACATTACTTCTTCATAGACGGACTTACCACCGTCCTCTTCACAAACCCTGAATCATTATTTCCTTATTCCATCATGCATCCGTCCATACCACTTATCTTAAGGGTCCCGCCAGAGTGTTCCGGACCCGAAGGGCGACAGCCTGCTGTTCCACCGCCAACGGAGCCGGAAAAACAAGGATGACGCGTTGGTTGCAATCAAAGGTGCGGATTCAGTTGTTGGGGCCCCGTGATCAATTCCTTCTCCGGTTCCGCCGCGGCGTTCCTCACCCAGTGACGGACTGTCGCTCCTTCGCGTCCCACTTCTGACACCAAAATTGTGGGTGCGATTTCTCGCTGTCACCATAACCAGTACAAGAGGGACCCTATAAAAACTCAAACAGAATAGAGTTGAGTAAACATTGCTTTATTAACACACAAGCATTCGCGAATGGGCCACAAGTTCAACCGTCTCGCAAAGCAAGTCGTCAAAGTGCCGCCCTTTCCCCTGCACATCGTGGTCCTTTTATACCCATCTGTTTTACATTGTCATACATTGCTGCACATAGATTATGTCCACCACAAGGCGGTTCCTCCCAGTCATGACTTTGCATCAACGGTCAACAGTTCAACATCTGCTATTGTGGTTTCCTGTTATCTGTTATTCGCTCTCTCTCGTGCCCCTCTGTGTCCTTATCTCTGTGCACGAGGCTGTGCTTACTCATTCCTTCCCCACCCGTAATCTGCAGATAGTTTTAGCAGGCTCAGCATGCTTCGACATACAGTGACCAAACACAATTCTTCTGTTAAAAACAAGTTCTTGCCAGGTCAGCAGGTCTTAAATGCCGCTGTATAAAGAGAAGGCCTCTTCTTTTAACAAAGGGTACATTCTTTTAACACATATGGTGATTAGTACAAACTCCAAGTGTGAGCACAACATTACATATGTATGCGTACCTTCACTAATGAGGCCTAGCAAGGCCAACATGTGGAACCAAGCTACACCGCACTAATTTAACGTAGCAAGGCCAACACATGGCACCAAGCTGCACCTCACTAATGAGGCCTAGCAAGGACAACACGTGGCAACAAGCTGCACCTCACTGATGAGGCCTAGCAAGGACAGCACGTGGAACCAAGCTGCACCTCACTGATGAGACCTAGCAAGGCCAACACGTGGCACCAAGCTACACCTCACTGATGAGGCTTAGCAAGGTCAACACGTGGAACCAAGCTGCACCTAACTAATGAAACGTAGCAAGGCCAACACGTGGAACCAAGCTGCAGGTCACTGATGAGGCCTAGCAAGGCCAACACGTGGCACCAAGCTGTACCTCACTAATGAGGCCTAGCAAGGCCAACACGTGGAACCAAGCAGCACGTCACTAATGAGGCCTGGTAAGGCCAACATGTGGCACCAAGCTGCACCTCACCAATGAGGCCTAGCAAGGCCAACACATGGCACCAAGCTGCACCTCACTAATGAGGCCTAGCAAAGACAACACGTGTAACCAAACTGCACCTCACTGATGAGGCCTAGCAAGGCCAACATATGGAACTAAGCTGCACCTCACTAATTTAATGTAGCAAGGCCAACACGTGGCACCAAGCTGCACCTCACTAATGAGGCCAAGCAAGGACAACACGTGGCACCAAGCTGCACCTCACTGATGAGGCCTAGCAAGGACAGCACGTGGAACCAAGCTGCACCTCACTGATGAGGCCTAGCAAGGCCAACACGTGCAACCAAGCTGCACCTCACTGATGAGGCCTAGCAAGGCCAACACGTGGAACCAAGCTGCACCTCACTGATGAAGCCTAGCAAGGCCAACACATGGAACCAAGCTGCACCTCACTGATGAGGCCTAGCAAGGCCAACACGTGGCACCAAGCTGCACCTCTCTAATGAGGCCTAGCAAGGGCAACTCGTGGAACCAAGCTGCACCTCACTAATTAAACGTAGCAAGGATGATACGTGGAACCAAGCAGCACGTCACCAATGAGGCCTAGCAAGGCCAACGCATGGTACCAAGCTGCACCTCACTAAAGAGGCCTAGCCAGGGCAAAACATGGCACCCAGCTGCACCTCACTAATGAGGCCTAGCAAGGCCAACACGTGGCACCAAGCTGCACCACACTTATGAAGCGTAGCAAGGCCAACACGTGGCACCAAGCTGCACCTTACTAATGAGGCCTAGCAAGGCCAACACGTGGAACCAAGCTGCACCTCACTCATTAAATGTATCAAGGACAACACATGGAACCAAGCTGCACCTCACTGAGACCTAGCAAGGCCAACACATGGCACTAAGCTGCACCTCACTAATGAGGCATAACAAGGCCAACACGTGGAACCAAGCTGCACCCCACTATAAGGCCTAGCAAGGCCAACATGTGGAACCAAGCTGAACCTCACTGATGAAGCCTAGCAAGGCCAACACGAAAAACCAAGCTGCACCTCACTGATGAGGTCTAGCAAGGCCAACACGTGGCACCAAGCTGCACCTTAATGATGAGGCCTAGGAAGGCCAACATATGGAACCAAGCTGCACCTCACTAATGAAATGTAGCAAGGCCAACACGTGGAACCAAGCAGCACGTCACTAATGAGGCCTAGCAAGGCCAACACGTGGAACTAAGCAGCATGTCGCTAATGAGGTCTAGCAAGGCCAAAACGTGGCACCAAGCTGCACCTCACTAAAGAGGGCTAGCAAAGCCAACCCGTGGAACCAAGCTGCACCTCACTAATGAGGCCTAGCAAGGCCAACATGTGGAACCAAGCTGCACCTCACTAATTTATTGTAGTAAGGCCAACACGTGGCACCAAGCTGCACCTCACTAATGAGGCCTACCAAGGCCAACATGTGGTACCAAGCTGCACCTCACTAATGAGGCCTAGCAAGGCCAAAACGTGGCACCAAGCTGCACCTCGCTAATGAGGCCTAGCCAGGCCAACACGTGGCACCAAGCTGCAGGTCACTGATGAGGCCTAGCAAGGACAAAACGTGGCACCAAGCTGCACCTCACTGATGAGGCCTAGCAAGGACAGCACATGGAACCAAGCTGCACCTCACTGATGAGGCCTAGCAAGGCCAACACGTGGCACCAAGCTGCACCTCACTGATGAGGCCTAGCAAGGCCAACACGTGGAACCAAGCTGCACCTCACTGATGAAGCCTAGCAGGGTCAACACGTAGAACCAAGCTGCACCTCACTGAAGAGGCCATAGCAAGGCCAACAGGTGGCACCAAGCTGCACCTCACTGATGAGGCCTAGCAAGGCCAACACGTGGAACCAAGCTGCACTTCACTAATGAGGCCTAGCAAGGCCAACACGTGGAACCAAGCTGCACCTCACTGATAAGGCCTAGCAAGGCCAACATGTGGAACCAAGCTGCACCTCGCCGATGAAGCCTAGCAAGGTCAACACATAGAACCAAGCTGCACCTCACTGATGAAGCCTAGCAAGGTCAGCACGTAGAACCAAGCTGCACCTCACTGAAGAGGCCATAGCAAGGCCAAAACGTGGCACCACGCTGCACCTCACTAATTAAACGTAGCAAGGACAACACGTGGAACCAAGCTGCACCTCACTGATGAGGCCTAGCAAGGCCAACACGTGGAACCAAGCTGCACCTCACTGATGAAGCCTAGCAAGGCCAACACGTGGCACCAAGCTGCACCTCACTGATGAGGCCTAGCAAGGCCAACACGTAGCACCAAGCTGCAGGTCACTGATGAGGCCTAGCAAGGCCAACACGTGGAACCAAGCTGCACCTCACTGATAAGGCCTAGCAAGGCCAACACGTGGAACCAAGCTGCACCTCACTGATGAAGCCTAGCAAAGTCAACACGTAGAACCGAGCTGCACCTCACTGATGAAGCCTAGCAAGGTCAACACGTAGAACCAAGCTGCACCTCACTGAAAAGGCCATAGCAAGGCCAACATGTGACACCACGCTGCACCTCACTAATTAAACGTAGCAAGGACAACACATGAAACCAAGCTGCTCACTAATGAGGCCTAGCAAGGCCAACACGTGGAACCAAGCTGCACCTCACTGATAAGGCCTAGCAAGGCCAAGAGGTAGAACCAAGCTGCACCTCACTGATGAAGCCTAGCAAGGTCAACACGTAGAACCAAGCTGCAGGTCACTGATGAGGCCTAGCAAGGCCAACACGTGGCACCAAGCTGTACCTCACTAATGAGGCCTGGCAAGGCCAACACGTGGAACCAAGCAGCACGTCACTAATGAGGCCTATCAAGGCCAACATGTGGCACCAAGCTGCACCTCACTAATGAGGCCTAGCAAGGCCAACACATGGCACTAAGCTGCACCTCACTAATGAGGCCTAGCAAGGCCAACATGTGGAACCAAGCTGCACCACATTAATTTAATGTAGCAAGGCCAACACGTGGCACCAACCTGCACCTCACTAATGAGGCCTAGCAAGGACAACACGTGGCACCAAGCTGCACCTCACTGATGAGGCCTAGCAAGGCCAACACGTGGAACAAAGCTGCACCTCACTGATGAAGCCTAGCAAGGCCAACACATGGAACCAAGCTGCACCTCACTAATTAAACGTAGCAAGGACAATACGTGGAACCAAGCAGCACGTCACTAATGAGGCCTAACAGGGCCAACACGTGGTACCAAGCTGCACCTCACTAATGAGGCCTAGCAAGGGCAAAACGTGGCACCCAGCTGCACCTCACTAATGAGGCCTAGCAAGGCCAACACGTGGCACCAAGCTGCACCACACTTATGAGGCCTAGTTAGGGCAACACGTGGCACCAAGCTGCACCTTACTAATGAAGCCTAGCAAGGACAGCACATGGAACCAAGCTGCACCTCACTGATGAGGCCTAGCAAGGCCAACACGTCCAACCAAGCTGCACCTCACTGATGAGGCCTAGCAAAGCCAACACGTGGAACCAAGATGCACCTCACTAATTAAATGTAGCAAGGACAACACATGGAACCAAGCTGCACCTCACTGAGACCTAGCAAGGCCAACACATGGCACCAAGCTGCACCCCATTATAAGGCCTAGCAAGGCCAACACGTGGAACCAAGCTGCACCTCACTGATGAAGCCTAGCAAGGCCAACACGTAAAACCAAGCTGCACCTCACTGATGAGGCCTAGCAAGGCCAACACGTGGCACCAAGCTGCACCTTATTGTTGAGGCCTAGCAAGGCCAACACGTGGAACTAAGATGCACCTCACTAATGAAATGTAGCAAGGCCAACACGTGGAACCAAGCTGCAGGTCACTGATGAGGCCTAGCAAGGACAACCCGTGGCACCAAGCTGCACCTCACTAATGAAGCCTAGCAAGGCCAACACGTGGAACCAAGCAGCACGTCACTAATGAGGCCTAGCAAGGCCAACACGTGGAACCAAGCAGCACGTCACTAATGAGGCCTAGCAAGGCCAACATGTGGAACCAAGCTGCACCTCACTAATTTATTGTAGCAAGGCCAACACGTGGCACCAAGCTGCACCTCACTAATGAGGCCTAGCAAGGCCAACATGTGGTACCAAGCTGCACCTCACTAATGAGGTCTAGCAAGGCCAAACCGTGGCACCAAGCTGCACCTCGCTAATGAGGCCTAGCAAGGCCAACACATGGCACCAAGCTGCAGGTCACTGATGAGGCCTAGCAAGGACACAACGTGGCACCAAGCTGCACCTCACTGATGAGGCCTAGCAAGGACAGCACATGGAACCAAGCTGCACCTCACTGATGAGGCCTAGCAAGGCACACGTGGAACCACGCTGCACCTCACTGATGAAGCCTAGCAAGGCCAACACGTGGCACCAAGCTGCACCTCACTGATGAGGCCTAGCAAGGCCAACACGTGGCACCAAGCTGCAGGTCACTGATGAGGCCTAGCAAGGCCAACACGTGGAACCAAGCTGCACCTCACAATGAGGCCTAGCAAGGCCAACACATGGCATCAAGCTGCACCTCACTAATGAGGCCTAGCAAGGCCGCAACTATCCCAGCCAACAGTCTCAAAAGAAATTCTAAGTATACCGTCATGGAACACTAGAGGTCATGTTCATCTTACCAAGCCGGATAGTCATGACCTGGGCTCCTATGACATCATATGCCTACAGGAAACGTGGCTGCAGAAAAAACTGGCCCTAGATGGCTACTGCATTGAAATATCTCCGGCATTTAAAGGGCCTCTGGGTCGTCCATCCTCGGGCTTACTGATAGCGACCCGAATAGCATCCGGTGTATCCATCACAAAGGTCATAACACGCAGCTATGGAATTCTGGCCGTACTGACCACGTGGAACTCTCCAATTCATTCGGCCAAGTCTCCAACACCTGACTTGGTAGCTATTATAAATGTCTATTGGAATCCGCAAAAGATTTCTACAGTGAACCTTTGTGACAAAGTGGCCAGCACAATCGATGAGATTGCAATTAAATACAAATCTCCCAATATTTTGATCTGAGGGGACCTCAACGCGAATTGTACTACGCACAACACGCTCGAAGTAAAATAACCTTTTGATTCCTCTGCAACAACTAGGGGTCTTGCGTGGAGTTCCATCATGAAATCTAGAAATCTTTTGCATTCTGCCGCTACCACAAATCCAGACACCTTAATACTGACCAGGGAGCGTGATAGGTCATCAGCTACTCACGATTACATCTTTGCTTCTGAACCTGTGTTTCTTAACATAGTGTAATTTGAAGTAATCAGAACGAAGTACAGTGACCACAACCTACTGAACCTTATATGCAGAAGGAAGCAAAGGCAGCATATTGCAATTCTACGATCCAGCCATTGAGACAAACTCTCAACAAACTCGGCTACGTATGATTGCCTCTGACGTTCACAAACTCACAGACCATTTCACCATCTTAATGTCTGACCCCACATCGTGAAAAAGAATGGCAAGATCGAGCTACATTCCCCTTCTTCTTCCCTTCAAAAAACCTAGAAGAACTGTAACAACCTTAGTAATCATTATACTCATGAGTATAACTCTGCTCTGGTCATCAAACGCAGATTTTTAAGAAAATTAAAAAGAGAGGCAACAACATTGAATCAACCAATACTTTGGGAAAATCTTATGGTTGAAACAAGAAACTACAAGCAATGGCTGAGAAACTCGAGATGTCTCTTATATCAGTCGGACGCTGAAGAGATGCTGAAGGTTCTGTCCAATAAAAAATCCCGAGATTTCTGGTCGTTAATCAACAAATCTAACAAGCTTCCAAACTCGCAGATGATCAACCCAGTGTCGGAAGAAAAATGGACCGCTCACTTCCTGAAGTTGTTTGAATCAGCCAAAGGCAACGATAATGAAATCAGGCGACCAAAGGACACAGTCTGGGTGGATCAGACAGAGATCATCGAGATCAAATCCACTATCTTGAAATTGAAGTTGTCAAGAGCAGCTGGGCCATATGGACTCGCTAATTGCGATCTAAAACAACATCCGGATGACTGGTCTAACCTCATCAGCTCAATTTTTGAAGTCTGCAGAGAACGAAAAACAACCCCGGACTCCTGGACGAAAGCGGTGATCGTCCTGATTTTCAAAAAGGGAGTCAGAGACGAACCCCTGAATTACAGGCCGATAGCCCTTCTTGATGTCATCGGCAAGGTCTTTGCCACTATTCTTCTGACACATTTCCGCAAATGTGCTCTCACGTCACCGTGTTTCGATCCCTTGCAAACAGGATTCCAAAAAAATGCCAGCACTAGCGCCAACATACTGTGCCTGAATCTTCTCAAAGAAAGAGTCCTGACTGGAGCCCCACGGATGTTTCTAGCATTTGTCGATCTGTCCCAAGCTTTCGACAGAGTGGACAGACTGAAACTGTGGTCCAAACTTAGGACCTGGAATTGTCCAGATAGCATCTTGGAACCCATAATCAGCCTGCATTCAAACACCAGTATAAAAGTCTGCCTAAACAACCGAGGTCTAATTTCGAACTCTATACCGACTTTTCGTGGAGTGAAGCAAGGCTGCCCTCTGGCTCCAGCTTTGTTCATATCTTTTCTCGGAGACTTCAAAGAGAGCCAAACCAAGATCAGGTAATTTCCACCAAAAATAGGTAACAGAAGTGTCCCGAGACTTTTATATGCTGACGACTTGATATTACTTGATCTCACTCAGGTCGGTCTGCAACGACAACTGGATAACCTCACAGCTTACACCACTGAAAACAACTTGGAGATCTATAAGTCAAAGACGAAGATAATGATTCTGCAAAAACCAGGTAGCAAAAAGAAAGAGACCTTTCAATGGCACCGCAACGAGGCGAAAATAGAAGTGGTTGATTCATTTAAGCACATTGGAGTGCAACTTGATAGCACCAAGAAAGCCCAGAACATGCAGGATGCACTGTGGTCTAAGGCCAAGAATTTAGCTGCACAGCTGAGAGCAGTTGATCAAAAATACGGCAAGTTTTCTCTCCAACCGGCGATCAGTTTTTACAAGGCCAAGATCATTCCCTCGTTGACATACGGTATGGACGCTATGCCCTCAATCCCTCCGGTTCTCTGGCATAATTTTGAAGGTTTCATCTGGAGATCAGTGCTGGGCCTACCTAATTCCACTGCTGTAGCTGCGATAAGACGGGAACTCGGTCTTGTCTCCCTAAAATCAGTGGTGGACCACAGTACTTTACAGTTATACAGGAAAGTCATCCATCCTGGGAGCCTGGAAATCTATTGCATGATTGCAGCAGAGATTGATAAAGGCAATAATCACTCTACGAATGAGTGGGTCACGGATCAAAACCTAAAACTGCAGGAAATTGCGTGCAGTAAAGAAGAACTGAAGACCAATACGGTTAGGATTAAAACTAAATTGGAATGATTGGACTGGATTTCTAGTATGGAAAAAGCCACACTTAACAAACTACTAGTCCATCTCCCTATGACTATCAACAAACTGAAAGAACCTATGGCATACTGTAAAAGATATCCAAGTAAACCACTGATGAGAATCTTTCTGAAAGTACGTCTCAATGTCCTACCGACGCAGGAAATCCTAGCGATAAGAACTGGATCCATGGTAAAAGCCTGCAGACTATGCAAAAATCCTGAAGAGACGGAATCTATTAGACACCTGCTGATGCTCTGTCCGGCTATGCATCAAGCCAGGATAGCCTTTTTTAGTCCCCTGACGGTAAACTCATTGTTGGCAATGATTGAATTTGGTGGAATCGCTTTATTACTGGGGATAAGACACGATGGCATACGGCGTCTGCCAAACTTCTGAACTTGGCAATGGAAAGGATAAAACTGAGTATTGCCGTCTGATCCTTGCCTACCTTTTACTGGCCGAAATACAGACTGCCGTCACCTGTCTGATGTCTTCGTGAATCTCTCTTTTTGATTGAAATTGTTCGTGCTCTTGTAAAAATCTTATTGATTATATACAAGTAAATAAAAAATAAAACATTTTAAAAAATGAGTTCTAGCAAGGCCAATACGTGGTACCAAGCTGCACCTCACTAATGCGGCCTAGCAAGGCCAAAACGTGGCACCAAGCTGCACCTCACTAATGAGGCCTAGCAAGGCCAACACGTGGCACCAAGCTGCAGGTCACTGATGAGGCCTAGCAAGCCCAACACGTAGAACCAAGCTGCACCTCACTGATGAGGCCTAGCAAGGCCAACACGTGGCACCAAGCTGCAGGTCACTGATGAGACCTGGAAAGGCCAACACGTGGCACCAAGCTGCACCTCACTGATGAGGCCTAGCATGGCCAACACGTGGTACCAAGCTGCACCTCACTGATGAGGCCTAGCAAGGCAAACAAGTGGCAACAAGCTGCAGGTCACTGATGAGGGCTAGCAAGGCCAAAACGTGGCACCAAGCTGCACCTCACTAATGAGGCCTAGCAAGGCCAACACGTGGCACGAAGCTGCGGGTCACTGATGAGGCCTAGCAAGCCCAACACGTGGCACCAAGCTGCACCTCACTGATGAGGCCTAGCAAGGCCAACACGTGGCACCAAGCTGCAGGTCACTGATGAGTTCTAGCAAGGCCAACACGCGGCACCAAGCTGCACCTCACTAATGAGGCCTAGCAAGGCCAAAACGTGGCACCAAGCTGCAGGTCACTGATGAGGCCTAGCAAGGCCAACACATAGAACCAAGCTGCACCTCACTGATGAGGCCTACCAAGGCCAACACGTTGCACCAAGCTGCACCTCACTGATGAGGCCTAGCAAGGCCAACACGTTGCACCAAGCTGCAGGTCACTGATGAGGCCTAGCAAGGCCAACACGTGGCACCAAGCTGCAGGTCACTGATGAGGCCTAGCAAGGCCAACACGTGGCACCAAGCTGCAGGTCACCGATGAGGCCTAGCAAGGCCAACACGTGGCACCAAGCTGCACCTCACTGATGAGGCCTAGCAAGGCCAACACGTGGCAACAAGCTGCACCTCACTGATAAGGCCTAGCAAGGCCAAGACGTGGCACTAAGCTGTACCTCACTAATGAGGCCTAGCAAGGCCAACACGTGGAACCAAGCAGCACGTCACTAATGAGGCCTAGCAAGGCCAACATGTGGCACCAAGCTGCACCTCACTAATGAGGCCTAGCAAGGCCAATGTCATGATCACTGCTTCCAAGGAGTCAGGACCAGCCCAACGTCCTTGGAAGCAGGCCCCTAACCCTAATCCTAGGCACCAGCCGGTCCCCACGCGGACCTTTTGGACCATGTCCTGGCGCCGGTGGCACCAGGCTCATCAGAATCATCGGTCCCGGCACTGGAAGCGCCGGGCTCATAATATGTGTGCAGATGCTTGGGTGGACTTACCTGCAGCAGACCATGCTGCTTACTTACCAGCCTCTTAGAAGTCCTCGGTGAACAGGGACTACTTTCTTACCTGGGTGGGGCAAGCTCCACTCCCTGGATTCAGCACTGGAAAGCTTCTGGAACTGGAACTCTTTTCTTACCTAGGCGGGGCCGTGGAGGAAGACACCTCATCACTCCAAGGCTATTTAAACCACACCCGATAGACGAAACGTGCTTCGCGTTATTCTGCATCTGCAGCAGAACGCTCACCGAGTCTGTTCCAGCCTTTCTTCTTACGATCCCGAATCTGCAAGAGTCATACTCACCATTCCTGCATCCTGAATCTGCAAGAAGCATACTCACCATTCCTGCATCCAGTCGACAGCAGCACCTGCAGAGACAAGAAACAGCAGGTTAGCAAGGCAGCCTTATCTCGCAGTGCTACTCACCTGATCCATCGGCTGCGGTCATTTTCGGCACGCTGCACCTCCGCCTGCGAAGACAAAAGCATTGTCACTACTTACCGGCACTCCGTGAATTCTGGATTTCTTCACACTGCATCGCCGCCTGCGGAGATAAAAGCATTGTATTTACTTACGGACATTCCACGGATTCCGGCGCTGCAAACCAACTTCTGAAAGACAAAAGAAGAGACATTAGACATGTATTTACTTATGCCCATCGCGCTCTTCGCCATAGAATGCCTGCTCTTCAGCACGAACTACGCAGTTAGAGCGCTTGCATTTACTCACGCATTTCCAGGCGCTTCACTCCATCTTCCTCAAGAGTCCTGCAAGCAAAAGGGGAGAAAAGCATCATACGAAGTCCTGTTCAAGGGTAACGTGCCTTGCACCTAAAGACTATAAAGTCTAAAAAGGTATCTGGAAACTCACCGCTCGTGCAGTTAACGACGGTAACTGTCTTCTGAGTCCAAGAGGCCTATGTTTCACCAGTGAAGGAACTGGCAACAGCGCCCTGCACCAGACGCAGATGGAGAGCCCAGCATTCACCTATCTAAGGTGAGCACGTTGACCTGGGGGCTCTACGGAGAGGGAGAGAGAGGAAGAGGGACATTGAACAACCCAGACCATTAACCCCCATATTCTTTCACCTGCAGAAACCTCACCCTACGAGTTCGACACACAGTGCGAAGAGGTTCGACCCCAGAAGCCCATCGGGTTCTGCACATCACCTTTCGAGTCACAGACACCTTCCTGCCAAGATCAGCGCCTCCGTGGGAATCAGGTGAGCGTTACAGAACGCGAAGCCCACCGCAAAACTCCTACCCAGGCGCAATGGAAACCTCAGACACTGATCACTTAGCCCAGTTGCTCGGGGAATTAAGAGCAGAAGTACATGCAGCTCGTCAGGAAACAAGCTCTCTAAGAAGAGAACTGATAATTTCCAAGGTGCGAACAGAGGACCTCGCTAGGCAATTGCTACAAACGCAGGCAGGACAGACACCCCTGCCCGCTCCAGGAGGAAGCAATCCTTCGGCATCAACTGTAAATCCAGTGCAAATCAATCTACCTGGTAATGTGCCCTTGGCTCCGCCCGAACGTTTTTCTGGTGACCCAAAGAAATTTGCAGTGTTCCTCAACCAGTGCCGCTTACATTTCTTATGTCGACCAGCTGCATTCCCAACAGACCAGACCAAAGTGGCTTTCGTGCTTTCTTATCTCAGTGGCAGCGTCGCAGATTGGTCGATCCCTTTAGTCACCCAGGATGATCCGGTTTTACATGATTTCCAGGCCTTCCAGTCCAGCATGGAGAAACTGTTTGCAAGACATGCACAAGGGCAGGCCTTGGACAATGAACTTCTTTCATTACGACAGGGTAATCAAGACTTCTTGACCTATATAGCCTCATTCAACAGACTCATAGTGGAAACTCAATGGCCCGAGGATAAGAGAATAACGCTTTTCTACAGAGGCCTGCGTGGAGAGCTCAAGGATGTGTTAGCTCAAGTTGTGAACCCTCCACAAGAATGTTCGGACTATATTGACTTAGTCGTCCAATTGGACCACAGATTACAGAACAGGAAGGCTGATCGTTCTAAATTTGATACCCAAGTGTTTTCTAAACCACAGACTTCTACTAAGGGAGCTGACACTGTGGAACCCATGCAAATAGGGGGGATGAAAGGTCCTTTAACCCAAAAGGAGCGGGAAAGAAGAAGACAGCTGCAATTATGCCTCTATTGTGGGAACTCGGGGCACTTTCTTCGAGACTGTCCAGTGAAACCAGCTAAGAAGGCTGTAGGAGCCGCAGATTCCAGTACCTCAAGTTCCGAGCAGGGAAACGACCTAGCCCGGCAAGTGTAGAGGTCCTCTTGCCGAGCGTTAAGATCTGTCCCGTGACCACGCATTTCGTGGTGCCCATGGTCCTCATTAATCCTGCACGTCCGGATCGTTTGCATGCAATTGAAGCTTACATTGACAGCGGAGCAATCGGCAATTACGTGGACCGTGAAATGGCATCAAGGATGAATCTACCCCTTGTCCCTAAGGCAGTAAAAGACGTCATTACGACAGTGGATGGCACGGAGATAGCCTCCGGACCAGTAACGCACGCCACCCAAGAAGTGACGCTAGTGAGCCAAGATGGACACCGGGAGAAAATCGTGTTCGATGTGATCAAGGCCCCTCAGTTCCAGATCATTCTGGGAATCCCTTGGTTAGAGAAGCACAATCCTCAGATCAACTGGCGAGCAAAGACGGTTCAGTTTCCAGAATGTTTTTGGTTAGAGAAGCACAATCCTCAGATCAACTGGCGAGCAAAGACGGTTCAGTTTCCAGAATATTTTACCACTTGTTATCCTCGGCCTGAAGTTTCAGTGGCGGCGATCTCTTCAGAGGTTCCCACATTGCCTCCCGACTACCAAGAATTCCAAGATGTCTTTCGGAAGGATCAAGCTAACACCCTGCCTCCTCATAGGTCTTACGACTGTCAAATAGACCTGATACCCGGAACAACTCCTCCTTCCAGTAGGATTTATGCCCTCACCGAGCCAGAGAATCTTCACCTCAGGCAATATCTGGACCAATACCTAGCTAACGGGTTTATCCGTCCTTCTAAATCTCCAGCTTCCTCGGCTTTGTTCTTCGTTCCGAAAAAGGAAGGAGACCTTAGAACTTGTATAGATTACCGCGCCCTGAATCAAATCACTGTTAAAAACAGATACCCGTTACCTTTGATCCCTGAACTCCTGGACCAAGTCAAAGAAGCATGCATATATACAAAGTTGGATCTCAGAGGAGCCTACCACTTGGTACGAATAAAAGAAGGCGATGAGTGGAAGACGGCCTTTCGCACCAAGTATGGGCTATTCGAATATCAAGTGATGCCCTTTGGACTTTGTAACGCTCCTGCCGCTTTCCAGTATTTTATGAACGATGTCCTTAGAGAACTCATGGATGTGTGTGTTGTTGTCTACATTGATGACATCCTTGTCTATTCATCATCTGAAGAGGAACATCAGAAACACGTTAAAAAGGTTCTCGAGAGACTGCGTCAACATAACCTTTTTGCCAAGCTTGAAAAATGCGTTTTCAACGTAACTGAAGTTGAGTTCTTGGGATTCATATTGTCACCTAATGGGGTTCATATGGATTCAAAGAAGGTCGATGCAATCATCAAGTGGCCATCACCAACCTCGGTAAAAGGAGTTCAAAGCATGTTAGGCTTCGCTAACTTTTACCGCAGATTCATTCCTGAATTCTCTTGGATAGTCCAGCCCATCACCGCTCTGTTAAAGAAGAACAAACATTTTGAATGGTCTACAGAAGCAGAACAAGCTTTTCAGGACTTAAAAGCTAAATAAATTTCTGCTCCTGTTCTAAAACATCCTCGCCCAGAACTCCCCTACATCGTGGAAACGGATGCTTCTAGTCTTGCTATGGGGGCAGTGTTATCACAAAGAGATCAGGTCACACACCAATTACATCCAGTAGCCTTTTGGTCCCGCAAATTCTTGGCTTCCGAGATCAACTATTCAATTACAGACAAGGAACTTTTAGCTATCAGATCGGCCTTTAAAGCCTGGCGGCATTATCTTTTGGGAGCCAGACACACAGTCACCGTAATGACTGATCACCGCAATCTACAATATCTGAAGACGGCCAAAGCTCAGTCTTCCAGACAGCTTCGTTGGGCTCTGTTTCTGGCTGAGTTTGAATTTATAATTACTTATCGACCCGGCAGTAAAAACGGAAAAGCAGATGCCCTCTCTCGGATGGGAGTTGATGAACATTTGACCAATCCAGAACCAATACCCATAATCCCAGAACAAAGGCTTTTGGGGTTGGTCAACGCTCAATCCTTTGAAGACATCAAGACTACAGTCAAGTCACTCCTAACTCCGGCCGATTTGCAGGACTGGCAATTAAAGGGAAAAGAATTCTTAGTGGATCAAGACCTACCATATTTCCAAGGGCGATTGTACTTGCCCTGTGAGAAAATACAAAAACAATTAATTTCCTGTTATCACGACTCTCTAATGGAGGGTCATCCTGGCATTACCAAAACCATGGAAAAGATCAAGAGACATTTCTGGTGGCCATCATGGAAGAAGGATATTAGAGACTTTGTAATCTCCTGCGGTGTGTGTGCCCAGAATAAAAGTCAGAAGGAGAAACCAGCCGGCCTGTTACACCCTCTGGATATTCCTCCCTGTCCATGGCATACCCTGTCCACGGATTTCATCACGGACTTACCTCCATGCTCAGGGTATAATACCATTTTAGTAATCGTGGATCTATTCTCCAAGATGGCTCACTTCATTCCCCTGAAGGGCCTACCATCGGCTTCGGTATTGGCTCGAGAATTCTTAGAAAACATTGTTCGGTTACACGGTTTTCCCTCGGTTTTAATCTCCGATAGGGGAAGTCAATTCATCTCCCACTTTTGGCAAAGTTGCTGTCGTCTAGCCCAAATTGATGTAAGACTTTCAACCAGTCACCATCCCCAAACTGACGGACAAACCGAGAGGACAAATCAGACTCTAGAGCAATATCTGCGTTGCATGCTCCAACAAACTGAAAACCCTTGGAAGGATATTCTTTGGATCGCTGAATACGCTTACAACAATTCGACTCATTCTGGAACCGGGAAGACTCCCTTCTTCCTATTATACGGACATCATCCTAGAACCTCTAATCTGGATCCTCCCCAAGAATTCGAAACACCTGCTGTGGATCATTTGCACTCTGAGATTACCCGTGCTTTTAAAGAAGCACTGCCCATCTGCAAAGAGCTAAAGCTCAAGTCAAAAAGGGAGCAAGTCGACACCGTAAAGAGGCCCCTCACTTCGCAGTAGGAGATCAGGTCTGGTTATCCACTAAGCACCTGCCTCTAAAAGGACCCCGCACCTTCAACCCGAGATATCTTGGACCTTACCCCATCTCTACCATAGTTAATCCGGTGGCGGTCAAATTGGAATTACCTGCGCATAAGAAAATACATCCAGTATTCCATGTCTCCTTATTAAAACCAGTACAACCAGAAACCCGATTGGCTGAACTCCCAGAACCTGTTTTGGTAGACGGAGAACTCAAATTCGAAGTAAAGAACATCCTAGACTCCAAGATCTCCAAATCTAAATTATATTATCTGGTTGATTGGAAAGGATACGGCCCCCAGGAAAGGTCTTGGGAACCCTCTGAATATGTCCACGCACCTCATCTGGTCAAGAGATTCCATCTGAATCACCCCGACAAGCCAAAACCCCCGGAGAAGACACGCTTAGGAGGGGCCTTGAGGGGGGGTACTGTCATGATCACTGCTTCCAAGGAGCCAGGACCAGCCCAACGTCCTTGGAAGCAGGCCCCTAACCCTAATCCTAGGCACCAGCCGGTCCCCCCGGGGACCTTTTGGACCATGTCCTGGCGCCGGTGGCACCAGGCTCATCAGAATCATCGGTCCCGGCACTGGAAGCGCTAGGGCTCATAATATGTGTGCAGATGCTTGGGTGGACTTACCTGCAGCAGACCATGCTGCTTACTTACCAGCCTCTTAGAAGTCCTCGGTGAACAGGGACTACTTTCTTACCTGGGTGGGGCAAGCTCCACTCCCTGGATTCAGCACTGGAAAGCTTCTGGAACTGGAACTCTTTTCTTACCTAGGCGGGGCCGTGGAGGAAGACACCTCATCACTCCAAGGCTATTTAAACCACACCCGATAGACGAAACGTGCTTCGCGTTATTCTACATCTGCAGCAGAACGCTCACCGAGTCTGTTCCAGCCTTTCTTCTTACGATCCCGAATCTGCAAGAGTCATACTCACCATTCCTGCATCCTGAATCTGCAAGAAGCATACTCACCATTCCTGCATCCAGTCGACAGCAGCACCTGCAGAGACAAGAAACAGCAGGTTAGCAAGGCAGCCTTAAATCGCAGTGCTACTCATCTGATCCATCGGCTGCGGTCATTTTCGGCACGCTGCACCTCCGCCTGCGAAGACAAAAGCATTGTCACTACTTACCGGCACTCCGTGAATTGTGGATTTCTTCACACTGCATCGCCGTCTGCGGAGATAAAAGCATTGTATTTACTTACGGACATTCCACGGATTCCGGCGCTGCAAACCAACTTCTGAAAGACAAAAGAAGAGACATTAGACAGGTATTTACTTATGTCCATCGCGCTCTTCGCCATAGAACGCCTGCTCTTCAGCACGAACTACGCAGTTAGAGCGCTTGCATTTACTCACGCGCTTCACTCCATCTTCCTCAAGAGTCCTGCAAGACAAAAGGGAGAAAAGCATTATACGAAGTCCTGTTCAATGTTAACGTGCCTTGCACCTAAAGACTATAAAGACTAAAAAGGTGTCTGGAAACTCACCGCTCGTGCAGTTAACGACGGTAACGGTCTTCTGAGTCCAAGAGGCCTATGTTTCACCAGTGAAGGAACTGGCAACAGCGCCCTGCACCAGACGCAAATGAAGAGCCCAGCATTCCCCTATCTAAGGTGAGCACGTTGACCTGGGGGCTCTACGGAGAGGGAGAGAGAGGAAGAGGGACATTGAACAACCCAGACCATTAACCCCCATATTCTTTCACCTGCAGAAACCTCACCCTACGAGTTCGACACACAGTGCGAAGAGGTTCGACCCCAGAAGCCCATCGGGTTCTGCACATCACCTTTCGAGTCACAGACACCTTCCTGCCAAGATCAGCGCCTCCGTGGGAATCAGGTGAGCGTTACAGCCAACACATGGCACCAAGCTGCACCTCACTAATGAGGCCTAGCAAAGCGAATGCGTGGAACCAAACTGCACCTCACTAATGAGGCCTAGCAAGGCCAACATGTGGAACCAAGCTGCACATCACTAATTTAATGTAGCAAGGCCAACATGTGGCACCAAGCTGCACCTCACTAATGAGCCCTAGCAAGGACAACACGTGGCACCAAGCTGCACCTCACTGATGAGGCCTAGCAAGGCCAACATGTGGAAACAAGCTGCGCCTCACTAATTTATTGTAGTAAGGCCAACACGCTACGCCCTCAATCCCTCCGGTTCTCTGGCATAATTTTGAAGGTTTCATCTGGAGATCAGTGCTGGGCCTACCTAATTCCACTGCTGTAGCTGCGATAAGACGGGAACTCGGTCTTGTCCCCCTAAAATCAGTGGTGGACCACAGTACTTTACAGTTATACAGGAAAGTCATCCATCCTGGGAGCCTGGAAATCTATTGCATGATTGCAGCAGAGATTGATAAAGGCAATAATCACTCTACGAATGAGTGGGTCACGGATCAAAACCTAAAACTGAAGGAAATTGCGTGCAGTAAAGAAGAACTGAAGACCAATACGGTTAGGATTAAAACTAAATTGGAATGATTGGACTGGATTTCTAGTATGGAAAAAGCCACACTTAACAAACTACTAGTCCATCTCCCTATGACTATCAACAAACTGAAAGAACCTATGGCATACTGTAAAAGATATCCAAGTAAACCACTGATGAGAATCTTTCTGAAAGTACGTCTCAATGTCCTACCGACGCAGGAAATCCTAGCGATAAGAACTGGATCCATGGTAAAAGCCTGCAGACTATGCAAAAATCCTGAAGAGATGGAATCTATTAGACACCTGCTGATGCTCTGTCCGGCTATGCATCAAGCCAGGATAGCCTTTTTTAGTCCCCTGACGGTAAACTCATTTGTTGGCAACGAAGAAAATTTGGTGGAATCGCCTTATTACTGGGGATAAGACACGATGGCATACAGCGTCTGCCAAACTTCTGAACTGGCAATGGAAAGGATAAAACTGAGCATTGCCGTCTGATCCTTGCCTACCTTATACTGGCCGAAATACAGACTGCCGTCACCTGTCTGATGTCTTCGTGAATCCCTCTTTTTGATTGAAATTGTTTGTGCTCTTGTAAATATCTTATTGATTATATACAAGTAAATAAAAAATAAAAAATAAAAAATTTTAAAAAATGAGTTCTAGCAAGGCCAACACGTGGTACCAAGCTGCACCTCACTAATGCGGCCTAGCAAGGCCAAAACGTGGCACCAAGCTGCACCTCACTAATGAGGCCTAGCAAGGCCAACACGTGGCACCAAGCTGCAGGTCACTGATGAGGCCTAGCAAGGCCAACACGTAGAACCAAGCTGCACCTCACTGATGAGGCCTAGCAAGGCCAACACGTGGCACCAAGCTGCAGGTCACTGATGAGGCCTAGCAAGGCCAACACGTGGCACCAAGCTGCACCTCACTGATGAGGCCTAGCATGGCCAACACGCGGCACCAAGCTGCACCTCACTGATGAGGCCTAGCAAGGCCAACACGTAGAACCAAGCTGCACCTCACTGATGAGGCCTAGCAAGGCCAACACGTAGAACCAAGCTGCACCTCACTGATGAGGCCTAGCAAGGCCAACACGTGGCACCAAGCTGCAGGTCACTGATGAGGCCTAGCAAGGCCAACACGTGGCACCAAGCTGCACCTCACTGATGAGGCCTAGCATGGCCAACACGCGGCACCAAGCTGCACCTCACTGATGAGGCCTAGCAAGGCCAACAAGTGGCACCAAGCTGCGGGTCACTGATGAGGGCTAGCAAGGCCAAAACGTGGCACCAAGCTGCACCTCACTAATGAGGCCTAGCAAGGCCAACACGTGGCACCAAGCTGCGGGTCACTGATGAGGCCTAGCAAGGCCAACACGTGGCACCAAGCTGCACCTCACTGATGAGGCCTAGCAAGGCCAACACGTGGCACCAAGCTGCAGGTCACTGATGAGGCCTAGCAAGGCCAACACGCGGCACCAAGCTGCAGGTCACTGATGAGGCCTAGCAAGGCCAACACGTGGTACCAAGCTGCACCTCACTGATAAGGCCTAGCAAGGCCAAGACGTGGAACCAAGCTGCACCTCACTGATGAAGCCTAGCAAGGTCAACACGGAACCAAGCTGCAGGTCACTGATGAGGCCTAGCAAGGCCAACACGTGGCACCAAGCTGTACCTCACTAATGAGGCCTGGCAAGGCCAACACGTGGAACCAAGCAGCACGTCACTAATGAGTCCTAGCAAGGCCAACATGTGGCTCCAAGCTGCACCTCACTAATGAGGCCTAGCAAGGCCAACACATGGCACCAAGCTGCACCTCACTAATGAGGCCTAGCAAGGCCAACATGTGGAAACAAGCTGCACCTCACTAATTTATTGTAGTAAGGCCAACACGTGGCACCAAGCTGCACCTCACTAATGAGGCCTACCAAGGCCAACATGTGGTACCAAGCTGCACCTCACTAGTGAGGCCTAGCAAGGCCAAAACGTGACACCAAGCTGCAGGTCACTGATGAGGCCTAGCAAGGACAAAACGTGGCACCAACCTGCACCTCACTGATGAGGCCTAGCAAGGTCAACACGTAGAACCAAGCTACACCTCACTGAAGAGGCCATAGCAAGGCCAACAGGTGGCACCAAGCTGCACCTCATTGACGAGGCCTAGCAAGGCCAACACGTGGAACCAAGCTGCACCCAAGCTGCACTTCACTAATTAGGCCTAGCAAGGCCAACACGTGGAACCAAGCTGCACCTCACTGATAAGGCCTAGCAAAGCCAACACATGGAACCAAGCTGCACCTCACTGATGAAGCCTAGAAAGGTCAACACGTAGAACCAAGGTGCACCTCACTGAAGAGGCCATAGCAAGGCCAACACGTGGCAACACGCTGCACCTCACTAATTAAACGTAGCAAGGACAACACGTGGAACCAAGCTGCACCTCACTGATGAGGCCTAGCAAGGCCAACACGTGGAACCAAGCTGCACCTCACTAATGAAGCCTAGCAAGGCCAACACGTGGAACCAAGCTGCACCTCACTGATAAGGCCTAGCATGGCCAACACGTGGAACCAAGCTGCACCTCACTGATGAAGCCTAGCAAGGTCAACATGTAGAACCAAGGTGCACCTCACTGAAGAGGCCATAGCAAGGCCAACACGTGGCACACGCTGCACCTCACTAATTAAACGTAGCAAGGACAACACGTGGAACCAAGCTGCACCTCACTGATGAGGCCTAGCAAGGCAACACGTAGAACCAAGGGGCACCTCACTGAAGAGGCCATAGCAAGGCCAACACGTGGCACCACGCTGCACCTCACTAATTAAACGTAGCAAGGACAACACGTGGAACCAAGCTGCACCTCACTGATGAGGCCTAGCAAGGCCAACACGTGGAACCAAGCTGCACCTCACTGATCAAGCCTAGCAAGGCAAACACGTGGCACCAAGCTGCACCTCACTGATGAGGCCTAGCAAGGCCAACACGTGGCACCAAGCTGCAGGTCGCTGATGAGGCCTAGCAAGGCCAATACGTGGCACCAAGCTGCACCTCACTGATGAGGCCTAGCATGGCCAACACGTGGCACCAAGCTGCACCTCACTGATGAGGCCTAGCAAGGCCAACAAGTGGCACCAAGCTGCAGGTCACTGATGAGGGCTAGCAAGGCCAAAACGTGGCACCAAGCTGCACCTCACTAATGAGGCCTAGCAAGGCCAACACGTGGCACCAAGCTGCGGGTCACTGATGAGGCCTAGCAAGGCCAACACGTGGCACCAAGCTGCACCTCACTGATGAGGCCTAGCAAGGCCAACACGTGGCACCAAGCTGCAGGTCACTGATGAGTTCTAGCAAGGCCAACACGCGGCACCAAGCGGCACCTCACTAATGAGGCCTAGCAAGGCCAAAACGTGGCACCAAGCTGCAGGTCACTGATGAGGCCTAGCAAGGCCAACACGCAGCACCAAGCTGCAGGTCACTGATGAGGCCTAGCAAGGCCAACACGTGGAACCAAGCTGCACCTCACTGATAAGGCCTAGCAAGGCCAAGACGTGGAACCAAGCTGCACCTCACTGATGAAGCCTAGCAAGGTCAACACGTAGAACCAAGCTGCAGGTCACTGATGAGGCCTAGCAAGGCCAACACGTGGCACCAAGCTGTACCTCACTAATGAGGCCTGGCAAGGCCAACACGTGGAACCAAGCAGCACGTCACTAATGAGTCCTAGCAAGGCCAACATGTGGCACCAAGCTGCACCTCACTAATGAGGCCTAGCAAGGCCAACACATGGCACCAAGCTGCACCTCACTAATGAGGCCTAGCAAGGCCAACATGTGGAAACAAGCTGCGCCTCACTAATTTATTGTAGTAAGGCCAACACGTGGCACCAAGCTGCACCTCACTAATGAGGCCTACCAAGGCCAACATGTGGTACCAAGCTGCACCTCACTAATGAGGCCTAGAAAGGCCAAAATGTGGCACCAAGCTGCACCTCGCTAATGTGGCCTAGCAAGGCCAACACGTGGAACCAAGCTGCAGGTCACTGATGAGGCCTAGCAAGGACAAAACGTGGCACCAACCTGCACCTCACTGATGAGGCCTAGCAAGGACAGCACATGGAACCAAGCTGCACCTCACTGATGAGGTCTAGCAAGGCCAACACGTGGCACCAAGCTGCATCTCACTGATGAGGCCTAGCAAGGCCAACACGTGGAACCAAGCTGCACCTCACTGAAGAGGCCATAGCAAGGCCAACAGGTGGCACCAAGCTGGCCCTCATTGATGAGGCCTAGCAAGGCCAACACGTGGAACCAAGCTGCACCCAAGCTGAACTTCACTAATTAGGCCTAGCAAGGCCAACACGTGGAACCAAGCTGCACCTCACTGATAAGGCCTAGCAAAGCCAACACGTGGAACCAAGCTGCACCTCACTGATGAAGCCTAGCAAGGTCAACACGTAAAACCAAGGTGCACCTCACTGAAGAGGCCATAGCAAGGCCAACACGTGGCACCACGCTGCACCTCACTAATTAAACGTAGCAAGGACAACACGTGGAACCAAGCTGCACCTCACCGATGAGGCCTAGCAAGGCCAACACGTGGAACCAAGCTGCACCTCACTGATGAAGCCTAGCAAGGCCAACACGTGGAACCAAGCTGCACCTCACTGATAAGGCCTATCAAGGCCAACACGTGGAACCAAGCTGCACCTCACTGATGAAGCCTAGCAAGGTCAACACGTAGAAGCAAGGCCAACACGTGGCACCACGCTGCACCTCACTAATTAAACGTAGCAAGGACAACACGTGGAACCAAGCTGCACCTCACTGATGAGGCCTAGCAAGGCCAACACGTGGAACCAAGCTGCACCTCACTGATGAAGCCTAGCAAGGCCAACACGTGGCACCAAGCTGCACCTCACTGATGAGGCCTAGCAAGGCCAACACATGTCACCAAGCTGCAGGTCACTGATGAGGCCTAGCAAGGCCAACACGTGGAAGCAAGCTGCACCTCACTGAGAAGGCCTAGCAAGGCCAACACGTGGAACCAAGCTGCACCTCACTGATGAAGCCTAGCAAGGTCAACACGTAGAACCAAGCTGCACCTCACTGAAGAGGCCTAGCAAGGCCAACACGTGGAACCAAGCTGCACCTCACTAATGAGGCCTAGCAAGGCCAAAACGTTGCACCAAGCTGCACCTCGCTAATGAGGCCTAGCAAGGCCAACACGTGGCACCAAGCTGCAGGTCACTGATGAGGCCTAGCAAGGACAAAACGTGGCACCAACCTGCACCTCACTGATGAGGCCTAGCAAGGACAGCACATGGAACTAAGCTGCACCTCACTGATGAGGCCTAGCAAGGCCAACACGTGGCACCAAGCTGCATCTCACTGATGAGGCCTAGCAAGGCCAACACGTGGAACCAAGCTGCACCTCACTGATGAAGCCTAGCAAGGTCAACACGTAGAACCAAGCTGCACCTCACTGAAGAGGCCATAGCAAGGCCAACAGGTGGCACCAAGCTGCACCTCATTGATGAGGCCTAGCAAGGCCAACATGTGGAACCAAGCTGCACCCAAGCTGCACTTCACTAATTAGGCCTAGCAAGGCCAACACGTGGAACCAAGCAGCACCTCACTGATAAGGCCTAGCAAGGCCAACACGTGGAACCAAGCTGCACCTCACTGATGAAGACTAGCAAGGTTAACACGTAGAACCAAGCTGCACCTCACTGATGAAGCCTAGCAAGGTCAACACGTAGAACCAAGGTGCACCTCACTGAAGAGGCCATAGCAAGGCCAACACGTGGCACCACGCTGCACCTCACTAATTAAACGTAGCAAGGACAACACGTGGAACCAAGCTGCACCTCACATATGAGGCCTAGCAAGGCCAACACGTGGAACCAAGCTGCACCTCACTGATGAAGCCTAGCAAGGCCAACACGTGGCACCAAGCTGCACCTCACTGATGAGTCCTAGCAAGGCCAACACGTGGCACCAAGCTGCAGGTCACTGATGAGGCCTAGCAAGGCCAACACGTGGAACCAAGCTGCACCTCACTGATAAGGCCTAGCAAGGCCAACACGTGGAACCAAGCTGCACCTCATTGATGAAGCCTAGCAAGGTCAACACGTAGAACCAAGCTGCACCTCACTGAAGAGGCCATAGCAAGGCCACAGGTGGCACCAAGCTGCACCTCACTGATGAGGCCTAGCAAGGCCAACACGTGGAACCAAGCTGCACTTCACTAATGAGGCCTAGCAAGGCCAACAAGTGGAACCAAGCTGCACCTCACTGATAAGGCCTAGCAAGGCCAACACATGGAACCAAGCTGCACCTCACTGATGAAGCCTAGCAAGGTCAACACGTAGAACCAAGCTGCACCTCACTGATGAAGCCTAGCAAGGTCAACACGTAGAACCAAGGTGCACCTCACTGAAGAGGCCATAGCAAGGCCAACACGTGGCACCACGCTGCACCTCACTAATTAAACGTAGCAAGGACAGCACATGAAACCAAGCTGCACCTCACTAATGAGGCCTAGCAAGGCCACCACGTGGAACCAAGCTGCACCTCACTGATAAGGCCTAGCAAGGCCAAGACGTGGAACCAAGCTGCACCTCACTGATGAAGCCTAGCAAGGTCAACACGTAGAACCAAGCTGCAGGTCACTGATGAGGCCTAGCAAGGCCAACACGTGGCACCAAGCTGTACCTCACTAATGAGGCCTGGCAAGGCCAACACGTGGAACCAAGCAGCACGTCACTAATGAGGCCTAGCAAGGCCAACATGTGGCACCAAGCTGCACCTCACTAATGAGGCCTAGCAAGGCCAACACATGGCACCAAGCTGCACCTCACTAATGAGGCCTAGCAAGGCCAACATGTGGAACCAAGCTGCATTTCACTAATTTAATGTAGCAAGGCCAACACGTGGCACCAAGCTGCACCTCACTAATGAGGCCTAGCAAGGCCAACACATGGAACCAAGCTGCACCTCACTGATGAGGCCTAGCAAGGCCAATACGTGGAACCAAGCTGCACCTCACTGATGAAGCCTAGCAAGGCCAACACATGGAACCAAGCTGCACCTCATTAATTAAGCGTAGCAAGGACAATACGTGGAACCAAGCAGCACGTCACTAATGAGGCCTAGCAAGCCCAACACATGGTACCAAGCTGCACCTCACTAATGAGGACTAGCAAGGGCAAAACGTGGCACCCAGCTGCACCTCACTAATGAGGCCTAGCAAGGCCAACACGTGGCACCAAGCTGCACCACACTTATGAGGCCTAGTTAGGCCAACACGTGGCACCAAGCTGCACCTTACTAATGAGGCCTAGCAAAGCCAACACGTGGAACCAAGATGCACCTCACTAATTAAATGTAGCAAGGACAACACATGGAACCAAGCTGCACCTCACTGAGACCTAGCAAGGCCAACACATGGCACCAAGCTGCACCTCACTAACGAGGCCTAGCAAGGCCAAGACATGGAACCAAGCTGCACCCCACTATAAGGCCTAGCAAGGCCAACACGTGGAACCAATCTGCACCTCACTGATGAAGCCTAGCAAGGCCAACACGTAGAACCAAGCTGCACCTCACTGATGTGGCCTAGCAAGGCCAACACGTGGCACCAAGCTGCACCTTACTGTTGAGGCCTAGCAAGGCCAACACGTGGAACCAAGCTGCACCTCAGTAATGAAATGTAGCAAGGCCAACACGTGGAACCAAGCTGCAGGTCACTGATGAGGCCTAGCAAGGACAACCCGTGGCACCAATCTGCACCTCACTAATGAAGCCTAGCAAGGCCAACACGTGGAACCAAGCAGCATGTCACTAATGAGGCCTAGCAAGGCCAACACGTGGAACCAAGCAGCACGTCACTAATGAGGCATAGCAAGGCCAACATGTGGAACCAAGCTGCACCTCACTAATTTATTGTAGCAAGGCCAACACGTGGCACCAAGCTGCACCTCACTAATGAGGCCTAGCAAGGCCAACATGTGGTACCAAGCTGCACCTCACTAATGAGATCTAGCAAGGCCAAACCGTGGCACCAAGCTGCACCTCGCTAATGAGGCCTAGCAAGGCCAACAAGTGGCACCAAACTGCAGGTCACTGATGAGGCCTAGCAAGGACAAAACGTGGCACCGAGCTGCACCTCACTGATGAGGCCTAGCAAGGACAGCACATGGAACCAAGCTGCACCTCACTGATGAGGCCTAGCAAGGCCAACACGTGGAACCACGCTGCACCTCACTGATGAAGCCTAGCAAGGCCAACACGTGGCACCAAGCTGCACCTCACTGATGAGGCCTAGCAAGGCCAACACGTCGCACCAAGCTGCAGGTCACTGATGAGGCCTAGCAAAGCCAACACGTGGAACCAAGCTGCACCTCACCGATGAGGCGTAGCAAGGCCAACACATGGCATCAAGCTGCACCTCACTAAGGAGGCCTAGCAAGGCCGCAACTATCCCAGCCAACAGTCTCAAAAGAAACTGTAAGTATACCGTCATGGAACACTAGAGGTCATGTTCATCTTACCAAGCTGGACAGTCATGACCTGGGCTCCTATGACATCATATGCCTACAGGAAACGTGGCTGCAGGAAAAACCGGCCCTAGATCGCTACTGCATTGAAATATCTCCGGCATTTAAAGGGCCTCTGGGTCGTCCATCCTCGGGCTTACTGATAGCGACCCGAATAGCATCCGGTGTATCCATCACAAAGGTCATAACCCGCAGCTATGAAATTCTGGCCGTACTGACCACGTGGAACTCTCCAATTCAATCGGCCAAGTCTCCAACACCTGACTTGGTAGCTATTATAAATGTCTATTGGAATCCGCAAACGATTTCTACAGTGAACCTTTGTGACAAAGTGGCCAACACAATCGACGAGATTGCAATTAAATACAAATCTCCCTATATTTTGATCTGAGGGGACCTCAACGCGAATTGTACTACGCACAACACGCTCGAAGTAAAAGAACCTTTTGATTCCTCTGCAACAACTAGGGGTCTTGCGTGGAGTTCCATCATGAAATCTAGAAATCTTTTGCATTCTGCCGCTACCACAAATCGGACACCTTAATACCGACCTGGGAGCGTGATAGGTCATCAGCTACTCTCGATTACATCTTTGCTTCCGAACCTGTGTTTCTTAACATAGTGTCATTTGAAGTAATCAGAACGAAGTACAGTGACCACAACCTACTGAACCTTATATGCAGAAGGAAGCAAAGGCAGCATATTGCAATTCTACGATCCTGCCATTGAGACAAACTCTCAACAAACTCGGCTATGTATGATTGCCTCTGACGTTTACAAACTCACAGACCAATTCACCATCTTAATGTCTGACCCCACATCGCGAAAAAGAATGGCAAGATCGAGCTACATTCCCCTTCTTCTTCCCTTCAAAAAACCTAGAAGAACTGTAACAACCTTAGTAATCATTATACTCATGAGTATAACTCTGCTCTGGTCATCAAACGCAGATTTTTAAGAAAATTAAAAAGAGAGGCAACAACATTGAATCAACCAATACTTTGGGAAAATCTTATGGTTGAAACAAGAAACTACAAGCAATGGCTGAGAAACTCGAGATGTCTCTTATATCAGTCGGACGCTGAAGAGATGCTGAAGTTTCTGTCCAATAAAAAATCCAGAGATTTCTGGTCGCTAATCAACAAATCTAACAAGCTTCCAAACTCGCAGATGATCAACCCAGTGTCGGAAGAAAAATGGACCGCTCACTTCCTGAAGTTGTTTGAATCAGCCAAAGGCAACGATAATGAAATCAGGCGACCAAAGGACACAGTCTGGGTGGATCAGACAGAGATCATCGAGATCAAATCCACTATCTTGAAATTGAAGTTGTCAAGAGCACCTGGGCCAGATGGACTCGCTAATTGCGATCTAAAACAACATTCGGATGACTGGTCTAACCTCATCAGCTCAATTTTTGAAGTCTGCAGAGAAAGAAAAACAATCCCCGACTCCTGGACGAAAGCGGTGATCGTCCTGATTTTCAAAAAGGGAATCAGAGACGAACCCCTGAATTACAGGCCGATAGCCCTTCTTGATGTCATCGGCAAGGTCTTTGCCACCATTCTTCTGACACATTTCCGCAAATGGGCTCTCACGTCACCGTGTTTCGATCCCTTGCAAACAGTATTCCAAAAAAATGCCAGCACTAGCGCCAACATACTGTGCCTGAATCTTCTCAAAGAAATAGTCCTGACTGGAGCCCCACAGATGTTTCTTGCATTTGTCGATCTGTCCCAAGCTTTCAACAGAGTGGACAGACTGAAACTGTGGTCCAAACTTAGGACCTGGAATTGTCCAGATAGCATCTTGGAACCCATAATCAACCTGCATTCAAACACCAGTATAAAAGTCCGCCTAAACAACCAAGGTCTAATTTCGAACTCTATACCGATTTTTCGTGGAGTGAAGCAAGGCTGCCCTCTGGCTCCAGCTTTGTTCATATCTTTTCTCTGAGACTTCAAAGAGAGCCAAACCAAGATCAGGTAATTTCCACCACAAATAGGTAACACAAGGGTCCCGAGACTTTTATATGCTGACGACTTGATATTACTTGATCTCACTCAGGTCGGTCTGCAACGACAACTGGGTAACCTCACAGCTTACACCACTGAAAACAACCTGGAGATCAATAAGTCAAAGACGAAGATAAGGATTCTGCAAATACCAGGTAGTAAAAAGAAAGAGACCTTTCAATGGCACTTCAACGAGACGAAAATAGAAGTGGTTGATTCATTTAAGCACATTGGAGTGCAACTTGATAGCACCAAGAAAGCCCGGAACATGCAGGATGCACTGTGGTCTAAGGCCAAGAATTTAGCTGCACAGCTGAGAGCAGTCGATCGAAAATATGGCAAATTTTCCCTCCAACCGGCGATCAGTTTTTACAAGGCCAAGATCATTCCCTCGTTGACATACGGTATGGACGCTACGCCCTCAATCCCTCCGGTTCTCTGGCATAATCTTGAAGGTTTCATCTGGAGATCGGTGCTGGGCCTACCTAATTCCACTGCTGTAGCTCCGATAAGACGGGACCTCGGTCTTGTCTCCCTAAAAGCAGTGGTGGACCACAGTACTTTACAGATATACAGGAAAGTCATCCATCCTGGGAGCCTGGAAATCTACGGCATGATTGCAGCAGAGATTGATAAAGGCAATAATCACTCTACGAATGAGTGGGTCACGGATCAGAACCTAAAACGGCAGGAAATTGCGTGCAGTAAAGAAGAATCCGGTTAGGATTAAAACTAAATTGTAATGATTGGACTGGATTTCTACTATGGAAAAAGCCACACTTAACAAACTACTAGTCCATCTCCCTATGACTATCAACAAACTGAAAGAACCTATGGCATACTGTAAAAGATATCCAAGTAAACCACTGATGAGAATCTTTCTGAAAGTACGTCTCAATGTCCTACCGACGCAGGAAATCCTAGCGATAAGAACTGGATCCATGGTAAAAGCCTGCAGACTATGCAAAAATCCTGAAGAGACGGAATCTATTAGACACCTGCTGATGCTCTGTCCGGCTATGCATCAAGCCAGCATAGCCTTTTTTAGTCCCCTGACGGTAAACTCATTGTTGGCAAAGAGGGAATTTGGTGGAATCGCCTTATTACTGGGGATAAGACACGATGGCATACAGCGTCTGCCAAACTTCTGAACTTGGCAATGGAAAGGATGAAACTGAGTATTGCCGTCTGATCCTTGCCTACCTTATACTGGCCGAAATACAGACTGCCGTCACCTGTCTGATGTCTTCGTGAATCTCTCTTTTTGATTGAAATTGTTCATGCTCTTGTAAAAATCTTATTGATTATATACAAGTAAATAAAAAATTAAAATAAAAAAAAATGAGTTCTAGCAAGGCCAAAACATGGCACCAAGCTGCACCTCACTAATGAGGCCTACCAAGGCCAACACGTGGCACCAAGCTGCAGGTCACTGATGAGGCCTAGCAAGGCCAACACGTGGCACCAAGCTGCACCTCACTGATGAGGCCTAGCAAGGCCAACACGTGGCACCAAGCTGCACCTCACTGAAGAGGCCTAGCAAGGCCAACACGTGGCACCAAGCTGCAGGTCACTGATGAGGCCTAGCAAGGCCAAAACGTGGCACCAAGCTGCAGGTCACTGATGAGGCATAGCAAGGCCAACACGTGGCACCAAGCTGAACCTCACTGATGAGGCCTAGCAAGGCGAAAACGTGGCACCAAGCTGCACCTCACTGATGAGGCCTAGCAAGGCCAACACGTGGCACCAAGCTGCAGGTCATTGATGAGGCCTAGCAAGGCCAACACGTGGCACCAAGCTGCACCTCACTGATGAGGCCTAGCAAGGCCAACACGTGGCACCAAGCTGCAGGTCACTGATGAGGCCTAGCAAGGCCAACACGTGGCACCAAGCTGCACCTCACTGATGAGGAAAAGCAAGGCCAACACGTGGCACCAAGCTGCACCTCACTGATGAGGCCTAGCAAGGCCAACACGTGGCACCAAGCTGCAGGTCACTGATGAGGCATAGCAAGGCCAAAACGTGGCACCAAGCTGCAGGTCACTGATGAGGCATAGCAAGGCCAACACATGGCACCAAGCTGCACCTCACTGATGAGGCCTAGCAAGGCCAAACGTGGCACCAAGCTGCACCTCACTGTTGAGGCCTAGCAAGGCCAAGACGTGGCACCAAGCTGCACCTCACTGATGAGGCCTAGCAAGGCCAACACGTGGCACCAAGCTGCACCTCACTGATGAGGCCTAGCAAGGCCAAGACGTGGCACCAAGCTGCAGGTCACTGATGAGGCCTAGCAAGGCCTACACGTGCCACCAAGCTGCACCTCACTGATGAGGCCTAGCAAGGCCAAGACGTGGCACCAAGCTGCACCTCACTGATGAGGCCTAGCAAGGCCAACACGTGGCACGAAGCTGCAGGTCACTGATGAGGCCTAGCAAGGCCAAAACGTGGCACCAAGCTGCAGGTCACTGATGAGGCATAGCAAGGCCAACACGTGGCACCAAGCTGCACCTCACTGATGAGGCCTAGCAAGGCCAACACGTGGCACCAAGCTGCAGGTCACTGATGAGGCCTAGCAAGGCCAACACGAGGCATCGAGCTGCACCTCACTGATGAGGCCTAGCAAGGCCAAAGCGTGGCACCAAGCTGCACCTCACTGATGAGGCCTAGCAAGGCCAACACGTGGCACCAAGCTGGAGGTCACTGATGAGGCCTAGCAAGGCCTACACGTGGCACCAAGCTGCACCTCAATGATGAGGCCTAGCAAGGCCAACACGTGGCACCAAGCTGCACCTCACTGATGAGGCCTAGCAAGGCCAACACGTGGCACCAAGCTGCAGGTCACTGATGAGGCCTAGCAAGGCCAAAACGTGGCACCAAGCTGCAGGTCACTGATGAGGCATAGCAAGGCCAACACGTGGCACCAAGCTGAACCTCACTGATGAGGCCTAGCAAGGCCAAAACGTGGCACCAAGCTGCACCTCACTGATGAGGCCTAGCAAGGCCAACACGTGGCACCAAGCTGCAGGTCATTGATGAGGCCTAGCAAGGCCAACACTTGGCACCAAGCTGCACCTCACTGATGAGGTCTAGCAAGGCCAACACGTGGCACCAAGTTGCACCTCACTGATGAGGCCTAGCAAGGCCAACACGTGGCACCAAGCTGCACCTCACTGATGAGGCCTAGCAAGGCCAACACATGGCACCAAGCTGCAGGTCACTGATGAGGCCTAGCAAGGCCTACACGTGGCACCAAGCTGCACCTCACTGATGAGGCCTAGCAAGGCCAACACGTGGCACCAAGCTGCACCTCACTGATGAGGCCTAGCAAGGCCAACACGTGGCACCAAGCTGCAGGTCACTGATGAGGCCTAGCAAGGCCAAAACGTGGCACCAAGCTGCAAGTCACTGATGAGGCATAGCAAGGCCAACACGTGGCACCAAGCTGCACCTCACTGATGAGGCCTAGTAAGGCCAACACGTGGCACCAAGCTGCACCTCACTGATGAGGCCTAGCAAGGCCAACACGTGGCACCAAGCTGCAGGTCACTGATGAGGCCTAGCAAGGCCAACACGTGGCACCAAGCTGCACCTCACTGATGAGGCCTAGCAAGGCCAAGACGTGGCACCAAGCTGCAGGTCACTGATGAGGCCTAGCAAGGCCTACACGTGGCACCAAGCTGCACCTCACTGATGAGGCCTAGCAAGGCCAACACGTGGCACCAAGCTGCAGGTCACTGATGAGGCCTAGCAAGGCCAAAACGTGGCACCAAGCTGCAGGTCACTGATGAGGCATAGCAAGGCCAACACGTGGCACCAAGCTGCACCTCACTGATGAGAACTAGCCAGGCCAACACGTGGCACCAAGCTGCAGGTCACTGATGAGGCCTAGCAAGGCTAACACGAGGCACCAAGCTGCACTTCACTGATGAGGCCTAGCAAGGCCAAAGTGTGGCACCAAGCTGCACCTCACTGATGAGGCCTAGCAAGGCCAACACGTGGCACCAAGCTGCAGGTCACTGATGAGGCCTAGCAAGGCGAACACGTGGCACAAAGCTGCACCTCACTAATGAGGCCTAGCAAGGCCAAAACGTTGCACCAGGTTGCACCTCACTAATGAGGCCTAGCAAGGCCAACACGAGGCACAAAGCTGCAGGTAACTGATGAGGCCTAGCAAGGCCAACACGTGGCACCAAGCTGCAGGTCACTGATGAGTTCTAGCAAGGCCAACACACGGTACCAAGCTGCACCTCACTAATGAGGCCTATCAAGGCAAACACGTGGCACGAAGCTGCAGGTCACTGATGAGGCCTAGCAAGGCCAACACATGGCAACAAGCAGCACCTCACTGATGAGGCCTAGCAAGGCCAAAACGTGGCACCAAGCTGCAGGTACCTGATGAGGCCTAGCAAGGCCAACACGTGGCACCAAGCTGCAGGTCACTGATGAGGCCTAGCAAGGCCAACACGTGGCACCAAGCTGCACCTCACTGTTGAGGCCTAGCAAGGCCAACACGTGGCACCAAGCTGCACCTCACTGATGAGGCCTACCAAGGCAAACACGTGGCACGAAGCTGCAGGTCACTGATGAGGCCTAGCAAGGCCAACACATGGCAACAAGCAGCACCTCACTGATGAGGCCTAGCAAGGCCAACACGTGGCACCAAGCTGCAGGTAACTGATGAGGCCTAGCAAGGCCAACACGTGGCACCAAGCTGCAGGTCACTGATGAGGCCTAGCAAGGCCAACACGTGGCACCAAGCTGCACCTCACTATTGAGGCCTAGCAAGGCCAACACGTGGCACCAAGCTGCACCTCAATGATGAGGCCTAGCAAGGCCAACACATGGCATCAAGCTGAACCTCACTGATGAGGCCTAGCAAGGCCAAAACGTGGCACCAAGCTGCACCTCACTGATGAGGCCTAGCAAGGCCAACACGTGGCACCAAGCTGCAGGTCACTGATGAGGCCTAGCAAGGCCTACACGTGGCACCAAGCTGCACCTCACTGATGAGGCCTAGCAAGGCCAACACGTGGCACCAAGCTGCACCTCACTGATGAGGCCTAGCAGGGCCAACACGTGGCACCAAGCTGCAGGTCACTGATGAGGCCTAGCAAGGCCAAAACGTGGCACCAAGCTGCAAGTCACTGATGAGGCCTAGCAAGGCCAACACATGGAACCAAGCTGCACCTCACTGATGAGGCCTAGCAAGGCCAACACGTGGCACCAAGCTGCACCTCACTGATGAGGCCTAGCAAGGCCAACACGTGGAACCAAGCTGCAGGTCACTGATGAGGCCATAGCAAGGCCACAGGTGGCACCAAGCTGCACCTCACTGATGAGGCATAGCAAGGCCAACACGTGGCACCAAGCTGCAGGTCACTGATGAGGCCTAGCAAGGCCAACACGTGGCACCAAGCTGCACCTCACTGATGAGGCCTAGCAAGGCCAAGACGTGGTACCAAGCTGCAGGTCACTGATGAGGCCTAGCAAGGCCTACACGTGGCACCAAGCTGCACCTCACTGATGAGGCCTAGCAAGGCCAACACGTGGCACCAAGCTGCAGGTCACTGATGAGTCCTAGCAAGGCCAAAACGTGGCACCAAGCTGCAGGTCACTGATGAGGCATAGCAAGGCCAACACGTGGCACCAAGCTGCACCTCACTGATGAGGCCTAGCAAGGCCAACACGTGGCACCAAGCTGCAGGTCACTGATGAGGCCTAGCAAGGCCAACACGAGGCACCAAGCTGCACTTCACTGATGAGGCCTAGCAAGGCCAAAGTGTGGCACCAAGCTGCACCTCACTGATGAGGCCTAGCAAGGCCAACACGTGGCACCAAGCTGCAGGTCACTGATGAGGCCTAGCAAGGCGAACACGTGGCACAAAGCTGCACCTCACTAATGAGGCCTAGCAAGGCCAAAACGTTGCACCAGGTTGCACCTCACTAATGAGGCCTAGCAAGGCCAACACGAGGCACAAAGATGCAGGTAACTGATGAGGCCTAGCAAGGCCAACACACGGTACCAAGCTGCACCTCACTAATGAGGCCTAGCAAGGCCGAAACGTGGCACCAAGCTGCACCTCACTAATGAGGCCTATCAAGGCAAACACGTGGCACGAAGCTGCAGGTCACTGATGAGGCCTAGCAAGGCCAACACATGGCAACAAGCAGCACCTCACTGATGAGGCCTAGCAAGGCCAACACGTGGCACCAAGCTGCAGGTACCTGATGAGGCCTAGCAAGGCCAACACGTGGCACCAAGCTGCAGGTCACTGATGAGGCCTAGCAAGGCCAACACGTGGCACCAAGCTGCACCTCACTGTTGAGGCCTAGCAAGGCCAACACGTGGCACCAAGCTGCACCTCACTGATGAGGCCTAGCAAGGCAAACACGTGGCACGAAGCTGCAGGTCACTGATGAGGCCTAGCAAGGCCAACACATGGCAACAAGCAGCACCTCACTGATGAGGCCTAGCAAGGCCAACACGTGGCACCAAGCTGCAGGTAACTGATGAGGCCTAGCAAGGCCAACACGTGGCACCAAGCTGCAGGTCACTGATGAGGCCTAGCAAGGCCAACACGTGGCACCAAGCTGCACCTCACTGTTGAGGCCTAGCAAGGCCAACACGTGGCACCAAGCTGCACCTCACTGATGAGGCCTAGCAAGGCCAACACATGGCACCAAGCTGAACCTCACTGATGTGGCCTAGCAAGGCCAAAACGTGGCACCAAGCTGCACCTCACTGATGAGGCCTAGCAAGGCCAACACGTGGCACCAAGCTGCAGGTCATTGATGAGGCCTAGCAAGGCCAACACGTGGCACCAAGCTGCACCTCACTGATGAGGCCTAGCAAGGCCAACACATGGCATCAAGCTGCAGGTCACTGATGAGACCTAGGAAGGCCAACACGTGGCACCAAGCTGCACCTCACTGTTGAGGCCTAGCAAGGCCAACACGTGGCACCAAGCTGCACCTCACTGATGAGGCCTAGCAAGGCCAACACATGGCACCAAGCTGAACCTCACTGATGTGGCCTAGCAAGGCCAAAACGTGGCACCAAGCTGCACCTCACTGATGAGGCCTAGCAAGGCCAACACGTGGCACCAAGCTGCAGGTCATTGATGAGGCCTAGCAAGGCCAACACGTGGCACCAAGCTGCACCTCACTGATGAGGCCTAGCAAGGCCAACACATGGCATCAAGCTGCAGGTCACTGATGAGACCTAGGAAGGCCAACACGTGGCACCAAGCTGCAGGTCACTGATGAGGCCTAGCAAGGCCAACACGTGGCACCAAGCTGCACCTCACTGTTGAGGCCTAGCAAGGCCAACACGTGGCACCAAGCTGCACCTCACTGATGAGGCCTAGCAAGGCCAACACGTGGCACCAAGCTGCAGGTCACTGATGAGACCTAGTAAGGCCAACACGTGGCACCAAGCTGCAACTCACTGATGAGGCCTAGCAAGGCCAACACGTGGCACCAAGCTGCAGGTCACTGATGAGACCTAGGAAGGCCAACACGTGGCACCAAGCTGCAGGTCACTGATGAGGCCTAGCAAGGCCAACACGTGGCACCAAGCTGCACCTCACTGTTGAGGCCTAGCAAGGCCAACACGTGGCACCAAGCTGCACCTCACTGATGAGGCCTAGCAAGGCCAACACGTGGCACCAAGCTGCAGGTCACTGATGAGACCTAGTAAGGCCAACACGTGGCACCAAGCTGCAGGTCACTGATGAGGCCTAGCAAGGCCAACACGTGGCACCAAGCTGCACCTCACTGTTGAGGCCTAGCAAGGCCAACACGTGGCACCAAGCTGCACCTCACTGATGAGGCCTAGCAAGGCCAACACGTGGCACCAAGCTGCAGGTCACTGATGAGACCTAGTAAGGCCAACACGTGGCACCAAGCTGCAACTCACTGATGAGGCATAGCAAGGCCAGCACGTGTCTGGGGTGCTTGTGTTCTTGTGCAGAAGAGACATGGCCGAGTTGTTTATGCTAGAGTGATCCCATTGGTGGCGGGAAAAGAGTGTTCTGCATATGGCCGGTCCAATTCTGGAATGGCACAGATGGATTCAAAAAGGATGGGTCGCCCACAGATACAACAGTGGCTCTGGTTAATTGAAAACCTCCCATTAACTTTGGTTTTGCTTGCCTCCCTGAGGGAGAGGGGTCATTCCAGACATGCTTTGTTTGTTTGTTTGTTTATTATTTGTAATGCGCAAACATACCCTAGGGTAAAAATGCGCAGCAGGTACAGAAATATGCGAGGCTTATATGCGTCCTTTGCTGCAACTTACTGGTAAGAGCACCATTGCTGGTAAGATAGCTCAGTGGGTTGAGCACTCGTTGCTGCGATCTGAGCTTGATCTGCAGGTCACAGGTTGGAATCCGGCAGGGCCAACTCAGCCTTTCATACTTTCGGTTGGGTGATAATGTATGTAAATATATGCCCTGTAAAGCGCTTTGGTTTAAGGCGCTATATAAATGACACATCATTATCATTCTCCAGTGGCCAGGTAACACGGCCCTTACAGGTCACTGGGCCTTATCCTTTTGGGGGACGGAGCAAGACTTATTTGCACATGGCTGGCCGGCTTCTGATGAAGCCGCTAAAACTACACAATAACATCACTCCCTGGGCCTATCCATGCACGTCAAGAACAGTCTGTCAACACAAACCTTTTATCAGCAAATCTTTGCAAATGTTGAAAACAATGAGATTGAATGAACGTTTGACATGCAGTCCTGCCTGTTTCCAGGCTGCAGCCACATCGACGTTGTTGCTCAACACTGGTCAAGCCTTGTTTTCGAAATACACGATCTTACTTCGATCTCCAACGTCAACTATTGTGCATGAAACAACAAACAAATAAATGGCACGACATGAACTTCTTCTGGGGGTCAAAGGGCATAATCCCCTCCACGATCCAATCGGAAGTCTCGGGAAGATAGTTCAGGGGCAACGCGCTCACCTTGGAAGCAAGGGGATGCGTAGCAGCACAGGTTGGATCCCTGGGCCCGCGCTTAGCAACCTCTGGGTATTAAGCGCGTTATAAATAACCAATTACAATGAATAAATACATTCTGTGTGCCGAGACACCCCTAGTGACCAATCTACAACAAACCAACAGCAAATGCAAAAATAATCAAAACTGTGTAGGGCAATTATTTATCATGCCTGTGATCATTTGCACCCAACAACTGGGGGTAAAGTGGGAACAACCATGTCCGAGTCTTGTGATATATGACACCCCACTATTGTGCACTGATACAGCCAGTGAAGAAGTAGTGGAACTATGTTCCCTGCTGGCCTGACCTGCTCCCCACAAACCCCATCACTACGTCCCCTCCCACGTGCAATACACACCCCTAAACACATGTTCCTGCTGTTTAAGGGAACGTTCACTGCAGTGCACTGAAAGTGCAAGTTTCAAGTTCTTCCTACACTTTTATTTTAAAACGAAACCATTCCAGAACGTTTTTTTAAAAAAATAAAAGTATAGGAACAGTAAAAAAAAGTAGAGGAGCACCGCTCCCGATCGCTCCTGCTCACTTCGACCACTGGATACAGCGCATCCGACAACTCACTAATGGCTGACATGGCATTGTCTGCTGTGTGTCTACTCGCCTGCATGATCCCTTCCTTTGCACAATGGGTGTTGGTCATTTTCTTAATGTGATATATAAACATACATCAAGCCTGTGGCACGCGTACACTCACTTTACAAGTACATTCTACCCACACGTGATCAAACGTATAAAGGCCACAAACTGGTGTGTCTTCACTGTTGAGTAACGTGAACGTTGCGTTGGCTGCACCATACAGAAAAAGACTGAAGTGTTTGTGGTAGACAGTCCTCTCTCCCTCGACACAGGTGGAGGACGTCCAACACCGGAAGGAGGGCGCACGAGCTGGACGTCGAGTGGGCATAAGAGCGTGTAGAAGCGTAGAGGGCAGACGCTGTGGCGGCTCTCCCAAAACAAACAGCGCAGAGAGATGCATAGAGGACAGACGCTGTGGAGACTCTCCCAAAACAAACAGCGCAGAGAGATGCATAGAGGACAGACGCTGTGGAGACTCTCCCAATACAAACAGCGCAGAGAGATGCATAGAGGACAGACGCTGTGGCCGCTCTCCCAAAACAAACAGTGCACAGAGATGCATAGAGGATAGACGCTGTGGCGGCTCTTCCAATACAAACAGCGCATAGAGATGCATAGAGGACAGACGCTGTGGCGGCTCTCCCAAAACAAACAGCGCTCGGAGATGCAGAGAGGACAGACGCTGTGGCGGCTCTCCCAAAACAAACAGCGCAGACAGATGTATAGAGGACAGACGCTGTGGAGACTCTCCCAAAACAAACAGCGCAGAGAGATGCATAGAGGACAGACGCTGTGGAGACTCTCCCAATACAAACAGTGCGCAGAGATGCATAGAGGATAGACGCTGTGGCGGCTCTCCCAAAACAAACAGCGCAGAGAGATGCATAGAGGACAGACGCTGTGGCGGCTCTCCCAAAACAAACAGCGCTCGGAGATGCATAGAGGACAGACGCTGTGGCCGCTCTCCCAAAACAAACAGCGCAGAGAGATGCATAGAGGACAGACGCTGTGGCTGCTCTCCCAATACAAACACCGCAGAGAGATGCATAGAGGACAGACGCTGTGGCCGCTCTCCCAAAACAAACAGCGCAGAGAGATGCATAGAGGACAGACGCTGTGGAGACTCTCCCAAAACAAACAGTGCTCGGAGATGCATAGAGGACAGACGCTGTGGCCGCTCTCCCAATACAAACACCGCAGAGAGATGCATAGAGGACAGATGCTGTGGCGGCTCTCCCAATACAAACACCGCAGAGAGATGCATAGAGGACAGACGCTGTGGCCGCTCTCCCAAAACAAACAGCGCAGAGAGATGCATAGAGGACAGACGCTCTGGCCACTCTCCCAAAACAAACAGCGCAGAGAGATGCATAGAGGACAGACGCTGTGGCGGCTCTCCCAAAACAAACAGCGCAGAGAGATGCATAGAGGACAGACGGTGTGGCGGCTCTCCCAAAACAAACAGCGCAGAGAGATGCATAGAGGACAGACGCTGTGGCGGCTCTCCCAAAACAAACAGCGCTCGGAGATGCATAGAGGACAGACACTGTGTAGGCTCTCCCAAAACAAACAGTGCTCGGAGATGCATAGAGGACAGACGCTGTGGTGGCTCTCCTAATACAAACAGTGTGCTGAGATGTGAAGAGGACAGACGCCGTGGCGGCTCTCCCAATACAAACAGCGCAGACTGATGCATAGAGGAGAGACGCTGTCGAGACTCTCCCAAAACAAACAGCGCTCGGAGATGCATAGAGGACAGACGCTGTGGCGGCTCTCCCAATACAAGCAGCGCAAGGAGATGCATAGAGGAAAGACGCTGTGGCGGCTCTCCCAACACAAACAGCGCAGAGAGATGCATAGAGGACAGACGCTGTGGCGGCTCTTCCAATACAAACAGCGCAGAGAGATGCATAGAGGACAGACGCTGTGGCGGCTGTCCTAATACAAACAGTGCACAGAGATGTGTAGAGGACAGACGCTGTGGAGGCTCTCCCAATACAAACAGCGCAGAGAGATGCATAGAGGACAGACGCTGTGGCGGCTCTCCCAAAACAAACAGCGCAGAGAGATGCATAGAGGACAGACGGCTGTGGTGGCTCGCCCAAAACAAACAGTGTGCTGAGATGTGAAGAGGACAGACGCCGTGGCGGCTCTCCCAATACAAACAGTGCAGAGTGATGCATAGAGGACAGACTGCTGTGGTGGCTCTCCCAATACAAACAGCGCAGAGAGATGCATAGAGGACAGACGCTGTGGCGGCTCTCCCAAAATAAACAGTCCGCTGAGATGCATAGAGGACAGACGCTGTGGAGGCTCACCCAAAACAAACAGCGCTCTAAGATGCAAAGAGGACAGATGCTGTGGCGGCTCTCCCAATACAAACAGTGTGCAGAGATGTGTAGAGGATAGATGCAGTGGCAGCTCTCCCATTACCAATAGTGTGCTGAGATGCAAAGAGGACAGACGCTGTGGCGGCTCTCCCAATGCAAACAGCGCTCAGAGATGCATAGAGTACAGATGCTGTGATGGCTCTCCCATTACAAATAGTGCGCTAAGATGTGGAGAGGACAGATTTGGTGGCAGCTCTCCCAATACAGTGCACAGAGATGCATAGGGGAGAGACGCTGTGGAGGCTCTCCCAATACAAATTGCGCTCGGGGTTGCATAGAGAACAGACGCTGTGGAGGCTCTCCCAATACAAACAGTGCGCAGAGATGCATAGAGGATAGATGCTGTGGCAACTCTCCCAATAAAAACAGCGCTCGGAGATGCATACAGTACAGATGCCGTCGTGGCTCTCCCAATACAAACAGCGCTCGTTGATACATAGAGGACAGATGCTGTGGCAGCTCTCCCAATACAAACAGTGCGCAGAGATGCATAGAGGATAGACGCTGTGGCGGCTCTTCCAATACAAACAGCACACAGAGATGCATAGAGGACAGACGCTGTGGCGGCTCTCCCAGTACAAACAGTGCTCACAGATGCATAGAGGACAGACGCTGTGGCAGCTCTCCCAGTACAAACAGTGCTCACAGATGCATAGAGGACAGACGCTGTGGAGGCTCTCCCAATACAAACAGTGCTCGGAGATGCATAGAGGACAGACGCTGTGGTGGCTCTCCCAACACAAACAGTGTGCAGAGATATGAAGAGAACAGACGCTGTGTTAGCTCTCCCAATACAAACAGTGCTCGGAGATGCATAGAGGACCGATGTTGTGGCGGCTCTTCCAATGCAAACAACGCTCTGAGATGCATAGAGGACAGACGCTTTGGCGGTGCAGAGATACGAAGAGAACAGACGCTGTGGAGGCTCTCCCAATACAAACAGTGTGCTGAGATGTAAAAAGGACAGATGCTGTGGCAGCTTTCCCAATACAAACAGTGCTCGGAGATGCATAGAGGACAGACACTGTGGTGGCTCTCCCAATACAAACAGTGTGCAGAGATACGAAGAGAATAGACGCTGTGTTAGCTCTCCCAATACAAACAGTGCTCGGAGATGCATAGAGGACAGACGCTGTGGTGGCTCTCCCAATACAAACAGTGTGCAGAGATACGAAGAGAATAGACGCTGTGTTAGCTCTCCCAATACAAACAGTGCTCGGAGATGCATAGAGGACAGACGCTGTGGCGGCTCTTCCAATGCAAACAACGCTCGGAGATGTATAGAGGACAGACGCTTTGGCGGCTCTCCCAATACAAACAGTGCTCGGAGATGCATAGAGGACAGATGCTGTGGCGGCTCTCCCAATACAAACAGTGCTCGGAGATGCATAGAGGACAGACGCTGTGGCGGCTCTCCCAATACAAACAGTGCTCGGAGATGCATAGAGGACAGACGCTGTGGCGGCTCTTCCAATGCAAACAACGCTCGGAGATGTATAGAGGACAGACGCTTTGGCGGCTCTCCCATTACAAACAGTGTGCAGAGATGCAAAAAGGACAGATGCTGTGGCAGCTCTTCCAATACAAACAGTGCTCGGAGATGCATAGAGGACAGACACTTTGGTGGCTCTCCCAATACAAACAGTGTGCAGAGATACGAAGAGAACAGACGCTGTGTTAGCTCTCCCAATACAAACAGTGCTCGGAGATGCATAGAGGACAGACGCTGTGGCGGCTCTTCCAATGCAAACAACGCTCGGAGATGCATAGAGGACAGACGCTTTGGCGGCTCTCCCATTACAAACAGTGTGCAGAGATGCATAGATGACTGACGCTGTGGAGGGTCCCCCAATACAAACAACGCTCAGAGATGCATAGGGGACAGACCGCTGTGGTGGCTCTCCCAATACAAACAGCAAACCTGCGATGTGTAGAAGACAGAGGCTATGGCGGCTCTCCGAATATGAACTGAGTTTGAGAAGGGCAAGCGTGTCGATTGCTTGTGCAGTAGTTTGCTTGTAGAGGTCGACCAGTGCTGCTGTGTCTGTCACTGAGGATGGGGGGTGTGCAAGGGTAGCAAGTAGCAGTGCGAGGTTGGTAGGGTTGAGGTCATACAGATAAGGGGTGTATCAGCCACTTTTATTCTGTACAAATTGACAAATACTCCACAAAAAAGAAAACAATAGGGAGTAACAATACTCCCAACAAACAATAGGAAACTGACACATAGGAGCTCGTCCCGCGGCTTTCACCCACACAGCTGAATGGATATGTTTGGATCAGTCGCATACATAGTGCCACAGGAAGAAACTACTATTATTACTGCCTGGTCCAAGGAGTTAAACAATTCTTTATATGTTCATGAATAACTGGGTTCAAAGAAATATTAAGTACAAAAACATTTTGGTTTTATAGTTAAAACATATTTATACTTGCGTCTAAAATACTTGTATTGGGAATGAGACATACTTGTTTACTCCCTGAAAAAGCATTTTATTTAGAACTTTAAAAACAGTGGCACATTTGCTGAAGTATCATTAACTCCCTTATCCTTAGCTGTCCTATCAAGGCTGGATATCCTGTGTTTGTTTATGAGACATTATTACCTCTATTAACCCATGGATAGTCACGATGGACTGTACCACATATGCAGGTAGCCTTTTTTAAATGTTTTTCACTGTTTGCATCGTAGGGCCATTTCGGGAAAGTGGCACATGTGATGCCCAAACATCACTCAGAAACAAAAGATGACCCTCAAAGCCTGACTTTTTCTTTTTAATGTTTCAAGACAATCCTGTTGATTTGAACCCAACTTTGTTTGGGAAAAAATATTGGGGGTGCATAATTCAGGCACTCTCACATGTGATGCTTGCACCCCCAAGAGTGGGCTTCCCTTGGGCCTTTAACTCAGCCCTGGGCCAACACCTGACCTGGTAATGCCCCCAGCCATCAGGGATTTATTTCTTCAATATATATAGCATCTGTGAACATATCTAGGAGATTTGACAAGCAAGGTAGATTTTTCAAAAATGTGACTTCCTGGCAAATGGGTTATGCTTGGCACACTTGCCTAATTGTTGCAGATTCTCATGTCAAGGCTAATAGTAGTTGTTGTGCTCCTGATGGAGTTGGTACATCTCAGAACCCACGCATGGTATAGATGGGGTGTCCCCCGTGTGTATGCAGCCTCCATGCACAGCACGGATGATGCAATATTGTAGGTGTGGCTTGCTTGCTTTCTTCATGCGCTTTTTATTGTGGGGTGGACATTAATTATTGGAATCCTTTGAAAAGACGTTGAATGCAGCTAATCCTTCCCTGTACTAGTTCTCAAGCAACAGAACACGCCGATTGCACCAGGTGAAGAACTTAAGAAAGACATTCCAAGAGTGGTTGTGTGGGAAAAGGCTGCGAGCGGGTTCATTACACAGATTAAATGTTTCTGAAAGGAAAAGGATTGTGCTGTACATTTAAAAAAAAAAGAAATGAAAGGTCCCGGGGGTGTCCCGCGTGCCATGGAAGGTAGGGATGAGAAGCAAACCTGCCCCGAGCAATAAAGGGGATGCTGAAACTGGGGCGGAAACAGAGGTCATGACATTACAGAATGATGCCCCCCAAAAGAATGTCCCCAAGCCCAGGAGGCCTCAGTGAACGCTGCTCTTAGCAGCGACCCACACCGTCCTGCAGTGCAATACACCCAGGCACCCTGGCTGGATCGGGGAGTGGTGACAGTCCAGGTACTCCAAGGACAAAGAGAGGTGCTGTCAACTCTTTTTAATACTAATACAACATATTTCACCTAATATGGTGCATTGTGCAGGGCTTGTCACCCTTATCATGTTAAATGTCACAAAACAAACTTTTTCGCAGCAACCCTCCGACACAAACAGTGTTGATTTGGGCTGTCGTATGATGCATAAAGCGTATTCTAATATGCTGTAGACAATGTCAACTCGATGTATACTCTGCGTTATGCATATTGAGTTAAATGTGTTGATAATGAATACACCATTAAGTTCCTATTAAGTGAAGATTGTAATTAGCATTGCATGGTGCGTGCATGTTATTTGAAAATGGACTCTGCAGCTGGAATCTTGTAAATCTGGCAAGCGCTTATTAGAGCAGAAGGTACAGAGGTCAGATTTATGCTAAAACAGACATACCATTATTCAGTGACTAATCTACTAGCTGAATAGACACAGCTGTGGGAATTCCAAGCATATGTTCCAATCCTAAAAATACAGGCAATTAAAGCCTGTACAGTAAACAAAACACGTTTAAGAGGTGCTTGGCAGGCTAGGAGGGATGCTGGGTCAAAAGATCATGGCCCTGGTCCTTTAGTTAAATAATGCTAAAAAAAGACCAGATTTCCAGACAACCCTGACCCCTTGACCTAGAGAAAAAAAACATAATCTAGGATGTGTGTGCTTCGTGGGCTGTTCAGCACTGTTTTGTGTTAAAGGGGAAGTTCACTCAAAAATGGTGTTGTCTCAAAAGATGGGCCATATTACATGGATGCCTCCAAGTACTTGAAATGATTTAGTTTGAGCCTCATTTGCTCTAAATTTTACATAGGAATGTTCTTTAAAAAACATGTGTGTACATATTTTTTATTCTGGCCTAACTTTTGAGACAGTAAAATGTTTGAGTGAACTTCCCCTTTAATGGGAAACTTCCATAAATATGCAATGCACTGCTTTAGAAAAACAAAGTACATAAATTAATCGGAAGGGAAGCAAAATGAATTCATATTACCATCTATAACTTTTGAGCCCTTTGCTAGATTTTAAAAAAATGAGAATAGATTTGAATCCAGCAAACTGATCTGTGTCATCTGCCAATAACCAATTACCAGCTTTCCGAACATGAAGGATGTCCACAAATTCAGAAAGTTCTTGCCATTCTGAATATAGTTTCAATAATAGTGCAGGTCAATAGAAGAAATGATATGGGGAAGATACATTTCATTCCAGTTTGATCTCCATAATTCTGGAGAGAGGGAGAGGAGTACCTCCCCTTGTGACATTGGACCAATGTAAAGGGGAGGATTCTAGGGGGCATCAGTATCTGACGAGAGCCATTCATCGGCCCCGCCCAACTGGAAATTGATGAGATAAACAATTCTACATGGGTGGAGTTTATCAATATTTAAGGCCAAACACACAGGATAGCTCAAACATGTGTTTAAAAAAATACTATTAGAATACTTTTAACAACATAAAAAGAGTGATTACAAAACTAAACAATTATATGACAATACCATGTAATAGTAATTAAAAAGTAATTAAACTGTAATTAAAATATACCTCCACTTCGCTCCTCCACCACGCTATGCAATTAGCAACCTCCGACACATGACGTGCCTGTAAAGATAATGCATACTACAATTTTGTTTCAACCAAATGAAGCCCATTTTAATAAGTGTACTAGGTTATCCTTTTCCGTGCAATTTGCGTGTGTCCTTCTATTACCATAGTATTCTGAGCTGCCACTCTGGGAGATTGGGGTGTGGTGATAAAAGTCAAGGCTATTGTTGGAAGCTGACAGGTGAAGCCAGGAGTGTATCCCCTTGCCTTGAAAGAAGTGCGAGTGTGAGTGGCTGAAGCATTTAGACCCAGGATCCTCTTAGGCCAAATTGAATTTAATAATAATTGTGGTGGGGTTTTTTTGCACCTCAATCCCAATGAATTCAGTTTCAGGGTGTCTGGTAATGATGTTACTTGTTACTGTCTACGTTAGCCGCAACGTATCAACTTGCGGCATTGCAGGGGTGGCGGCTTTAAGGGCAGAGTCTACCTGCCCGATGGCACCATCCTGGTCCTAAGGGAGGCCCCTTCTGCCTGAGCCATCTTGCTGGCTAGCAGGATTTAGCAAGAGGGTGCTATGTTCTCAAGACAGAGGCAGCTTTGTGCTTAATACCTAGATTACTTATTATTATAGAAGGGAAAATGTGCACCTGTTTTACTTGGCCTAATAAACTGCTTTTCGATCAATGTTTTCACCATAGCATCCAGGCCGACCGGCATTGGCATGCACATCTCTTGAAAAGGAATCCGAGTGGCTCTGCTGTGCCCAGACATATGCCTACATCTGTGAGGTGCCAGGCCGCACCGCACATTCATCCACGCCGCTGCGTGTTCATAACAACAGAAACAAACAATAGTAAAAATATGGATAGTAATGATATCACTGGTTTATACAGTGCTTGATGCTGAATTCCCCCCTTCATAGCACTGTAATGATAGATATTATTGTGGCAATAAGCCCCTCGTCGGCAGGACATTACCGCCATTACCCCCTGGGGCATTACCATTAGGCGGTATCGGCCCGCCAGCAAGGGGCTTATTACCATTAGTATTCTGTGGTTTTTAGCCCTGGGATACTAATGACGTTGTTATTTTTTTCAATCTGCTTTTGTTTCGCTGGTTGATAAAAAACGGCACTGCCGTATGCGTTAGTTCTAGAAAGACTAGACCGCGCGTACTGCTTCATTACTACGGATCAACAGGGTGCCATTTTGGGGGAGCCAATCCACGTTCAGTGTATCCCGTGGCATTGGCGCGCGGTTACTAATGTTGCGTAATTTAATGCCATCCAATGTATCAACCTGGGAAGGATAATGAGCTAAACCCGCCCTGCCTGGATTCTCTCTTGTGATTGCTGGTTACATTCAAGTTTCACAAGCAGGCACATAAACATGCTGAGCTATTTTAGAACTGTAAATGTTTTTATTGGAAATGAGCCTCCATCAGAGGCCTACCCGGGGCACTAACACTCAATGACCGCAATAGTCGAATGAATTATTCTTTTGTGATATATTGCAGAAAGTCCTGCTTATAGGATGAGCCGTTTGCAAACGCATTGCTATGAACCCCTCCACTGCAACGTGTGTGGTCTTTATTACCCCACGTCGTAATGTGTACCCCATGCCACACATATATCCCGTGCAATCCCAACTTATAATTTGGAGGTTTTTGAAATGCCATGTTTTTACCATTGCCCCCAGATTCACAATGAGGACCTGGCCAGCTTCCTTCTTGCCTCCTTTGACCTTCCCCCGCCGCAGGCAGGGAGGGGGCCTGTGTGCCACACCGCATGCCATGTGGTCGCCTTGCCAGGGATCCGGTCTCCACGGCCAGAGAGGACGCGTCCCCTTCCACGAGCAGCAAGAGTCCCAGGAACTCGGGAGAAGCAGATGTGTGATGCCGGGGGCTTCAGCGTGCTAAGATCAAGGACCGGGGAGTGGTCCACCCCAGCCCAGGGTCGCTGTGTCCCTGTGCCAAGATGCCCGCCTGCTCCCCACCACCCTCACGGTCCCTGGGGTGCCGACTTCCTCCATTCCACCAGAAACACGTACGCCCCGAAAGCAGCAGTGAAAACATTGCATCTCAAACGACCACCCTTATTTTCAGTCATTCTCCCCCGCCGCAGGAAGCTTGTTGCAACCTTGCCTTTCCAGTCACCCACTATATACACCCCTTAACGGATATGTCCAGAACTATAGCCACCCCTCCCCCACCCATTACCTGCACACACAGCAGTGTCTGCAGCAATGCCACGTTAATCGCGCCTAACTGCAGAAGACGGACTCTGACTACTGCGGTGCAGGGCTACGGGGTGACCTCTTTATGCCGGGGACGGGCCAGGATGTAAACCCGTGCTGCTCTGCGCTGTGCTGCTTCCAAGCCAAACACGTTGCCCCTGAGCTATCTTCCCATCACAAGCAAATCAATGCTTGGGCGATGACTGAGCAAAATGTGACAGCTTGGTGTTCTGAGCAGGACCCAGGGTCCAATCCCCGTAGATGATGATAAACAGAAACCAACAGTGCCATTCCTGCCGTCCAGCAACCAAAAGAAAGGGCACGGGAACGCTGGAGGAGTTCCCTGAAACGTTCCCGCCCACTTCGACCTCTGGCCATATAGTCAGGGACGGGGGCACTTGGCACACTGGCGGGGCCTCAGACTGGTAAGCAGACTTCAGGTAGAATGTGCTCAGTCTAGGACTGGGCAGTGAGGTGCCCAGACAGGGTGTGGGCAGAAAGGCCCTTTCACTGCGGGATGGTGTAGTCCTGCGCGCTGATTGGACGGCCTACTCACGGTAATCTTGGGCAGACCTAAGCTCTTCCAGTAGTCTTGAGCAGGTCGGTGCTACTTGATCACAGTAGACTCCGCCAGTTCCACGCACTCACACTTAGCGGGGGCACTCTCAAAGACTTACAGTATGTGGGGCAGCTCTGCGTACTCATAGTAGGTAGGGCAGCTCTGCATACTCATAGTAGGTGGGGCAGTTCTGCGTACTCACAGTAGGTGGAGCAGTTCTGCGTACTCATAGGAGGTGGGGCAGTTCTGCATACTCATAGTAGGTGGGGCAGTCCTGCATACTCATAGTAGGTGAGGCAGTTCTACATACTCACAGTAGGTGAGGTAGTTCTACATACAGTAGGTGGGGCAGTTCTGCATACTCATAGTAGGTGGGGCAGTGCTGTGTACTCATAGTAGATGGGGCAGCTCTCCCTACTCATAGTAGGTGAGGTAGCTCTACATACAGTAGGTGAGGCAGTTCTGCATACTCACAGTAGGTGAGGCAGTTCTACATACTCACAGTAGGTGGGGCATTTTTGCATACTCATAGTAGGTGGGGCAGTCCTGCATACTCATAGTAGGTGAGGCAGTTCTACATTCTCACAGTAGGTGAGGTAGTTCTACATACTCACAGTAGGTGAGGCAGTTCTACATACTCACAGTAGGTGGGGCAGTTCTACATACTCACAGTAGGTGGGGCAGTTCTGCGTACTAACAGTAGGTGAGGCAGTTCTGCATACTCAGAGTAGGTGAGGCAGTTCTACATACTCACAGTAGGTGGGGCAGTTTTACCGACAGTAGGCAGGGCAGTTCTGCATACTCATAGTAGGTGGGGCAGTTCTGCATACTCATAGTAGGTGGTGCAGTTCTGCATACTCATAGTAGGTGGGGCAGTTCTGCGTACTCATAGTAGGTGGGGCAGTGCTGTATACTCATAGTAGGTGGGGCAGTGCTGTGTACTCATAGTAGATGGGGCAGCTCTCCGTACTCATAGTAGGTGAAGTAGCTCTACATACAGTAGGTGAGGCAGTTCTGCATACTCACAGTAGGTGAGGCAGTTCTACATACTCACAGTAGGTGGGGCAGTTTTACAGACAGTAGGCAGGGCAGTTCTGCATACTCATAGTAGGTGGGGCAGTTCTGCATACTCATAGTAGGTGAGGCAGTTCTACATACTCACAGTAGGTGGGGCAGTTCTATATACAGTAGGTAGGGCAGTTCTGCATACTCATAGTAGGTGGGGCAGTCCTGCGTACTCATAGTAGGTGAGGTAGCTCTACATACAGTAGCTGAGGCAGTTCTGCATACTCACAGTAGGTGGGACAGTTCTACATACTCACAGTAGGCAGGGCAGTTCTGCATACTGATAGTAGGTGTGGCCGTTCTGCATACTCACAGTGGGTGGGGCAGTTCTACATACTCACAGTAGGTGGGGCACTTCTGCGTACTCACAGTAGGTGGACAGTTCTGCGTACTTACAGTAGTAGGTGTGACAGCTCTGCGTACTCACAGTCGGCAGGGACGTTCTATGAAGGCAGTGTATGTGTGGCGTATGATATGATGAGTCATTTATAACGCGCCGGTACACAAGTGTTTCTTGGCGCGACAAGTGCTGGGGGGGAGGGGAAGGGGGAAGTGAGTCAGGCCAGCATTGCTCTGAGTAAGTGCAGCTGGGGGAACCGGCTCTGGGTAGTGCAAGGAGGCAGGGGACTGTAGGTTTACAGATGCAACCCCTACGTGCGCGGAGGCCCGGAGGCAGTGCAGGTGCTTACAGGGCGCGGAGGAGTCTGGTGCCCATTGGGTTTGAGGGTAGCCAGGCGACTAGTCAGCGCAGCAGTAGAAAAGTGATTTGAGCAAATAGAGATTTCCTCTTTTTTGTAAAGGGGGCTGTGGTGTTGGAGGAATAACTATTAAGAACAGCAAAGGAACCCCACTAGCTGCCCACCTCTACCCCACTGTAGTTGTGGGGGTATCTACTCAAGGGGAGATGATTTATATCATCCAATTACATGCGCCGCCAGAACTTGGCATTTAACAAAACCTATTTTAATGTGTATATCACATAACAATTCATTTTCATCAAAACATAAAACACATGTAAAACAACCAGTATATGTAATGGTAATTCCAACAGCGATATGGAAAAGTGGTGCACAATCCACCCTTCCAGCTGGTAACCTAACCACTGCGCACATGTTCCATCAGTATTGTTAGGTGACGTGATGTTAGTTACAGTGACTACACCCAATGCCCAAACCCTAGGAAGACCAGGCATAACAGCGTTATACGCGTTGCGCAGTGGCTAGGTTACCAGCTAGAAGGGTGGATGATACCCCCACAACTACAGTGTGCTAGAGGTGGGCAGCTAGTGGGGTTCCTTTGCTGTTCTTAATAGTCGGCGCAGCAGAGGGGGGGGGCGGCAAGGGCGAGCAAGCGAGAAAGCAGAAGAGAAAAGGAAGGTCTTGAACTGCTTCCCGAACCTGAAGGGGTCCTGCTGGAGGCTGAGAGGGGCAGGAAGGCCATTCCCGGAGGGGCCCCTGCAGAGGAGAGAGATCTACCCCCCACTCTCTGCCTGGAGAAGCGTCTGACCCTCAGAGAGCGGGAGGTGGCTGAGTGAAGGGCTCCAGAGGGAGGTTATTTAGGAAGAGAGAGTTGCATGAAGTGTGGGCCCCGGCCCCTGAAAGCCTTGCGGCCAATGCAGGGGGTCTCCATGTACTCACACAGGGCAGTTCTACGTAATCACAGTGGGACATACTCACAGAAGGCTGGGCGGTTCTGCAGTCACAGTCAGCATGGTAAGTGCTTTGTACTCACAGCAATTTTGGAAAGTTCCTCATAGTCTCAGTAGAATTGGGCAGCTCCATGTACTCACAGTGAGCAGAGGGAGGTTCTTGGTACTCACTGCAGTCTTGGCCAGTATTACATACTCCCAGCCGGAGAGGCAGTACTCTGCAGTCGCCATTGGCTGCTGGCAGGGGTGTTGCTAGGTCGGGAAAAGATCAGGGGCTAAACTAATGTCAGGACTGGTGGGACTCGGGGCTAGCTAGCATGTTGGTTGTAGCACCTGAGCTTCCATCCGGGGCAACAACCAAAAGATCCGGGGCTATAGCCCCTTTAGCCCCCCCCCTCCCCTAGCAACGCCTCTGGCTGCTGGGGTGCCGTATAGTCACATCGGTTTGGAGGTACTTTGCTGATCGCTCATCTCAACTCTATTCCCCGCTCTGGTGCTCCCTCTGCCCCTCCCAGATCCTCTGCTGCCCCCTCGGTGCGTCCCCCCTGCAGAGATCTCCTTTGTTTTCTAGTAAGGGTTGCACTGTGTATACTCACATGGGTTGGGAGCAGCCCCCTGCACCCACATTGGTCATGGGTGCTTTATAACATGCACTGAACGTCCATGCAATAATGCACACTTCCTTGGGGCTGGTATGTATACATGGATGTGGGATGCGGTACATTCAGACCACTGCAGGAGGTTGGAGCAGCTGTGTGCACTCATGCGGGGTGAGGGGCCGTGGCAGGCCTCTATATTGTGCACTGCAGCAGTGTTGTTTACTTGCAGGGCTGTCCGGATGAGTTTGTATGCTATGCTCACGGGGAGCCAGGGAAGGGGTCTGCAGGCATGACATGCAGTGGAGGTATTGAATACTCACGGTGGTGCTGGGTGAGCTGCACATACTCACGGGCTGAGTGGTGAGGGGCTGTGGCGGGTCTCTATATTGTGCACTGCAGCAGTGTTGTTTGCTTGCAGGGCTATCCGGATGAGTTTGCGTGCTGTGCTCATGGGGAGCAGGGGAAGGGGTCTGCAGGCATGGCATGCTGGGGAGGTATTGAATACTCACGGTGGTGCTGGGTGAGCTGCACATACTCACAGGCTGAGTGGTGAGGGGCTGTGGCGGGTCTCTATATTGTGCACTGCAGCAGTGTTGTTTGCTTGCAGGGCTATCCGGATGAGTTTGCGTGCTGTGCTCATGGGGAGTAGGGGAAGGGGTCTGCAGGCATGGCATGCTGGGGAGGTATTGAATACTTATGGTGGTGCTGGGTGACCTGCACATACTCACAGCCTGAGTGGTGAGGGGCTGTGGCAGGCCTCTATATTGTGCACTGCAGCAGTGTTGTTTACTTGCAGGGCTATCCGGGTGAGTTTGCATGCTTTGCTCATGGGGAGCAGGGGAAGGGTTCTGGAGGCATGGCATGCTGGGGAGGTATTGAATACTTGTGGTGGTGCTTGGTGAGCTGCCATACTCACAGGCTGACTGGTGGGGGGCTGCGGCAGGCCTCTATATTGTGCACTGCAGCAGTGTTGTTTACTTGCAGGGCTATCCGGCTGAGTTTGTGTGCTGTGCTCATGGGGAGCAGGGGAAGGGTTCTGGAGGCATGGCATGCTGGAGAGGTATTGAATACTTATGGTGGTGCTGGGTGACCTGCACATACTCACAGCCTGAGTGGTGAGGGGCTGTGGCAGGCCTCTATATTGTGCACTGCAGCAGTGTTGTTTACTTGCAGGGCTATCCGGGTGAGTTTGCATGCTTTGCTCATGGGGAGCAGTGGAAGGGGTCTGCAGGCATGGCATGCTGGGGAGGTATTGAATACGTGTGGTGGTGCTGGGTGAGCTGTGCATACTCACAGCCTGACTGGTGAGGGGCTGCGGCAGGCCTCTATATTGTGCACTGCAGCAGTGTTGTTTACTTGCAGGGCTATCCGGCTGAGTTTGCGTGCTAGACTCATGGGGTGCAGGGGAAGGGGTCTGCAGGCATGGCATACTGGGGAGGTATTGAATACTCACGGTGGTGGTAGGTGAGCTGCACATACTCACAGGCTGAGTGGTGAGGGGCTGTGGCAGGCCTCTAGATTGTGCACTGCAGCAGTGTTGTTTACTTGCTGGGCTATCCAGCTGAGTTTGTGTGCTGTGCTCATGGGGATCAGGGGAAGGGGTCCGCAGGCATGGCATGCTGGGGAGGTATTGAATACTCACGGTAGTACTGGGTGAGCTGCACATACTCACAGGCTGAGTGGGCAGAGGTGGCTCTGTTAGCAGGCGAGGGCTGGAACACTTCTAGACAGTCCGCAGAAGCCGAACCCCCTCTTCCTCCTAGGATATGTGGGGTCTTCTTGAAAGGGGCCTCTCGGGTGGTGATTGAGCAGCGTGTCCTTCAGCAGGGGCGGCTGGTAGGGGCGGGGGGGGGCACAGAGAGAGCTTCACCCAGGGTGGCAGGGCTGTTGCCCGCTTGGCCAATGTTACATGTTGTAATCCTTCAGCATTGAGCCTGCCTGCATGGGGCAGGGTGTTGCCAGGCCTGCTCAGCTTCTTCTTAGGTGGGATCCGGTACTTGAGACGACTTCAGCAATATTGCAAATGTGCCCGGCTGGCGCCTCCACAGTGAGGGGGTGCGAGGGCAAAGATCCTAGGTGCTAGGTGCCGGCTGATACCGCCCCAAGCAATGCTTGCTTTTGAATGACAGATTCTGTGACCCTGGATAGTAACGTTGGCAAGGCTGCAGCCCAGGTCTCGGGAGGATAGCACAGGGGCAATGTGCTCGCCTTGGAAGCAAGACTGCACGGAACAACACAGGTTCGATCTCCGGGTCCGTGCTTAGAAACCTCTTCGGTATTAAGCGCGTTATATATATATAACCTATCGTATCATATGCCGAATATGCTGAATGGTCGGTTACAGTCCTCAGCAGTTTATCGCGATTCCTTGTTGCCGAGGAAGTGACAGTCCATAGCTTAACAGTAGGAACGCCCCTCCTATGATTGAGGTGAAGTTCCTGATCACTGGTGAGTGCATTACAAAAAGGGTTTAATGGCAGCGCGAGGAGCGCCGACTGAAGGTACGGGTGCGATATGGCCGTCCTAGTCCATCAGGGCGGACAGTTTATGGTGCAGAGGTCCCGCCACAGTGGGCAAACCCTGCCATTTTTCTTTGCCTTTTCCAGAATTCTTATGTGAACAGCACATACACACATACACATCAACAACATAAACACATGTATAGACACACAGTCACACGAACACACAAGTGCCTCCTTCTGCATATTTATTTATTTTAATTTCTGTAACGCGCCAACTCGCCCAAAGGCCTCAGGGCGCACGGAGAACAAACCAGACAAACAGGACATCAGAGTCAGGGTGGCAGCAGTAAAATCACACTTGGATTGGGGGAGAGTGCTTTACACTGGCACAAGTACACCCACCACATAACCACAGTCGCACAGATCGAAGCGTAGACACACGCACACCCCATCTGCCTGGCAAGCAGGAATGCACATTATAGGTCAGCCTCACCCCCGCTCCATCACCTGCTCCCAGTAGTCTCCTCTGCTTCTGCTCGGGGGCACACTGAAAGCCAAGCCCCCTTGGCATCCTTAGCCCTGCGATGTCCAAGTGCACACTGCGGTGCCACGATTACCACCCAACCCCAGATCCTTGCCATGTCTGGCAAATCAAGGAGGTCTACTGGCTACATGTGAGCCAGGGCAACCGAAGGTGTTAAGGGGCAAGGCATGGTGTGTGTGTGATGGGCGACTGAAGGGAGGGAGTGGCAAGGAATTGGTGACTGAGCAATACAGGCAAGTGAAGGGGAGTGGGTAAAGGTTTAAAGGCCTTAGTGAAATGGACCTGGAGGTCAGAAAGCTCATTGCAAAGGAAGGGGTGTGGCGGAGCGTTGAGGTGCAAGGAAAGCACAACGCAGGGTGATCAGCAAGGAAAATACGGTATATGAAACAGAGGCACACATCTGGAAAGATAACACCGCAGATTGGGAGACTTCTTTACACCTGCATGCTAGGGCACCCTAATTTACTGGCTCAGCCCCTTCCTTTTATCCTGGCAAAGTGATGCATGTGTTTCCATTATGATTTCTCTTATATTTTGACTGGTTGCTTTACCAAGTGACTTGGAGCTTTGAAAGACAGATGTATTAAACCGTGATAAGAACTTTGCAGAAAGCACTTGGTTAATTCTGAAATTGCAGATGGAATAACATGAAGTCTCTTCTGCTCTCTAAATTGTAAACAGTGGAACCAGGAAAGCAGTGCTCAAATCCCACCTTCCACACATCACACGCTGTTATCCTAAGCAAATTACTTTACTTCACTCAGTGAATTTTTTCTTAACTATAAAAATTAAGATCGCCCAGCAGTGGTTTGGTTTTGTGTGTGCTGCAGGGAAAGTCTCACTCATGTGGGTTTATAGTGTTATTCGATAAATGACAGTAATAATATCGATATATATGTAATGCGTACTAGTGGGTGGGCAGGATGCCAGGTGTGGCTCTTGTGTTGTCGGGGGGCACAATAACTAGTGAGGGCCTTAAGTTGTGGAGGTGCGATAGGTAGGGTGCCAACCATGGATTGGACGTATGTGTGTGTTATTATCTGATTTGCTTTACAAGACCTTACACATATAATGCCAAATGTAACACTTCATCACAGTAAAAGCCATCCTAAAGATAAAAGAGTTCCTTATAACTATCTGGATGTTGTATTGTAGGGGAGAGAGGCGGGGACCGGGGATGGGTCCTTTGCCATGCCAAGGCATGTTTGGCTCTTAGACAGAATCCAGCCCCCCCCCCCTCCCCCCTGGCTCAGCGCAGCCATTAATAATAATAATAATAATAACGGTTTCAAACTCGGGCTTGCGCGGGATGGGACGAGATGCAAAAGGGACACCGGGAAACCTGGCCTCAAATCCTAGCTTTCACATTCGACCAAATTATATTATCCTGGTAAAATAATGTTTACTAGATTTGGTATGGGGGTGGGGGGTGCAAGGGGTTCCTCGGGCCCGGGTCTCTAAGACACCGCCCAAATGGTCAGGGTATGTTGCATCCTGTTGTACAGGAGGGCGGTGTTTCCACTGACGGGCCCATAGGTCAGTGCTCACCCTCTCGTACCTGTAAAACAAGATAGCTGCACCATGTGAGGAATGGGGCTGCAGGATTCACCCACTCCAACGCGATTCAATAAGGACAACTCAATAGTTTGGCAAAGGGAGGTCCGTTTAATGACAAGTACATCAAACAGGGAAACAACTGGAAATCAGCAGCGTTGCGATCACCTGTCTCGCTTCAACTTCCACGAACTTCAGTCAAACAAAAACAGTTATAGACAAAGCTCGTCATCAGTGACGTCTAACTCTACAAGTTTGTCATGCAATATAATTGGTTGGGAAAGCTAACTTAAGTATAGGTGCTATATTTGTATATGGTAAAAGAGCATGCGGATTGGATAACTCTTATCGGGTGGGCGTCTACGCCCCTTCCTCCACATCATACGTGATAGACGTCACTACAGGTACAACGTCCTTTTGGTTCTACTATCTATAGGACCCTAGATAACTTGGTCCATTGTGATAAGGCAGGTTACACCCCTAGACATATATCTCCACTTTAATTAGCAGCATGCACACTGGACACCCAGATGCGCCGTGCCCCAAGATTCACCCTGCCTCCCTTCCATCAATCAGTACCTTTAGGGCTATGTGTCATTTAGTTGGCTGGGTATGGCCTTGAAACTGTAGCCTCTTATCTGGAGAAGTTATGGCATCCTTGGATCTGGGTGACAGAGGCATTGCTAGGGGGGGGCTAAGGGGGCTATAGCCCCTGGTCTTTTGGTTGTAGCCCCGGATAGAATCTCAGGAGCTACAACCAAAAGGCTAGCTAGCCCCCAGTCCTGACAGTTAGGACATTGGTGTAGCCCCGGGTCTTTTCCAGACCTAGCAACACCCCTGGACGTTGGTAACTCTTCGCGCCTGACTGGTCACATGTCTGTTCACTGTGAATCTGCTTCAGTTTCCAGCTTTTCGTGTATTTGATTCTTCTTTAGCCTCGCCACCTGCCTGGGCCCCCCTTATCTTGACCTTCACGGGGCAGGCTGCGTATGCTCTGAAGTTTCGATTCTCCAGCGTTGCCGCTCTCCCCCTTTCCTTGGGTTGACCTCGAATTCCCAGGCATGAGCTGCTGTTTGTTGAGTTTCGATTCCGCTCCTTCTCCTGGCTCTATCTGGGATATGAAACCTGGCCTTTTAGGCCCTGACCGCCTGGGCATACTTCTGCTTTACAAAACGGAGTCGCACTTGTATAGCGTGCCTTATTGAGGTAGATATATGGTTGGCACTGGCGCTCTATTCTTCTACTAAGCATTGCAAGCAGTATTGTTTTCTTAGCGTCTTGTGTTCCAAGCCTATTTACACGCGTTAACTGGTTGGCTACTTCCATCTTGGCTCATAGCAACGTTTCCTTACGTTTCAGCATTGTCTCTTTTCCTGTGTCCATTACACCTATTTTCACAGCTGCTCGCACTGGCGTGCTATCCTTGATAGCCGTTTTTGTTTGTCTGCGAGCCTGTCTGGGCCCTTGTGTCATTTCCACTGGCCATCCATCAAGGCTCTTTGGGTCTCTTCGTGGACCGTCTGTAGGTACTCTTCATTTCGTCTCAGCTGCTGGTATGGTTGCCTAAGAGGGTATCGTGCAGCCCATGGTTGTCTAGTTATGGGCGCTTCAACAGGTATTGCTCTTCTGATGTACACTGGGCAGAGCTCGAGTGCTGCTCTCTGTTGGTTAATTTATTAATAATAATAATTCTACTAACAATTTGCTCCTCATACGTCACATGCCTTGGCGGGTACGTTCCTGGTACGTCGAGATGGGGGGCAGGGGTGCAGGCCATGTCTGGGACCTTCTCTACACTGTGGTCTGAGCATAAAAGATTGCAATGCCAATAATGTTTCCTATAATAGAGCGATAGATAGTACTGGGTCCCAGAGCATTGCCCCGCGCCGCCCTCTGGACCGCTGAGTGCAGCCCCCTGCACCACAATGCACAGCCAAGGGGCGTTTGGGGGCATCCCTTTCCTTTAGGGTCCCACTGGCTGTTGCCCTTCGGACCAGGGGGCTCACCGAACTCACTTCCCCGGAGTTCCTAGCGTGCCAAGGTAAATGAAGATATAATGAGTGACAGTACTGCGCTTTTCCAGTAGATGCCACTATCGGCCAAGTTTAGAATAAGGTATTGGCTTCCCGGAGGGAGGGGAAAGAATAATACAGAGAATGCATAGTTTGAATGTTACAACACATTGTATTCAAGCATTGCCATTAGAATTATGTAATGCCATGAATAATGGACACGGGTTTTGTACACAGCTATTAAAAGAGGTGTTGCCCTTTTTCATCGCAGGCACGGACACTGGTTTCCATCTTTTGGGGCACTCCTTTCCCTGCGTGGGTCGCATGCCCTTAGCAACCAGCGGTTCGACTGAGTCCCTGCCGGCGGCCCCAACATGTTAGGGGTCTCCCTCTTACCCTTGGGCGGCGCAGAAACGGCCCCAGACATGGCGCCACCTCACCAGTGCCAATCCCACGGCTGGCATCATTCCGTGGTCAGTGGATAGAGTGCAATTACATGGGGCAATATACACACAACTGATATTGCAGTGCTTAGAAGTGGCATGAATTCACCACGAAGCGCTATAGCAGAGCACTTTAAGTTGCCTCTTGCCTAAAGTCACTATAATATGCACACCCCAACAAAATTGCCAGACACCAATGGACACTCCTTATCGCTCGCCCTCTCCCCATCCTCCCACGCTCTCTTGCGTTCACCCATGCAGGCCCGTCGCAGCCCCCCGCGTGCCTGCCCACCCCTAAACCCACCTTCCCATCCAAACTCACACACCGCATTTCCCATTACACTTTGTAGAGATTCCTTTTGGCCACCCATCTGACTGCCTAATATCAATGCGATCCTCGCTCCCGGCCGGTTCGGCACGAAACGGCGTCGCATAACCTCGCGGCATTTCCACGTCACCTCCTTTACGTGCTGGGGTACTCTTGGGACTAACCATTTGAGCCGCTGCCTTTACCCTGCTTTGAAAAGCACTGTACGGCCTTGATGTTATTGCGCACTCTTTGCATCATACGTTTATGCAGGGCTTTAAGTGGGGTAAGAAATCGAGGGGGCGGCTCATTTGGGGGCGTGGCTTGTGGGAGGGGCGTGGCCTAAAAAGTAAGCAAATCGTAGGGTATACACACAAATATGTATAAATGTTATATATCTGTGTGCGTACCTCACTATGGTTTGTGTACTATGCAAGCCATCTTGTATAAACATAGAAATATGTAACATATTTCTACGTTTATAAAAGATGGCTTGCAAAGTACTCAAACCATAGTGAGGTACGCACACAGATATATAACATGTATACATATTTGTGTGCATACCAGACGGTTTGACTAGTTTTAAGGCCATCTTTTTTAAACATTTTGGGTTTATAAAAGATGGCTTTGAAAGTACACAATTCAAGCCATCTTTTATAAAGCTTTGACTACGGACAAAATTGTCCGTCGGCAAAGCTTTATAAAAGATGGCTTGAAATGTGTACTTTCAAAGCCATCTTTCATAAACCTCGAAAAATGTTGAGGAATCCCCAGGTTCGCCGAGGGTTAAAGACGCCTCGGCGACCTGGGGAAACAAAGGGACAGTAACGGCCTCTGGTGACCTCTCGCGCGAGGGGTCACCAGAGGCAGTTACTATGACTGACGGAAGTGGCAGCCAGTCACAGCTGTGAGCTCGCCTGACTTCATGGCAGGCGCATCTCCCGTCGCGGCTGCGACCGCGACGGGATAATGCATCCCGCCAATGTTGCTGTAGGACGGGGGCCCCGACTGGGCCCCGGCTCAGTCCCACTTTTTGGAGACTGCCGGGGCCCGGCCCCGGCAGGCCCCGGCCCACTTTAAGCCCTGCCTTTATGAATGCCCGAGCATGCAGGGCACTAACTGCACCGCTGCTTAGCTCGCTGAATTAGTCTTTATGCTACCTTTTGTCAGCTGCATACATTCCAGAACTGCTGTACTTTGACCATGATGCTGCAGCAACCTTACAACCTATAGATTGTTCACAAATGTATTGGCATACCATCTACTTCCCTATTGTGGCTTGCCACTAGACTTGCTACTAGCCCCATGCCTTGCTCCATTCACTCATGTCCTATACTTGACCATCAGCAGACAGCGAATCGCTTGACAATAAAATCTAATGCGGCAGCTTCTATTTTGCCACACAGGGATCCGTCACCAGAATTCCCAGCCCACTATTGCGCACCTCAAACATCTCTGACCATCTTAGTACTCATCCTGCACGCCTGTACCATGCAGCTGCCCAACATGTCATTGCATCCTTTACTACAGCTCACACAGAGGTTAATCCCTCCACCAATCTTATTAGCTTGGTCACCTACATATGCCTCCACATCACACTGCCACACTAGCCTCACTCTGAATCACCCCACAATACCTACCTCTACGATGCTATACCTACATAATAGCCCCGATGCTAACGGGCTCTCAGACCAGGCACCCCCTCCCCAAGGCCTCACCTTAGGTAGCTACCTTATCAGTAACACACTGCCTAGTACCACACACGCACCTGCCAATCCTTCCTTAAACTCACCTGCCTCATGGCTGCAACACTTTGCTACGAAACTCACACCTAATCAACCATGCGCGCCGTCGCTAAGAAACACTAGATTGGGCTCCAGAACTCCTCCTGTAATCTCCCACACACAGAAGCCTTACACCACTGCTAAGTCTCCATTACCGAGTCCAAGACACTCTATGCTCACAACTCCCCTATGTACACCCTCTCACGACCGCCTAGCCAATACGCCTAAAGGTAGTACGATTAGAGGCGCCTTGGTCAATGCCAGGTCACTCCCCAGCCCCTGCGTTAGACATTGCAGACCTCATCACCACTCAAGATCTCGACTTCCTCGCCATTACCGAGACATGGCTACATGCAGCCTCCGGACCACTACTTTCCCTCGCCATACCGACAGGTTACTCCATCTTCAGATGCGACCGCAACACCCCTCAGTCGAGAGGCGGTGGCGTCGCCTTTATCCACAAAAACGTACTCACCTCAAAGCAATGGTTTACCAACAAATTCCTTCAGCAGAGCTACTCTTAGTCAAACTTCCTACTTCCCCCAACCAAACTGCCACCGTACACTTGATTTACAGACCTCCTGGCACTATCACCTCCTTCCAGGATGACATCACATCTGTATTAGTGGATAAATCCAAAACTAATTCGCAAATCGTCTTATTAGGGGATTTTAATTTGGGCTTCCAAGACCCTACTGACTCTACTGCAGCTGACATTGCTAATTCGCTAACAGACTTAGGTTTCACCCACCACATACTTGAACCCACCCACAACAATGGGGGGAACTCTCGACTGGTTAGTTGACTCTAATTGCAACATCAGCCTACAGTCTAACTCACCCTGTGCCTAGTCAGATCACCACATTATTACATTCAATATAAAAGTCAACCAACGCCGCAAACCACCTCCGCCCCAGCCATGCACACCAGAAACAAAAGGGACATCGCCTGTGATAAACTACTGCCTCTCATCATTCCCACCCTTAACAAAGCCTCTGTATCCTGCTCGGACCCCACTGCACTAATCGATACGTACAAGCATGTCATACTCACAGCATTGAACTCCATTGCCCCAATTAAACGTAGGAAATGTAAACCACACACACATCTCAACTTTCTGTTTACATCGCACCTGAGAGCGCTACGTAAAGAAAAACGTACTGCTGAATCCCGATGGAAAAGTCCTCCCTCGGATGCCCACAAGGGTAGCCTTATCATAGCATCCCTTAACTACAAAGAGGCCATCATCCAAGCTAGAAAAGATTCCTACAACATGCGTTTTACGCAAGCGGATTCTAACACTAAAGAACTGTTCAAGATTCTGAAAGAACTTGAATCCCCTGCAGCCCCACCTGACTCTTGCACCAAAGACAGCACTTGGTGCTCGAACATACAAAAAGAACTCTTGGACAAAATTGCCACCCTCCAAGCCAAAATCAAAACTAAGCAAAACTCTCTGCAGTTAGACCAGCAACCAAATCCCCCCAACAGCTCGAACACCCGGGCCACCCTCACTCATAAACCATTCAGTTTCTCGCCACTGACCATCGCTGATGTTGAAAGTATCATCAACAAGCTAAAACCCTCCAACTGCCTTGGTGATTCATGCCCAGCCCCAATCATCAAAGAGGCCTCTAACGATTTAGCCCTGTTTATTACCTCCTTCAATAACTCGTCCTTCGAATCAGGTATAGTCCCAAATAACCTAAAGGACGACTGGGTCATCCCCCTGCTCAAAAAACCATCTCTTGATCCCAGTATACCAACAAATTACAAGCCCATCACCACAGGCCTTTCATGCTTAATATCCTCGACCGAGCTGCCTATCTTCAGATCCAGGACTACCTGGAAGTTAACAAACTCCTTGGCCTTAGGCAATCTGGTTTCCGTCCTAGGCACGGGACAGAAACCGCCCTCATCGACCTAAAAACTCAGAATGAGGTTCTGAAAGACAATGGGAAACTAGCCTTCCTACTCCTAATGGATCTCTCAGCAGCCTTTGATTTGGTCAACCACCAAATCCTCTGTCAACACCTAAAATCAGCTGCCCATTTTTCTGACTCGGCCACTGCCTGGATCAGATCCTTTCTAGACAACAGATCTACGCGAGTATTCTCCCCCTTAGCATCTGCAGAGCCCTCCCCCATTCACTGTGGTGTTCCCCAAGGTTCGTGTGTCTCACCAACACTTTATAACGTGTTCACCAAACCACTGTTCGATATCCTAGACTATCTGGGTGTCACGTATACCAATTACACTGGCGACACCCAGATACCCATACCTATCTCGGGTAACCACGAAGAGGACACCAAATCCCTGAATGAGGTTTACACCGTTGTTCAGGCGTGGATGGCTCAACATGAACTTTGCCTCAACAATGACAAGACGGAACTCCTCATTTTAGGATCCCATCAACGTCTGAGCAAACTTGACCCGTCCTTCAAGTCTTTCACCATTGACGCAACGCCATCAAGGTCTCCAAGGATACCAAAACCGTAGGAGTTTATCTTGATTTCTCACTATCACTGTCGAGACAAACTAATGCTGTCAGCTCAGCATCTGCTTATGCCGGCAAGCTTATCACAGCGTGCAAACCCTCCTTGACCACCACTAATAGCCCCATTCTGGCCAGAACCCTCGTCATGTCTAAGATTGACTATTGTGGTGCCTTGTATTTAGGGAGTAGCCAAAGCAATCTAAATAAACTACAAGTCACTCAGAACAATGCCATTGGTGCTGCCCTGAATATTCCTAGATATCAGCATATCTCTGATCATAGACGCAATCTACGTTGCCTCCCTGTTGCTCAAAGAATCTCCTTAAAAAGACTTGCACTCACACACAAGTGTCTGGCGAACCAGGCCGCTCCCTACCTGGCTAATCGACTTACACTGCTACTGTCCAAACTAACAGCCTCTCTCTTCCGAGATTCAAGCTTCAGAAAGCGGGGGGCAGGGAGGGTAAGCTTCCCGGTCCTAGCCACGAAAATTATGGAACACCCTGTCCAACTCCTTCAGAGCTGAGTCATCCTTCCAGTCCTTTAAGAGTAAAACCAAACTCTGGCTCTCAACTCAAGTCATCTGAGTCACCACACCATGGCACTCCTTACACCGCACTGCGACTGCACCTATAGTTAATACTGGAACAATACTGTATGTTGACCTGACCACAACTGTGCATATTACTGCAATGTAACTCTGCAACACGATTGTATATTGACCATACCTTTGTATGTCACCCGATGCAACACGGTTAACTAACCACACACTTTTTTTTAACCTATAATATCTATTTTTTTTATTTCTTTTTTTATTATTTGTATTTAATCTGTTTAGATTTTTACAAAGACGTTTTGGTCTTGAAGAGGAGTGTTTAGTGTTTTTACTGTGCGTTCTCAACGATCTCGTCGTAGACCAAGAAAGACAGGATTTTGCAAAAGAAAAGACTTCAGGCAGAGGAATAGTCCTGGTATCATTCCTCGTCTTTGGGCTGAAATGGGTATTTCTATTACCCTTGTACATACTGTTAAATATGTTATCCTATTGTACTATGTCTGTAAAATGTACCTGTGTGTAACCTCAAGATATGCGCCCAGATGCCCTTGGCAAGGTGCGCTACATAAATAAACAAAATACAAATACACTGGTCATGCCCGTTTGCCCACATTCCATCTGGTGCCAGTCCTCATTACACCCATGCCAAACCCTTCCCCGTCACTCGTCTCGTCCACCCGCACAATCACTCTTCCGCACTGCCCAGTGCCCTCTCTCCCGCCTTTCACACTCGCTCAGACGGACACATTATCACGCTTTCCGCCTCTACGCACCACATGTCCACTCACACTCAGCCCCGGCAAACATAAGGGCCTGGTCTTGCCAAAGGTCACACCGGGGTCGCAGATGCGCCAATCCCAGCCACAACCCACAGGCTGACACAAGAGAGGGGCCACACCGCCCTCCTTCTAGGAAACATTTGGGGAGCGTGTTGCGGGTGACGCACTTCCCGCCAGAACCTCCTCTAGCACACAGAGACTGCAGCCAGGGCCAATGGGGCACGAGACTGGCACACACGGTGCACAGCATAACACCCCTGCCTGTCATGAAGAGGCAGGAAGCACCTAGAATGCCACACTTCCGGGCCTACTGCAGAGAAAGGGGTGCTAGACTGTACATCCGGAATAGAGAACATTCTAGACTTGCATTTACCAAGGCCCACAAGCAACAGTGCCCCTTCACCCGGAGGCCATGGTGCTGCCGCCTAACTGGCCACACACAAACAAGAGGTCCCTGGAGCCAACGCCCTGCCCCGCAGCGTCCACCAAATCACCAATGCTCTACTATGCTGATAAAGCTGCTGGCAGTTCACTATCGAGTCCGACCTCTGAACAGCTCAGGTGCCACCGCCACTCCACAGCTATGCATTTCACTTGCCCGTGCCACATGCGTCACACACCGCCTAACTCGTTGCCACGGGGGCCTCCAGAGAGGCCAGAAAGCACTCGCACAGTAGAGGGCCGTGTTGCCTGTATGCCGGGAAGATAGCTCAGTGGGTTCAGCGCTCGCTGCTGCGATCTGAGCGTGATCTGCAGGTCCCAGGCCCGAATCCCGGCAAGACCAACTCAGCCTTTCATCCTTCCGAGGGAGTACCAACTTCGGCTGCGTGATATTGTATGCAAACATGCTCTATGTCAAGCGCTTTGCAGAAAGCGCTATATAAATGAAGTATTATCCGACAATACCTGTCAACCAAAGTCCAAGATGAAGGAAACTGCCTTTACAGTTGTCTCCTGAGTGATTACAGCTTTCTGATTCTGTACAGACCCTCGGGAGCGTTTCTTGGGGTGAGTGATGTTGGCGGCAAGTACTTTAAGATCAGCAGTTACCAGGCCCCACTATTGCTCTATCGCTTCCTGCTCTGCATTTCTAGCACACCTGAAGTCACAGGGTGAATACATAGCGGTATGTTTTTTGCCAGCTGAGAATTTCAAATGGGGGGGGGGGGCGATTAGTAGTAGATGACCGCAGACACGCTGTGAGTGGGTAATTAGCAGTACATTTTGTTAGTCGGATGTCCCTTAAGAAATGCAAATGCCACGTGACTAGAAAAAGCAGAAGTGCACAATCAATCATCTCCATGCAGTATACAACAATGACTACAAGCAGGTGACCACAAGCATTTCCCTTCAACGTGTGACCTTACGTTTCTATGGCATAGCTGTGAGCCCCAGAGAAGATTTCTTTACGCTCCCATTAACACGTATCTGTGCAAACCAGTGGGCGGGAGTGGACGGTGCTCCTCTACTTTTTTTAAATTACGTTGTACTGTTCCTATAAAATAAAAGTGTAGGAAGAAGTTGAAATTTGCACTTCAGTGCACTGCACTGAACGTTCCTTTAAATAGCAGACACATTAGTTTGGGGGCTTTGTATTTCGCGTGGGAGGGGGCGTGGTGAGTGGGGGCGGGCCAGCAGGGAGCGTAGTCCCATTACTTCTTTTCGTACACTTCGACCACTGGTGCACACGCGAGGGAACATATGTGGTCATTGTAAATTGCAGACTGGGCGCAATTCTCGACTTCACCCCGTAACCAAAGCGTGTGATCCTAGGCACATCATGTAATCTCACTGTGCTCTGGCTACCGGGACTGTGAGCCTCTGGAAACTATTCAGTAGCAGCGTGTGCTGCTCAGAGAACTCTTAACCCATCATTTACTGCACTACCTTTATTGACAAAGCTCACAGCTATGGGCTGTGGATTGTGAACATGCTTTCCTCATTACAACCTACTGACCCTGCAAAGAAGTCTTTTTGGTCCCTAATGTGCGGGTCAACCCGAAGATTTTGGTGACAGGCGCTGTTGCTCTTGGTTGAGAGGAGTTTCAGTGAATGAAATCTGACAGAAAATCATACTGATTGTCCTTAACCCCTTAACTGCCAGGATATTATGCAAGTCTATGCAAAAAGGACGAATACTCATCCTTGGCACTTATTAAAGGCTGAAGGGGGGCGATTGGCTCCTGTGACAGAGGCAGCTGAGCGCAAAAGGATTGCAAGAAGAGATTATGCCTCAGCAGCAAGCCCTCCCAGCAGCAGCTCTGCCATCTCCTGCTCCAGACAATGGGCCTCATTACACGGTAGGCGGTAACCATGGTGCTATTAGCGCCATGGTTGCCGCCGGTATTTTACCGTGTCCGCCTTGGTGGATGGCGGAATTACCGCCCTACTCCAAGGTGAGCGGCGGCGGTAATTCCCCATTCACCAAGGCACTTCCCCATTCCCATTTTTGTCCTCATAGGGCATAATGGGAATGGGGAAGGCGCTAATTACGGTACCGCAAATTATGGTACCGTAATTAGCACCAAGGTCCCTTTGCGGCACCCTACTTTAACGGCTGGTAAAACCAGCCGTTAAGGGCGGGTCCCGCAAAGGGAACTCGTAGTAAGGCGGTAAGGGTTTACCAGTACCGGTGCCCTTACCGGTACCGGTAAACCCTTACCGCCTACCGTGTAATGAGGCCAAATGACATGTATGAGATGATACAAGTTCATTCTGTTTCCGAATAGTGTCTACTGTGTCTGCTGATTCAGCACTGTCACTGCAAGCGACAAATCATTGCCATGTAGCGCTGCAGTCTCCGGCGTGTAGCGCCGCTCGCTCTCCCTTTCATAGAATGTCAGCACATGTCACTGATGGTGTATTGTCAGGGAGGTTTTGCAAGATGGCGGCGCATTCCAGTGTTGTCCTCCCAGAGGCTCGCCCCTCTTCTGCCATGTGTGGGCAGCATTGTGGGGCGCCTTTAAATATGAAACTGGTGCCAGAATGGAGAGCTCCGACAGTTCTTAAATCTAACCCTGGCCGTTATCTTCTCCCCACGGCTCTTCAATGTCTGCTTGGCCCCTGTGGCCCCCCTGATGTCCACCTTCTCTTCTAACTTCCAGCGTTATGCGGATGGCACGCAGCTCTCTAACAGGCTTCCCTCGGCTTCCTCGCCCGACACGCTCATTCCTGGCTGTCTCACTGCGATTTAGGTCTGGTGCGCATCCAAAGATCTCTGCCTCAACGCCAGTAAGACTGAGATTCTTCTCATTGCGACCGCTGCTCCCGCTTTCCCTTTACATTCTGGCCACACGCCTTTGTTCCCTCTGCCCACGCCCTTCTCGGAGGGCTGGCGATCTCAGCGTCATCCCATGCACCACTCTCTCCTTCTCTACTCACATCATGGGCCTTGCCAAGAAGCCCCACTTCCAGCAGCACTTCCTGAGAGGGTTTCTACCTTGTCTCACAATCCCCCAGAAGCTCACTGTCACCAAAGATCTGGTCCTTTCTAGGCTGGAGTACTGCAAAAGCCACTTTCTCAATCTGCCTAACTCCACCCTTCGCCCCCTTCAAATATTCCAGAATAGGGCTGCGAGACGTGTATTCTTGGCCTCAAACCAAGGAACCTCATCTCTCCAGCCCCGAAATCTCTGCACTGGCTCCTGGTGACTGCAAGGATCATGTTCAAGACCCTCTGCATCATCCTCAAGGCTTTCTGGGGCCTGGGGCCTCACTACATCCAACTCTCTGTGCCTAAATACCTTCCTTCTAGAGCGCCTCGCTCAGCTACCTCAAACTCTCTGAGGGTCAGACGTTTCTCCAAGCTGACAGTGGGGGGCAGGCTCTTTCCTCTGCAGCAGCCTCCCTGGCCCTCTCAAACTTGGCCGGACCTCCTGAAGTTCCAGAAGCTGTTCAAGACTTCCCTTTTCTCCTCTGCCTTCTCTCTCCCTCTTCCTTGCTCACCTTCCTGTCTGTCTGCACTGACTGGTTGCCCGCTACCCTCAGAGTCTGTGATGTGAAGCAGCAGGGTCTCGTGTAGCACAATCGATGGCCTTCTGGCAGCCTCTGTTCTCTTGCACTTAAAGCATCACATTAAGAGACACTAGTAAGCCCCTCAGACAGCAGCTCAGCCTTGAACTCAAGGCCCAGGCCCAATACTCACAAACCAAAGGGTATCTGCAAGTAAAAAAGAAAAATGCATCAGTGGTCGGGGGGGGGGGGAGTTGGGGGCGAAGGGGCTGGTACAGATGTGCCTTTTGCTCATTGTTGGTTGCTTTGTCCCTGCTCCTGAGAGTAAAAATATAAAAACCCACAAGGTTGCCATTTTGCATTCCTGTACAGTATTTGTAGTTTCCTCAGTGTGTAGAGGCAGGAATACGCGTACCAGAATGCAATATGAAGTGAGCCTAAGATTATTTTACTCTTTGAATGAAGACAGTTGGGATTGCTGTACGTGGCCGTAGGGTTTATTTTACCTTTAAGATATAAAGATGCAGCCCAGAATAACATGTGTGATAACGTTACAGGCTTGTAGTCATTATTTGAAACAGAATTTCAGCTTACTTTGATTGAAAATCCAACTGAAGGCTTTGAAATGCATATGTGCCATTGCAGTGATAATAAAAATGAAACGACCAATTGTCAGAAGCTGCAACGAGGGTCTCTTTCACGCCCAAGTCATCACTGATTGGGGTGTCTTTTGCTGCCCTCTATTGCACAATCCAAAGAGCAGGCTTGGGAGATCTTGTGAACATTTACCATACCTGGTTCTAGAGTTTTGGGGGCAGTATTAGTCCTTCCCCCTGAAAGCCAATGGGCAGTGATGCACCTGTACTCAAATCACCAGAGAGACCCAGGTGGAGGGGAGGCAGGGCCAGGCAAAGCTGAATAGGGGCCTCTAAGGACCTAGATATGTTAGTGAACAAAAAAGTAGGGGTAATAAGATATGTGATGTTATCAGTGATGTCATGAATGACATTTGTGATGTCATCTTTGATGTCATTGGTATTAGTCTTAGCAGTGCATGGTGGTGGCGCGACTTAACCATAACGTCCCTTTAACAAAGTTTTTTCACTGAATTTCATAGGTTTTTTGTAGCGCAACTTAACCATAACATCCTCTTAAAAAAGATTTTTTCACTGAATATAGACATAGGGCCTCATTCCGAGATTGGAGGTAGTCATGGCGCTATTTGCGCCATGACTGCCTCCAATAATGGGTCAGGCACCGGTCTTGTTCAATGGGGACTTACCGGTGCAGTCCGACCCTGGCAGGACCGGTAAGTCCCCATTGAACAAACCATTCCTCATTCCCATTTGAGCCCCCATAGGGCTCAATGGGAATGGAGAGGGCGTTAATAACGGGCTCGCGACTAGTATGCCCGTTATTAGCGCCCTGGTCCCTAAGCGGGACCCATAAAGGACGTGTGGTCTGACAACACGTTCCTTACGGTTCCCTCCAAGGGACCTCGGAATCGGGCGGTAAGGGATTACCGGCACCGGTCTCCTTACCTGTGCCCGGTATCCCTTACCGCCCGACTCGTAATGACCCCCATATATATCATGAATTTGATAGGTTTTTAGTAGGATTCCCTTAGTTTATATACATGTACCATACAGCATATTGAACCCCCTGTCCTATGGTAGTGGTTCTGATGTCCGCAGACAGTTAACATCAACACTATCCAAAAACTCAGGTGGTATCTTACATTGTTGTATCATGCAATAAACACACTGAACATGTTCAAAGAGCAGCATATAAAGAAATGACATTAAAACACGTATAACAAGTGCAAACTGTATATGTAAGACACCAACAGTCCAATTACATAGCATATGAAACATAATGGAACAAACCAAAAAAAAAATAACATATGCCTCAAAAAGAATTACCTCACTGATGCTTTATACAGAAACTGCACAACACATATCAACAGAACATCTGCATAGCAGTAACAGGAAAACTAAAAAAACAAACTGGTAAGTACACTACATTAATTCCTGTATTTATAAACTTTCTGTAGTAAGATACACTGAAAAATAATGTTCTTTTTTTTTACACAGAAATGTCTAGTACTTTGGAATGCTAGAAGAACATTTTCCTCAGGACGAAATGAGTGAGAACAGTGATACTAATGGTAGACACTACACTTTTCTAAATAAGCCAATTAATAAACATTATTTTATGTGTACATAACATATTTTTTTTACAGATCATACAGACAATAGGAATAATACTGAAACAGACACTTTGGAAAATCATCTGCAGCGGTTAGAGCAAAAAATGGATCAATTAATGACCAATTTCATTTTTTTGAAAAACTTTGTAGAGAACCATATTATGGAAAAAAATTATCACTGTTCCACGTGTACCTGTACCCCTTCTCTATGTCCCAGCCAACCATCCCCAAAAATCCCCATCACGAAAAACGTTATGATGAGACTTCAATCCCTTCCTCCACTACCATCCCCCATGTAGAAACCCCTAATTCCCCTGTATTTGTATCAATTTCTGCTTTCCCCCCTGCCCCCTGGACTGTCCGGGATGTCCGCAATGAACCAAAATGAGGGTTTGTTTGTTTGTTTATTTACTTATAATGCGCACCAGACCCGAGGGTATCTCGGCGCAGCAGAAAAGACAGTGCGAGGCTTAAGTTACAATATTACAGAAATGTGCGGTATATACATAAATGTACAATTATATACAGGTTACATGCAGGCAAGATATACATTGCTCCAGAAGATCAGAGGACCATGGGTGACAACTAGGTAATATCTAAGATATCTACTTGGGAGTTACTGTAGTGGATATATGCTGGTAGACTAGATGTCAGCAACTTTCAAGAGCTTTATATATTCTAATCTGAATTTTCGAAAGGGCTGCTCCGCTCGTAGAGTGTGGGGTAAGGAGTTCCAGAGTTGGGCTGCTCGGACCTGGAAGCTGCCTCCCCCAGCCTTGGCCAGCCTGAATCTAGGTATGATAAGGCAGTTGGCATTCAGTGTTCGTGTGGGTCTAGTGGAGCTTCTCTTTTGGAATGTGTTCATAAGATAGCTGGGTGCGGCATTGTTCAAGGTTTTGTGAACAAGTGATGCAGTTTTTAGGTGTGTTTTATTTTGGGTAGACAGCCAGTTATTTTGGCGTCTGATATTGGATATATGCGCTCTTTTGGGCACACCCATAGCAGCTCGCAGGGCGTTGTTTTGAAGAATTTGTAATTTCTGAATGATGGATTTATTAGAACCTATGTAAAGGGCATTACAATAATCGAGCCGGGATAGAATCAAGGCTCTGGCTAATATAATACAATTGTTATCTGAAAGTGTTTTCCTGCTCTGATAAGCTTACAAGTGTAAGCAGTGGCGGATGCCAAGGTCTTCACCTGTTTGTCGAATGAAAGGGTGGAGTCCAAGTAGAAGCCCAGTGTCTTCACTTCTTTGGGCACCTTGATGATGTTACCATCAATCTCAAATGAGCAGTAGTCTTGTCCTAGTTTTTGTAGGTTGGAAAGAGTTCACAGGATGATGAGTTCTGTTTTATCATCATTCAGGCATAGTCCGTGGGTAGCCATCCATGCCTGGATGATGATATATACCCTATTCACCAAGGCCAAATCATTATTATAATCCCAGAAAGAGGGAGGAAAATCTGGGTATCATCTGCATAATTAGTGTAGGTGATACCAAGATGGTCCAGATCATCAAAAAGGGGCTTGGTAAATATGTTGTACAGAGTAGGGGAGACGCAGGAGCCCTGCGGGACTCCGCATAGGATGGGGATAGGGCTGGCTGCTGCTGAAGGGGAGAACATCCTCTTCGTCCTGTCGCTGAGGAAAGACTCAATCCATGTTCTGGCCTCGATCGAGAAATGTGTGGCTGAATCTAGATGGCTGCATAGAACCTTGTGGTCCGCGAGGTCGAATGCAGCTGAGAGATCCAACAGCAGGAGCAGTGCCATTGTGCCTTTATCACATAGGTCGTCTATTTGTGCCTTTAGGCCAATGAGAGCAGTCTCAGTACCATGTTGGGGCCGGAATCCTGATTGTCGTGCTCCTAGGAGCTTATGTTGTTCCAGGAATATTTGAATCTGGGTATAAACTATCTTATCCAAGATTTTGAGGAGGAAAGGTACGGTCGTAATTGGACAGTTGTTTGTAGGGATGAGAGGGTCTAAAGTTGGCTTTTTAAGCAAGGGTAATACCCAAGATTGTTTTAAATTGGTTGGTACGATGCCTGATGCGAAGGAGGCTTTGACCAGTTATGAGATAAAAGGGGAGAGATCTCTAGCAACGTCTTGTATGAGCTGGGCAGGACAGGCGTCACCCTGGCAGTTGGAAGGTTTAAGAGTGAGGATAACTTTCTCCACCTCATGACCAGAAGTTTTGGAGAATGTGAAACGTGGAGCTGGGTCCTGATCCTTAGGAGGTGAGGCTGTGTTTGAATTGATGGTCTGGGGTGGTTGGCTAAGTGAAGCTTTTTTCTTTGATATTTTGTTCTGGAGCATGGTTATTTTGTTGGAGAGTGCTTGTTGGATGTCAGAGCACCAGGTGTAGTCTTTGGTGCATATGTCCAAGATGGGGCTGAGGGACTCTAGTTCTTTGAGGATGGTGAACAGTTCCCTCATATTTGAATTGGCATTTGAGATACGCTTGTTGTAAGAGTTTTGTTTAGCCAGGTAGATTTCTTTTTTATAACGGGAGGAGACCTCCATGAGTTTGTTTTTGTGGTCTTTCAAAGGGGTTATTCTCTATGCTGTTTCACAGCTTCTTTTCAGAAGTCGTAGATCTTTTAGTTCTGGAGAAAACCATTTATTTAGATGAGCTTTAGCTTTACTTGATCTGAGTTTTAAAGGGGCAATGCTGTCGAGGGTGGTAAGCATAATTTTGTTATGCTCATTAACAAGTGTCTCAGGGTCCATTTGATCCGCTAGTTGGTTAAGTGTAGGTGGGATTGCAGGGATCACTTTCTCCTTGGTGATGTTCTTTTTTATTTCTAGTGAGACATGGTGTGGCCATGATGGGAGCTGGTGAAGGTGGTCTAGAGGTGGAGAGGTCGAAGGACACAAGGAAATGGTCAGTCCAAGGTTGTTGGATGATGGATTTGATGTTGGCGATGCAATTGTACTCTGCTAACCAGTCAAGGGTTCTCCCTTTGATGTGAGTGGGTTTGAGCATTTTTTTGAATTAGGCCCAAATCAGACAGAGTGTTGGCGATGATGATCGCATTTTTGTCGAGGGGTCGTTGAAGCCCAGGTTGAAGTCCCCTAGGACAAGCAATTGTGAAGACATTTTTAGGTTGTTGGAGAGTAGATTATGGATATCCTCTTCGAATGTCCCAATGGGCCCGGGAGGTCTGTAGATAAGGTGGATGGATAGAGTTTGGGAGCTAGCTAGAGGAAGTTTGATGGAAAGCGCTTCGCAGGATTCACACACTGTGGTTGGTGTGGTTCTCATGCCTAGGTAAATTTTAGCGATGATGGCAATGCCGCCACCACGCATATTTGTTCTGTCTTGTCTCAGAATGGTGTAACCAGCTGGGATAGCTAGGGAGAGCAAGGTTCCTGCAGCGTCTTGCAGCCAGGATTCTGTGATAGCTAGAAAGTCCAGTTTCTCGGCCGAGATTAGGTCGTGAATATCCGTGGCGTGTGCTGTCAGGGATCTGGCATTAATCAATCCGCCTACAGGGGTGGGGGCGTTGTGGTAGGTTGGGTCGGTTCCATTTTAAAGGGAATCGATATCAGCTTGCAAGTTATGGTTTGTGGGGTGTCCTAAGGACACCATACCTGTCCGCACTGTTTGCAATCAAAATGGAGGTGTCCGCAGGACACAAAATCTGTCTGCATGTCCGCTAGTATTCAAAATAAGGTGTCCTAAGAACATCCCCCCTGTTCGCATTGTCAGCAATCAGATGAATATGTCCGTAGAACACATAGCCCGTCCGCCTGTTCGCAAAGTTGTGATGCACATTTAATTAGTTCGGGGACCTGAACGCTGTCTGTAGAACACCCACACGCATGCGTATCACACCCTTGGATCCTACGAACATCGTGCCTGTCCGTAACTGTCCGCCGTACGTGTGTCAAACTTTTAATTCGTTCGGAGACATGAACACTGTCCGTAGAACACCAGCACGCATGCGTACACCCGACCCCGCGCATTTGGTGTCCTATCACGAACGTGTCCGCGACATCATACAGTCCGGGCCCCCGGACACCAAAAAAGTGCTTTTTTAAGCAATCCAAGGTATATTCCTGTTAAACTTTAAACCATGTCTCTAGTGATCTGCATACTTTTTGGAACTTTTTGAACCCTTTTTGGTGTTCGAAGTGTTCACGGACAGCGCAAGTGGCCACGAAGCGTGCACCAGCACCCCTATAAAAGGCCACACCCCAGAGCTGCTTCTCATTGTGTTTTTGGAGTTCCAGGACAGACACTGCTGAATTTGATATTCTGCAAATTGCTGCCTTTGCTGTGCCTCCTGATACCATTGAAGATGGCAACCATGGCTGCTGCTGCTCCTGCGGGTGCTACTTCTGCCTCAGCACCACCCCCAAACCCTCCACCGACACCAACTCCCCAAGGGCCTGGAGAGGGGAACAGGAGTGAGGATGCAGAGGAGGATGACGACAATGACGGGGATGATGTAGTGGAAGTCCCTACTACTAGCAGTCACTGTGAATCTTGGGTGTGGAGGTTGTTTGCCACTCTTGATGGAGTACCGAAAGATTGCGCAAACAAGGTGCGCTGCACTAAGTGCCAGTTGGGGCTCATTCGTGGCAAACCAGGTTTGTACAGCTACGGGACTACCTCAATGAAGCGACACCTAAGGTCGTTCCACGGTGGGGCTATTCGTAGTGTTGTACCCTGGGATAAATGCAGTAGGTTGAGTTCCTCTGCAGCATCCTCCCTTTCGGCTCCTGCCACCACAAGATGCACTCCTTTGGGGCAGTGCATCCCTCCAACTGCCTCGCAGGCCATACGTGATGCTGTAGACCCTTACTTTTCGAGGGTTACAGTATTGCACATGTACTGCGACGCAGTACTCTACAGGGGAGAGACCCTTCGAAGTGCTTTCAAGGCTGCAGACTGGGAGCATGAGAACAGCTGCCCGCTACCTGATTAAGGCACACCCTACATCTTCCTCTCTCCACCTGCCCTTTCTTATCCCCGTGGTTGGTGCCCCTTCCTTACCCTCCCTTCCTTTCCTTTTGTGTCTTGTGTAAAAACCAAAAAAAATACAAAACAACACAAAAAACAAAAAAAAAGGCTCTTTTCAGAGGCGCCTTTCACAGTTTAAAAATAGAAGTGCCAATGAAATGCTGCAGGGCACTGTGCCTTTTTAGAAGTCTGTGTACATTTAACATTTTGGGGTGCTGAGGTATTGAAACCAATGCACTCTTCTTCGAGAGGAAGTGGTGGCTCTGAAAAGAGCCTTTTTGTGTTTTTTTTTGTGTTTCAAAAACTTCAAATGGTCAACACCTACTGGAAAAAGGATTTTTATAATTCCAAAAAGGGCTGCAATGCATTTTGTATATTTTGCAGAAAAATCTGATTTCCAGTATAAGTAAGATGTACTCCATCTCTGCGAAAAATGGGTGTACTACGAAACATAATATTTTCATTGTGAAAAGAGGACATGCCAACATATCTCAAAAAGGCACAAACAGCCTTATTGACATTGCGCCTCGCCTTCTCCATTTTTGGACCAAATGAAGAAGAACACAGCCACATTTGTCTCTGCGCAATATGGAAAAAATTACCTCAGGAGTTTGGAAACATGTCTATGATTTTCCCAAGTCCTTCTTTCATTGCATATTGCAAAGAGATTACAGAGATATGTCCTAAACTGTTCCCTCCACAATGATATATAATAATGTCTGGATGACGCTGTGTCACCAAAGTAGCACAAAGAGGTACCAAATCCAGCCACTTCATTCCACACACTCCATGTCAGTGCACTTCCACATTAGAGAATCCAAGATATGCAGCCACTCCACAGCGATCCGCATGCATCTCCAACCAATTTATCCACGAGTCTCCCAAAATCCAGACAATTTGCCTTCTGAAAGACACAGCCATAGCTATCTGTTCTCCTCTCAGGAAACAGACTTTCTGACAAAGTCTCTCCTTACACATCACACCCAGTAAACCTTATTGACCAATCTCTTGCCCTGCTTTGCAGACTCTCAGCCTCAAAATCCCTGAATGTAATATATGCTGTCCGCAGGCAACCGCGATGTCTGCAGACAAATCGAAAAATCTGAGAGTAGAGAATGAAAATGTTAATAGTGTGCCCCACTTCCCCTTTGAGGTTGGCTCTGAGAAGAGTCTTTTTGTTTGTTTTTTTGGAAAGTGCTTATAAAAAACAGCTTTCATTTTGTAATTATTTTCCTCTTATTTTCTTCCTGATGTCTTTACATTATCCTCTGTAAAGCACTCCTTATATTTTGAAATAACATGGCATTTCCCAATATGGATAAAGAAATGCCATCTGATTTAAAATAGTCACCATTAACAAAATCAATATTGTCATTCTTACAAGACAACATTAACATTTTCAACAAAAAAGCAGACATCCCTCTGTTCACCAAACACCTTGCACCATTCTGCTGGGGACAGAAAACATTAGAATTGTCCCATAGTGCCCTAGGCAGTATTCCCGAAAAAATCACTTTTCCATTTGGAACAACCTCCATCACTGCCTGAACCAAGTTTTCAAGAGTACTCAACAAAGTAGGACCACTCATGTATCCCAAATGGACACCACCCCAATGCAGTACCACTACATCTGGACTCTTCCACATGCAGAACGTTTTACAAGCTCAAACCACTGCCTGCATATTGCAACCAGGAACATTTGACCAGTAAACCTCCACTCCTTCAAAACCAAAACTGCCAGCCTTCTGTTTAAGCATAGCATACCTCTCTAAACCATCTACAAATAAATCTCCAACAACCAACACCCTCACTTTCTTCACATCTGCCATTTTCACCACACACACACCCTCTCTTCCTGCAAAGAACAACTTCAACCCCTGATTGGCTAATCCCTACAGTCCCCTTTCCATGCTGGATTTGCTGAGAAACCCCAGATGTGGTACGCCCTGTCCGCGAATGGCCGCGGTGTCCGCGGAGTGCTTAACACTGCGGCAGCCCTTCTACCCTTTCCACTTCACTTTCTGCACCATTTCCTCATTGACTACTGTTAAACAGTCATACAACCATCCACCAAGCACATCCAACAACTCTACATCTAACTCCATCATCACAGTTCAGCACTTTAGATGTACTGTTCATCACTCTGAGTACAATTCTGCTGTGATTGCAAAGCACCTACAGCAACAACAACTACTATAAAACTCTCCAAGAATTCACCCATGTTACTAATTGTAATGTAAAAACTGTTATTCTCTTCATTCATTCTGTCATTTGTGTAACCACTGCCCCTTATATATCCACATTTCAAGCATAATAGCATTTCATGCAGTATATTACATAGGATGTACATACAATTTCCTTTCTATACATTCTGGGAATTTTACATACAATCTATCATTTGAACTTCCTTTAGAAATGATTACAATAGTAATCAGACACAACACACACAGCTGTCTGACAAAGTGTAATTTCATGTTAAAAGATGGATGAAATAACAGTATGATTGTAAATGGCAACAACCATATTCAAATGCATACAATGAATGGTTTCCTGTTCTGTGTTGTGATATGGGTAAATGAAAACTTGTAAAGCACACACCATTAAAGTGACACTTGATCATAGCAGATGAAAGAAATGCCAGCACAACATTTTTACTACTTATCCAGGCTAAGTAGAGGACATCCTGCATTGTAAATACATACATTGCATGCTTTTCACCAGAGTTCCTGCCATTTACCCTGCATAAGTAGCAAGGAAAGCATACGGTTATTTCTCCTATCTCCTAACATCAAATAACACTGCCTTAAAAAGCCAAGTGTGCTCTGTGTGCTTACTATTGTAATCATTGCTAAGGCAAGTTCAACTGACAGATTCTAAGTAAAATATACAGAATGCACATAGACAAAGGAAACTGCATCTACATGCTTTGCACAATTATCCGAAAAGCACTACTACTGCAAAAACAAATACATGTCTACATTAAGAACAGTGCTATTAACACACATATTTACTAACGTCTTACTTTCACAATTGCAGTTAAGACCACTCTCCTGAAAACCAGCAGCGTCTGAAGTACAAACCAGAACTCAGAAGAAACCTACTCTTTGCATCCAAAAAAGTAAGTGCAATACTGCCATAATGTTCTAACCGTTACTCAAACAGTGTAGAATTCTAGTATTGTAGAACAAACAATTGTATTAACCCGGTAGCATTAGATTCAGTATTACTGGTTGCCCCTCATCAGGTGCACACTTTGTATTGTCATCTGAACACCAGTATAGTAGCACACAAATACGAGAATAGCATTCCCAACCTGAAGTAACAGCCCATTGCACAACCACAGACCTCTACGTACATGCCTACCATCATACTCAGACACTCATGCACAATGCACACATACATTGCACAACGTCCAAACCCACATTTTCTTTTTTTCTCCAACAGACCCCAAAGAATGCCTACCAAAAAGCAAGTCTGTAGAAAGCAACACAGAAGTAGAGGAAATCAAAATACAATTGTACAAAATAAGCATCCACCTCTAGCAGAATGTATACAAAAAGTTCAAACAAAACAGCTAATACAGTCACTAAGCGAAACAAAAGCAGCTTCCAGTAAAGAAATGTTGCCTCCTCTTTCAAAATGTAAAACTAAACAGAAGGTTATTAAAAAGACTGCAGCTAAAACTAGTGCTAATACTGCACCTATAAATCTCGATGTAGCCACAAGTAAGCATACCAAATAAATCATTTTTACAAAAAGTGTTCCACCACAGAGACCTTCAGAACCTTATAAACACAGCAGAGAAATCATGCTCAACCCTTAAAACCTACCGCAGAAAACGAATCCTGGAAGCTCACATAGACAGTACATTCCATTACAAAAGGAAATTATTTATTTTAGTTTTAAACAGAATTAATCCATTAACAAAACTAATTACTAAACTACAAAAAAGACTTCTCAATAAATGGAATGTCAACAAAGATAGCTTTGCAAACATCTGTGGAAGTGAGTGCAGTCACACCACCAGCACTGAACCATATTTCAATGAAGAAGCGTACAAACAAAAGCAAAGGACACCCAATTGCCATACATAGCAGTGGACGAGGGCATGAAAAGCTTAACAATACCATTATAAAGACTGCTCATAAAAATATCCCCAGAAAACCTAGTAGCAACTCTCATTCCACTAAAGGAATGTGTCCAGTCTACAAATGATGTGCACATCAATGTGTAACATAAGCAAAACATCTGTCACATCTTTACTCCAGGTCCTCAATCAGTATGTGAAATGCAAAGACAAATTGAAAATAAAACTATTACAAAATATAGACTCCTGTCCAGTGCAAAAATACACAGGACTACAAGGACATTCATTAGCCTGCATTTCTGGACCGATTTGCAAAAGTACCTTCCACCATATCAAAATGATATCAACACACCATTCAACTACAAGAAATCTGGTTCATAAAGTTTACTATGCTAAAAGTCCTGCTTTAGCACTAGCCAATTTAAATAACAATCTTCTACATGGTAGAGCCAAAGAACTACTCGAAGAATTAGAGCATATCCAGAGAAAATATTTTGGAAGTGAAAGTCACTTATAAAAATCCAATAGCTTTACAACAGAATAGCAACAACTTTACAGATGGCAATCTTCTACTACACACATACAAAAAAGAAATACTAAAGTTTAAAAACACATCTGCTGAAGTACCAAACCGTGTGTGTGTGTGTGTTGTCGCAGGACTTTTTATAAGAATAGCACAACAACTGTAGACATAATGTACAAAATAGAAGACAATGAAGATTCCAAGTGTTTCCAATTAGCTCTCTATCTTATAGCAGAAAACAAATACAAAATTACTAACCCCTTAATACTTTGCAGTTATTGCACTGCAAAACTTGACAACAACCACATACCTTCACGTGCTATCACAAATAACCTGGAATTATTCCCACTACCAAAACCCCTGCAACAACTTAACTTGTATGAAAGCATCATAATTCAAACAGTGCACCCATTTCAAGCAATAATACCCCTTCAACCAAAAACAGCAAAACTACCTCCCTCTGAATTACTGAAAGGCAATGGTGGCAAAGTAGTTTATTTGCCATTAGATCTCAAAGAAAATGTACACACTCTGGGAGTGAAACGTCCAATAGATCGATCTTTGATTATCGTAGCAAATCGCGTACCTACAAAAGACAAAAAAAATTGGCAACAACATGCGGACTTACATAAAGTTAGAGAAGCCCTGCAATATCTAAAAGACAACAATGAATACTACAAAGAAATAAATATTGAAGAAAACCAGAGGGAAACCACCGAAATAATTCAAGACTTGTCAGGAACTGGTCAATTTCAACTTCTAGATCCTGCTACACAATCCAATATTTTAGACCATTATTCAATTCACCCATTACACTCTATAGAGGATGCACTAGAAACTTACCAAATGTGACAAGCCAAAGGATCTCCAATCAGCATATAGGAAAAAAGTATAGAAGCACAAGCCTTTCCTCTACTCTTTCCTACTGGAAAAGGAGGAAGGTACGATGAAAGACCCACACAAATACCAGCATCAGAATGCCGCCCTTTACCAACGTATTCTGAAGACCCCAGATTCAGACAAAACGTGGAATACATATTCCACCTGCTCTTTGAAAGTGAACTAGCAACTCTAGGCTATGGAGTTGCACACACATTAAAATCAGGTACCAATTTTCGAAATATGTCAGCTACACAATTACTACAAAAAGTGCAGGAAAAAGATGAAGTTTTACAGTCAAGCACTACAAATCTTTTAGCAAACATGCGTGGTACAAAAGAATACTGGTTCAGACGTCATGCATATGTACGCTGTATGATAAGAAACATTGGCCCACCCACTTGGATTGTGACATTAAGTTGCGCAGAATATGCATGGGACGATTGACATGATTTCCTACACATAGCAAACAAAAACAAAACAAATATAGGTATAAAAACTCAAGGAGAACTCTGCTCTCTAGATCCTATAAATGTATGAAGATATTTCCATCATCGCTTCATTGCTATGCTACACTTCATTTGTAATAAAACTGTTCCTCCCCTCGGAGAAGTGCAACACTTCTTTTGGAGAAAAGAATACCAAGCCAGAGGAGCACCACACATCCACATGCTGTTGTGGATTAAAGATGCTCCTAAATTTGGTCAGGACAGTGATGCCACTGTTTTGCAGTTCATCCAAAAATATATCACTTGTGAAATCCCTTTACAAACGACACATAGTGACCTTCATGCACAAATTTTATAATTTCAAAGACACAAATGTGAGAAGTATTGTCGCAAATAAAAAAACAAAGGGAAATATTACACAAAATGCCGCTTGTCATGAGCACTACTCCCGAGGAGCCAGGACTGGCCCAGCGCCCCCGGAAGCAGACCCTTCTTCCACATCTCCAGACCCAGCAGACCCCTACAGGGGCCCTTTGGACCGTGTCCTGGCGCCTTTGGCGCCAGGCTCATAAAGGACTTCAGTCCCGGCGCCATAGGCGCCGGGCTCATATTGATAAACTGTGTAATAATGCTTGGGTGGACTTACCTGAGGCAGACCATGCTGCATACTTACCCAGAACAATCCAGTCTGGCTGAAGTCCCCAGCCATCAGGGCTGGGAGGAACTATTTCCTCTATTCAGGAACTCTTTTCTTACCTGGGTGGGGCCGGTGGAAGAACACACACCTGAAGCACTTCTCTGCTATTTAAACCACGCCCGATAGAATACACATGCTTTGCGTTATTCTGCATCAGCAGCAGGACGCTCACCGAGTCGGCTCCTGCATCCTGGCTCCTGACACGCCCACCAGCACCCTGAACACCTGCAAACAGACAAGAAAAGAGAAGGCGAGCATTAGAAATTATACTTACCGGAATCCGGCCTCAGCAATCCTACCTCCGACGATCCTGCAAAGGAAAGGTACAAGATTAGCAGCGCTCTCAAACGCTCGCAGCCGCGCCGCCTTGCCTTACCCATCCGTGGCCTCGCCGAACTCCACCGCGGCCACGACGCCGGCAGCATCTCGGCACCTGAAAGACAGAAAAAGACAGTCATTAGAGGTGCCTGCTCTAAAGCGGCCACATTTCTTCCACTTACTTACGTGCTTCATCACGCGCGACAGCGGCTGTGTTGCCGGCAGCATCTCGGCACCTGTAAGCAGAAAAAGACAATCATTAGAAGTAAGCAGTCACTTTTCTTTCGCTTACCTTCCTCCACCGCGGCCACGACGCCAGCTACATCCCAGCACCTGTATAAGAGGAATACATGGTGAGCACTAACTAAGCACGGAGAACAAATACTCACCAGGAGACTTACCTGCTTTAGGTTTCTGGGCCCCGGCTCCTGTGGAGAAAAGACACTCATACTTACGGCTACCGCAGGAGAGACAAAAGGACACAGTGTCCGCAACTATTTCCCATCCAGTGACGTAACTGTATCCTACGCACCCCTGCACCTGAAGCAGGATGGAGAGCTCATCTTTACAATACCTAAGGTGAGAGCTCGCAGAAACCAAGTTGGGGGTCAAGAAGAGTGAGAAACGGGAGATTGGTGGGAACAAATATCCACCCCAGCTGGTAATCAATCCCTTTTATTCCACCTGCAGAAAACTTACTCTACAAGCCAGGCAATCGAAATTCGGAGGCCCCGTCCAGAGCATCTTCCGGGCCCTGCGCCTCACGATAGAAGAAACGGTAGCAGTCCAGTTCGGGTCAGCGTCTCTGTGGGAATCAGGTGAGCGTTACACCGCTATGGTTTCCCTAGACCAGTTTCAACAACTGGTCAAGTAATCAACTTCATATCTTCAGTTAGACATAGTGTCAAAGGTAAATCACCTAAGAACACATATTACATAAAAAGAACAGAAGGATCAAAATATACCAATGATTACAATGCAATCATTGCCCTTCTATGGAATCCAAATATAGATGTGCAGTACATTGCAGACAATTCCACTGCAGTTGCACGATATGTCACAGCCCACTTAACCAAAGCAGAAAAAACAGAGCTCAAAGACCTCTGGGATGAAATATCATCTGACAAAACACTATCACACAAATTGCACAGTTTAGGCATAAAAATGCTCTCCCATAGAGAATGTGGCTGCTATGAAGCTGCAGACCGTTTAACCGGTATTGCCTTGTATGGAAAAACTGAAAATATAGTATGGCTAAGCCTTGGTCCTGCTAAATCTAGAAAAAGAGTTCTCAAATCATATGAAGACATAGAAACAATAGCCAAAAATGATCCCAACAGCCAAGACATTTTGAAAAACAATTTACTAGACACATACTACCCAAATAGGAGTACCACTTTGGAAACCATGTGTCTATAACACATAGCCCAAAACTTCACATACAAAAATAATATTAAACCAGATGAGAAGAAAGGTAGATACAGAGTGGAAAATTGTGAAGGCAGCTTAGTGAAACTTACCAAACAAAGCTTAATTAATCATATCAAATTGTCATTAAAAACTCCTCAACATGAAGAACTCAATTACATGTACATGCTGCAACATTATAAACCATGGAGAAAAGAAGATTTACTAGATACCTATGACTACTATGAAGATGCTTTCAAAGCAAATGAAAGCACTATAACAGACATAAACTTTACACAGTACAAAACAATGTTGCACAATGAACAGCAGCAAGAAGAAGAACTCCAGGTGCAACTAGATGTGGGCACTCCTGACAGCAGTCAACCTTCTGTACCTGGAAGCCAAGAACACACTTGGATAGCCATTAATAGCAAATGAGGCAGAATTAGCCATGACCGAAGTAGACAACACCATGTGTCAGTGTGAGCAAGCTACAGAAAACTTTGTTCTACTAAAATCACAGCTAAACAATTGAAAATGGTGTGCAGCATGAAACTATAAATTGTACTTGCCAAGACTACAAACCTATACTTCTATACATGAGTGGTGAAGCCGGTTCAGGCAAAACATTCTTAATCAAAATCATCAGGAAGATCCACCAACAATTGACAAACAACAAACTGTCGCCTGTTGTAACGTAACTGCCCCACAGGTTTAGCTGCCTACAACATAGGCGGTGTCACTTTATACCAATTACTACTCCTTCCAGTAGAACACCAAAACAAATTAGACTATTACAAACTTTCTCCAGAAGCTGCAATGGAACTACGCAGAGTTTTCAAACAAATGAAAATGCTGCTAATAGATGTGGTAAGCATGGTTTCCAATCTAATGTTAGCCTTCATTCACCTCAGATTACAAGAGGTCCTGAAAACAGACTGTGAAGAACTCTTTGGAGGAAAACACATTATAGTTTTCAGAGATCTTCTTCAATCAACACCAGTTAAAGGTGACCCTATTTTTAAAACCTTAGGGCACAAACTATGCCGTAAAACTCTTGGCAGTATAGGAAATGTCAAGCTTTGTCAACATTTCCAATACAAAGAATTAACTGAAAACATGCGTCAGTCTGCAGACCTCACATACACCAACATTTTAAAAAGTATTAGAGTTGGTGTACTATCTCAAGAAGCACAATCTATATTAAAAACTAGGCACATCGATGCACTCTATGGCCATAAGTCATGTGGTACTGATGTCATGGAAACAATAGCACACAAAAATGTAATCTGTATGCCCTTGATGCCAACTCTTGCAAGCTGTTCACAATTCGTTGAAACAATGATAAAAAATGAAATGCAACCAATAGTTCAAATTTGCTCCACAGACAAACTCAACGTGCATGTTATGACACTACTCATGTGTCAACAAGCCACAACAAGGCTAAATACCTTAGAAAACTCTATCTCTAACACAGCTAGTTTGGAGAAAATATAACAATTATCTTTAAACTGTAGAGTAATGCTTAAACATAACCTTGACGTGGACCAAGGACTAGTTAATGGAGCACTTGGTACAGTTGTTGGCTTTCAAACATACCCACGTAACAACAGCATTCAGTTTGTCAATGTTCTCTTTGACAAACTATCAGAAGTTAAAAAGATAGGATGCTCAACAGCTCGCTTTCTTCTTTTCAAAGACATGTATGTATGCAGAGAACAATTTTCTGTAACGCTAGCATACGCAGTCACAATTCACAAATCACAAGGTCTTACCCTAGATAAAGCATTGATAGATATTGGTAGCACCGTGTTTAAAGAAGGCATGAGCTATGTAGCACTATCACGCTTACGTACAGTTGATGGACTATTTCTTTTTTTAAAAATCATTGTATTTATTATTTTAGAATGAACATTCAAGGAACAGAAACTACAACATATCCATAATATCATGGATTTTCACCCAGATTGCAAAATACATAAGTGAGCTAATAATCATACAATACCGGACATACATTTATAAAATTAAAAACTTAATAACTACAAACCTCTATTTCACAACCAAATTTTAGGCCTTTGACTTATAACAGACAACACAACACCGATAGGCACAACAGACGACACCACATATTAATTACAATGCCCCCGCCCTAACTACTATATACAGAAAATAATACACTTGGTTAATGACTTTCAACTGTACAATTCATTGAAAGATCCCCAAATTCGAGAATAATGCCCCTCTTTTCCTTGTTTTAACAACATAACTTTCTCATAGTTTGATAAGGTTCAAACATCTAACAGCCATTCATCTACATTTGGCTTTTTCCTCGATTTCCAAACTTTTAGTATTTGCTTTGCGGCCATTACTAAAACCTTATCAATCCAGTCCGTTCTAATTCTGGCCTTATCCCCTCTTTCTCTGTTTGATAACAAAATGGTTGAGTAAAAAGTGTGCTGGAGAGACTCTCCCAGCACAATGTCTAATCTATGTAGAACTTCATTCCAAAAGGTGGATACCCTAGAGCATGTCCACAGCATATGCATTAAGGGGCCCCCACCACAACTGCAACCCCAACAGGTATCAGCATCGAAAAGTCCTAACCTGGCCATTCTTGAAGGTGTCCAATACAGTCTACAAATAATCCTTTGTCTAACATACCTGAGACCCAGGTCCATTTTCTTCTGCACCCCATATGAAGCTGGTACTCCCATTCCTCCCTAGGAATATCCATGCCAAGATCCTCCATCCAAGCCTGACAACGTTTTTCCCATGCCTCCACTTGTGAGCTTTCCATCAGAATTAGTTTCATGTATGTAGACACTGCACATGGGAGAGAGCGAATTATCTCACATACTGAGGGTCTCTCTCTCATGGTGTCACCCAACATTCCCTTCTTTTCTATCAAAAGGGTATTTAAATCCCTATAACGTCCACGTTCCCTACCCCCAATCCCAAAGGATTCTCTTAGGCGATCATGTGATCATCCTCCCATACATTACATATTTTAAGTATGCCCTTTTTGATCCAACTCTGCCAGCATAAAGTTCTATTTGCTATTTGCAGCCTTATGTTGTGCCACAAAGATGCGTTGTAATGTATCCAGATGTTTTCCACTCTACTTATCATAACATTTTGCAACGCCTCCCTGGTTGTACACATAGTATATAGCCTTACTGTAGAATTTGGCATCTTGGACATTGAGTACATATCACCCAGAGCATAAGGCGAGAACTGTGCATTTTCAATGACATGTCAGTTGGGGATATCATTATTAACTTCAGAAAGATAAAACATTTATTTTTTAAGAACAAACCCAATGCAGTAATTCATTAAGTTGCGGTACCCAAATCCCCCTTCCTTCACAGAACGTGTTAAAATATATTTGGGAATCTTAGGTCTGTTACCCTCCCCCCAAAAAAAACCTGAAAAGCCTTATTGATACTAAGGATTACCTTTTTTGTGTACTTCAGGGGGATAGACTGTATAATGTAGAGCACGTTTGGTAGAAGTACCATTTTTATGGCATTAACTTTTGTCCATAGCCCTAGCTTCAAGTGACCCCATTTTAAAATATCTCTTCTGATTTTCTCAAATGTATTTTTTTATTACTTGAATTTAATAAAAATAAATTATTTTTACAACATTTCGAAGAACCGAGAAGACAGACAGACTCATCCTCTTAGTGTATGTAGTTCTGCGTTTGTTAGTCGACTATTTTGGTTTCTAGTACGTTTTAACAAACGTTTACATGGGCTGTTGAGCTGGTTAAATTCCCGTCAACTCATTCGTAGATTGATTGTAATTTTTAGCGCCAGATCTATTAGTTTCACAGCTGCTACGGTCCACCTTCTGGTTTCATCAGAGATCAATCTGTTCCAAACAGAGTCCAGGCCTACCGTTACAGGATTGATAAGTAACAATGTCAAATAGGTGCTGCGGTTCTCAGTTGTCTCCGGACACATCAGCACAAGGTGTTTAAGTGTTTCTGGTCAGTCTTGTTTTTTGCACAGACGGCATCCGGTTTCTGCCGATGATGTTCTGATTGATATAATTTCACGCATCAGGAGCAGGTTTAATCTAGCTTTCATGAATAAAGTCTGCAATGATTTGTTTGGAAATTTGATGCAATAACTTTGCGGTTCTTTGACTTTGTTAAAAGTCGGGGGGAGGTGCGTCAGCAGTTTAATTGCACTTGCTTTCTCTATAGTGTCAATCCAGTCTTTAAGTTCCATTTTTATTTTCACTCTTTGTGGATTGCGTCTCAAATCTTCCTCCGAACAGGCCACCTCATTCAGTATTTCTTTTTGGCAGGTGACCCATGTATTTAGGGCCTTACATTTTTCGCTTCTCAATTCTTCTGCAATGATGTTGTAGATGGGTAGTGAGTCTGCTACTAGAATATTTCAATACAGTAGCATTGCACTTTGTTCCACCAGCACTGCCAATGGGACTAGCCCCAATTCCCGTATGATTGATGCCATTTGTTTTGATTTTGGTAGTCCCAAGATAGCCTTCCAAACGTACCCCTCGAGTTTGTTCCAGATGGTTTGAGGCATGTTTACAGACGCGTCCATTCCATAGATTAATGACAGCACCACTTTTGTTCTGTAAAATTGGATGGCTGGGAGGAGTGAAAATGTTCCATATTTGTTATTGACTAGTTTGGTCTGAGCTGTCAGCCACTTCGTTTTCTCCCACAGCGAGTCTTGCATTGAAGTTTCTCTGGCCGAACCGTCAAATGTTACTCCTAAGTATTTGAAGTTTCTTATTACTCCAACATTTGTTTTGTCCAGATACCAGCTTTGTTTATTTTGTGCCTTTTTGCCCGGTTTGTCCCGGACACGGATTTTCATTTTTGTTTTGTTCATTTCCAAATTGTTTTCTTCAATGTAACTGGACAGGTTTTCCAATTTTCTTTGCAGACCAATTTGTGTTTGATCTATTAACATCACGTTGTCTGCGTACATCAGTCTTGAGATTGGTGTAGTCCCTATGTCCCACTGTTGGTAATCGCCTAAAAAAGAGATGAAAAGCACCGGCGCCAGTGGGCTACCCTGTTTGACTCCCCTGTTGACAGGAATTTCCTCAGAACGGGTGCCTTGTCTGTTTAGTTTTATCCTGATCTGCGTGTCTGCGTCTGCATGTCTGCGTGAAGGACGATGATTGGCTGCAGAATCTCTTTGGGCAATCCAAGTTATCTAGTTTGGCCCACAGCTTATCTCGGTCGATCTTGTCAAATGCTTTTGATAAATCTACAAAAGCTAAGTATACTTTCGGTGCCCCTTCTTTCACTTTGAGCTTTAAGTGGTTTAATAGCAGAATGTTCAGGGCGGTACTGCCATGTTTCTGGAAGCCCATTTGAAAATGATTGTTACATGGTGCGTTTTTGTACCACCTTCTAAAGAGTTCAAGTAGGCTTGAAGCATAGATTTTCCCTATGATGTCTAAGAGGGCTATAGGTCTGTAGCTCTCCGGGTCTTCTCTACTTCCTTTCTTGAAAATCGGTACTATGATTGCCCTCAACCATGTTTCTGGGATCGATTTGGTTCTACCACAGTGACTAAAGATTTTACTGATCACTGCCGCCCAGTCTTTCGGAGATTGTTCCAGATCTATATTCGTCAGACCGTCAAGGCCCGGTGCTCTTGAGTTTTTGAGTTTGTTGATCAGTTTTTCGATCTCATCGCTGTTCGTCACATCTGCCCATGGAGTGAAAGATTCCCATATTCTGGTGGATTGACTAGTGTTGGGGAAGTCAAAAAGAGTCGTGAAGTGTGATGTCCATTGGGATCCCGACACAGAGTTTGAGATCTCTTTATCAGGTTGAGTTGTCATTGTTTTGATCAGTGACCAAAATTCGCCGGATCTTTTGGTGCTCAGTCTTCTCAGCATTTCTTCCGAGTCGTGTTGGTAGAGTGCCGCTCTTCCATGTTGCATCCGGCTAGTGTATTTGTTTGCTTCTTCTTCCCAATGTCTCCAGGCTTCAGGAGTGTTAATTTTCATCACGGTTTGCTTCAGTTTCCGCATGACTTTCCTTTTTTCTACTACCAACTTGTCATATACATGTTTCGGTTGTTCTATTTGCTTTTTCTGTACAGTTGCTGTTACTCTATGGGCCTGTAGGAAGGGGAGGTAATTTGGTCTTGCATACCTGTACGATTGTGCCTCCAAGATTCCCTCGATGTTATAGTTGGCATTGATCTTTTTTACGTCTGTTGTGGTAAGGCGAAGCCTTGATAGCTGATTATTTATTGCGACATTGTGTGTGTATGACCGTTTGGATATTCGTTTTCCTTGCCAGGCACAGTAAAGAAGGTTCTGATCACTGTGCAAGGTTCTCTGTACTTTGAAGGTTTTTATGATCATCAGTAAACCTTGGCTCACCTAGATATGGTCCAGTGTGGCTTTGGAGTTTAACCGTTCACACGTCGGAATTGTATTTTGCTGTGGAAACAAAGATGCTATATTATAGAGGTTTCTTGGACTTGTTAGACTTATCCAGGCCTTTCCTCTTTCTGCTGCTGGGCCTTGTGGAAACGGGTTCAAGGGATCATCTGTGGTTTTGCCACAGTTTGCGTTCAGGTCCCCGCAAATTACAATATCAATCTTATCGTATGTCTCATAGATCTTATCTATTGTTGCCTCCATATCTGAGCAAAACGCTTTAGTTGTTATGGGGTGGGGGTTCCAATAGATATTTATGACCGTCAGCTGCGTTTGGCAAGCTGCTTCTTTGCTGGTTGTTTTGCAGGATAACCAACATCTCATAAGATTTTTTCAATGTTGCAATCATGATAAAGCCCAAGCCTATTTTAATTGCGGCCAAGAGCCCCGCCGACGGGGAGCCCAAGAGACCTTTCGTTGCCGGTGATATTTCTACCGTAAAGCCATCAAGGGACGGTTTTACCGCCAACCAAGTTTCCAGTAGGCACAGGATGTCGAAATGGCCCAGGTCGACCTCCCCTGTCATCGTTAGGTGTCCTCTTGTATTCGAGGGGCCCAGGATATAGATGTCTGTGTAACTTTCTGGAGAATCTCTGTGTCCGGGAACAGAGGACGATGGTCGTTGCTATTTCTTACTGTTTGGAACCAAGGTTGATAATATTTTTGAAACATTGTATTCTGCCATCCCTTTCAAGTCCCAGACTATGTAAACACCCAAATACTATTTCTAATCAACTTTGATGCAAGTAAAGTAAACGCTGATATTCCTTGCATTCTAGAATACAATAAACTGCGTTCACTCTACGCCCCCCATCTTAAAACCTATCCTGTTGCTCAAAAAGCAAAAGTTTGTAAAATAAAACTACTTCAGACTCAAATTATGCAGGATCTCACAGCAATTCCTCCAAAGAAATTAAAAGAATCTAATACTTCATCAAGGACCACAACCAAACAAGAATCTAGTGCTCAAACAAAGTCAACTACCTCTTCAAAGAAACAACACGCACTCCGAACAAATGACTTGGACACAGAACTGTCAGGTCCATTGAAATTTTCAAATACAACTGGTGTAAATTGCTATGCAAATGTAGCAATCAATATTCTATTCCAATTGCCACCAATTATTGACAACATTTACTTACACGGGACAGGCCAATTGTGTTTTCAAATGTTAGTCCTTCACAGAAATGCAACCAACAATCCTGACAACACTTACAGTGTTTCTGGAATAATGCAGCAATTGGACGACTGTGCTGGAATGGTCAAATTCACTATAAACACACAAGAAGATCCACAAGAATGTCTAATGTACTTACTACAAGTACTGGAAAACAAAAACATACCTATAAATGAAATTTCATACATGTGGTAAAAATACATGCACTCTTTGCAACCAATGCAGGTCACTACACTGCATATATATAAAAAAGAATTGATGATGGTTCAAATGTAATGATACTACCATTACTCTAAAACAGAGATTACCAGCAAATCTTGTAAAGGCTTACTTAATATTCTTAAAACCAAAATTTAATAACTAATCTGTGTATGAACATCAACAAAACTTCAACTTCAAAACTATGAACAGTTAGAATACGCCAACTGGTATCTAACTTCTCCAAGATTCTGCAACAAGCAAACAGATAAATAAATACCACTAAATGAAACAAGAAATAAACAGTTAGAATACGCCAACAGGTATGCCCCAAAATTCTGCAACAAGCAAATACATAAAAGAATACTGCTAAAAAGCAAGAAAAAAAACAGTTAGAATAGGCCAACAGGTATCTAACTGCCCCAAAATTCCGCAACAAACAAACAGATAGATGAATATCACTAAAATGGAACAAGAAATAAACAATTAGAATACACCAACTGGTATCTAATTGCAACAATACTACCACCACTTCCAAATCAAAAACCATACCCCCATTCAATTCCTCCCATTGAAATCAACCAAAGTAACTATATTGTACTAGTACTATAATGTAGATAGGTTTTTCCCACAGACCCAATGAACAAACACAGGTACTGAGCAAGTTGCACAGTACATTAGTTTGAACTATAGTATTTCTAAAGTACTAACTATGAGGGTCGACAAAATACAGAAATGTCTACTATGCAATGCAATAACTCATTATGAACTACCTACACTAACATGTGATCTTTTCTTTTATCACAGAGATTGAAAAAGAATGTCTGCTCCAATTACCCATGTCATTAAAAAACTGCATACAACCACAAACGTCAAACAGTAACTATATAATGATTGGACTCACAAACCCCACAGCATAACACACCCATTCAAGCAAACACCTGACCATAGACCACAATCCAAAATGTTCCCTTCCATTGGTATCTTATGCTGCAGTGCTTGTTGTCAAACCCCACAATCTAGACTGCATGGCCTGACCAAAACTCTACATACAACCTCAACACAGGAAACAGTAAGTATATAATGATTAGACTCACAAACACTGCAACATAACACACCCATACAAACAAACACCTGATCAATAAATACAACCAAAAATGAGTCTTCAATACCAACATTCTGAACACAATCCAACAAACAAACACACATCATCTCACTATCCTATAAACACTATTAAACTACTACCAATCAGTACACATACTTTTGAAAACATATCCTTTAAGCAGCCAACATACCACAGTCAAAATGTTTGCTAGCATGGGTGTATTATTCTGCAGTGGTTGTGACCAGGGCCTTCGGCCATGCACCCAAGACTCTAGGCCCTGGCCACAACCACTGCACCATAACACACACATGGAAGCAAACACCTGCCAAATGACCACAACCCAAAAAACATAACACAACCACCTCAAAACCTATCCACTTCAATTAACATTCTAAAACAATAATTACAACCAATGCACAAACTCTTCAATACATAGCCTCTTCACCCAATGCTCTACTAATGACCCAAAACCAACATCATAGTAAAGTAAAATAGCCAGTAGTGCGCCCAGTGTTTAGTATGTCCGTGGACAACCGCAGTGACCGTGGACACCGCAAACACATCACAGCCTTCTCCCACCTAAACAAATACAGCATTTGACCCATCTCTCACTTTCCCACCCTCTCCAGCCTCTCCTACACACCAGCACACTCCCCAAAATTAGATTGATGCTCAGTTCCACACCGCGATGTCCGCAGATCCAACATGGCGGGCGCATCGAGAGAATGTGACGCACCTCACGCTTCACCCCAGCCAATCAGTGAACACATTGACTGTCCGCAGACACGATGTTCATCCACTGTCCAATCGGTGTCCTGTCCGCGGATCAACCAGGGAAGTGTGTCCGCGGAGCAGACATAGATATCACACATTTTTTGAGACTTACTTTTTGGTCGTTTAAAAAAAAACACTGGATGGATTTTCACCAGATTTACAAAAGCACGCTTTTGGGACCAAGCCGCCGCTCCTGCCACAAATTTGGTGAAACTCCGTCCAGCGGTTTGGGCTGTAGGCGTGAGCAAACCTTTTCTCCATTCAGTCTATGGGAAAAAAAGAAATTTCAGAACTCCCCTGTAACTTTCCCCCCCAGACCAAACCTCACCAAACTTTGCAAAGAAATTCAGAGTGGGCCATATACTTTTTCTGCAAAGTTTGGTGATGATTCGTCCAGGGGGAGCGAAGTTATAAGCCGCCCAAAAAGTGCTCTCCTGTGGGTTTAGCAACTTAATCATAACTACATGGCCGCTACTGCAGGGAGTGCAGGTAGATGTTGGCAGATGGAAGGAATTTGTATGCAGGTACTCACAGATAGTTAATTGGTGGCCAGTTGTGGAGGCGACTATTATTTTTGGGCGAGTGCAGGCAGACTCGATTGGGGATGGGGAGTGTATTGGAGACAATATGAGGATATTTGCAGTCAGGCTGCCATGTTGTCTTGTGCATGTAAAACCCATACTGCCTTGTGTGCATGGGTATGGCCCTTGGTTGTAACAGTGTGGGCACTGGTTGGAAGTAGGTGTGACACTGTTGCCTTGTTTGAGTATGTTGTTGCATCTATACATACTTGTAGGGAGTAAATTATAAGCTTACCTTGTACTATACAATACACTTGTAAATATGTAAGTGCCATAAGATCCGCCCCTTTGCAGAATTAATGTGGAGGACAAGGTCCCGGACGCAAAGGGGAATTGCAGAGATTAGACATCATTTGTGTTCGGAGGGTGTGGACGTGTGCAGAGGTTCGGTTCAGGGAGTGCAGTAAGAAAGTGGGAAATGCACGGCTTGTTTTAGTACGTAACGTTTGTGACATGGATCATCTATGCAGATACTAACACATAAACAGTTGTGGGGTAAGTGCACAGGAGACAACCTTGTGAGGCTATTGGGGTTGGGGAGTGCATTGCAGATGGTGTAGGCATTGCTCCAATTGGTGTACCATGTTGTGTTGGGAGTGGCAAGCACGTACTGCCGTGTATGGTTGACTACGGGCGTTTGACGTAACGAAGTGGGCATTCTTCAGAAGTAGGTTTAGCAATGTGCCCTTCTTTGGGTCAGCTCTTACACTGATATGTAAGTCTAGCGTACAAGACTAGAAATATGTATGTGAAGTTTGGGTGCTCACTGTCACAGCGTGGTTGTGGAGGAAATTTTGCAGGTGCCATACCGGTAGAGGGGGTGTGAAGTGACAGCACGTAAATATGGTGACTCTTATTGGCCTTGTTGCTATTTACATACTGAAATGACACAATTAATGTACAGTATGCTACACCTCTCATAACACCAAGAACGTTGAAAGAGAAGGAAAGTAGTGCGACATGACACAAGTTAATAAGTAGTACATATGAACACTATGGAGAATGTGAATTCGAACACATACATTTACAGCCGGCAACATGATGAACGCCGTTAAGGGGAGCTGCAAACAGGATGGCAGGCCATCTGACTGTTACCTTTGTTTGGCATACTTGTTTAGATGGCAAAAGGCAGCCGGTGGAGCTTGAAGTGTGTGCATTTGTACTGTGTGGATCGCTTCTGTCAGCTATGCCTGTGTGCCGCATACAGCATCGCAGCAGTCACTGGCATCAGTGACTTTACTTGTGGACACTCGTTCCCCAGGGCATGCACTCCAGGTATTTATTTTATGTGCATGGCAAGCGTAGTGCACTCTGTCATGTGAACACCTAGCTCTGGAAAGGAAGAACATAAACAAAAGAAAAAGCGGACTTGCGCGAATAGACTGTATGGTTCGAGATCATTCCAATCTTTACTAATAATACAGTGAGTGGTTGAAAGTGCTTTATTTTGACACAGAATGTAAACGCACTTGGTGGAATCACTGCTCTTTTATTTTGCACACAAAATACAGTGACCAATGCCGTCTGTGCAATTATGTTCTTCTGTTCTGGTGTAGCACAGTGGGAAAAGGAGTATGTACTGCTGCTTGGTGGTCCATGTGCAAGAAGACATTGGGCCTCATTACGAGGTTGGAGGCAGCCATGGCACTATTAGTGCCATGGCTGCCTCCAAACTCGTTCCGACTCCGCCCTGGTGAATGGAGCAATTACCGGTCCATTCCAAGGTTGGCGGGACCGGTAATTCCCCATTCACCAGGGCCATTCCCCATTCCTATTTGAGCCCCCATAGGGCTCAATGGGAATGGGGAAGGCACTAATAATGGTATCGCAAATTGTGGTACCGTTATTAGCTCTAGAGTCCCTTTGCAGGTCCCGCCCTTAACGCCTGAAAAAACCAGGCGTTAAGGAAGGACCCGCAAAGGGAACTTGTAGTAGGGCGGTACGGGATTACCGGCACCGGTGCCCTTACCGGTGCCTGTAATCCCTTACCGCCCATCTCGTAATGAGGCCCATTGTCTTTGAAAGGTAGCGAAGGTAGCATGCAGTGCCTCTGGGATGCTTTAAGAATGAAGGTTTGCAGGTTGGTTCGTATAGCAGGAACTGCAAGTGGACATACCGACACATAGTGGTCGGCCCAGATAATAACGATGGAAAAGACATTGCTTATGGTAATCTTCCAATGGTTGGTCCACCAGCCGTCTATTAGAATGTGAAGGTGTGGCATGCGCAGTAGGGTGCAACATATCTGAGTGGAAAGAGGAATAAGTGTACATGTAAGTAGCAGCTATTAGCTGTAGCTTACAGGACAAAACTTTGCAGGAAGGATAGTGTAGTAATAGCTGAATGGCTGAGGAACAAAGACGTGTGTGTTACTGCATAGTACCATATCTGAACTCACTGCCTTGGTGTCTGTTTAATAGGTAATACAGTGATTGTACGGGTGCACAGAAGAAAATGTGTTGGAACCTTTGGGACAAGATCATGTTTTCATGTGTTGTTTTTTTACAAAGGTTGACAGTGGCAGCGAGTGCAGTTGGACCCATGGCGCATTGTGTCAGTGTGTTTACCAAGGAAGTAATACAATAAGAAATGTAATGGGGGTTACCTTGGATTGGTGGAGAATGGAGTAGCTGCTTTGGTAAGAAGCGCGCAAAAGAAATGTGAGTTGCACATATTTGTGTACCGGTTGACTGCTGCGTGCACCTGTGTCGGTTACAAAATATAGTACACTGAGGGTGCGTAGACGTAGTAATTGTTTGAAAGGGCATACAAAGGGCAGAACAGGGAATCTATCAGTGTATGAGTGTGTAGAATGTGAGGTGTTTTAGTGTACGAGAAGCAAAAGAAAGTACAATGACAGTTGCAAGTTACTGGGAATGGTGGAGACCTGGCAGTGTGACAGCGTTTTTTTACTGCCGTCACAAAGGTCCGTTTAATGTACGGAGAGAAAGCGAGCGATAGAGCAAGTTTGTAAATATTTATACAGAGGAGAACATACATTAGTGTTAATCATCATACACATGCGATGTAAAGGTGTACTTAACATAATTTCAGCAAATTCCATCCTTCAATTGGGATGCCGTGTATGGCATAAGAGATGGTTGCAGAGTACCTTTGGGGCACATGGACAGAGGAACTGCACTGCAAGTTATGTATCCTTTTTTGCTAGACTTCTACACAATATATGACCTTGAAGCTACACATGCTTCCCCCTCAAGGCTGTTTTACAATGAGGGTGTGTTCTGTTTAAGGAGAGGTAGGCTAAGTTTCGAATTCCGGAGATGAGGCAGGAAAAAAAGGAAGGCATTAGCCGGGAACGTGTTTCGAGTGTAACATCTATTTACGAATGTTTGTAGTGTCATTACGGTGAAGGTAGTGCAATGTACAAGTAGATATGATGATGCTGTACAAATGGACACATGAATGCACAGATGGCAAAATACAGAAAATGTGTTTTTGCAGTGTGTAAGAAAAAGTTATATGTGCACTGTGTTACGAGGCAACGGTGGGTAATGTGACAATGTATTTGCTGTTTGCGAACACGTGGGTGGGTGGTCCATAGTACGTAGGCTGGTGTTGTACAGCATGACCTTTTTTGGGGCAACTATTTAGGAAAGGAAAATAGTTAATGTGAATATTTGTTTGACATTGTCAGGCGGTTATGGCCTACAAATGGTGTTTTCTTTACAGAAAGAAAAGGGTAACAGAAGTTGGAAAAATAAAGAGGAACATAGTGGTTGCAATGTGGCTGGGGAGCTATGATGTATGTGCTGTATTGAAATATTGGTTGGCTACGTTTTTTGCAAATGGTGTACAAAACAATGAAAGTAGCTAATGGTGTACATGGTGGCAGTGTAAAGCAAGGAGGCAAATGTTGGAGAGGTTAGGAGACTTACTTAAGATGTATGGATGCATGCATGAAGTGTTATTGTTCTAATTGTGCAGATTGTAGGGTAGGTTACTGTAGTGTTGTTAATTCAATGTGTGCACTTAAGGTAGGGTTAGGTGACCAGTGTACGTAGGAAACAGGTTATGTATTCAGTGGAAGAAGTAGTAGGCAATGTAAACTGCAGTGGCCAAGGAGTAGGATGGCTGTGTTATGTGTGGTGTTAGTTGTACATGCATAGATGTTTGTATGTGTAGTTCGGCAGTGCAGCGGCAATAGTGGGCAGGGTGTGTAATGTTTAGTGTATGGCTGGAGGCTCTATAATGTAGAGGGTGTAGTGAAGCATGCAGGGCATGGCCACAAGCTGCATACTGTAATATAGGTGTGCATTGTCAGTGGTGCTATTGGTATGTGTGTAGCAGAAATAAATGCACTTAATGCACTGTGGATATTGTACAGAAGTATAATAGCAACCGTTGAAGACTTACTGTTTGCATTGAGGAAGCACTGCACTGTGTTTTGGGTATGGAGTGTAAAATGTTGTCGTACTGGTTGCTGTATTATCTGTGGGAAAAGAGAACACAATATGTTAGTGCAGGTATTTTGTTACTTTGAAGTACACTACATAGCATACATTTCTTTATTTTTAGGACCCTCATAAGCAGCACTTCGTAAGTAGTATCCTTTGAACCAGTGTATTGTGCAATCAGCTCAGTTCCTGTGGTTCTTTTCATAATCACTGGGTCTGTGGGGGCCAAAATCCATGATGGATTAAAAAGAAACCTTTGAAAATGAGTTGCTAATACAGTGCACAATGAGTGATAGTGATGTTTGGAGTGGTTAGCACTTTTTAAGGTCTAATGGTGAAGTAGGAGGAAATGTAATGGAGTACGATATGTGCACTATACATGTTGGTAGGATGGTTGGCATTCTATAGTAGGTGCTGATTTGCAAATGTTTTGCCGCTTCCTTTTTGTACCATTCTTTCTTTATCCGTTTGGTTTCTGCTGGTGGTTTGCAAGTATTATGATATTGTTCAGTGGTTATGCAGTATTATGACCGTCGTTATGTAGCTGTTGGCGTATTGTAACTGCTTATACTTTGGAAGTGTTTGCTGGTATGTTTGTAGCACAGTAGTTGTTGACGGTTGACTTGGGTTAGATGTGATGTTGCAAATCACATTGTCGTATTCAGGTTGCAGTTAGATACCAGGTGGTGTATTCTAACTGTTTGCAGTGTCCCGTTTGTAAAGGGTACGTAGAGAAGTTTATGTATACCTTTGGTTATTTGGACATCTGTGTACATTTTGAAGTGGTACTGTCCATTTGCGGATTTACGTGGTGATACGTAAATATGTGTTGGTAGTTGTAGGACTATCCTTGAAGAGCTGGTGACTGATTTGCGTTAGTGGTGATTTTAGAAGTTACAGAGGACAGTTTTCAACCCTCACACTTAGCAAATTCCCTTCCACGTACACAGTGGAAAATAGTGGCACTGTGTTTTGTGGACACGTACTGTTTGTGTGACTGTACTCCTGGAATTATTGGGGATGAAATTGCCAAATATACACTGAAGTGCATTTCGCAATGCTTCATGTTCGGTGCGTTGCTTTAGGTCGATAGTGTGGAAGGAAAAATATTTTTTGTCCACTCACGAAGGTACTGGTTGGTGCTGGGGAGTAAGGTATACTCGGTTTGTACATTAATGAGTAAAGTTTGACCTCAAGAATATTAAGTAGGCATTTGCAAGATTTGCAGGTAGTCTGTGCTTTGGACTGATGGAAGCATCATTGCATTCCCACCATGACGATTGCTTTCTAATGTATGCAGTATAGTGGCCTGCATTGGTGGAGTCCCCTCTGTGGTAGATTATGGCTACAGTTGTGAAGGTTTTCCTGCCAAGTGATATCTGTCTGTGTGTGAAGGCAGTAAGTTTGCAGTTGTTTTTGGTACTTTCGGCATTGTACCTTAAGACCATTAATATAACATATTGACTATGTGAGTGTATATGTAGCGTCAAACGATTATCAGAATTGCACGATGTGCAACAGTTGCTGAAATGGAATGGAGTCACAGTTGGGTATTGGTATATACACGAAGGATTTGTTAGGGATTTGCGCTTCAATGACATGGCTGCAAAGAGTGCATGTATGTCTCCACATGTAGGAAATGTGAAAGATTTCTATTATAGGTATGTCGGTTTAAAGTGAATTTCACCATTCCAGCACTGTAGTCCAATTCTTGCCTTATTCCTGAGACACTGTAAATGGTGTCAGGATTGCTTAATGCATTTCTGTGAAGGATGAGCATTTGCAAACACAATTGGTCTGCGCCATTTGAATAAATGTGTTCAACAACTGCTGGTATTTGGAATAGAACATTTATTGTTACTTTTGCATAGCAATTAACACCTGTTGTATTGGAAAATGTGAATGGGACTGGTCCTTCTGTGTCTGAGCCCTTTGATGGAAGAGTACATAGTTTCTTAGCAGAGGCTTTTTTTAGTGGGTGGAGTTGGGTTTGGTTTGTCTATCTTACTCCTTTTGTATGTGCTTTTGGTAGTTGCTGTAGTATGACTTTCTTTGAATTTCTTTTACGGTACTCTGGCCCAATCATTTAATACTTCTGATGGAATGAGCCTTTGTTTCAAAGCTTTTGGTTTTTGAGGAATATGGTACATTTTTAGATGGGGTGTGTACAGTGCACGTAGTCTATTGTACTTTATGATGCAAGGAAGGTCTGCACTGACTGCAGTTGCATCAAAGTTAACTAGATACAGTCCTTCCAGTGTACGTAGTCGTGACAGTGCTACGGAGCTCATGCCTTCTTTGAAGAGTGTGTTTCCAATATCAATCAATGCTTGATCTAAGGTGAGACCTTCCAATTTATGAATAGTTACTGCAGAAGCTAGCGACAGAGAAAACTGTTCTTTGCGTACATACATGTCTTTGAAAAGAAGGAATCACGCCGTTGCGCGTCCTATATTTTTGACTTCTGAAAGTTTGTCAAACTTGATGTTTACAAACTGAATGCTGCTATCCCGTGGGTAGTGTGGAAGGCAACAACTGTACCAAGTACTCCATTGACTAAACCTTGCTGTATGTCAATGTTACGCTTTAGCATAACTCTACAGTTGACACATAATGTTAGAATTTGTAGATGGAGTTATCTAAGGCTTGTAGTCGTGCTATGCCTTGCTGACACATAGTTATTGTCATACCGTGTACGTCCAGTTTGTCTTTGCTATGAATTTCTACTAGTGGTTGTTTCTCATTTTGCAGCATTGTTGCATTACATTGTGCGCAGCTTGCCAGAGTTGGCATTAAGGCCATACAGATGACATTTTTGTGAGCTAATTGTTCCAGCACATCAGTAGCGCATGTGTTACACCAGTATAGCTCATGGATGTGTCTGCTTTTGAGGGTAGACTGCGCCTCTTTTGATAGTACACCAATCTGTATATTTTTTTTAAATGTTGGCCTATGTAAGGTCTGCGGACTGACGCATGTTTTGAGTTAGTTGTTGGTATTGGAAATGTTGCCAAAGATTTACATTGCCAATGGTTACAAGACTTTTAATGCACTGTTTGTGTCCTAAGGTTTTGAAGATAAGTTCACATTTGACTGGTGTCAATTGAAGGAGATCTCTGAAAACAATTACATGTTTTCCTCCAAAGAGTTCTCCATAGTCTGTTTTGAGTACCTCTTGCATTCTGAGGTGAATCAAAGCCAACATTAGGTTGGAGACCATGCTGACCTCATCTATTAGGAGTATTTTCATTTGTTTCAAAACTCTGCATAGCTCTATAGCAGCTTGTGCTGAAAGTTTATAGTACTCTAATATGTTTTGGTGTTCCACTGGAAACAGTACCAATCAGTGTAGGGTGACTCCACCTATGTTGAATGCAGCCAAACCTGTAGGGGCAGTTATAACTGCAGAAAGGTTGTTGTTTGTTATTTGCTGGATATATTTACTGATAATTTTTATTAAGAATGTTTTACCTGATCCAGCTTCACCACTTACATACAATAGTATAGATTTGTATTTCTTACAGGTGCAAGTTGTACTTTCGTGCTGTATACCATGCTCAATGGTTTTACTTACTTCTTCACAAATGGTACGGTGTTCATTGTTTCGTTGGGATTTCAGTACTGCCAACTCTTCTGAAGAGTGCTCGTACTGAAGCATAGTGGTGGTTACCTCTGGCATGGCTAATTCTGCCTCATTTGCTATGAGTGGCTCTCCAGGTGGTTCTTGGCTGCCTGTTTGCGAAGGTTCACTGCTATAAGAAGTATCTACATTTAGTTGTACTTGAAGTTCTTCTTCTTGTTGGCGTTCACTGTCCAATATGGTTTTGTACCGTGTAATGTTTTCCTCAGTAATTGTACTTTCAGTGGCTTTGAAAGCATCTTCATAGCACGTGTAGGTGGCTAATAAATCTTCTTCTTTTCTCCATGGTTTAAAAAAGTTGCAGTAGAGCCATATAGTACAGTTCTTTGTGTGGAGGAGTTTTAAGGACAACTTCATATGATTAATTAGGCTTTGTTTGGTTACTGTCACAAGGGTGCCTTCACAACTGTCCGCTCTGTATTTATTTTTTCCCTCATTTGGTGTAATGGTGTTTTTGTATGAGAAGTTTTGGGCTACCTGGTACAAGGACAAGGTCTCTAAAGTAGTACTTCTGTTTGGGTAGTATGTGTCCAATAAGTTGTTCTTCAAAGTGTCCTGGCTGTTGGGATCGCTTTTGGCTATTCTTTGTATGTCTTCGTATGATTAAGGTACTCTGTTTCTGGATGCAGCAGGCCCAAGGCTTAGCCATACTATGTTGTCTGATTTCCCATATAAGGATGTGCCGCTTAAGCGGTCAGCGGCTTCATAGCTGCTACATTCTCTATGGGAGAGCATTTTAATGTCAAAGCTGTACAGTTTTTCTGCTAGTGTTTTCTCAGAGGATATGCCATCCCAGAGGTCTTTGAGCTCTGCTTTCTCTGATTTGGTTAAGTAGGCAGTGACATATCGTGCAATAGTAGTGGAATTGTCTGCATTGTACTGTACATCAACATTGGAATTCCATAAGAGGACAATAATTGCATTGCACTCATTGATGTACTTGGATGCTTCGCTCCTTTTTAGGTAGTATGTGTTTTAGGAGATTTTCCTTTTACACTGTGTCGAACTGAAGACATAAAGCTGTTTACTTGGCCTGTTGTTGAAATAGGTCTAGGGAAACCAAAGCAGCATTTGGTGTAGTATTTGCCTCTGTTCTTGTATTTACGTCAACAATACTTGCCACACTTGTGTCGTTGGAATTGCAAAATATGTGGTCGTAGGTCAGTATGGGTCCTTTCCAGAGGGATTTTGCAAGTGACATATTTGTGGATGAACTCCAAAACAGTTTCATCACTTTCCTCACCAGATTTGGGAGCATTTTTAATCCACAAAAGCATGTGGATGTGTGGTGCTCCTCTGGCTTGATATTCTTTTCTCCAAAAGAAGTGTTGTACTTCTCCGAGGGGAGGAAGTCTTTTATTGCAAATGAAGAGCATCATCGCAAGGAAGCGATGATGAAAGTAGCATGAAACATTTACTGGATCGAGAGAGCACAGCTCTCCTGGTGTTTTCATGTCTATACCTGTTTTGTTTTTGTTTCCTATGCGTAGGAAAGTGTGCAAGTCTTCCCATGCATACTCTGCACAACTTAAAGTGACAAACCATGTGGGTGGGCCAAGGTTGCGTAGCATAAACTGTACATCTGCGTGCCGTCGGAACCAATACTCTTTGGAGCCACGCATGTTTGCCAAAACATTTGTAACACTACTTTGTAAAACATTGTCCTTTTGTTGCACCTTTTCCAGTAGTTATGTAGCAGACCTGTTTTGGAAATGGGAACCTGTTTTTAATGTGTGGGCAGCTCCATAACATAGGGTTGCTAGTTCACTTTCAAAGAGTAGGTGGAATATGTACTCCACGTTCTGTCTAAATCTTGGGTCTTCAGCATACATTCGTAAACAGCGGTATTTGGATGCTGTTATATGTGTGCTTCTTCCATCATATCTTCCCCCTTTTCCAGTGGGGAAGAGTAGAGGAAAGGCTGGTGCTTCCACACTTTTTTCCCATATACTGATTGGCGCTCCTTTGGCTTGCTGCATTTGATATGTTTCTAGTGCATCGCCTATGGTGTCTCTGGAGTGCAGTGGGTGAATTGTATAGTGGTCTAAAATACTGGAGGCTGCACTAGGATCTAGGCGTTCAAATTGCCCACTTGTTGAGGAGTCCTGCATTATTTTGGTTGTTTCTCTCAGGTTTTCTTCAATGTTTGTTTCCTTGTAGTATTCATTGTTCTCTTTAAGGTACTGCAACACCTCTCTGACTTTGGTTAAGTCCACTAGGTGTTGGGAAATTATTTTGTCTTTTGTAGGTACACCATTTACCAGGATACTCAAGATTTGTGTATTGGCCTTTGCACTTGTAGAGTGTTTACTTTTTCTTTCAGATGTAACGGTAAGTAAATTACTTTACCATGAATGCCTTTCAGTAATTTAGTGGTGGGTAATTTTGCAGTTTTTGGTTGAAGACGTATTATTGCTTGAAATGGGTGCACTGTTTGGGTCATAATGCTCTCATACAAAATAAGCTGCTGCAGTGTGTTTGGCACTGGAAACAGTTCCAAATTATTATTAATTGCACCTGAAGGCCTTTTGGTTATTGTCAAGTTTTGAAGTGCAGTATTTGCACAGTATGGGGGTGTTGGTAATGTCTTACGTGTTTTCTGCTACAAGGTACAGAGCTAATTGAAACCATTGAGATTCCTCATTGCCTTCTATTTTCTGAATTATATCAACTTTCTATAGAACGTTCTATGGAAACACACACACACTTGGTTTGGAATTTCAGCAGAAGTAATTTTGAACTTTTGTATTTCTTTTGTGAATGTCTGATGTAAAAAATTGATAACAGGACTGTTGTCAGTATTGTCGGCTGACAATGATGCAGTTGGGTAAGTGCTCTTCAGTTTCACAGTATTTCCTTACGATGTGCTCAATTTCATCGCGCACTTGTTTGGCTGTACCGTTTAGGAGAATATCATTTAAATGTTGGAGTGCTACAGCTGAACTTTTTGCATAGTACAGTTTGTAGATTAGATTTCTGATTGTTGAATGGTGGGTTGCTAACATTTTAATACGGTGAAAGGTGCTTTTTCAAGCTGCTTTACAAATGCAGGCTAAGGAATGTCTGCGTATTCTAGTGTACTTGCACACTGGACAGGAGTCCATACTTTGTACTATATTCATTTTTCTTTTGTTGGTGCCTTTGACATACTGATTGAGGAATTGCTGCAAATGTTTGATTAGGCATAGGCGAACGTTGCACATTGATGTGCAAGGCCATTTGTAGGTGAGGCATGTTGGTTTGGTGGATTCGAGAGTGCCATCTAAGTTTGATGGGGATATTTGGGAAAGTAGTGTTTCTTCTTCCATTATGGTATTGGCTATCTTTTCATATCCTCGTCCACTCTGGTGTAAGGCAATTTGCTTAGTTAGTTGTTGTGTGTGGGATTCTTCATTGGCTCTGTGCTGGTGGTGTGACTCCACTCACGTGCACATATGTGGCCAAAGGTATCGATGGTGACATTGCGTTTGTTTCGTAGTAGTGCGTGTAATTTACCAATTAATCTTTTTAGTGGTTTCATTGGGCCTGATCACAGCTTCGGCGGTAACCCTTAGATCCGGCGGTAGCACTAATACTGCCAGATTTAAGGGTCCGCCGAATCAGGGTTTCAGCAGATTTCCCCCAAGCTCTGAGCTGGGGGAAAATCCGCCGAAAATTCGCGCTATTACCGCCGGCGGGAAATCCGCCTGCGGTAAGAGCGCAAAATTTCCCCATTGAGCCCAATGGGGAATGGGGCATTCCCGAATGGGCTCAATGGGGAATGGGGACTTCCAAGACCGCCCAACTCGTGATCCCGCGCTATTAGCACCGCGGTCACGCTAATAGCCCCCGCGCTAATAGCACTAACGTTACCGGCCAAGTCGTGATGAGGCCCATTGTCTTTAAAGTTATTATAAACAATTTCCGCTTCACAGTTATAGCAGTGTCTACAAGAGCTTCCAGGATGACGTTTCTGCTGTAGGTTTTGAGGGTTGAGCGTGATTTCTATTTCTACCTGTAAGGTTGTGAAGGACTCTGTGGTGGAACATTTTTTGTAAAATTAGTTTTCTTGAATGCTTGTTTGTGATTACACTACTATTTGTATGTGCTCTTTTAGGAGTAGTCTGTGTTGCACTGTATTTTGTGGTTTCCTGTACATTCTCACATTTTGCCAGATGACCTACACTGTCTTTACTTGTAGATTACTTTTCCTTACTGCTCTAATAAACTCTTCTCCTGAACCTTTCTGTTTACGTTCAGATTGCAGTGGATGGGTACTTTCTGTGTTTGTAGGTTGCGTGGCTCTCTTTCTGCGTTGCTTTCTACGGAATAGCCGTTTAGTAGGCATTGGGTAGTAGCTGTTGGCGAAGAAAGGGCAGTGTGGGTGTGCAAATTTTCACATGCATATGTGTACAATGTGAGTCAGTGGGTGAATGGGAGGGTAGGCAGCTATTTAAGTGCAAAGGTGTGGGTGTGTAGTTGTGTGTAAGGTTAGGTTGGGGACACTATGTTAGTATGTGGGTATTATTGTAATGGTGGCGACATAAGAAACACATAGCACCTGTAGAGGTGTTATTAGTAACAATGCAGTACATACTGTTGGATGGGCACACATGTATATGCTACAATAGAATATTAGTGCACTGGTGTAGTAAGACAAACAATGTACTATTGTACTTACTTTGTTGATTGCAGAGAGTAGGTGTCTTCTAGGCTGTATTTTGATGTGTACACTCCAGTAGCTTGCCAGAGATTGGTGGGTACTGCTCCTGTATAAGAAGATGGTAAGAAAATATGTTGGCTCATGACATACTGCTTACATTTGTACATTACATTTTTGAGAACTGTAGGGGGATGCCTTGGCAGAAAGACAAAGTGTGTTTTTATAAATGGAAGGTCTACAATATGAAGGGCGGTTGGGAGTAAAAGTGTGTTTGTTAAGGGAGTAGGTGGCCTACTTGGGAGTTTAGTGTGTGACAGGTTATGGAAAACATGTCTACATTAGTGTAGGCCTATTTACTTGACAAATGCAGTACTGTACAGTGTGGGAGGATGAGACAAAGATGCAGAAAGATGTACAGAGTGGCAAGTACAATGGTTGTCGGCGTCCACTTGCATGCAGTTCTGTGCATATGTATGTCCAGTACCTCCTGAGTGCAGGGATTGCTTAGGGGTTTTAATTTGAATATGCACATTTACGTATGTTACTGTTTTGAACGAGGTGATAACTTTATTGCTTAACTGCTGTTGTTATGGATGAGGTATGGGTGGAAACTGTTGTTATGCTTGAAATGTATGCAGTTTGCATAGTTTGGTCGGAAAGGCTGCCTGATACTTGTGTTTGCGATTTGTCCAAAAGTGCTAGAAGGTGTTGTAATGGGGGAAACAATTGTAAAAAATATAGAACAAAAAAACACGGTGGCCCTCATTACGAGTTTGGCGGTAACCATGCCGCTATTGGCGGCATGGCTGCCGCTGAAATCGCGCCGGGGTCCGGGTCCTCGGAATGAGGACTTACCGGGCCATTCCAAGTTCGGAAGGCCCTGTAATTCCTCCCTCCGAGGACCCGGACACGGTCCTTCCCCATTCCCATTTTAGCCCCCATAGGGCTGAATGGGAATGAGAGAGGGAGCAAACAACGGGCCATTACGAGATGGCCCGTTGTTTGCTCCCTCTTCCCCTCGCGGGACCCGAGGGGAACTCGTAATGCGGCGGTATGGAGTGAACAGCGCCGTAAAAGGTGCCGGCGCCGTTCACTCCATACCGCCAGGGTCGTAATGAGGCCCAGTAACTTTTTTCGTCTACCAATGAGTGTTGCGGCCAAATGGAACCTTTGCCACCACCTACCACTGTAGGAGCAATTACATGGTACGTGATGGGAGGCACAATAGTACACATTTTGAGTATGTTATGGAAATGTACACCTTGGTACTCTGTTGCTACGCATGGTGTATAATTCTCAACCTTTCATGGCTCTTGGGCGGGTGCAAACAACTGATGTTGTAATTGGCGTGTCAAAGCCTTTTGATTAGTATGGGTGTTTAAGGAGCTTGGCGGGTGAGACAACAGCATAAGTGGCGGATGACAGCCACCAAACGCGTGTGATTTGAGAGATATGCGGACGTACAACACAGTTGGCACTGTACTGTAGAAAAAATAGTAATAACTACTGGGTGTGCTGATGGGTAGTGATGATTATGTTTTTGGGTGCAGAATGAGTAGATCGTTCACTCGTACTTTCTTGTGGAGGTGCTTTTCATTTAGAAGAGATGTCACCTCTGCGTCAGTAACGGCTGTTATGCACTTTTCATTAGATGTGATACAATTAAATGCACACTTCTTGGTTGTAATTGGTTTATGCGTACTCAATACTTTAACAGTAGCCAATGAGGGAGTGCTGCTGAAAGACTACTTGAAAGGGAAGAAGGACTGGCCCTGCTCTACTGGGCCGCGTCCCTCATGGTAGTAGGGTAAACCGCACGTGCTAAATGGTGTTCATCATAACTTGCTTGGTATGGAAATGGGACTAGGGTTGAGCGACTCATGTGTATGTATGCTTTTGTGATCCATGGTAGGAACCTGTTTTGTGGCCATGATAACGTTAATGCTTGTAGTGTGACGTTTGTTAGTGGCAGTTATTTTTTGTTGTTGCTGTATTGCAATTAGTAATCTGTTGCAGTACATACTATTCATGCTGCAGACACACATGTAGTACTATACGGAGGACAAGCCGAGAGCAACCCATAACAAGGAGCACAGAAGACAGTGTTTCTTGACACGTCCCTTTAGCAAAATTAGAAATAAACACTTTGCATAACTTCTACGAAGACCCCGCTTTTTTATCACACTTCAAATGTGTTTTTGTAGCCCCGTACACAGGGCAATATGTTGGCAAAAGCTGCGCCTCTTGGGGGAGCGCACATGCTACATACGGGTATTGTTAGGGTGGCTGCAATGGAAATGGGACTGTGCAGGAGTTGGGATTGGTCAATATGAATTTGTGGGTGTGGTGTGTAGGAACAGATTGTGGCATAACGTTTCTTTGCCAATAGGAGTGGACATGGCTATGGGGATGGGTGTGCCGTTAAGTAAGCGGACTATATGGCTGTTCGGCGACTCGTGGATACACTGAGTGCAACTTTACGCAGAGTGTTGTGCACTAGCAGTCACCTTGGTTTCGATAATGTTGCTGTGCACTGGTACGGAATACGTGGAATGCAGTGGGTCCATGTGGGTCCTTTTTGTGCTCGTTTGGTGATGCTTCGTCATCCAGACATTATTATTGTTCATTGTGGAGGGTTTAGGGCATGTTACCGGCATTTCATTGCAGTTTGCAATGAAGGAGACCTTTTGCGAACTAATGGAAATGTTTCCACATTCACACATAATCCTTTCCGCATTGCCAGAGGTAGACGTGGCTGCGTTCTTCCTTCTGTGGTCCACAAATGGAGAAAGCGCTGCACAATGTGAACAAGGCTGTGTGCGCTTTTCTCCGCGACGTTGGCATGTTCTCCTTCCACAACGAAAACATAACCTTTCATAGTAGGAACATTTTACGTTCGGATGGAGTTCATCTGAATGATGCTGGCAATGAGACCTTTCTGCATAATATCCAAAATGCCATACAGTGCTTCCTGCAAGTGTAGGATCCGTTTTCCCAGTGCCCCTTCCCGAATTGTAATGTTTAAAATGCAAATACTACCAAAAAGGCTCTTTTCAGAGCCACTACTTTTTTTGTGGAAATGCGTACAATGCTTTTGACGGCGTCTCGCCACTAACTGTTGCCACCTCTGTACGCGTCGCTTATAGGCTGCGTCACCGCCTGCATGCTTCATTTGAAGTTCTATTTTCAAACACTGGAAGGTGGCTCTGAAAAGAGCCTTTTTGTTTGCCCCGCTTTCTGGCTGTGTAGTATTTTTCCTGTTGGTATAAGAGATGCCAGAAAAGACAGCAGTGGAAGGGAGATTTCACAAAGCGTACCAACCACAGGGATAAGAAATGGTAAGTGGAGAGTAGAAGATGTAAGGTGCACCATACTTGGGTAGGAGACAGTGTTTGCCATGGTCCTGGACCGCTGACTCAAAAGCACTTCGACAGTGTTCTGCCCTACACAGTACTGTGTCACAGTATATGCACAGTTCAGTGACCTTTGAAAGGTAGGGGTCTGTTGTATTGTGTAACTCCTCCAAGGTTGCTTGCAGGACGCGGTGGTGCACTGGAGTGGCTCTAGTGGTGGTAGGAGCAGATGCGGAGCATGCGGTTTGCGGACATTAAAGAACAGTCTGCTTGGAAGGGGACGCCTCTTCAATAGCTGCCTGGTGGTGGTGCGCTTTAAGGTGCCGCTGCATGGAACTGGTGCCATAGTTGTACAAGCCAGGTTTCCCGCAACTGAGTACTGTGTTGCACTCAGTGCACTGCACCTGGTGCACTGCACCTGGTTAGCAAGTGATTTAGGCACATTTCCAACGGTCCTTAACAGTTTCCACACTCAGGATTACAGCTGGCTGTAGGGCGATTCCTTCTACTTTACTCTTGTTTCCTTTTCGATGTTCCTCCCCATTATGACGCATGTCCATTTGCTGAGGACTTTTAGAAGGAGGTGTTAGTGGTTAGGGTGTGGGTGCTTCTGAGTCAGAGGTAGTAGCAAAAGCTCTGGTGGCCATTACTTGGAGAAGTTATTTGCAGGCACAGATTTGGTGAGAAAGCTATTTCTGCCCCAAGCACTGCGCATCAGTGGCCTTGTATGGAAAGCCAAACAGAGCAATTGTAGGGTGTGCTCTTTTTCTAGGGCTCATGTGGAGCACATGACATTGCAAAGTGCCATTAACTCATTCCCTACAATATCTACATGTAGAAGGAATGTGTACGGATCTGGCACGTGTCTACAAAATAAGGGACGATGCGCAACGTTGCTATGTTACTATGGTGACGTCACCATTCTTCTGCATTTGCAAGCTTGTCTGCCAGACGTATATTGCACGTTATATTTGTGATGTCATGGGTGTTAGTCCTTGCAGTGCAGTGCACAGTGGTAGCGTCAGTTATGGTTGCGTAGCGTACAATAACTTGCAATTTTCTGGGGTTTTTAGGTTTTACCTGTAACCATAACGTCCCCGTAGCAACGTTTTTCCATTGAATTTCATAGGTTTTGTAGTGGTGCAACTTAACCATAACATGACTTTACCAAGTTTTATATATATATATATATAGTGATCCATAAGAAAACAATGAGTGGATATCTTAAGTAGGCTGACAAAGTCATTTATTTTGCACATTTGCAAGCTTTCGTGGAATGTTTCCACTTCCTCAGGCCGAGATATAATGAAACCTTTGAAAAACATCACAGCATTACAGCTTACATAGCCTCTCCTGCAGATACCCTGCTATCTGTGCCTGTCTGCACCTGATTGGTAGATTTGCTCAGAGAGGCATGTGTTGGATGTTTAACTCCCCCACACATTGCGATCTTCAAAGTCTTAATGGTACACTGTGTTAAGTGGGGCAGGGGTCAGTGGAACTGAAGAGCACGGCAGGAAGGAACAGCCCACCCTGTTACAGGGCTCTCGAGAAGGCAGGAGGGGATGGCTTAGTGTCAGCCATTGTAGGTGCAGTCCAGTTGAAACTCATTATGTCAGGCCAGTAGTAGCATATATTAAAGGGACAGCGATAGCGATCCTGTAGTTATGGTTAATTTCACTTTCCCATTGGAAGAGCACATTTTTTTCTGTCGCAGTCGCAGCTGCAGCTCGATCCACTGGTTGGATTTTCATCAGCAGCAGGCTGGTACAAAAAGCATGCTTTTGCAAATTTGTAGTAAATCCATCCAGTCGATTTTTATAAATGGCTCAACTATACGCCGGGCAGGTTCGAATCCCGGCAGGGCCAAACTCAGCCTTTCATCCTTCCGAGGTTGATAAATGAGCACCACACACCGTGGGTAATAATAAGCAGCGCTCAGATACCTGAGGGTTCATAGCACTATATAAATGCCTAATTATTAATATTATTATAGGTACAAGTGATGTCTTGGTCTGATCCAGGGTCTCACTTCCATATTTGCTGTCTGCGGATGCATCTGGGCCAATCAGGGAGATGCGTGATGTTTGCACACAACATGCAAAGGTGCTGATTAGTCTATTGAGAAACATGAGGTACTTCAAAAAGTTTGAAACGGATGCCAGCTTGGATTTGAGAACTGCACTGTTGTCGTTGAACAGCGTGGTGAGAACATAATTAAAAAAAACATAGCATTACACTTGTCTTACACATGAAGAAACCTTAGGGGAGGCAAGCCCTGGTAAGGATCAAGTAGAATATGTCCACAAAAGGGGAAAAAAGTGTGTTGTTTTTCTTTCGATGTTTGTGAGCATCTCAGATGTTCGGGGACATTTTTTTCATGTGCTTGACAAATGTTCAAGGACATTCTTCATTCATGCATATATACATTACAGGGTCATCGAAAAAGACCCTGAAGTTATGTTTAAAATGGCTTCTGCACCAGAAGGGCTCTTTTTGAGCAACTTCTAATTTTAACGCAGTTTGACGAATCTGCACAAAACCTTCTCAAACGAAAATAGACCTGATTCAGTGTGTTTTTTTGGAAAGTTTAGTGCAATTTCGTCAAAGGGGGCAAAGTTATTGTGTGGGTCCCAAAATTGTCAAAAACATGAACGACTTGAATGGGCAAAAAATCTCCTTCGCACCTATGGCCTGCACCTCATGATGGCTGATCTTGAAAGCGTGCTTTTGCAAATTTGTTGTTAATCCGTCCAGCGGATAAGATTGCCCAAAAAGTTGGTAAAGAAAAAGTGTGATATCTCGGTCCAACCTGCAGACTGACTTTTTTATTAAGTATCCGCAGATTTATCTGGACCAATCAGCGAGCCGCATAACATTTACGAACAATACGCAAAGGTGCTGATTGGTCAATGAAGAAACAAGAACATCAAACATTTTGAAACGAGCCACACATTTTATTGATGACCTTTGCTCAATTTGGCAAACAGCGTGGTTGGAAAATGTTTTAAAAAAACAACATTACCCTTGTCTTGTATGTGAATCATCCTGTAGGGAGGTGAGGGATGGTAGGTATGCCTCAGAATATATGTAGTAAAGGACAGAAAAAGGCATTTGTTTGTTTTCAGATGTTCATGAGCTGTGAAATGTTCGAGCGTATATCAGTGGGCACAAAAAACCTTTGTTCTCTTGAAAAATACATGAAACTGTTTTTACATATGAAATACAATTTGGGGATATGACGAGAGGCAAGGATGACGTGGGATATGTGTAGTTAAGGGCAAAACAAGGTTCTGTTTTTTTTTATTTATTGTGATTTAGTTTTAAAACAAACTTTTTTCACAGTTCCAGTAGCTAATATTAGTTAATCCTTTATCTCTCCAGTCTAATAATTCCCAAAGGTATTGTCCTCAATCATCCTTCAGTTCTGACCGGATACCTCAATTTGGTGCTAGTCAGTTGTTAGGAAAGATTTCGTTATTGTAGGGAATTTTCCTTCCATGTGGCAACCCCTAAACTTTTTGCTATTGTTTTTAACCGTGTTCTTGACTTTGCCAGAGAAGTACAGCCTTCTGCCGCACTTCTCTGGGCTTTCGCTCCTTTCTTACGGGGAAACTGACATGCCCTTAAGACAGTCAGTACCGGGGAACGTGGTTTCCCGTAGTTTCTTTTATCGTGTCGCAGCTTTAGTGCAACACGACACAAGAGGGCACTGTAAGCTAAGTTACAGCTCTCTTGGGTCTCTAGCCTTCTACAGGCCCTAGATACTCTTTTAGGATGGTATTTGATCGGTGCAAGTCATTCAGGGACTCGAATGGTGGCAGCGATCGTTTTGTTTATTTTGAGCTCCTTTTGGCGTTCTGAGCACGTTTTTGCACTGAACCCAAAATGGTGGCCTGGCTCCCAAAATGGCCAGGCCGCGAGGCTCCTTTGTCTTGTCCACTGTCCGTCTTGCTCCCTTCACCTTCCCCAGGTCCGGCGACCCGGGGCCTTCCTTATTTGGGCATGTACTCTCCCGCGAAACGTGGTTGCTTTCGCGGGCTTCTACATGTCGTTTGTGTGCCTCCAGGGTGTGGGCTGGGATGTCTGGTCCCAATACACATCCTGGGTGCCAGAGAGTCTAGGGTGGTGTGAATGCCTGGGACCACCGTGGTCCGTGATTGGTCCACGTATGGTATGTGTTTTGATGAGCGGATCTCCCATTGGCTCCCCTCCGTTTTGGCGCGAAGGGAACCGTGGATAAGAGGGGGCTGGAAACACCACTACCATGTCGATCTCCTGAGTTCTCACGAACGAAGGAATACAGGAGCCAAGTATCCTGCAACTACGAGGCTGGACCGAGGAATCGCTGGTGACCCGCTGAAGGAATCCTCCTTTGCACTGCTGTCGTCCGGAGAGCCCCTGTCCTCCTTTGATCGAACCAGAAGGCCTGTACTGGTGCTTCGACCTTTGGAATAGCAGGAACAGCTATTCCCGGCATCTTCAACCATCTCCTGCCAAGTAAGCCTTCGGAAGCGTCTCTGGGCCATCCAGTTGACTGACCAGCTTACCAAGGAGTTTGGCTCTGCAACCGCCGCCAGGTTGTGTTGTATTGCGAGTCCTTGTCCCTCTCCCACGCTTCGTACGCTTGGCGTTCCCAGGTCTGAAGGGAGGAGGGTTCATTTGGCTCGAATACACACGGCCGCTCCGTTGTCCTGTGCGGCAACAAAACTGTGCCGGTTTCGTCGATTGGGACGTCTTTTTGCTCTACACGACTACTAAGCGTTCCCTGCTCTTCTGAACCTGCCAGCTGCTGAAACTATCGTGGAGAAGCCTGGGTCTGCTTGCTTCGGGGACCGGTGAGTAGTATATCTAGGATCTGGTCGCCCTCCTGCAGTATCCCATTGCTTTTCCCTGCTGTGTAAAAACAGCACCCTTTTGCCGCGCTCGCGCTCTGCTTCTGCCTGCTGTGGAGGCTGCGCTTGAGTTGCGGAACCTGTTCTCCTTCTGCTGTGCACTAACCCGAACTGCCTGACTTCCTCCGAAGAGCTTCCCCTTTTGCCCGTTGGCACCGGCGTGGCAGGTACTTTGAGCACAAGGCTCCACTCTTCGCAGGGCTCGGACTTCCATCTAGTTAGGTGCCTATGAAGGCGAACTGAGTCGAAAGCATTATCGCACTGCCTGTTTTCCTTCCCTGGCAGGTGGACTACATATTTCGTGCTTTAAACGCTTGCGACTGTGTATTTGTATATATATTGTGTTGATATGGTATGTGTTGGTTTAATATTGTGATATTGTGATTTTCTCACTACGGTCATTATTTTAAAGGCCTTAAAATAAATGTGTATCTATTTTTGATATAACAACTGTTTGGAGTAGTTTGTAAGCGCTCTTGCTTTGTGTGCTCACTGCGGGCTTTCAGTCACCCTCACCCCTCTTGAGACCTAGTCTTGACCGCCGTGATCGCTACCTTGATTGGTCTGGCTTGTCCAGAGGTTACCCTGTTCCAAGTAATTAGGTTGGCCTTCTGAACTTCTGCGCCACCAGGACAGAGTTCAGAAATCCGTCTTAACAAATTGGTGTACAGCGGTGGGATACGACTGAAGGTATCCAGTGTTGCGCTCGAACTAAGGCATTTCAGGTTATTCCAAACAGTACACGTAGTGAATTGTTATAGTATAACTTTAAAAAGGCCATAGTCCTATCAAACAGTATGGAAACAAGTACGTTGTTAACTTTAAATGCTTCCAAATCAGAAACGCTGAAAAAGATGTGTGCGGAGAGAGGTGTTTCCTCTCAAGGCACGAAATTGGAAATGATCCAAAGAATTGTGGCGTGGCAAGAAGCGCAGCTTGACGCTATTACTTCTGAGGACAGTGCGGAAGGTGGTGGGGCTGCTCTCACTGGTAGAACCGACGGTTCTGCCGCCGCACTGTTCCACCGCGACCACGAGGACGGGGAGGATGTAATGTCTAATGTTTCCTCTGCCAGTGTTGATGGGGAGGCTATGCTTGAATTCAAGAAGCAAGAGCTGCGGTTTAGGCAGCAGGAGCTTGAATTCAGCATAGCCAAACTAAAAATCGAACAGGCAGAAAAACAAAAAGACAGGGATCACCAGTTGGAACTGGCCAAGCTTCAGGTTGCAAATGGATCCAAGGGTCCTGGACATGGGTCTGGGGCCTCCTCTCATCCACGGTTTCCAAAAGATCTGCTCAGTGTGTATGAAGAGAGGAATGACATTATGGACTGGCTGAATGCGTTTGAGTATGCATGCGAGGTCCAGGAAGTTGACAATGCTGATAAGATTGCGTGGTTGCTCAGTAGACTGCCCCATTCTGGCTGTAGTGCCATTATGGAAATGTCGAAGGCTGAGCGGGCTGATTTCGCAATGTTAAAGCAGACTCTCATTTTAAAGTTTGGGAAGACTCCTGCCCAATATTTAAAGCGTTTTCGAGAGTATAAGAAAAAGGAAGGTGGTACTTGGGTATCTTATGTCGCTGAATCTTTGAAAAACTTAACTGGCTGGGTCGAAGGCTATAAGGTTTCTACCTTCGACGGCATGATAAATCTTGTCATGCTGGAACACATTTTTGCTTCTTCTTCCCCGGAGCTTAAGCAGCATTTGGCCGATTCGAAGGAGATAGATCCTAAGAAGCTGGCCATTGCAGCAGACCTATGGGTGTCACATCGAGTGTCCCATAAGGACAAAACTCATCCTGGTAAGCAGGAGGAGGGGAAAAAGTCCAAAGATATGGAGGGTGGGGAATCTGCTAAATCTTCTTCCCAAAAGGGCCACAAAAAGAAAAACAAGGGTAAGACACAAGAGAACTCACAGGGTAGTGGAGGTTCGCCTCCGAAACAGAACTCTGGTTACAATAAGCCTCCCTACATAAACAGACCCACTGGGGCTTGTTTTTCTTGTGGAGCAACTGACCATGTGAAGGGGGATCCCCGTTGTAAGGTTAGACCTTTGGGGGTCCACTCCGCTAATCTGGCCTTCTCCTCCTACGAGGAAGAAGAGATTACAGGAGCATCCTTCTCCTCGGACTCATTTCCCAGCGGAATAGAGGCCGAGGTAGTTTTAGTGTCCCTGGGTTCCTGGGAGCCTAAAATCGCAGAGGCGTATGCTAGGATTCCGGATAATACCAAGCACTACTTTAAAGACAGTGTGCTGATCAATGGAGTGGATACTCCAGCTCTTAGGGATAGTGGGTGCAGTCGAACTGTAGTGGATTCTACCTTGGTAGACTCAGAGGAAGTTGCCAGAGCTACTCTGATGCCCACTAAGTTGGCTGACGGCCCCCTCCGTATGTTTCCCGTGATCCCTGTTAATCTAACTTTAAATGGTACAGCAGTCAGGATTCCAGTGAGCATTCAGAGAAACGTCCCAGGAAAGGTCTTATTAGGTAATGATCTCAGAGCTTTAGGGCTCGTAGGAGACACTGCCGAACGACCCTACACACGGTCTCAAGCACGGGCAGCATTGGCCAAGTCCAATACGCCGCCCCAGCCGAAGGGGAAACCCAAGGCGAAAGGAGTCTACAAGTCAAGACGGGGGAAAGAGAATATTCCCCCGAGCTCGCCTACCACTGCGGTGGAGGAAGTTGGTCAATCGCCCGAGCCTGACGAGGAGGTGGCGATGCCTGAAGTATTCGACCCCAACGATCATCCTGAACTAAAAGACTTGTTAGTTGAAGGAGGTCCTGATAGGGACGAATTCAGTAAAGGCCAACGTGAGTGCCCATCTCTGGAAGGCCTAAGGAGACAGGCCTGCTCCCAGCTTGAGGGTGAACCTCCTGGGATGCATAGGATTTACCAGGAAGGTGGACTCCTGTATAGTGAGCCCACAGAGTCTACAGAAGGAGACCATAGGAGGTTGGTGGTTCCCCTTGCTGTTAGGCCCTTCCTCCTGCAGTTGGCGCATGTCGTTCCCCTTGCTGGTCACCTTGGTATGAGGAGGACCAAGCAAAGGTTATCCATGCACTTCTACTGGCCCAAGATGGGGGAGCAAGTAGAAAGTCACTGCAGGAGTTGTGCCGCCTGCCAGTTGTCTGGTAAGGTTGGCGCGACAATCCAAGCTCCGTTGGTACCGCTCCCAGTTGTGGGGGTACCTTTTGAAAGGGTAGGGATCGACATGGTTGGTCCCCTTGACCCGCAAACATCCTCAGGCAATAGGTTTATCCTGGTGCTGGTCGACCATGCAACCAGGTATCCTGAGGCCATCCCATTGAAAACTGTAACTGCCAAGTCAGTTGCAGAAGCTTTACTCGGCAGATTTACTAGGGTTGGCTTCCCTAAAGAAGTTGTGTCGGATCATGGCAGCAACTTTATGTCGAAGTATAGGCAGGCTATGTGGAAAGAATGTGGGGTCACCTACAGGTTCTCTTCTGCATACCGCCCCCAGACCGATGGTCTGGGGGGGCGTTTCAACAGGACGTTAACGAGCATGATTGGGGCTCTGGAGGAGCCTCAAGGAAGAGAATGGGATCTTCTTGTTTCATGCTTACTGTTTGCCTACCGAGAGGTACCACAGGAGGGTGTTGGCTTCAGCCCCTTCGAACTTCTGTTCGGTCATCCCGTACGGGGACCCTTAGCCATCGTCAAAGAGGGATGGGAGATGCCCACTCCCCCTGTTACTACCAATGTAGTTGATTATGTGCTAGGGCTCAGAAAACGGATGGTACTTCTGGTGGGCTTGGCTAGTGATAAATTGAAGGCAGGGCAAGCGCTGGTGAAACATCGGTACGACCAGAAAGCTTCCCTCATCAACTTTACACTTGGTCAGCAAGTCCTGATCATGAATCTCATAAGGCCTCGAGCTTTACAGGACAAATGGTCAGGCCCTTGCCCAGTGGTGGAGCCCCTGGGTGAGGTTAACTATTCAGTGGACCTTGGAAGGCCTGGACAGGCTCCAAAAGTGTTTCACGTGAATAGGCTGAAGGCTTTCGGCCCAAGCGTCGAAATCGCAGCACTGCTACTGGCTTCAGACGTTGCGGGAGAGGAGTCTGAACCTCTCCCCGACCTGTTCCCAAGCAGTCCTTCAGATAGCTCTTTTGAGGGTGTCCGAGTGGCCCCTCACCAAAATGGACAAGGCTCAGTGGTTTACCTTGGACATGAAGTAGGTGGAGGGAGGAGACAGCCTCTACCCAGTAAAGTACAAGCAGTACAAGACTGGCCTACCCCCACTACGCAAACCCAAGTGAGAGCCTTCTTAGGACTCACGGGTTATTATCGCAATTTTGTGGCAGACTATGGTACCATAGCTGCTCCTCTGACTGCCCTCACAACTCCGAAGAAACCCAAGAAGGTAACTTGGACCGACGAGTGTGAGAAGGCCTTCAATGGCTTAAAAGACTCCTTGTGCCAGGCCCCTGTGCTCAGGGCCCCTGATTATCAAAGACCTTTTATCGTGCAGACGGATGCCTCTGACACTGGGATAGGAGCTGTACTATCACAAGTAGATGAGAAGGGTAAGGAACACCCTATCGGTTTTATTAGTCGCCAGCTTAAGGACAGAGAGCTCAGATGGTCCACGGTAGAGAAAGAATGTTTCTCTGTTGTGTGGGCCCTAAGGAAGCTGAGGCCCTACCTCTATGGGACCCACTTCACTGTGCAGACTGACCATAAGCCGTTAAAGTGGCTAATGAACATGAAGGGGGAGAATCCAAAGTTGCTTAGGTGGTCCATAAGTCTTCAAGGCTTCGACTTCACTATTGAGCATAGACCAGGTGTCCAACATAGCAATGCTGATGGGTTGTCCAGAATGTTTAACCGACCTGAACAAGAGACTCATCCAGGGGTGGATTAGTTCCCCCTGTCCATAGTCTGGGAGGGGCGAGTGTTAGGAAAGATTTCGTTATTGTAGGGAATTTTCCTTCCATGTGGCAACCCCTAAACTTTTTGCTATTGTTTTTAACCGTGTTCTTGACTTTGCCAGAGAAGTACAGCCTTCTGCCGCACTTCTCTGGGCTTTCGCTCCTTTCTTACGGGGAAACTGACATGCCCTTAAGACAGTCAGTACCGGGGAACGTGGTTTCCCGTAGTTTCTTTTATCGTGTCGCAGCTTTAGTGCAACACGACACAAGAGGGCACTGTAAGCTAAGTTACAGCTCTCTTGGGTCTCTAGCCTTCTACAGGCCCTAGATACTCTTTTAGGATGGTATTTGATCGGTGCAAGTCATTCAGGGACTCGAATGGTGGCAGCGATCGTTTTGTTTATTTTGAGCTCCTTTTGGCGTTCTGAGCACGTTTTTGCACTGAACCCAAAATGGTGGCCTGGCTCCAAAATGGCCAGGCCGCGAGGCTCCTTTGTCTTGTCCACTGTCCGTCTTGCTCCCTTCACCTTCCCCAGGTCCGGCGACCCGGGGCCTTCCTTATTTGGGCATGTACTCTCCCGCGAAACGTGGTTGCTTTCGCGGGCTTCTACATGTCGTTTGTGTGCCTCCAGGGTGTGGGCTGGGATGTCTGGTCCCAATACACATCCTGGGTGCCAGAGAGTCTAGGGTGGTGTGAATGCCTGGGACCACCGTGGTCCGTGATTGGTCCACGTATGGTATGTGTTTTGATGAGCGGATCTCCCATTGGCTCCCCTCCGTTTTGGCGCGAAGGGAACCGTGGATAAGAGGGGGCTGGAAACACCACTACCATGTCGATCTCCTGAGTTCTCACGAACGAAGGAATACAGGAGCCAAGTATCCTGCAACTACGAGGCTGGACCGAGGAATCGCTGGTGACCCGCTGAAGGAATCCTCCTTTGCACTGCTGTCGTCCGGAGAGCCCCTGTCCTCCTTTGATCGAACCAGAAGGCCTGTACTGGTGCTTCGACCTTTGGAATAGCAGGAACAGCTATTCCCGGCATCTTCAACCATCTCCTGCCAAGTAAGCCTTCGGAAGCGTCTCTGGGCCATCCAGTTGACTGACCAGCTTACCAAGGAGTTTGGCTCTGCAACCGCCGCCAGGTTGTGTTGTATTGCGAGTCCTTGTCCCTCTCCCACGCTTCGTACGCTTGGCGTTCCCAGGTCTGAAGGGAGGAGGGTTCATTTGGCTCGAATACACACGGCCGCTCCGTTGTCCTGTGCGGCAACAAAACTGTGCCGGTTTCGTCGATTGGGACGTCTTTTTGCTCTACACGACTACTAAGTGTTCCCTGCTCTTCTGAACCTGCCAGCTGCTGAAACTATCGTGGAGAAGCCTGGGTCTGCTTGCTTCGGGGACCGGTGAGTAGTATATCTAGGATCTGGTCGCCCTCCTGCAGTATCCCATTGCTTTTCCCTGCTGTGTAAAAACAGCACCCTTTTGCCGCGCTCGCGCTCTGCTTCTGCCTGCTGTGGAGGCTGCGCTTGAGTTGCGGAACCTGTTCTCCTTCTGCTGTGCACTAACCCGAACTGCCTGACTTCCTCCGAAGAGCTTCCCCTTTTGCCCGTTGGCACCGGCGTGGCAGGTACTTTGAGCACAAGGCTCCACTCTTCGCAGGGCTCGGACTTCCATCTAGTTAGGTGCCTATGAAGGCGAACTGAGTCGAAAGCATTATCGCACTGCCTGTTTTCCTTCCCTGGCAGGTGGACTACATATTTCGTGCTTTAAACGCTTGCGACTGTGTATTTGTATATATATTGTGTTGATATGGTATGTGTTGGTTTAATATTGTGATATTGTGATTTTCTCGCTACGGTCATTATTTTAAAGGCCTTAAAATAAATGTGTATCTATTTTTGATATAACAACTGTTTGGAGTAGTTTGTAAGCGCTCTTGCTTTGTGTGCTCACTGCGGGCTTTCAGTCACCCTCACCCCTCTTGAGACCTAGTCTTGACCGCCGCGATCGCTACCTTGATTGGTCTGGCTTGTCCAGAGGTTACCCTGTTCCAAGTAATTAGGTTGGCCTTCTGAACTTCTGCGCCACCAGGACAGAGTTCAGAAATCCGTCTTAACATCAGTTGTCACTGTTTTGAGGTACACCTTATTCGTTGTTTTTTAAAATTTTGTTTTCTACTCTTTCTCCTCCTCTTTTACTTGCAGCTATTCTTGCTCCGTCATTAGTTTGTCCAGAAAGTTTATTCCAGCACAAGAAAAACGTTGATTCCTTCATAGTATAAATTATTCCCACCATTCTACGTTTGATTTGACTTTGAACGGTGTCATGTAACTATAGAGACATCTTGTTCTTTCAGCTGCAACTGCAGTACATTCAAGTAATAGGTGTCTTGTGGATTCTGCACAATCGAATTTGTCACAGGATCTACATGACCCCTCATGTATTCCTTGTTTACCTGTGTTATGCTTAAATTCATTTGTTGGATATACTCCATGTCTGATTTGCATCATCCTCTCTCTTAGATGTTTAGAAGGGAATTTCATGAGATACTGCGGCACAGTGTCTCTTTTTCGATGTTCATTGGCAGCATGTCTTTGTGACTTGAAGGAAAGTTTTGCTTCCCGTGTGAGTATTCAATCTTGTGTCTTTAATTTTTCCTTCACTCTGTCCGGATTCATTTATAGTTCTTAACGATGAGTCCATATCGAGTAATTGTTTGTTCCTTTCGTCTGTCCAGGTGTTGAGCAGTACAGCACTCTTTCCTGATTCTTGTGTTGATATAATGTTATACCCAACCACTGGATTCTCCAGAGAGATCTTTCTTAAAAAGGCTAGTGATTTCCTTTTTGTTGTAGAATACAGTGATTGAAGCCCCAATTCTGCTCTTAGAGCATTTATATGAGTACAACTTGGAAGATTCAAAATTGGTTTCCAAAATTTTGCTTCAAGTTTTGACCAAATTCTCCACGAGAGATTCAATCCTGCCTCACCACCGTAGGTTAAAATGGGAATCACTTTTTGCAAACAAAACGAGCGGACTGGAAGTAAGGAGAACTTGCCGAATCTTCCATTCAAGATATTTCCTTGGGAACATAACATTCTTACTTTTGAGAAGAGTTCAACTCCGCAGTTTTTTTCTGCAATTGATTGATTGATTCTTACTCCCAAGTATCGTATCTCTTTCACTTTCTCTAAGTTTTCTTCTCCAATTCTCCAGTTGAATCTCTTTTCGCTGTTTGTTTTGTTTCTCCAATGGTTAGGATTTTTGATTTATTTGTACTTATGACTAAGTTGTTTAACTCCATGTAGGTCTGTAATTTACTAAATAGTCGTTGAAGGCCGATTTGGGTTTGGTCTATCAGAATGATATCGTCTACATAGCATATCATCGATATCTCATGATTGTTGATTTTGGGGAGGAAGTGTCTTGTGTCTCTTAGGGCCAGTAAGAGAGCCCCACCTTCCCAATCCATGGTGGCCATCTTGGAACAGTATTTATTTTCCATGAACTGGGCGCCTTGAGGCGTCCCGTTCAAGGAAAGAAAATCTTTCAAATTAGCTCCGTTCCAGCCCATGGAACGGGTGCTAATAGCATTAAGTATCCATTCCACAGTCTATATCGAGGGGTAACGTCCCAGGTCCCCCCGGTATAGACCGTGGAACGGGCACTTAACGCCATAGTATGCAACAACTGTAACTTCAAAATGAGATGCAACAATAGCTTTGTGCCTAGTACATATAAGCAATTATACTTTACATGTCTTCTAGATAATTACTAATGAAACTCCCAGCCACAGATTTAATGCCAACTAGGTATATCGCTGTAGCACAAGTGGAGCCAAAACTAGCTCCTGGTAGCTGTTGGTGTGAAGCTAAAAAGGCTTTGTTCCGTTAGGCCTTTTCAAGGAGCTAAATAGCTCCCAGTGACCTTGAACCCTGTACCAGAATGCAAATCAACATGGGTCTAAAAAAATGTCTGCGTACAAAATGTCTTTTCAAAATGTAATATAACGATAATGTGTGTGAAGTTAACCTAGTTGTGTTTCCTTGTAATTCTTCATCAATGATGTGAGGGAAACTTGACACTCTACAAAATATAACAAATGTGTTTTAGTGTGGAAAAAGAACACAAGAAAGTAACACTTTTATGTGTGTTGTTTGTTTGTTTATTTGTATTGCGCACCAGTTACAAGAATATGCACATCTTAGGTTACGAGTTTGCATAGATACAATACATATTTACATAGATACATTGCACAAACTTAGGTTACAGATTTACAGGGGTACAGTACATAGGTGGCTAATAACAGGAAGGCATAGGGGATGAATACATCTCTTACAACAATACAATAAATTACAATTCTTTCAAAAGGCCGCATAAGAGGCAATACTATATTACCTCGTGGTAGTAGCATAGGACAGGTTATCTCTAGTTGGTGATAGTGGCCGCAGTCTGAGAGTTGTGCCATTCTAAAGATTTAAGCCAGGTGATAGAGTTAGATCTAAAGTTCAAGTAAGTTCAAGTAAGACTGGTCTTCTCAGAGTGAGGGAGGCATGGCATTCGAAAGCTGGCCCGCTTTGACGGGAAAGCTGCTGCCTCCAACCTTAGATAATTTACATCTGGGGATAGAGAGGCAATTTAGGTTAACTGATCTGGCGGGTCTTGAGGATGTCCCCCTGTGGAATCTATCAGAGATGTAGCTAGGAACTGCGTTGTTGTTGTTCAGTGATTTGTGGATGAGCGACACAGTTTTTAACTGGATTTTGCTGTTCGTTGGAAGCCAGTTATTTTGTTGCCTAATTTCCGAAATGTGCTCTCTTCTGGCTACTCCCAGGTCTGCTCTAAGGGCGTTGTTTTGGAGAGTTTGAATTCTCCTAATGATAGATTTGTTGGAACCTATGTAAAGAGCGTTACAGTAATCTAACCGGGACAGAATCAGGGCTCTAGCCAGGATAATGCAGCTATTGTTGGAGAGAAAGGGTTTGCCCATTCTAATAAGTTTACAGGTATACGCAGTGGTGGAGGCCAATGTGCTAACTTGTTTGGTGAAGGACAGGGTGGAGTCGAGGTAGAATCCTAGAGTTTTTACCTCCTTGGCCACTTTAATGAGGTTGCCATCAATTATGAAGGAGGGGTATTCAATGTCTAGTTTTTGAAGGTTGGAGGGGGTGCCAAAGATGATAAGTTCTGTTTTATCATCATTCAGGAATAGACTGTGTGTAGCCATCCATGCCTGGATGATGAGGTACACTCTATTCACCAAGGCCAAATCCTTGCTGTAATCCCCTGAACGTGGGAGGAGAATCTGAGTATCACCTGCATAATTAGTGTCGGTGATACCAAGATGGTCCAGATCATCAAAAAGGGGCTTAGTGAATATGCTGTACAGAATAGAAAAAGGCAAATAAATGGTGCTTTGTGCCTGCTTTCAGAATATTAATGACCCTTTTGCATTTCTTATCACCTCAAATGCCTCATCCAAAACAGTGGTTACCTAAATGAGTCATCACTTATGAATGGCTTCTACTTTAAGGGCTCCCCCATAACAAAGAGGGTGCTAAAAGGTACGTATTTGTGAGGCCCCACTGGGAACTGTTATGCAACATCTGCTGGACTGCTCAGGAGGTTGGGTGTGGTAAGTGGGTATTTGCCTCCAGAACATCAGAAAGGTTTAGGAGGTGATACAGCACAGCCTCGCTGGGGCATGCAGAACAACCTCAGACCTGCAACAGTGAAGACCTTTTATAATTCAAGCTGTATCAATTGGTATGCTGGTGTATACACTTGGTACACATGACACAAGGACTCCCACGAGCACAGTGCACTAGGAGATGAGACAGACTACCCAAGCCATGGGCAGGCCCTGGGTGTGCTTGTGAACGACAGTGAGTGTATGTATATGCTGTACTAGTGCGTGTTGAATGAACAAGTGCGTGTTGTTTGTGTTTGTGCGGTTGAAAGAGCAAGTGAATGCTGTATGTGTGTACGCTTGTGTTTTTGTGATGCCTATGGTACGCTGATACTGGGTTTGTGGAATTTGGCATCCCCTCTCTGGATACATATTTCTGCTGTGTGTCATGGCACTTACCGGGTCTGGGAGGGTGAGGTCATCGGCTCTATCGTGCAGGATTTACCTTCGATGGTGCTTTGGACGGGCTCCTCCAGTCCAGGTTCCTGGCTCCCTGGGTGCCGCCATGATCGCGGGCCTTCGCATGCTCGGGCGTTCATGCCTGGCCCTCCGCACATGCGCAGTCCGCTTGGATACAGAGGCCTGCGTTCCAAGCCTCGCTTTGGATCCTGCCCTATATCTGCATTCCAATGGCAGGGAATCACTGCGTCTCAATGCAGTCAGTTCCCTGATCGTATCCCTCGCTCCGGCTCAGACATGGATGAGGTCCACGAACTCTGGGAAGAACTCTGGGCCCTCTGCCTCAAGGTGACCGCCCTACATAAAGAAAATATATCTCTGCCACAAATGGTGGGTCAAGGGGTAGGTGCAGCCCCTTAGGCTGAAAACACCATGGCACACACTTCCCCCTTGAGGTTTGATGGCAACCCTCGTTGAGTGGCTGAGTTCTGCAATCACTGCAAGATACATTTTCTCTTCTGGCCCATTCATTTTAATCTGGACAAAGCCAAGATCGGCTATATCGCAGGTAATCTAACTGGGAACGCACTTTCTTGGGCTGCTCCACAGGTTTCCTCTGACAGTTCCATACTGAAGGGTTTTGTAGCCTTCGAAAAGGCATTGTTGGACGTCTTCAAGTCGCCAAACCTGCCTTTTGTTGCTCAGAACCAGCTGATGGAAATCCGACATTGCTCCGGCGACATCATAGGCTATATCAGCCGATTCAGACAGTTGACAACTGATTCACAATGGCCTGAAATAACACAAAAGACCTTGTTTCGTCGTGGTCTGCAAGAGGAATATGTCATGATGCCTACCCCCGGGCATCCGGATCGAGTCCATCAGCCCCGGGAGCAGGCATCCAGATACTTGTTAAAACCCCAGCAGCCCTGGCTGGGGCCTGTTTGGGTTCAGTCCGGGCGCCTTAGGCGCCAGGCTCATCTTAGAAATCAGTCCTGGCGCCATAGGCGCCAGGCTCATAGACATTACTTACCTCATGCATACCATGCTGCAAATGAATCCAAGCCAACGTGAGGCCTGGATGGGACTATTTATTACAGGGACTATTTTTTACTCAGGTGTGGTTCTGGGGAACTTCTTACCTGGAACTACTTTGGAGGCTATTTAAACCACGCCCGAACAGCAGCACACGCTTCGCATTATTCTGCATCCTGCAGCGTAACGCTCACCGTGCCTGCAAGTCAGCATCCAGTCTCCTGCCAAGCCCGCCTCGAATCCAGAGCTCCTAGAAAAAGGGGAAAGAAGGAGAAAAGGTTAGATCACGGACATTATTTTAATTCCTTACCTGATTCTGATCCAGCACGTCTCCGAGCCTGGAAAGGACATTATTCCAGCATGCGTCGCATCACCAGCAGCAGCGCCACGTCATACTCACCAGTCCACAGCATCTTTCGACTCAGCGCTGCCTCCATCATTTTCTTCGTTGAACTCCAGCACCTGGGGGAAAACAAAAGAAATAACAAGGTGAGCCAAGAGAGCCGACAAATACAATCTCTTACCACCATAGGCTTACCTGAGTTACCACCGGAGGCATTACCCTTTAATACACCTCATCTTCCTATGCCGCACCTATAAAGGGAGAGAAAACAACAAGTTAAACTCATGCAACTTTTACCGGACAGTGTTGGGTAATACAGACTCTTACCTGAACGCCATCAGCTGCCTCCAGGCAATATTCTTTTGGACCAGCTGCAATTCAACAAGGGAATGGAACAAGAGTGAACATCGGACATATTGCACTCTTTGAACTTTATAAACCCTGGAGTCAATATTCCTCCGGAACTCCTCTAGCACCTTCAAACCAGTCAAATAACTGGTATCTATGCGCCCCTGCATGCCACGCAGGATGGAGAGCTCATCATTTAAAAACATAAGGTGAGGTTACAAAAGGGGATATCGGAGGTGACAAGTGGGGAGAACGAGAACAGAGGGAGGGGGCCATCACTAAAATCCACCGGTGGCTAAATCCCTTTCTCCACTTGCAGGAGAATACTTCTACGGGTCAACCAGACGAGATTAGGCGGGCCAGTCCAGACAGTCATCTCTGCACTACGCATCACGTTGGTGGAGACAGCAGCTGTCCGGGTCCGATCGACGCCCCTGTGGGAACCAGGTGAGCGTAACAGAAAATAAGGATGAGCTGTTGCATATTTCGGAACCTGATTCTCTCCAAGCGCCAGTGGACGAAGTACTACGCATCGACCATAAGCTGACGGAGGGTTCATAGTCATAAAATCGAATGACATAATGTCGAAAAAAATAATTCGAATTTCTATTTTTCCTTGTATTTGTTTGAAATGGGGGGGTTCCCTCCCAACCCCTCCCTTTTTTTAACCCCTTTTTTCTAATCGCGATAGCCCAAAAAAACATAAATAAAAAAATAACAAATTCGAAAAAAAACATTTAGACAATTTTATTTTCGACATTATGACTGTCGACATTATGTTTTCGACTTTATGACTGCACACCCTGACGGAGAGAAGAGGTGAAATACTCTGAAATGAGAGATACCATCTCGGGCCTTCTGTGGCACCATCGGGTCCGCCAGGTCCTACGGATCTGGGTCCAGAACCTATGCAGCTGGGGGCAGTTAGGGGTCCTTTGTCAGAGACTGAAAAGAAGCAAAGACAAACCCATCGTTTGTGCCTATATTGTGTAACCGCAGGTCACTATTTGGGGTCTTGCCCATTACGTCCCCCAAGGAAGTCGGAAAACTGACAGGCCTGTCGTGTATGGAGAAGGCAACGACATGCCCTTCTTCTGTTCCAGTCCTTCCACCCATGCAGACCGTGGCTTTGTTGGGCTTGGAAATTAGGATTGCATGGCAAAACAAGAGCGTAAACACATTGGCACTGTGGGATTGCGGTGCTTCTAGCCATTACATTGATGCTGCTTTCTTTGCCAGCGACATTGGCATTCCTCTCAGGCACAAGGAACATGATACAGTAGTAGAAGTCATTGATGGGACACATCTCTCCTCCGGTCCCGTTTACCAGCATACAGGAAGGTTGCATTTAAGGGTCAATGAACATCAAGAGCATATTTCCTTGGATGTCATAAAATCTCCCTCCTACCCAGTTCTGCTAGGTCTCCCTTGGTTGTCGTACCACAACCCTCATATCAATTGGGAAACACTGACTTTGATGTCAAATGCTTCTGCTCAGGTGCTTCTCAGACAGTCTCTGATGCTTTTCCTTCATTTTCTCAAAACATGCACATTCGTCTCTGTTCTATCCAGCCAGTTCCTCAGCAGGAGTATTCAGATTTTCTCAGAGTGTTTGCTGAACCTGGAGAAATCCATCTAACGCCTCATAGGCATTATGATTGTTCCATCAACCTGTTGCCCCATGCCGTCATTCCCCATGGGAAGATCTACTCACTGGCACCATCCGAGAAGAAGGTCCTGCGATGTTAAATCGAGGATTGTCTCAAGAAGGGTTAAATCATACCATCCAAATCCCCTGCAGGCTTTCCATTATTCTTTGTACAGAAGAAAGAAGGAACCCGCCGTCCGTGTATTGACTATCATCGGTTGAATGACATGACATGCAAGTACAGGATTGTAAACAACCACACGATCTGAAGTCGTTGCAGCGATTCCTAGGCTTTGCCAACTTCTATCATTGGTTTATACCTCACTTCTCGCACCTGAAGGCAGTATTGTCTCGCTTGACCAGTGACAAGATACCCTTCCTCTGGAATTCTCAGGTAGATGCAGCTTTCCTGGAACTCAAGAAGGCCTTTATGTCAGGACCCATCTTCCCCCAAGCGAACGGAATTATGCGGTAATTGAGAAGGAACTGCTGGACATTAAAGCTGCATTCAAGGAATGGAGACATAGTCTATTAGCGGGAAGATTTCCTGTGGAGGAACACACTGATCACAGAAATCTACAGTTCCTACACTCACTGCAGTGTCGGACCTCCCAACAGGCTTGTTGGGCCTTATTCTTCTCTCATTATGATTCTGTGGTGACGTACATATCCTGTGCCTAGAATCTAAAGGCAGATGCACTTTCATGTTCCCCAGAGAACGACATTGAAAGATCTCATGTTGGTATCCTGCTGATAGCCCTCAAGCATTTTCCACCACATCTACAGTCCCTCTTGATAGAAACCCAGTCGGATCCAGCCATGCCGGGGCTTTTATGTCAACCTCATGTATGTGAATCTGACAGACTATTGTTCTTTCAGGATCGTTTATACATCCCCACTGTCAGTTTACAGACGTCGATATTACAAGGCTTCCACGATTTCATCGCCAGCGGCCATGCCAGAGTCAAAGCCACTCAACAGTTGATCACCCAGCAGTTTTGGTGGCCGGGATAGGACAGTCAGGTAAAACAATCCGTGGATTCCTGCTCTGTTTGCACTCAAGTCAAGACCCCATGCAAAAGACCTTTGATTCTCCTGCAGCCTACCGAAATACCACCTTACCCGTGGCATACCATCACCACCTACTTTATCTCCGAACTGCCTCCCTCTAAGGGGTACACCTGTATCATGGTGGTTGGGGATTGTTTAACCAAAATGGCTGGTTTCATTCAATTTCCGTAGATTCCCACTGATCTCCAGATGGCACGCAGCTTCCTTCATGAGGTCTATCGTCTTCATGGTCTCCCAGAGAAGATACTGTCAGACCGGGGTTCTCAGTTCATCTCGTCATTTTGGAACCAGTTGTGTCACCACTTAGACGTTCAGCGGGCACTGAGCTCAGGGTATCACCCCCAGACCAACAGACAGACTGAACAAACAAATCAAACGCTGGAGCAGTACCTACGGTGCTATGCTAATGCTGCACAAGACAACTGGCTAGACCATTTGGACACAGCTGAAGTGGTTTACAACAACTCTATCCATTTAGCCGCTGGTCTTAGTCCTTTTGTTTGTTCCTTTGAATTACATCCCAAGTTGCTGCCCTTCCGTCCGGTGTTACCCAGTGCTGTCCTGTCTGCCGATGAAATGGTGATCACCATACGTGACCAACACAAGTTGGCAGCTGGTACTTTAGCAGAGGCACAAGAGCGCATGAAAGCACAGGCTGACAAGAGAGGTACCCCTGAACCCACGCTCCAGGTTGGAGAATGGTATGGTTATCTCAAAGAACCTACTGTAAAGGACCGGAGGGGGGTGTCTGTACTCCTGCTCTCTATATGGCAGAGGAGAGGCACAGAGGACCCCAGCCAAGATTCTTTTTGCGGTAGCAATGGACGAGCAATCAAAGGCTTCAGCACTCAGGAGGTGATGCGGGCTGGTTCTTAAGTACAGTGTGGTCCGCAAGCACCCACAAAGGAATGTCCACACACTATGTTAGTGAAAACAAAGCTCTTTATATAATTAAGTTTCACGTTAGGTACACCATCACAATAATACACTTTGTACGCTGGTAATACAATAATGGCAAATACATACAAGTCTACGTAGTACCACTCTTAACTATCGATTCCCTTGAAATGCATCAACTGCTAACAGTTCAAATGGCATACAAATCAGATTGTAAGATGAATACACAATAGACACGGAAAGAACGAAAGCTTAAATCAATCAATGGCAGAATAGTGACTCCCGTTACCTAGAGACAGTTCTGTGCGAAGATTTCCCCAACTGGGCAACCTGTAAATAAAGCATATTTGACAAGCCCAGTCCAGATATGCTTAATATAGTCTCGGGTCTTTCTCATAGTTCTGCAACCCCAATGTACCTGGTGTTGTAGAGTTCTTAGTCGGGGAATCGACAGGCCCTTCTTGAGTGCACTTTCTTTAAGGCAGGAGCCACGGGTCGTGCAACTTCGGGGATGAAGAAAAGGTGAACGTTGTCATTGAGGCAGCAGCTTTGGTCCTTGCGGATCTCGTTGACAATTGGTCGAAAATGTCCTGCAACAGATGAGGCATGCGGTGCACCTCGAGGACGATAGTTTGCCGCCGCAAAGGCATTGAGTCGTCGGCGTCTGCGATCGGGACGTGACCACAGCTGGTGTCTGGATCTTCTCTGGCTTCTTTGAGGTCTTCGGGTGGTGTGAAACCCAAAGGCAGATTCTCCTCAGTCGTCGATGACCTTGACTTACTGCGGCAGAAGGGAAGTAGTCGACGGTGACGAGCAAGGGAGTCCTGGATTCAAAATGTTCTTAGGCAATAGAGCACAGTGGCTCCGGATGACGATAAAAGTGGAGCCTCGGTCGACAGTGGACGGATGTCCGGACGCTTCTCTTCGTTCTCGTCGGCGGTCCCCGTCTCCGGTTGACAGTCTTTCGTAGGATGGCTTCCAGGGCACTTCGGTGAAGGTTAGCAGTGCACGATGGTCCCACGTAACTCGGGAAGAGGTCTCCTTACCAGATCCTCTCTTGGATCAGTTCTGGGAGACACATCAGCTTTCAGATCGATGAAGTAGAGCAACAGCAATTCTTCTCTTCCAGCAGGTCTTCAAGATTAAGCATCAGGTTCAACTTCAGCTTCTGAACGATTTCTAGCAGTGAGAGGTCCCCGGATATACTATTCAGTCTCTCATTCACTCTGCTGGGTCACACTCAGGCAACCAAGCACTCAGAAGGGCATTCATGCAGGTAGACAGCCAATCCGGCTCGCAGTGCATTCAGGCCATTCACTTCTCTCCAGACACTCACAACAAGTAACGTGTATTGGGACAAGTAACCAGCCATGCAACACTCCACACTGCATTCATACAAGTATCGGGCAGGGCTGTCTCAGTCTTTGTGTCACATACCAGATACTAGACATCCACAACAAGAAATGCGTATTCATCACACACTCCTTTCAGCCAGGTTCCGACCCCACAGGCGTACCCACAACAGTAATTTGGAAGGCTCCAGCCGGTCTGGCATGGACTTCCCCACACTACCAAATATGGAACTTCCACCCAACAGCCAGTCAGGGGAATGGACAGAGTCAGGGCTTCCCGGGACTTTGGGAAATAAGGTAACAGGCGATGGAGAGCGAAAGGCCACGGGGGCCATCTTGTCTCCATCAGGAATCCACTGATTCCAATGACAGGGCCTGGGCATCCCAAAAAGGAGGATACTGTCACCACCATGGTTCCCTGCCCCAACTCTACTGCACTAGTGTCAAAGCAGGCATACACACAAAGGCTTCTTAAACACAGGGGGCCCTGGATTGAGTCACAAGCGGGGGCAAGGTGGGTGCAGGCATGGTGTGATTGGTGCCATGCACCTATTGAAAGCAGTGTTTTCATGGGTTAGTGGAGAACCAGGGGTTAATGAGAGACAATTTTTTAACCTCAGAGCAGCCATTCTTGCTATCATCTCTGGGTTCCCCTAACATGGAGGCATCCTCTGCAGCAGGCCAGTCTTTTGGGGCGTGGCTGGGTGTGGCTGACTATTTAAGGCCCCACCCAGGCCCAGCTCCTTTGCTTCACGTCGTTTCTGTCAATGCAGCGTGACGCTCCCGGCACCGATCCTGCAAAAAGAAGAGCATATCAGCTTAAAGACATTCCCGATCACGGACCTACGACCCCAGCCCTGCTTACCTGTTTGACTCCTGATCGTCTCAACAGCGACGTCCAGGTTCACGCATTCCGATCCGATAGTCTGCAGCAGCTTCCAGTCATCTTCACACCGCGTTTCTGGTTTCTTCACAGCTTCTAGGAGGAAAACAAGAAAGAGGTTAGTGCGGAAGGAAAACCGCGGCTACATAGCGGTTCTAGGACATTGTAAAGCGCACCAAAGACATTACAAGGCGCTCTAAGCCAACAAGAACATTCATAAAGCGCTTTAGTAAGGAGGGCAATAGAACATTATAAAGCGCTCGAATCAAGGACATTATAAGGCGCTCGAACCAAAGACATTATAAAGCGCTATCAAAACAACAAGAGCATTAGCAAAGCGCTACAAAAGCGGCTAGAACATTGAAAGGCAAGGCAAAAAGCCGCCTTTGACTTAGCACGCCAAGAATAAGAGCACTGAGGCCAATTAAGGCAATCAAAGGCACAGTCAAGGCCGCAGCACTTAAGCACACGCACAAGAAGTATTGCCACGTGTGCATACCAACCTAAGGAACACGCACGCAAAAATGTACTCGCCACAGCAGGCCTGGGCGGTACTACAAAAACCAGTGACGCAACTGGCACATCAAAAGTGCCCCCGTTAAGAGTAACAGGATGGTGAGCTCCATATATTCCTAAAGCAGGTGAGAGAAAGGGCACCCGAGGTACGGGGGTTGGGAGGTACAGGGTGGATTGGTGATTCATTCATACACATCCCATTGTTAACATCCTGATGCATTCCCTTTCATAAAACACACCCTAGAAGTTCAGCCCTACCGGTGCATCCGAGAAGAGGTTCCCAGGTGCCCCTGCAGAGCCAAGGTGAGCGTTACAGGATGTGAAGCCCACTTCTGAACCTCTGCCCGGGCATCATGGAAACCTCGGACACAGACCAAATAGCTCAATTGCTAGGGGAACTCCGAGTGGAGGTACACACTGGCCGACAGGAGGCCAGTGCTCTACGGCGTGAATTAGGGGTGAACAAAAACCGTACCGAGGAGCTGGCTAGACAGCTTCTTGCGAGCCAGGCAAGTCAGTCCCCATTACCAAGGAGCCAGCTTCAGCCTCCTGTACAAGTCGTGCTACCTGGTTCTGTTCCTTTAGCCCCGCTAGAACGGTTCCTATGTGAAAACAAAATCAAAATATCGAGGCTGAGTACCCCAAAAGGAAATACACCGAACACGGGTTACAAAGGAACATACAAAGTACTTTATTTTACACTGAATCCAGTTACAAAAACAGGGCAAAATCAGATATCTATCGGACCTCAGTACAACACAACGAACTCCAGCGTGGTTCAATGTGTTCAGTGAGAGACGCTGTACATTAGAATGCATTGGCTTTTATCCTTTTTGTGAGCACGATGTCCAGCCCCACTTCGGGTTAATATTCCACTAATACATCACCGATCTAGGGTTCATGCCGAGTCTCGAACATCCGCATATAACTTGTTTGCTTTTAATACATATATCAACAAGCCTATATGGCAACTGTGTATTCTGGGATTTTTCATGTAAGTCTTCTTAAACATTAATATAATGTGGTTTAAACAAGTTTTCTACGTTCAGTATTTGAATACATTGTCTTTATAGTATACTCGTGGATTAGTTTAATTACACGAGTAATCACTTACACACAGGTCAACGAAGGACAAGGCCTCAGTTCACGACCTCAACGCATGGCATGCAGGCAAGTAACATATTAGCTATGTACAGAGGTCAGGACGGCCATGTTGTATTTTTGGAATGACATCGTCCACCATTTTAACTCACAGGGTGACTTTACAAAGCAAATTTAAGATGGTGGATTGATCTAAAGGTCAGGACCTTGCAACACGGATTCTTTTGCAAGCGACTTTCGAGCAGCTTGGCGTAGGCCAATATACAAATATTTATTGCAATAGGAGGCACAATATAATTTCTCTTTTGACAAACCCTCCTTTTGGCCTATGCCAAGTGCTAAAACTACTTTGGATCTCCTTGCAAATAACTCCATGCATCATCGTCCATGCACCCTGAATCACTGTCGGAAATATCTATTGCCATTAGGTCATTCGCTAAAACTTCTGTCAACACATATTCTTTGGAAGTTTTATCTGGGGCATACACTTCATGTCCTATCGAACCTATCGCTTGTGCGCAACATCCCCCTAGCATCGAACACATACCAGGTATACACTGAATACAGCAACAAAGAAACAACAGGATTCCCAAAATAATCAGCAAGACCGAAAGTACCTTCCAACCCCAAGATCGCAAGAAGTCCCAGAACCAAGCGCTAAGATCCCAGTTTCCCTCGGGAACATGCACTTCTGAACTAAGGACATGCAGATTCTGTATTGCCTTGAAGATGGTTGGGGAGGAATCTGGTTCGAAAACACAGCAAGCGAACCCCACTAATTTAAACACAACACCACGTTCAGCCAGAATGACATCTAATGCCATCCGGTTTTGAAGTGCTACTAGCCTTATCGCCTTCTGTTCTAACGTCATATTATAGAGTATGTCCGTGGTCCGGTTGATGGTTCTCGCCAGTACTCTCGCTAGTTTTCTGATATCTTCTGAATTCGCTATCTGCCCCCAAAATGGCACAACTGATTTTGCTATATCTTCCAAGGTTTGTGCTGGGGTGTCCCTTTTCACGTCCCGCCGTGGACGAGCCTTTGAAACTTCTTTTGTACTAGCTACAAACACCCCAGGTAACAGGATCCCTAAATAACAGGTTCCCTGCCAATCCCTGGGCAACCATGGGAATGCTACATTACCGCAGACAAAGTAGACAGGTTCGCCTACATACAAAGGTCTGTTTTCCCCAGTCAAATTTGCAACTTTGGCACAACCTAGAAAATCTCCCATTGACTGAGTTCCATTCCTCTGTATGCAAAAAGAAACTGAATCAGGGCTATGATTAACAGTGTAAGAAGGATTGCCTATTGGAGCCATCTTAAAGAAAATCAAAGATTGGAAAGGACGAGACACTTTATCAGAAGGCCTAATAGAAGCAACGTTAGATTTACTCCTGTTTGCGAAAAGCGAGCATCCCAGGGAGTCAAAACATGTTTCTCAAAACTATTCAAATTGGTGCCATCAAAGTTCCCTGAGATGCTATCATTCCAATGGCCAAAGAACAGTGCTCTAAGAGAGGCATAACAAGCAGTTGTCAGAGGTAAAGGATGAATGTACCAACCTAACCCCTTATCCCCGTGTTGCGGTAAATGTGAGCAGATCCAACAGTTAGGCTTATTGTGGTACCTTTGTCTATGCTGAGAGTCCCTAGGGGACAGAGTATGCAAATGTACAAAGGGAGTAGGAACAATAGGTATACTTTCAGTAGGTAACAAAAGTTCTAAAGAATAAGTTTCCTCAAGGTACCACAATCCTAAGGCAGCGACTATTAGAAACTCAAATATCATTATAAAAATACAGCAATACATTTTCGGGGCCCAGGCGTTTTGTTCATCGTCCCGGTTGGTCACCCCCTTATTTACAAGTCCCATACGAGCGGTAGCGGTAGCAGGCATAGTAGTCTTCAGACGGATACCCCAATGTTCGTTGCTGGCGACCTCCCGGTCGAGTGACTTCTTAGTCCTTCCACAACCCTAACCAACAGAATCCCCTTTCTCAAATTAGGGCAAAAACAAGCCCTCGATGATCCTTTTCTTCTTCAAAGGCACAGCCGAACCGTGCCGTGAGTCTAACAGATGCACAGCAAAATCGTGCAGTGAGTCTATCAAATGCACAGCAAAACCGTGCCGTAAGTCTATTTTCTTGGAGGTAGATTGTACCTTACTTTTCCCGGTACTGATTGATCCGGAAACAATATGTCGTCACTTCCTGGTGGAAGCAACGTGTCAGAGGCAGGTAAAGATGCCGAATTTGAAATAGCAGTTTCTGGATGCAAAACCTTTGGAGAGTGTGGAGACAAAATGGCAGCTTCCCCAAGCCTCACGGGCTCAGAGAGATTCTCTGACACACTCTCGGTGCTACTTACTGCTTTGGGATTGCTGGTTGCAGTATCAGCGAGGGGTTCTGTTTCTTCTGTAATGTGTGGCACAGGGTGAGGAAGTTTCTTGATGTGGGATGCGTGGATCCAGTTCTTTCTCCCAGAGACTGGCACCGCTGTTTGGGTGACCAACAGGACTTGGAACGGCCCACGCCAGCGAGACGCAAGGCAGGAAGAGCGCTCGAATGCCTTGACGAGCACCCAGCATCCAGGCCGTATGCTGTGGCCCGGGCCCTCGCATCGCACAGGTAAAGCTTCTCATACCTGGTGATAAATCAAATACAGCTTTTTAGTCAACTGGCTGCAATAATCTGAAAGTAATACATTTTCAACATTTCTCAATGAATTGCATTCAGGAAGGTTCCAAATATTAGCAGGTCTCCCCATTACCACCTCAAATGGAGAGAGCCCAGTCTTAGTTTGAGGGGTTGTACGCATGGATAATAACACGATCGGTAAAGCGTCCGGCCATTTTAGTTTGGTGCCGGCACATGTCTTAGCTAGCTTGTTCTTCATGATACCGTTGTGTCTTTCTACTAGTCCGGCGCTCTGAACATGTCTGGCCGAATGGAACCGTTTGTCAATTTGTAATGCCGCACATATCTGCAGAATTACAGCAGAGACAAAATGTGGACCATTGTCCGACCAGATAACTCTTGGTAGCCCGAACCGCGAGAAGTATTACCTTAACATAGTTTTTGCAGTAGTCATGGCTGTAGCATCTTTAACAGGGAAAGCCTCAACCCATTTACTAAAAGCACAGATAACCACCAGCACATATTTATTATTGTCACATTGTTCCATTTCAATAAAGTCAAAGTGGATAACTTCGAAGGGGAGAGAGGGTGGCCCAGAACTTCCACCTTGGAATTACTGTCCCCTTTCCCACATTGTGTTGTAGGCAAATCATGCAATCCTGGACGTAGCGCTGGGCAATTTTCGAAATTTTATCATTTACCCAAACTTTCTCTAACATTTTTGTCATCTTCTGGGCACATACATGTGTAGGACCATGGGCCATGATGACCATCATCATTACATACGCGTCTGGGAGTAGCCATTTCCCTTCCGCTATATCCACCCAACACCTGTCATCATCAAGTTTCCCCAAGCCTTCAGCCCACCTTTTGGATTCTTCTAACGTGGCATCAGCTTGGATATCCCGTACAGACCCAACACCCTCAACCATTGCATAAGCATTTACAGTCTCCCTCGAAACATACATCTCCGTAAGGAGATCGGTAGCAGTTTGTCTAGCTATTTGATCAGCGAAAGCATTCCCTTTCCCTATATCATCTGTAACCTTTCGATGTGCTGCACATTTCATAACTGCTAACTGAGTAGGGAGCGTAAGCGCTGAGACTAGTTGTACTATTAGGGAGCCATGTTGGATTTTGGTGCCATGTGAAGTTAGGAACCCTCTCTCTGACCAAAGTCTCCCAAAGTTGTGAACCACCCCAAAGGCATACTGATTATCAGTATGTATATTTACTGCAAGCCCTTTGGAAAGTTCACAAGCTCGGGTCAATGCTATAATCTCTGCGGCCTGCGCAGAATTATGTGCGATTCTCTTAGTTTCCACAACAGTGCTTAATGTAGTGATTGCATAAGCAGCTGTGGATGCACCATCCGGAAGTTTGAAGCAAGAGCCATCATAGAACAGCTCTCCTTGCGGATTATCCAAAGGAGTGTCTTTCAAATCAATTCTACCCTTTGTCTCTTGTTTGGTCGTATACAGGCAGTCATGTGACTCTTCATCGCCGCAAGTAGTATCTTGCGGGAAAGGTAGGAGTTCAGCCGGATTAAGAACACAACACCTCTTAATTTGAATGTGAGGAACAAACAAGATCAATTCATATCTCGTCAACCGTGCAGAAGTGAGGTGTTGCGTTTGGGTTCGGTTCAGTAGAACATCTACAGAGTGAGGCACCATCAGGGTTAGATCGTAGCCTAGGACCATTCCCTCACTCTGTTTTACAGACGCAGCAGCAGCAGCGACAGCTCGCAAACATCTTGGCAAAGCACATGCTACAGGATCAAGGGCGGAAGAAAAGTAACCTCACAGCCTATTCTTCCCTCCATGTTCCTGCGTTAACACAGCCAAAGCACATCCATCACATTCATGCACAAACAACACAAAGGCCTTTTCATAGTTTGAGGTGCCCAAAACTGGTGCAGAGCATAATGCAGTCTTAAGCAAGTCAAACGATTGCTGGTGTTCCGCGTTCCACGACAATGTCGAAGAAATGCCCTTCTTTGTCAAAGCCAACATCGGTTTGATCACTAGTGAAAAATTTGGGATCCACAACCTACAGTAAGAAGCCATACCTATCAAGGCTCTAACTTCCTTCTGTGTATTTGGGACAGACATTCCAGAAATGTGTTTTATTCTTTCAGGTGTCAATCTTCTTCCCTCCTTTGACAGGAGATAGCCTAAATGGGCGACCTCCTGGCAACAATATTGAAATTATTTAAGCAAAGCTTTGTGACCATGCTTAGCTAGATGGATAAGCAATAACACAGTGCCCTCCTTACAGGCGCTCTCAGAGTCAGCAGCTAAAAGCAAGTCATCAACGTACTGAAGCAATGTAAGGTGGAGGGCAATTCAAGGGTATCAAGCTGTTCTTTCAAAGCCCTACTATAGATGCTAGGACTCTCTGTGTATCCTCGAGGTGCACGAGTAAATGTGAACGAGAGTCCCCCTAAGGTGAACGCGAACAAGTATCTACTATCCTTGTGCATAGGAATACTAAAGAAAGCATTCTTTAGATCCACAACACTAAAGTAAGTAGCTGTAGCTGGAATCATGGTTAAGATTGTCGTCACATCAGGCACAATTGGAAATTGTGGAGTGACGACTTCATTAATGGCACGTAAATCAATTATGAAACAGAATGGAATTGCATTATCGCCTTTCTTGTACACGGGTAAAATCGGACTATTACACAAACTTCCTGAAATTTCTTCAATCGCCCCGCGATGCACAAAATCAGAAACAATGCATTTCAAAGCTCGCTCGCCCTCAACTGAAATCTTATACTGGGGAATGCGTGGCAGCTCAATTTTGTGTTTCAAAACTATCTTAACAGGTTCAATCTGTAAATCGCCAACATCATTGTCGTCAACAGCCCATAAGCTCTCTGGTACATTAATGAATTCTGGCGGCAAAGGTCTAGTCAAGAATTGCGAGACAGAAAATTGCTGTGGTGAAATCGTCAAGCGCACTCCATTAGAAGAAAAATAAATTACTGCATTTAATTCTTTTAACAGATTCAACCCCAGCAAGCTCTCTCCACAATTCGAAGTCAACAGAAATGGACAGTGGTCCGTAAAGGGACCCAAAGAAATGGGTACCGGCGAAGAAACCGGACAAACAACTGGTGAGCCAGAAAAAACCCTACAGAAACATTGGTTTGCCCCGACAGTGGAATGTTTGGAACCCGTGAATGATCAATGGAACCCTTCTGTGCTCCAGTGTCTATCAAAAACTGATGTTTCCTATTTCCCACCACCATTTCGACGTAGGGACCTTTCTGACTGACGGGAATAGGTGTGGGTTCCAAACCCTGCTTCGGGCAATCCTAACTAAACAGAATGTCATCAAAAGGAAGCTCTTCAGATAAATATGCAGCGGAAGGATGATCAAATATGTTCCTGGTGTCCACACTCAAAGTCTGATTATCCTGTGAGAAACGTTGCTGTGGACCCTGTGTAAACTGACCTCTACCAGGGCCCCCTACACCCGGGCGACCTCTGGATCATCTACCCATATTCCCGAATGTGTTATCCGACCTTTGTCGAAGGACGGGGCATTGTGCATGCTAATGACCCTCTTGACGACAATAGGCGCACTGGTTAATGTTCACAGGACCCAAGGGCACATTCCCTTGCGGGACATACTGACCTCTAATCTGAGAACTACCCCCTCTGGGGCCTCTAACAATTTGCTGCAATAGCACTTTAGTTTTCAAATCACCTTTTCGTTTTTCAACTCTATCTTTTTCAATATTCACACGGTTCTTGTAGTACTGAGCCATGTGCAGTACTTCTGATTGCGATTTCGCCTGCCAAGCGCTCTCAGAAGACATAATTTGTGACAGGATGTCAGGCAGCAATCCATGCACAAATTTGTCCACAAATAACCTTTTCCCAGACTCTGTGCCTACGTCTTGTCCACTGAAATCCGAAAATACCTGTTTGAACCGATTAAAGAACTTGGTAGCACCCTCAGACTTTCCTTGGACACATGCGGTAAATTTGTCCCATATAATTCTTTTCTCTGGAATTATGGTTTTCAATTTTGCAATGATTCTATCAGGCAAAGTTAATATCACCTGAGGCGGTCTTTTACCAGCTGGCCTTTCCCCATCGAGTCTAGTTAGATTTACCCATGTATCTCCCAACCCTGGCACGTCGTCTATAGTTCTAACCTGTTTCCACAAATCTACGGGCAGGAGTACAGGGAATAACAAATCGATATCGCCTAAGGTGAACACTGAGGATTGCAAGACGGACTCTATTTCTTTATAGAATCCTGTCGGATTTTTCCTAATATCAGGAATAGATTGCCTAATAGTATTCACTTCCTGTCTTGAGAACGGGACCTGAATGAACTGCGATACATAATGTGCAGGAATGTTCACAGCAACTATACCCTGTGCAACATCGGCCGCAACCTCAACCTTCGGGACAAATGTTGGAGGAACCTCTCTAATAGGCAACTGAGAAGTAGGTGACTCCGAACGCTTACTAAGCAACAGAGCTAAATCGAGCGCTAAAGCAGTTGAAGAAGTGTCAAGTGAAAAAAGCTCTCTTGTAAATACTCAATAACGCTGTGGGACAACTAATCTTTCTTTTTACACAATCATCCTGTAGGTACTCTCTCATTACCTGTATCACTTTCCTCTGCATTTCTGGTGTATACTGACTATATGTGTCATATACTTCAACTGGAGTTATCGACATATCCAAAATCCATCTAAGTGCATCCTTCGTATAAATTTGTGCTTCCTCAGATATCGATTGATGACAAGGAAGGAACCGTTTCTGTACATTCATACTTTCCTCCTCGTCTTCCTCATTCTGCAACTTTTCTAACTCCTTTCTATACCCAAATAACCTCTCAACATGCTCATTTACTTTCTCCACAGTCTCTCTAGAAAACTCTAAAGTATTTAGATCCCTTAACCCTTGCGGGAGATCTGTATTATTTAATTTTCCCCACATTACACATAAATGAATCCCTAAACCTTCAATAAAAACATTTTTCTCAGGAAAATTATCCATATTACAAAGAGTGGCAAAAACATTAGCTTGATCATCCTTCTCCATACAATGCTTAGCCCATGCAATCAAATCACGTTTCTTCTCTGGTGGTACAGTATTGCGAGTGACAACCTTTGACCCTGCACCTCGATCGAATACAAGCGGTTCAGGACCACTTGGAAGAGACGGAGCAGGCAAATTCAATGGTGGTACTGTAACTGGTGCAATAAGAAGAGGTGGAGGAGCCGGAGGAAGGGGAACATTAGGAGGAACAGGGACAACGGGAACAACAGCAGGTAGGGCAGGAATAACAGGTGGAAGAGGCAAAGCAGCAGGAAGAGGAACATGCGGAAGTGGCGCAGAGGCAACATGCCTTCGTTCATTTAATAATTTATCTATAAATTCATCAGAAGCATGGAGGTCTTTGGAAGGATATATTTTTTGAATTCCAAGTGAGAAAGCCCTATCCATATTCCTAGTCGATTCAGAATGTTTATCTTGGTCATACAATAATGCCTTTTCGGCATTCATCTTATGACGGCGCGCATGTTTTTCTCTACTTTTAAATTGCTGCAATGCTTCTTTTTTCCAATTCTTCAAAAGATCAAATGCTGCAAATCTAGCCTTTTTCTTTAACAGAATTGACTCTAAATACTCAATACGAGGGATTTCAAAACTACCATTGTTTGGCCACTGAAGTTCGGAGGCATGTCTGGTTTGTCTGTGCCAAATGTCATTAAATACTATACTTCCAATGTCATGCTTACAGTACATAGTACATGCCGTGACCCCTCCTGTGGTGCGGGACGGCTAAATTCCAAAGATGGTCTTTCACTGCAGAACAACGCTCTGAAGCAGGTAGACAATTTCCCAGGCATATCAAATTATTGGTGTTACCTGGTCAATAATTGTGTCTGCAGATACAATGCGCCAAATTCAAATTATCAGGGTTGAATTAAGAGTCGGGTCACGACTCACCTGAACAAACCTAAGGAGGTCCGATCGGATTTCAAAGAATCTTACCTAACTAATCTTACCTCGTGTATGGTGATTTCGGCAAATCTGCCCGCCTCGATAAGTGGACCCTCGTCAAGATGCCGTCTCGGACCACAAGCTAATCGGGTCGTGCAGTGCTGCTGAGGTGTTGCGTCTCATTCAGTGGGGCCCCTTTTTGTCACACCGTCCGATCCCGGTCCGATAGCTTGAGTCAACCTTCAACAATCCGGCATCAATCTTGAGGGTCACTATTCGGGTGCCAACTGTGAAAACAAAATCAAAATATCGAGACTGAATACCCCAAAAGGAAATACACCGAACACGGGTTACAAAGGAACATACAAAGTACTTTATTTTATACTGACTCCAGTTACAAAAACAGGGCAAAATCAGATAGCTATCGGCCCTCAGTGCAACACAACAAAGTCCAGCATGGTTCAATGTGTTTAGTGAGAGATGCTGTACATTAGAATGCATTGGCTTTTTATCCTTTTTGTGAGCACGATGCCCAGCCCCACTTCGGGTTGATAGTCCACTAATACATCGCCGATCTAGGGTTCATGCCGAGTCTCTAACATCCGCATATAACTTGTTTGCTTTTAATACATATATCAACAAGCCTATACGGTAACTGTGTATTCTGGGATTTTCCATGTAAGTCTTCTTAAACATTAATATAATGTGGTTTAAACAAGTGTTCTACGTTCAGTATTTAAATACATTGTCTTTATAGTATACTCATGGATTAGTTTCATTGCACGAGTAATCCCTTACACACAGGTCAACGAAGGACAAAGCCTCAGTTCACGACCTCAACAAGTGGCCTGCAGGCAAGTTACATATTAGCTATGTACAGAGGTCAAGACGGCCATGTTGTATTTTTGGAATGACATCATCCACCATTTTAACTCACAGGGTGACTTTACAAAGCGGACCTAAGATGGCGGATTGACCTAAAATGGCGGCTTACATTGATCTAAAGGTCAGGACCTTGCAACACGGATTCTTTTGCAAGCGACTTTCGAGCAGCTTGGGGTAGGCTACTATACATATATTTATTGCAATCGGAGGCACAATATAATTTCTCTTTTGACACCTAGGGGACCCAAAAAGGTTTGCTACCTTCGTTAACCAATGCAGCTTGCACTTCCTATGTAGACTCGGAATGTTCCCTAATGATCAGTCCAAAGTATCCTTTGAATTATCATACTTGTGGGGGAAGTGTGGCCGACTGAATCGGGATGACCCGGTGCTGTGGGAATTCACAGGGTATCAGAAAGAACTAGAGAAACAGTTTGCTCGCCTTGGAGAGAGAAGAATCCAATCCTGACTCGGAAAACCCCAACGCCCGGCAAGCGTAGTGGTCCATTTATCGAGCAAGGAGAAGGAATCACAGACCTCACACTTCTCCATGCCAGTAGTTCTAATTAACCAACAACAGCCGTCTAAAATACACACCCTAGAGGCCTTCACAGACAGCGGAGCCGTGGGTAATTACACGGATCAAAACCTGGTGGTGCGGATTGCCCTACCCATTTGTCAAAAAGCTGCAACAGAGAACATCACAACCGTTGATGGCACTCAGTTGTCTTCCGGTCCAGTAACCCACACCACCAACGTTGTGACACTCCTTTGCCAAGATGGCCACAGGGAAGGCATCACCTTTGATTTGATAAGTGCGCCACAGTTTCAACTGATCCTGGGGATGCCTTGGTTGGAGGCTCACAATCCATGCATCAATTGGCGCACTAGAGAACTGTCCTTCTCCGAGGATTGTATCCGTTCCTGCTATTCGGAAGAACCATCCCGTTCAAGTAATTCAAAATAGTGGTTCAACATTAAGGCTAATGGGGGTGGTACCTCCTGCTTACCTAGCCTATCAAGACGTCTTCCAGAAGGAGATGGCAGAAACCCTAGCTCCGCACAGAGCATATGATTGTCAAACCGACCACGTCCTAAATGCTCAAGACCCTTGTAGCCATATCTATGCGTTAACTGAACAGGAACACCAACATCTGAAAAAGTATCTCGACCAATATTTGGCCAACTGGTTCATTTGACCATCCAAGTCCCCAGCAGCCTTGCCCCTCTTCTTCGTTCCGAAGAAGGAGGGGGTCCTTAGAGCCTGCATCGATTACAGATCCTTGAACCAGATAACAGTAAAGAACAGGTACCCCTTACCTCTGATACCAGAACTACTAGACCAGGTAAAAAATTCCCAAATTTACACCAAGCTGGACCTTAGGGGGGCCTACCACCTGGTACGAGTTAAGAGCGGAGACGAATGGAAAACGGCATTCAGAACAAAGTACGGCCTCTACGAGTACCAGGTGATGCCTTTTGGTCTTTGCAATGCCCCGGCTGCATTCCAAAGCTTCATGAAAGATGTTCTGAGAGATCTATTGGACATTTGCGCCATTGTCTACATTGATGATATCCTGGTCTACTCCACCACAGAACAGGAACACATTACGCATGTCCAGACGGTACTAGAGAGACTACATAGGCATCGGTTATATGCCAAGCTGGAAAAATGCTCCTTCCACGTTAGTGAAGAGGAGTTTCTGGGGTTTGTCCTTTCTCCCCAGGGTATCCGGATGGACAATCGCAAGGTTGATACAATACTCAAATGGCCCTTACCAACATCAGTCAAAGGGGTCCAGAGCTTTTTAGGCTTTGGGAATTTTTACTGTCGCTTCATCCCTGGTTTTTTACGAATAGTGCATCCCATTACGACCTTACTACGAAAATACCAACGGTTTGTTTGGTCCAGTGAAGCCGAAGAGGCCTTTCAAGACTTAAAACACCTCTTTACCTCTGCACCAATCTTGCAGCACCCGAAACCAGATCTCCCATTTATTATTGAAACTGATGCCTCCAATATTGCCATGGGGGCTGTTCTCTCACAGAGAAATTTTGAAACCGGACACTTGCACCCTGTTGCATTCTGGTAAAAAAAGCTATCCCTGCTAAGAGAAACTACGCCATCACAGATAAAGAACTCCTCACCATCAAGGCAGCCTTCAAGGAATGGAGGCACTATCTCTTAGGGGCCAGACATACAGTCACGGTCATCACTGACCATCGCAACCTGCAGTAGCTACGGTCTGCTACAGCTCAGTCGTCACGCCAGTTAAGATGGGCAGTGTTCTTTGCAAAATATGATTATGTCATCACCTTCAGGCCGGGCGTGCGCAATGGTAAAGTGGATGCACTATCTCATCTGGGGGAGGAGGACGACGCATATATAGCACCCAAACCAATTGCCATTATACCCAACAACATGGTTTTGGGTGTTACAACCACATCACCATCGGATGAGTTGAGGACTGAAATACGAAATCAGCTGAGCGCTAAGGATCTGCGACTATGGGTCTCGACTGACAGCAAGCACACAGTCATGGATTGGCTGGCATTCTACCTGGGACGTCTCTATCTGCACCTGAAATCCCACCAGGAACAAATCATTGCAAATTACCATGACTCATAATTGGAAGGGCATCCAGGGTTAACCAAAACATTGACTACAGTTAAACAAAACTACTGGTGGCCAACTTGGCGAAAGGATGTTACCCAATATGTGTCAAAGCAAAAACAAAGAGGTGATGGCTGTAAGGTTTAGAATGAATCTTAACCACTGGCATTGCTCTGGGCAACCCTCCAGACCACTGTTCTTCGCCTGCCAAGCTATTACAGAAGGGGAAAGACCATATGCAAATCAGGCTTGGCCCCACCACAAAAGGGGCAGTCCAGCCCGAACTGCTAGGTCACATCCTTTCTTCACGAGACCACAAGCATCCCCATCGCAAATCGCGCTCTCACTCATCTTCAGCACTGCTGATCTCAGCAGCACGTCGCCATCCCCGGATGCCGGCCATCATCTAAGGAAGGAAAGGAACGAAGTTAGAGAACTGTTCAAAAGACTCATTATACTTACCTGTCAGACTCTTGACAGTGAAGTAACTAGGCAGCAACGAGCCCGCATCAATCAACGCGCCCCTGGGCTGAAAGCAGGACGGAGAGCACACTTTCCAAGAAAACAAGGCCCAGTCTCCAGTCGAGTAGACTCCAGGGAAGGGTTCGAGGTCGTAAGAGGTCAGAACAGGCTGAGTGACGTCCCCGTGCATACCAGGTGAGAGTTACAGAACACAAAGCCTCACATCAAAATCCATCTGGGCGTCATGGAAACGTCAGAAACCGACCAGTTAGCCAACATGTTGGGGCAGCTCAGTTCCGAAGTACATGCAGCCAGGCAAGAGACCAACACCCTGAGGAGAGAGCTGATAGTAGCCAAAGAACGCACTGATGATTTAAGCCGGCAACTTCTCCAGTCACAAGCAGGGCATGCACCATTGCTGGGAAGCGTGCCCTCGATGCCAGCATCAGCCAATCCTGTTCATATAACCCTTCCTGGGGCAGTTCCCTTTGCCCCACCCGAACGATTTACGGGGGATCCCAAGGGGTTTGCAACCTTAATGAACCAGTGCCGCCTGCACTTCCTTTGTAGACCAGGGGCCTTTCCGAATGACCAATCACGGGTCGCTTTTGTGCTATCCTACCTGAGTGGTAGCCCCGCAGACTGGTCTGTACCCTTTGTGGCCCAAGACGATCCTTTGCTGCATGACTTCAGGGGCTTTCAGCAGGAGATGGAAAAGCTGTTCGCCCGTCGTACTCATGGGCAGGCATTAGACAACGAACTTCTGTCCCTACGCCAAGGGAATCAAGACCTGTTAACATACATAGCCATGTTCAATAGACTCGTAGTTGAAGCAGAATGGCCAGTGGAGAAGAGTACCACGTTATTTCATCAGGGGTTGCGGGGGAGCTCAAGAATGTTCTCGCACAAGTAGTGAACCTCCCGAAAGACTGCTCAGAATTCATTGACCTTGTTGTTCAACTGGATCATAGGTTGCAGGACCGAAGAGCAGATCGAACCAGACCGGACCCTCGCCCTATGTATGTGCGTTCAAAGGACAATATTGCCCGCACAACGGAAGGTTCAGGAGAACCAATGCAAATCAGGGGGGGGTCAGATCCCCATTGACTAAAGCGGAAAGGGATAAAAGGAGACGGCAGCAGTTATGTCTGTGCTGTGGAAGGTCAGGTTATTTCCTTAAAGAGTGCCCTGTGAAGCCACCGAGGAGGACGGTAGGGGCCAGGGACAAGGAAGATACCATCAAGGAATCGGAAAACTCCCCAGCCCGACAAGTGTAAGGGTCCACTTGTCGAGCGAAGAAAGTGAACTACAGACTTCTGTGGTCTTGATCAATCACCAACAACCATCTTGGATGCACGCAGTAAGAGCGTACATTGACAGTGGAGCCGTTGGGAATTACATCGACCAGGATCTTGCGGCAAAGATGGGGCTTCCGTTACGCCCGAAATCAGCCACCGACACTGTTACCACTGTCGACGGCACGGAAATAGCTTCTGGTCCAGTATCCCAATGCACTGCAGCTTTAACCCTTCTGTGCCAGAATGGACACCAAGAATCTATCGTTTTCGACCTCATTAAGGCACCACAGTTCCGGTTGATTTTGGGAATGTCATGGTTGGTAGCTCACAATCCTCAAATCGATTGCCGAGCAAAAGAATTGGTCTTTCCCGAGACTTGCGCCCACGCATGTTATCGCCAAGAGAAACAACCAATAGACACCAGAACCTCCACGCTTGCGACTGTGGCAATCGGCACCCTACCAAGTGAATACCAGGACTTTCAAGATGTCTTTCAGAAAGAACAGGCTAATGCCCTGTCACCGCATAGGCCATACGATTGCCAAATCGACCTGATACCCGGCGCACAAATCCCTTGTGGGTGAATTTACGCACTCACGGAACCAGAAAACCAGCACCTTAAGGCCTATCTTGACCAATACCTGGCCAACGGGTTAATCCGTCCCTCGAAGTCTCCAGCAGCCAGTCCTCTATTCTTCGTACCGAAAAAGGAGGGGGACTTGAGAACGTGCATCGACTATCGCGCACTGAACCAGATTACCGTAAAAAACTGCTACCCCCTGCCACTGATCCCTGAATTGCTTGATCAAGTCAAAGATGCCCAAATCTACACAAAACTAGACCTGAGGAGGCATATCACCTTGTTTGCGTAAAACAGGGGGACGAATGTAAAACCGCTTTTCGCACCAAATACGGCTTGCACGAATATCAAGTAATGCCCTTTGGCCTTTGCAACGCACCTGCAGCATTTCAATACTTCATGAACGATGTCCTACGGGAATTGATGTCTGTGCTCTAGTGTACATCAAAGCAGGACCAGGTTAAACACGTCCGATGCGTATTGGAGAAACTCTGTCAACACCAGCTCTATGCCAAGCTCGAAAAGTGCTCATTCCACGTCTCCGAGGTGGAATTCCTGGGCTTTATTCTCAGCCCGAATGGAATCCGAATGGATGTACACAAGGTAGATGCTGTCCTGAACTGGCCATCCCCAAATTCATTCAATGGGGTTCAAAGTATGCTGGGTTTTGCAAACTTCTACCGCCGGTTCATCCCAGGATTTTCGCAAATCGTGCATCCCATCACGTCATTGCTAAGGAAAAGCAACAAAATGTTCCAGTGGAAAACAGAAGCTGAGGAAGCTTTCCAGGAACTCAAAGCATGATTCACATCTAGCCCATTCTTACGCCACCCTCGCCCTTATCGCCCATACCTGGTGGAAACAGATGCCTCAAGCATGGCTATGGAAGCAGTCCTCTCACAAAAGGACCCTGAAACGGGCCAATTACACCCTGTTGCCTTCTGGTCGCGTAAATTCACACCCCCTGAACTCAATTAAGCTATCACAGACAAAGAACTCCTGGCCATTAAGTCAGCCTTTAAGGCATGGCAGCACTACCTCTTGGGCGCCAGACACACAATCACCGTAATAACTGACCACCGGAACCTCCAGTACGTAAAAACGACAAAGGCCCAATCCTCACGACAACTACGTTGGGCTCTTTTTTTGCTGAATATGACTACGTGATTACATTTCGACCAGGGGTGAAAAACGGGAAGGCCGATGCCCTTTCCCGTATGGGGGTGGAAGAGCAAGGGTATCAGACCCCTGACCAAATAACAATCATCCCGAGTGACAAGCTCCTAGGAATCACAGCAACCATAACTCAGAAAGAATTACATGAAGAAATCCAAAACCTGATGAGTCCGGAGCAATTACAAGCATGGAGTGCACAAGGAGAACATTAAATGATAAAAGATCAGTTGCCCTACTTCAGGAATCGTTTATTCTTACCAAACCAAGAACTACGAGAACAAGTCATGTCCGGTTATCATGATTCCTTGATCGAGGGCCACCCCGTAATCGCTAAAACCCTAGCTAAGGTAAAACGAAATTATTGGTGGCCCACGTGGCATAAAGATATTATCCAATTCATCCTATCTTGTGGAGTGTGTGCTCAAAACAAGTCATCCAAGCAGAAACCGGCTGGGCTATTACAACCATTGGAAATCCCACCAGCACCCTGGCACACGTTGTCCCTCGATTTTATTACTGACTTACCACCCAGTCAAGGGTTTAACACTATTCTTGTGGTTGTGGACCTATTTTCAAAAATGGCACATTTCATTCCTATTAAGGGGCTCCCAAATGCTTCCACTCTGGCAAAGGTATTTCTTGAAGGCATCATACGGCTCCATGGTTTCCTTCAGTTTTAGTCTCAGACCGAGGTACTCAATTTGTATCTAACTTCTGGAGAAAATGCTGCTCTATGGCCCAGATCCACATCTGGCTATCCACCAGTCACCATCCCCAAACGGATGGTCATATTGAGAGGACAAAGCAGACGCTCGAGCAGTATCTGCGTTGCATGTTACACCAAGCTGAAGGAAGCTGGTTCGACCTATTATGGATAGCTGAATATGCTTTATAATAATTCCCCACACACCAGCACTGGGCAGACACCCTTTTATACCATGTATGGCAGTCAACCACGTACTTCTGAGTTGGACGTTCCTACAACCCTGGAAATGCCAGCAGTCAAAACCTTGCACACAACCATTTCTCAAACCTTTAAAAGGGCAGCTGAACACCTACTTCAAGCTATGAATCGCCAACAGAAGTTTGCTGATCAACACCGAGCAAAGGCCCCCAACTACCAAGTGGGAGTCAAAGTCTGGCTGGCGTCTAAACACGTGTCCATTAAAGGAACCCGAACTTTCCGTGATAAATCCTGTGGCGCTCAGACTAGCTTTGCGTCAAACATGCAGATTCATCCTGTGTTCCGCGTGTCTCTCCTTGAACCTGTTCAACCTGGGACCCGGGTAGCAATGCCACCGCAGACAGTAGTAGTCACCGGGGCGCCAGAATTCGAAGTCAAGGACATCCTGGATTCAAAGTACGTCAGGTCCAAATTATACTACTTAGACTAGAAGGCGTATGGTCCACAAGACAGGACATGGGAGTCTTGTTAGTACATTCATACACCTCGCTTGCTTAGACGATTTCATCAAAACCATCCAAACAAACCAGGACCAGACAGAAGAGCCACCTTGAGAGGGGCCTTGGGGGAGAGTGCTGTCATGATTCCTGCCCCTCATGTCCCCAGCCCTCTATTATGTCAGGCTGTAGCCAGGCCATAATCACCTACATGGCCCTCAAGGGCCTCTCCATCCCTCCAAAGACCTACTTGGAGTCAGACTTGGCACTTGTGGCACCAGACTCACTCACTCCCATAGCATAATATTGGGGATTGGACTTGTAGTGCATTGATGGGGACAAGATGGATGCCCCCACATATTTCGGTTCGCAGAACTGCATGTGCAGTCTAGTCTTTTGGGTGTGGTTCAGTCCAGAGACACCTGGGATACCCAGAGACTATTTAAGCCACGCCCAGGGTGAGAAACATGCTTTGTTTTTTCTGCACCTGCAGCGTGAGACTCACCGTATTCGAATCGGTCTCCAGTAGGCATACATCTTTCTTCTGCCCTCAGCTCCTGAAAGAACAAGAACACCATTAGGAACAGCCTTACCTTGCGGCGCTTCTGCCCATCATTCATCGCTCCTTCTGTTCTGCGGGCATCTTCGGCGGTGTCATTCTCATCCCGGCATGCCGCTTCCTAAGGAAAAGGGAAAAGAACAGAAAAAAGGCATTAGTAAGCATTCAGCAAATCTTCGCTTATTTTTAAAAACTATACGAGCTTCAAACGCTTACCTGAATCCCAGCCGCTCTGGGGGAATTCTGTCTCCGGAACTTCTCATCCATCTGCAAGAGGGAAAAGACACTCCAGGTTATCGTGGAAACATCTAGAGGCGCCGCATACCGCGCTTACTCACCGCATTTCTTCTTCATAACCGGGTTCGAGGTCGTAAGAGGTCAGAACAGGCTGAGTGACGTCCCCGTGGATACCAGGTGAGCGTTACACCTCTTTGTTTTTGCTTTGTCACCCCGAGTGGGACAGGTATGCCCAGACGTGGGTCCTGTGCCTGCTGGGCCTAGAGACCCAAGCTACTCCTCACTGATGAGCCCCAACAAGGGCAAAACATGTTTGGGGATGCTTGTGGTCTCGTGCAGAAGGGATGTGACCTAGCAGTTCGGGCTAGACTGCCCCTTTTGGGGTGGGGCTAAGCCTGATTTGCATGTGGTCTTTCCTCTTCTGTAATGGCTTGGCAGGCGAAGAACAGTGGTCTGGAGGATTGCCCAGAGCAACGCCAGTGGTTAAGATTCATTTTAAACCTTCCAGCCATCACCTCTTTGTTTTTTCTTTGTCACCCCAAGTGGGACGGGTATGCCCAGACGTGGGTCCCGTGCCTGCTGGGCCAAGAGACCCAAGCTACTCCTCACTGATGAGCCCCAACAAGGGCGAAACATGTTTGGGGATGCTTGTGGTCTCATGCAGAAGGGATGTGACCTAGCAGTTCGGGCTGGACTGCCCCTTTTGGGGTGGGGCCAAGCCTGATTTGCATATGGTCTTTCCCCTTCTGTAATGGCTTGGCAGGCGAAGAATGGTGGTCTGGAGGGTTGCCCAGACCAACGCCAGTGGTTAAGATTCATTCTAAACCTTCCAGCCATCACCTCTTTGTTTTTGCTTTGTCACCCAATATGTGTTAGCATGTGGAATTTGCGCACAAAACAAAAGCATGAAAGAAAAACCTGAAGGGCTGCTACGCCCACTAACGGTACCTCCTGTTCCTTGGCATACGTTGAGTCTAGACTTCATCACCGAACTACCCCCCTGCAATGGTTACAGCTCCATTCTGGTAGTTGTGGACACATTCTCAAAGATGGCGCACTTCATTGCTTTGAAAGGTCTGCCTACGGCATCCACTTTGGCAAAGGTTTTCTTCGAGCAAATTGTTCGGCTACATGGGTTACCATCAGTTCTGGTATCCGATCGAGGGAGTCCCTTTATTTACAAGTTCTGGAAAACGTGTTGTGCCTTGTTGCAAATAGATGTAAGACTATCCACCAGCCATCACCCTCAAACAGATGGTCAGATCAAACTGACAAATCAGACACTCAAACAGTACCTACGATGTCTGCTTCACCAATCTGAAGGGACTTGGAAGGAGATGTTATGGATTGTGGAATACGCATACAATAATTTACAGCACACATCGACGGGTCAAACCCTGTATGGTCAACATCCACAGACCTCCGACTTTGATGTCCCAGAAGAATTGGAAATGCCTGCCGTGAAAGCCTTGCATACCAGAATCAGTAAGACTCACAAAGAAGCCTCCGAGCATCTTGTTCTTGCAAAGGAAAAACAGAAGATGTTTGCGGACCAACATCGCCAGGAAGCCCCTACATACAAAGTTGGAGACGCTGTGTGGATTGCCTCTAAACACGTACCTACAAAAGGACCAAGAGCATTTCGCCCCAGGTACCTAGGCCCGTTCGCTATCAAGACAGTTGTGAATCCAGTCGCCATGAAACTGGATCTGCCTCTTAGCATGCGCATAAACCCTGTATTCCACGTCTCGCTCCTGAAACCTGTACAACCAAACACTCGTCTAACGAACCTTCCTGCCCCAGTACTCATAGATGAGGAACCTGAGTATGAAGTGAAGGCGATATTGGATTCAAAGATGGTACCGTCCAAACTGTATTACTTAATAGAATGGAAAGGGTATGACCCACAAGATAGATCATGGGAACCTAGTAATCATGTTCATGCACCCCGATTGGTCAAAAGATTCCATAACAACTACCCGACTATGCCCGGTCCCGGGATGCCAGGTTCATCCTTAAGAAGGGCCTTGGGGGGGAGTGCTGTCACGACCATGGTTCCCTGCCCCAACTCTGCGGCACTAGTGTCAAAGCAGGCATACACACAAAGGCTTCTTAAACACAGGGGGCCCTGGATTGAGTCACAAGCGGGGGCAAGGTGGGTGCAGGAATGGCGTGATTGGTGCCATGCACCCATTGAAAGCATTGGTTTCATGGGTTAGTGGAGAACAGGCAGTCAGGGGTTAATGAGGGACTCTTAATCACGGACTTACGACCCCAGCCCTGCTTACCTGTTTGACTCCTGATAATCTCAGCAGCGACGTCCAGCTTCACGCTCAAGAAGTATTGCCACGTGTGCATACCAACCTAAGGGACACGCATGCAAAGACTTACTCGCCACAGCAGGCCTGGGCGGTACTCCAAAAACCAGTGAGTGACACAACTGGCTACATCAAAAGCGCCCCTGTTAAGAGTAACAGGATGGAGAGCTCCATATATTCCTAAAGCAGGTGAGAGAAAGGGCTCCCGAGGTTGGGGGGTTGGGAGGTACAGGGTGGATTGGTGGTTCATTCATACACATTCCATTGTTAACATCCTGGTTCAGTCCCTTTCAGAAAACAAACCCTAGAAGTCCAGCCCTACCGGTGATCCGAGAAGAGGTTCCTAGGTGCCCCTGCAGAGCCAAGGTGAGCATTACAGATACTCAGAGTACCTGTTAATTCAGCACGGAGCTGCCACCAGCCTGTACCCTGCTCTGTGGACCACACACAGGTGCCCAAAAACATACACTAGGAATACAGGGTTGTACTCCGACCCATGGGTGCCATAAGGGTATCCCAAGGTCTGTTCACCAAACCAAAAAGAGAGAGCTGCACCGCCAGGTGTCCCACATGAACTCCTGCACAGACAACAAGACCGAACACACATGATAAAGTGATAAAGGACAAGGATACAGAGGCCCTGTCCCTCCGATGCATTTCCAGCATCACAGTCAACCCGTCAGACTGAGGTTAGGACATCGAATCTCCCACGAGATTGACACCCTCACCCAGACGGTCAACATACCTTCTGGAAAGGCCATCTGCATTATCATAACTCTTCCCTGGTCTGTGCTCAATGGTGTAGTCTAGCCCTTGCAGGCTAATTGGCCACCTGAGCAGTTTCGGGTTTTCACCCTTTGTCTGCATAAGCCACTTTAGGGGCTTATGATCTGTTTGGACCTTGAAGGTAGACCCTGTAAGGTAGGGCCTAAAACACCTAAGGAACTATGCTAAACATTCCTTTTCAACAGTAGCCCGCCTAAGTTCTCTACCCTTGAGCTGTCTACTGATGAATATGATCGGATGTTGTCTTTCTTTATCATCTAACTGGAACAAGACAATGTTACGCTCACCTGGTTCCCACAGGGGTGCGGCGGAACTGGACAGCCACGGTCTCCACCAACGTGATGCGTAGTGCAGAGATGACTGACTGGACTGGCCCACCTAGCTTCGTCTGCTTGACCCGTAGAAGTAGTCTCCTACAGGCGGAGAAAGGGAATTAGCCACCCGTGGATTTGAGGAATAGCCCCTCACTGCGTCCCCATTTATCACCTCTGATATTCCCGTTCACAAAGCTCATCTTATAGTTTTGAATGATGAGCTCTCCATCCTGCGAGGAACGCAGGGGCGCGTTGATGGCCAGTTCATTCACTGGCTTGAGGATATTGGAAGAGTTCTAGACAAATCTTGGCTCCAAAACTCCTAGCGAAGGACCGTAAGCATATAGTTCTTAAGAGTTCAAAAATGTCTGAATAATTACTCTTGTCCAAATCCTTTGTTTATCTTGCAGCTTAGACCCAAAAGAAGATAGTTCTGTGGCAGCTAAAGCGTTCAGGTAAGAGTCTGTGCTGTCCGTTAAATGATGCCAAAGTTTAACTTGCTGCTTTCTCTTCCTTACAGGTGCGGCGTAAGAAGATTTGGCGTGCTGCTGATTAATACCTCTGGCGGTAAAATCAGGTAAGTATATGGTGGCAAGAGATTGTCCTTGTTTGTTTCCCCTCGGCTTGTTTTCTTGTCCCCTTTAGGTGCTGGAATGCGGCAACATAATGATGGAGGCAGCGCCGGATAGTAGAGATGCTGCGAGGAACGGTAAGTATGGCGCGGCGCTGCTGCTGGCGATGCAACGTGTTTAAATAAAGTATTTTTCTTGTTCAAAGGTGCGATGAATCCAAGTTTCAGGTAAGAAACCCAATGTTCTTGTTCTAACCTTTCTTCTTCTTTCCCCTTCTTTGTAGGCGCTCTGGACACGAGGCGGGCGTGGCACGAGGCTGGATGCTGACTGCAGGCACGGTGAGCATTTTGCTGCAGGATGCAGAACTACGCGAAGCGTGTGCTCCCCTTCGGGTGTGGTTTAAATAGCCTCCAAAGTAGTCCCAGGTAAGTATTCCTCCACAACCACTACCGAGTAACAAAATAGTCCCTAGGTAAAGTAGTTCCTTCCAAGCCTCACATGGGCTTGGATCTCTTGCAGCATGGTCTGCATCATGCAAGTTTTAACATATGAGCCTGGCGTCTATGTCGCCAGGACTGTTCCCCCATATGAGCCTGGCGCCATAGACGCTAGGACTGTACCCATATAGCCCCTAACAAGGGTTTCTGGGCTTTCTCTGGGTAACATGATGCCTGCTTCCGGGGTTGCTAGACTTGGTCTGGATGCCCGGGGGTAAGCATCATGACCGACAGCTCCAATTCCGGTGTTGCAGGCGTCAGTTTGAACGATAAAGGGTTTGCTGTAGTCAGACGCACACAACACGGGTGCCCTACACAGACATTCCTTCAAGCCAATACAGGCCCTCTGACAGTCTTCGGTCCAATTAACTTTCCTCGGTTGTTTGGGTGAAGTCAGAGGTGCAGCTATGGTTCCATAGTCCGCCATGAACTTGCAATAATACCCAGTGAGGACCAAAAAAGCTCTCACCTGGCTTTGATTGGTTGGAGTCTCCCAGTCATGTACATCCTGTACCTTACTGGGGAGAGGTTGGACTTGACCCCCTCCCACCTCATGACCAATGTATGTGACTTTCCCCTGAGGTATATGGCACTTGGTGGCCTTGAAAGTGAGGTTAGCCCTTTTCAAGGCCTGCCACACCTTATCCAGATGAGTCAAATGCTCTTCCCAGGTGGAACTGTAGACAGAAATGTCGTCTAAGTAGGCCACACAAAAGGCCTCAAGCCCACTGAGCGCATGATTGACTAATCTCTGGAAGGTGGCAGGGGAATTCTTCAACCCAAAAGGCATGACTCTAAACTGGTAGAGTCCCTCAAGTCCTGAAAACGCTGTCTTTTCCTTGGCATGCTCCGTCAGAGCTATTTGCCAATAGCCTGAGGAAGGTCGAAGGTGCTCACAAATTTGGCAGCACCTATGGTGTCCACAAGCTCAGCAGCCCTGGGTAATGGATGTGCGTCGGTTTTGGTGATGGCATTGACTCGTTTGTAGTCCACACAGAACCGCCAATCCTTGGTACCTACCTGGGAACTTGCCTTGTAAAGGACCACTGGCTGGACCAGGGACTGGTTGAGGGTTCAATAACACCCAGATCCAACATCTTGGTGACCTCAGCCTGGATGTGGTTCTTAACGGTATCTGACATAAGGTAGTGCCTGCTTTTGACAGGCACACTGTCACCAGTATCAATTTTGTGCCTACACCACGATGTAAGGCCTGATGTCAGTGAGAACAAAGAGGCATACTGCCGGAGCAAAGCCCTGCAGGCCCTCTGCTGCTCTGTTGTCAGATCAGGAGAGAGATGCACTCCCTCCACTGAGCCATCCTGAGGGTCGATATGCAGCAAATCAGGTAGGGGCTCACTCTCATCCTCTTCTTGCTCGGAAGCTAGCAAGAGACATGAGACCTCTGCTCACCTATGGAAAGGCTTGAGGTCTGTTGAAGTGAAATACCTGAGGGGCTACCCCAAGGACTCCCATAACCAGATAATTGACTTTGCCCATCTTGGAGATGATCCTGAAGGGTCCAGTCCATTTGTCTGCCAAAGCCCTTGGCTTGGTAGGCTCTATCACAAGGATTTCCTGTCCTGGAGTCCAATCCACTTGCAAGGCTTTAAGGTCATGCCAGTATTTGTTCAGTTCCTGGCTTGCCGTAAGATTCGCTGTTGCTTGGCCCATCATCTGTGTCATCCTCCGCCTGAGGCCTAACACATAGTTCCCCACTTGATTGGCAGGACCTGGAGGGGTGGCTTGCAAACCTTCTCTGATTAAGGCAAGGGCCCCCCTCATGGGATGTCGAAGGAGTAACTCAAAGGGGCTGAAACCAACACCCTCTTGAGGTACCTCTCTGTAAGCAAACAGCAGGCATGGCAGGAGGAGATCCCATTTCCTCCTTAGGGGCTCTTACAAAGCGCTTAGCATGCCCTTGAGAGTTTTGTTAAATCTCTCGACCAGACCATTGGTCTGAGGATGGTAAGATGTGGAGAACTTATAAGTTACCCCGCATTCTGGCCAGTACAAATGGACAGAGAGCCTTTGCTTTGTCTTCTTGGTACCAAGATGACCAGCTAAGGGCACCTCATGCGCCAACTGCAGTAGGAAGGGCCTGTAAACCTGGGGTACCACCAACCTCTTGAGAGCACCAGGTTCAGGCTTAGTGGGCTCACTAACAAGGAGCTCACCCTCCAAATATATCTGGAATGTCCTAGGCACTTCTTCCTGTGCCTGTGCCTGGGACAGGGCCTGTTTCCTCAGACTCTCGAGAGAGTGGCACTCTCTCTGACCCTTACAGAAGTCCACCCGGGAGGGTCCCCCTTCAGCCAACAGGCATTGAAGGTCAGGGTGGTCCCCCGGGTTAAGCCCCTCTCCCACAGGAGAGTCTTCTGTCTCTTCTCCCACAGGAGTTGAGTTTGGGTTTACCACTGGACTAGGCCCGTCTGGAGCATGAATCCCTGCGGATGCTGCGAAAGCAGCAGTAAAAGTAGGAGTCCCCTCCAGAGAGGTGGCCTTCTTACCCTTCCATCTTCCTGCCTTAGGCCTCGCCTTTGGCTTGGGTGCCAGACTCGAAGCCGGACCCAGTGTGACCTGTGATCGGGTGTCCGTCGCAGCAGCCATGGGTAGACCATCAGGGATCATCCCCATTTCTACCAAATCATTACCTAACAAAATGTTAGCAGGCACGTTGTCCTGAACCAGGACAGGAAGCTTTGCTGTCTTGTCTCCAATCGTAATGTTGACTAAGGCTAAAGGTGATAATTTGGGAGGCCCACCAGCTACCCTGGTGGTTCTCAGAGGAGCATCTACATAGTCCTCTGGCTTGAGCAGGGTCCTGTCCACCACTGTCATGCTTGCCCCAGTGTCTCTCAAACCAGTAGAAGGCTGACCATTCAAGAGGACCCTTCTCAAAAACCTACAGGTGTTCTGTGGGATAGTAGCCAGTACTTCTGCGTACTGGTCCCAGGACCCAAGGGACACTAGTGAAATCTCTACGGGAGTACCAAAGGTGATCCCTGTAGAGGAGGGGAGGACAGTGGGCTCCACCTCAGACATGGGGCAAGGGTAGGTCAGGCTGACACCCTGGAGTCCAAGTGCCTTACCTTTACACTTGGGGTCACCCTTCTTGTGGTTTAGAGCCCCACAGTCCCAACAAGTGCCAGGAGTGTAGGGTACGGTACTGGAACCACTGGGACCCTGCTTTGCAGCACCTAGACCACTACTCTTACTCCCATCCACATAGGATTTATCCCCACAAGAATGTTGGGTCTTAAGAGAGGAAGGTTTTGGTTTAGTCGACTGTGACTGCTTTTGGGACTCCTCAGCCTTCTGAGAGGTCCCCTTTTCTTTGTCCTTGCCTTCCCACTGGAGTCCTTGTGGGACACTTTGTGTGAGACCCACTTGTCAGCCAGCCTGGCCAGCTTAGAGGGATCTAAAATGTTCGGGTCAGCATAATACTGATGCAGCTCTGTTGAACAAGCTTCCGAAAAGTGCTCAAAAATCAACAGGTGGGACAATTCAACAAACGTTTTCACTTTGTAACCATCAATCCGCCCCATCATGTTCATGTGCGCAGCACCCACCCAGCCAACCCAAGACACATTCTCCTGTTTCTTATATTTCCTGAACCTTTTAAGGTATTGGGTAGGTGTCTTGCCAAACTTGGCAATCAAAGCATTCTTCATGCACTCATACTGACCCCTTTCTTCCACAGACAGTTTCAGAATACAGTCATACCCAGTCTGAGCCACTCTGCTTAACAAACACTTAGCCCAATCTCTTTTATCAACATCGTGGATTCCACAAGCCATCTCAAATGCTCAATCCATTGGAGGATATCCGAATCCTCTGCATACACACCAACCAAATCTGTCATAAACTCGGTTGCAGGGGACCTGACACTCCCAACTGGTTTAGCTGAAATCTCCACTCTAGCTTTATCTAGCTGGATTCGCTGAAATTCTCTGTCCTTGTTTTTAAGTGTAAGATCCTTGGCTTTAAGGGTCACTTGCTGTGCCAACTCCTCTTTCTTAAATTCAGCATCTACTTTTCTACCAGGGCAGCTATCAGTTTCGCCCTAGACTTATCCTCAAAGTCTAACTGCCTGACTTCACAAGCACTCTGGAGAGCCTCTAAGCTCATCTGAGTCAATTTACCATTTGCAATAGATTCCATTGCTTGTAATGTCGTTATCTAGTACACAACTAAACCTCAATTAAAAAAAGTGTAGATATTTTGTAAGTGGCAAGGTTACACACAGATTCTTAAAACCATTACCATCCCACCGCTGCCACCAGTGTAAAGGACTGGAGAGGGGTGTCTGTACTCCTGCTCTCTATATGGCAGAGGAGAGGCACAGAGGACCCCAACGAAGATTCTCTATGCGGTAGCAATGGACGAGCAATCAAAGGCTTCAGCTCTCAGGAGGTGACGCGGGCTGGTTCTTAAGTACAGTGTAGTCCCCAAGCACCCAGAAAGGAATGTCCACACACTATGTTAGTGAAAACACATCTCTTTATATAATTAAGGTTCACGTTATGTACACCATCACAATAACACACTTTATATGCTGGTAATACTATAATGGCAAATATATACAAGTCTACGTGGTGCCACTCTTAACTATCGATTCCCTTGAAATTCATCAACTGCTAACAGTTCAAATGGCATACGAATCAGATGGTAAGATGAATCAACAATAGACACGGAAAAAACAAAATGTTAAATTAAGCAGTGGTAGAATAGTGACTTCTGTTACGTAGAGACAGTTCTGTGCGAGGATCCCCCCACTGGGCAACCTGTAAATAAAGCGTATTTGACAAGCCCAGTCCAGATATGCTTAATATAGTCTCTGGTCTTTCTAATAGTTCTGCAACCCTAATGTACCTGTAAAGTTCTTCGTCGGGGAATCGACAGGCCCTTCTTGAGTGCACTCCCTTTAAGGCATAAGCCATGGGTCCTCGAACTTCCGGGATGAAGAAAAGGTGAATGTTGTCGTTGAGGCAGCAGCTTCGGTCCTTGCGGTGCATGTTGACGATCGGTCGAAAACGTCCTGCAACAGATGAGTCAAGCAGTGAACCTCGATGATGATAGTCTGGTGCCACAAGAGTCAATGAAGAACTTTGGCCCAGCAAGGGCTTCGAGTCGTTGGGGTCTGGCGTTGGCGATCGGGACGTGACCACGGCTGGCATCTGGATCTTCTCTGGTGTCTTTGAGTTCTTTAGGTGGCGGGAAACCCACCAGCGGATTCTCCTCGGTTGTCGACGACCTTGACTTTCCCCGGCAGGCGGGAAGCGATCAACGCTGATGAGCAAGGGAGTCCTGGATTCAAAGTGTTCTTAGGCAATAGAGCACGGCGGCTCCAGTAGACGAGAAAACAGCAGTAACTCGATCGATGGATGACTGGGCGCTTTTCTTCGTTCTCGTCGGTGGTCCCCGTCTCCGGTTGACAGTCTTCCGTAGGGTTGCTTCCAGGGCGCTTTGGTGAAGGTTAGCAGTGCACTGTGGTCCCTCGTAGCTCGGGAAGAGGTCTCCTTACCAGGTCCTCTCTTGGATCAGTTCTTGGAGACACAGCAGCTTCCAGATCGACGAAGTAGAGCACCAGCAATTCTTCTCTTCCAGCAGGGCTTCAAGATTAAGCATCAGTTTCAACTTCAGCTTCTGAACTATTTCTAACAGTGAGAGGTCCCCAGATATACTATTTGGTCTCTCATTCACTCTGTTGGGTCATACTCAGGCAATCACTCGGAAGGGCATTCATGAAGGCAGGCTGCCTATCTGGCTCACAGTACATTCAGGCCATTCACTTCTCTCCAGACACTCACAACAAGTAACGTGTATTGGGACAAGTACCCAGCCATGCAACACTCCACACTGCATTCATACCAGTTTCGAGTAGGGCTGTCTCAGTGTCACATACCAGATACTAGACATCCACAACTAGAAATGCGTATTCGTCACACAATCCTTTCAGCCAGGTCCCACCCCACAGGCGTACCCACAACATACAGTCATTGGGAAGGCTCCAGGCAGTCTGGCCTGGACTTTCCCACAATACCTAATATGGAACTTCCCCCAAACAGCCAGTCAGGGAAAGGAACAGAGTCAGGGCTTCCCGGGACTTCATGAAATAAGGTAACAGGCGATGGAGAGCGAGAGGCCACAGGGGCCATCTTGTCTCCATTTGGAATCCACTGATTCCAATGACAGGGCCTGGGCATCCCAAAATGGAAGATACTCAGAGCACCGGTCAATTCAACACGGAGCTGCCACCAGCCCGTACCCTGCTCTGTGGGTCATACACAGGTGCCCAAAAACATACACTACGAGTACAGGGTTGTACTCCCACCCATGGGTGCCGTAAGGGTATACCAAGGATCTGTTCACCAAACCAAAAAGAGACAGCTGCACCACCAGGAGTCCCACATGAACTCCTGCATGGAAAACAAGACAGAACACACGATTAAAAGCAGTAAAGGACAAGGATACAAAGTCCCCATCTAAATTGTGTCAGATGGGGACTTCATATAAAAGCAAACATGAATGGCCCATTCTAAAGTCACCCACGTGTTACTAACATCACTTAATATGTAATGAACTCCATGAATGAACGCAAGGACAACAATTGTTGAATAATTGTCTTTATAATAATTCTGTTTTGTGTTGTTTTGATTTGCAAATGTGACCTTATGGTCTGTTTTATGATTTACTACAAAATAATAAATATATGATATATTTTTTGTAAAACCTGAGCCCTCCATCTTTTTATATTTGCTAAAAAAACGATGGTCCCACAAGTGTATGTGGATTGAGACCTAGTTCTGTCACCTCCGGTGTAGACATCGAAAGGTAGCTTGTTGGGATCCCCTTGTGTTCCCTGCAGTGGCATTCTGCCTGCAGTTGCCCCACTCTTGGCGCATCCACCCTGTGTTCCACATTTCACTCCTGAAACCCTGTGTGCATTACACCTATGGTCGCTCTTGCTCTCGTCCTGCCTCAATTAACATACAGGGGGTCCTGGAATTCGAAGTTCAGGAGATCTGCGATTCAGGGATTCGACGTGGGGTACTCCCGTTTTTGATCGATTGGACAGGCTACCTGGCATATGATCGCACCTGGGAGCCCAGCTGTCATGGGCGCTACTCCCGAGGGGCCTGGACTGGCCCAGCGCCCTCGGAAGCAGACCCGTCTTCCACTACTCCGGACCCAGCAGACCCCTACAGGGGCCCTTTGGACCGTGTCCTGGCGCCTTTGGCGCCAGGCTCATGAAGGGTTTCAGTCCCGGTGCCATAGGCGCCGGGCTCATATTGATAAACAGTGTAATTATGCTTGGGTGGACTTACCTGAGGCAGACCATGCTGCATATTTACCCAGAACAAACCAGTCTGGTTGAAGTCCCCAGCCATCAGGGCTGGGAGGAACTATTCCCTCCATTCAGGAACTCTTTTCTTACCTGGGTGGAACCGGTGGAAGAACACACACTGGAAGCACTTCTTTGCTATTTAAACCACGCCCGATGGAAAACACGTGCTTCGCGTTATTCTGCAGCAGCAGCAGGACGCTCACCGAGTCGGCTCCTGCATTCCAGGTCCAGAGTCATTTTCAGCTTCCGCACAGCAACCTGTGGATGAAGAAAGACACAGAACAATACTTACCAGATCCCGGAATCCAGTCACCGGCAAAACCTGCAAAGAATAAACATAAGGTTAGAAAAGTGCAACTCGCTCGCAGCCGCGCCCGCTTACCTGATCCATCCGTGATTGCAACGGAGCTAACCACAGCCTTCTCTTCGGCAGCTTCTCTGCACCTGAAAGGCAAAGGACATAATTAAAAAGGGGTTCGGGTGAAGGCAGTCGCATTCATCTTAACTTACCAGTTTTTGCATGTGCAGTAGCGGCCGCATCAACCTCAGCATCCCGGCACCTGAAATACAGGAAAAAGACATTATTTGTGGTGCCATTAAAAGCGGCCAACGATCATTATACTTACATGCATCGGCACATGCAGTGGCAAAGGATATAAAGCCCGCAGCATCCCGGCACCTGAAAACTAGGAAAAGGACATTATTAGAGGTGCCATTAAAAGTGGCCAACGATCATTATACTTACGTGCATCGGCACGTGCAGTGGCAACGGATATAAAGCCTGCAGCATCCCGGCACCTGAAAACTATAAAAAGGACATTATTAGAGGTGCCATTAAAAGCGGCCAATGAACATTATACTTATGTGCATCGGCACGTGCAGCAGCAACGGAAAACTACGCCCACAGCATCCCGAGGCCTGAAACAAAGGAAAAGGGACATTATGGAGGTGCCCTAAAGACTACAGTATACTTACAGGCATCCGCTCGTGCAGTAACGGCGGCATCGCTCTTCTGCATCCCAGCACCAGTGCCACAACTAAGGCCGCAAAAGACTTGAGCCTCAACACTGAACTCATCCAGTGACGTAACTGGAATCCACGCACCCCTGCCCCAGACGCAGGATGGAGAGCTCAGCATTTATACGCCTAAGGTGAGAGCTCGCCGAGACAAGTAGAAAGCTAGGCTGTGGGAGAAACAGGCGATTGGTGGGAGAAGGAATCCCATCAAACGGTGATTAACCCTTTTTCTTCCACCTGCAGAAAACTTACCCTGCAAGTCAGACATTCGATAAGAGGAAGCCCAGTCCTGAGAGTCGTCCGAGCTCTACGCTTCTCAATTGAAGAAACGATAGCAGCCCAGCCGGGATCAGCGCCTCCGAGGGAATCAGGTGAGCGTTACAGAACGCGAAGCCCACCAATAACCTCCTACCCAGGCGCTATGGAAACTTCCGACACAGACCAACTGGCCCAGTTATTAGGGGAATTAAGAGCTGAAGTTCATGGTGCCCGCCAGGAAACGAATGCCCTTAGGAGGGAATTGATAATATCAAAAGAACGAACTGATGATCTCGCCAGACAGTTATTACAGACACAAGCGGGGCAAACCCCGCTACCTAATTCAGGAGGGAGCTATATCCCAGCGGCTTCAGCCAATCCTGTTCAAATCAACCTACCCGGAAATGTGCCATTGGCACCGCCTGAACGCTTCTCTGGTGACCCTAAAAGGTTTGCGGTGTTTATAAATCAATGCCGATTGCACTTTCTTTGTAGACCTGCAGCCTTTCCGACTGACCAGACTAAGGTAGCCTTTGTGCTTTCGTATCTTAGCGGCAGTGCCGCTGATTGGTCGATCCCTCTGGTTACACAGGATGACCCGATTCTTCGTGATTTCCCGACCTTCCAGGCAAATATGGAAAGACTTTTTGCAAGGCATTCCCAGGGGCAGGCCCTGGACAACGAACTCCTTTCCCTACGACAGGGCAATCAAGATCTTTTGGCCTACATTGCATCATTCAATAGGCTAATCGTGGAAACCAGATGGCCTGAGGACAAAAGAATCACGCTTTTTCACCGGGGTTTGCGTGGCGAACTCAAAGACGTCCTTGCCCAGGTAGTGAATCCTCCTCAGGATTGTTCAGAGTACATTGATTTGGTGGTCCAATTGGATCACAGACTACAAAACAGAAAGGCGGATCGATCCAGGTTTGAAACACGAGTGTTCCCTAAGCCTCAAAGTCACACCAAAGGAGTTGAAGCCGTCGAACCTATGCAAATTGGGGTTGTAAAGGGTCCCCTAACCCAGAAAGAACTCGACAGGAGACGACAAATGCAACTATGTCTCTATTGTGGAAATTCAGGACATTTTCTTCGAGATTGCCCGGTGAAACCACCTAAGAAGACAGTGGGAGCTTCTGAGAAGAGTTCTGAAAAGCCTGAGCCGGGAAATGACCTCGCCCGACAAGTGTAGAGGTCCGCTTGCCGAGCGTAAAAACCAGTTCTTTGACCTTGCACTTCATAATGCCAATGGTCCTCGTAAACCCAGAGCAACCGGATCGTTTGCATGCAATTAAGGCATACATTGATAGCGGAGCAGTTGGAAATTATGTGGACCGTGAATTGGCTTCCAGGATGAACTTACCTCTTTGTCCAAAGGTGGTTAAAGACGTCATTACCACGGTGGATGGGACGGAAATCGCCTCCGGACCAGTGACCCATACCACTACTGAAGTGACGATACTAGGCCAAGACGGGCATCAGGAGGTAATTGTGTTCGACGTGATCAAGGCTCCTCAATTCCAAGTAATTCTAGGGATTCCTTGGTTGGAGAAACACAATCCTCAGATTGATTGGCGAGCAAAGACAATAAAGTTCCCAGAGTGCAGACCAACTTGTTATCCGCGACCAAACATTGGCCTAGCGTCAGTAACGGCTGACGGTCCACAATTACCTCTAGAGTATCGAGAGTTCCAAGATGTTTTTCAAAAGGAACAGGCTAACACCTTGCCACCCCACAGATCATACGATTGTCAGATAGATTTGCTACCCGGTGCAACTCCCCCTTGCAGTAGGATTTACGCCCTTACCGAGCCTGAGAACCTTCATCTGCGACAGTATTTAGACCAGTACCTGGCCAATGGCTTTATCCGTCCGTCGAAGTCCCCTGCATCCTCGGCTCTGTTCTTCGTACCAAAAAAAGAAGGTGACTTCAGAACCTGTATAGATTATCGTGCTCTGAACCAGAGAACAGTAAAAAACCGCTACCCCTTACCTCTGATCCCGGAACTCCTTGACCAGGTAAAAAAGCCTGTATTTATATTAAGCTTGATCTCCGGGGAGTTTATCACTTGGTACGGGTCAAGGAAGGAGATGAATGGAAGACGGCCTTTCGCACTAAGTATGGGCTATTTGGATACCAAGTGATGCCCTTTGGACTATGCAATGCACCAGCCGCCTTCCAATATTTTATGAATGATGTCCTCAGAGAGCTCATTGATGTCTGCGTTGTCGTCTACATAGATGACATTCTTGTGTACTCATCTTCAGAAGCTGACCATCGAAATCATGTTAGGGCGGTCCTTGAAAACCTTCGCCAACATAAACTTTTTGCCAAGCTCGAAAAATGTGTTTTTCATGTCACTGAGGTCGAATTTTTGGGATTTATTCTGACACCCAAAGGAGTCCACATGGACTCGAGAAAAGTAGACGCTATCCTCAAATGGCCGTCTCCTACTTCCGTGAAAGGCGTTCAAAGCATGCTAGGCTTTGCCACTTTTTACCGTAGATTTATTCCAGAGTTTTCACGAGTGGTACAACCCATCACCGCCCTCTTAAGAAAAAATAAACGCTTTGAATGGTCCGCAGAAGCAGAACAAGCCTTCCAAGAGCTAAAGGCTAAATTCACCTCGGCGCCAATACTGAAATACCCACGCCCGGACCTCCCTTACATCGTTGAAACTGACGCCTCCAGCTTAGCAATGGGAGCAGTCCTATCACAAAGAGATCCAGAGACTAACCAACTGCATCCTGTGGCATTCTGGTCTCGGAAGTTCTCGGCGCCTGAGATCAACTACACCATCACAGACAAAGAGCTTCTAGTGATTAAATCAGCCTTTAAGGCATGGCGGCATTATCTCCTCGGGGCCAGACACACCGTCACAGTGATCACCGATCATCGAAATCTGCAGTATCTGAAAACCGCCAAGGCTCAATCCTCCAGACAGCTTGCTGGGCTCTATTCTTTGCTGAATTTGACTTCGTGATCACTTATCGCCCTGGCAACAAGAACGGCAAAGCGGATGCTCTTTCCCAAATTGGAATGGGAGATAACTTTGCCAATCCAGAACCTGTACCAATAATTCCTGAACAAAGGATCGTGGGTCTGATTTCTTCACAATCCATTGAGGATATTGAAGAAAAAACTAAACAACTTGTAACCTCACCAGACTTACTGAACTGGTTACAAAAAGGAAAAGATTTCACTGTAAGCAATGACTTGCCTTATTTCCAAGGACGATTGTTCCTACCACACGCCGATTTACAAAGACAGGTAATCTCCTGCTATCATGATTCATTAATTGAGGGTCACCCTGGCATTGCCAAAACCACAGAAAAGGTGAAGAGACACTTCTGGTGGCCTTCGTGGAGAAAAGACATAAAGGAATTCGTGATGTCCTGCGGTGTGTGCGCTCAAAACAAGGGTCAGAAGAAGAGGCCGGCTGGTCTTCTGCAACCATTAGACATCCCACCATGTCCCTGGCATACCCTTTCCATGGACTTCATCACAGACTTACCCTCCTGTTCCGGGTACAACACCATTCTTGTTATTGTGGACCTGTTTTCTAAAATGGCCCACTTCATTCCGCTAAAAGGCTTACCTTCAGCATCAGTCCTAGCCAAAGTATTTCTTGAAAACATCGTCCGGCTACACGGCTTCCCGTCAGTACTAATCTCAGATAGGGGGAGCCAGTTTATTTCCCACTTTTGGCGTAGCTGTTGTCGATTAGCTCAAATCGATGTAAGACTTTCGACCAGCCATCATCCCCAGACCGAAGGGCAAACCGAGAGAACAAACCAGACTCTCGAGCAATATTTACGATGCATGCTACAACAGTCGGAGAGTAACTGGAAGGACATCATTTGGATAGCTGAATATGCTTACAACAATTCAGTTCATTCGGGTACCGGGAAGAGTCCCTTCAACATCTTGTATGGGATTCATCCTCGAACCTCCAACCTTGATCCACCTCAAGATCTTGGAACACCCGCCGTGGATCAATTGCACACCGTTATTACCCAAGCTTTTAAGGAAGCGACTGCACATCTACAACAAGCTAAAGAGAGGTACAAAAAAGGAGCAGATCACCACCGAAGCAATGCCCCTCAATACCAGGTTGGGGATCAAGTCTGGCTGTCCACCAAACATTTATCGCTTAAAGGGCCTCGCACCTTCAACCCCAAATACCTGGGACCATATCCAATTACGGCCATAATTAATCCAGTGACCGTTAAATTAGAATTGCCAACCCATATGAGAATACATCCTGTATTTCACGTATCTCTTTTGAAACCCATGCAACCTGGAACCAGATTGACCAATCCTCCAGAGCCCATTCAAGTGAATGGGGAGCCCAAATTTGAAGTAAAAGACATTTTGGACTCTAAAATCATCAGATCGAAGCTATTCTACCTAATCGACTGGAAAGGCTACGGACCTCAGGAAAGGTCATGGGAACCCTATGACCACGTCCATGCTGCTCGTCTAGTCCAGAAATTTCACCGAACCTTTCCCGATAAACCAAAACCCCCGGGGAGGACAAGTTTGGGAGTGGCCTTGAGGGGGGGGTGCTGTCATGGGCGCTACTCCCGAGGGGCCAGGACTGGCCCAGCGCCCTCGGAAGCAGACCCGTCTTCCACTACTCCGGACCCAGCAGACCCCTACAGGGGCCCTTTGGACCGTGTCCTAGCGCCTTTGGCGCCAGGCTCATGAAGGGTTTCAGTCCCGGCGCCATAGGCGCCGGGCTCATATTGATAAACAGTGTAATAATGCTTGGGTGGACTTACCTGAGGCAGACCATGCTGCATATTTACCCAGAACAAACCAGTCTGGTTGAAGTCCCCAGCCATCAGGGCTGGGAGGAACTATTCCCTGCATTCAGGAACTCTTTTCTTACCTGGGTGGAACCGGTGGAAGAACACACACTGGAAGCACTTCTCTGCTATTTAAACCACGCCCGATGGAAAACACGTGCTTCGCGTTATTCTGCAGCAGCAGCAGGACGCTCACCGAGTCGGCTCCTGCATTCCAGGTCCAGAGTCATCTTCAGCTTCCGCACAGCAACCTGTGGATGAAGAAAGACACAGAACAATACTTACCAGATCCCGGAAACAAGTCACCGGCAAAACCTGCAAAGAATAAACAAGGTTAGAAAAGTGCAACTCGCTCGCAGCCGCGCCCGCTTACCTTATCCATCCGTGATTGCAACAGAGCTAACCGCGGCCTTCTCTTCGGCAGCTTCTCTGCACCTGAAAGGCAAAGGACATAATTAAAAAGGGGTTCGGGTGAAGGCAGTCGCATTCATCTTAACTTACCAGTTTTTGCACGCGCAGTAGCGGCCGCATCAACCTCAGCATCCCGGCACCTGAAAAACAGGAAAAAGACATTATTTGAGGTGCCATTAAAAGCGGCCAACGATCATTATACTTACGTGCATCGGCACGTGCAGTGGCAACGGATATAAAGCCCGCAGCACCCCGGCACCTGAAAACTAAGAAAAGGACATTATTAGAGGTGCCATTAAAAGCGGCCAACGATCATTATACTTACGTGCATCGGCACGTGCAGTGGCAACGGATATAAAGCCTGCAGCATCCCGGCACCTGAAAACTAGAAAAAGGACATTATTAGAGGTGCCATTAAAAGCAGCCAACGAACATTATACTTACGTGCATCGGCACGTGCAGCGGCAACGGAAAACTACGCCCACAGCATCCCGAGGCCTGAAACAAAGGAAAAGGGACATTATTGAGGTGCCCATCTTTTAAAGCCTAAAGACTACAGTATACTTACAGGCATCCGCTCGTGCAGTAACGGCGGCATCGCTCTTCGGCATCCCAGCACCAGTGCCACAACTAAGGCCGCAAAAGACTTGAGCCTCAACACTGAACTCATCCAGTGACGTAACTGGAATCCACGCACCCCTGCACCAGACGCAGGATGGAGAGCTCAGCATTTATACGCCTAAGGTGAGAGCTCGCCGAGACAAGTAGAAAGCAAGGCTGTGGGAGAAACTGGCGATTGGTGGGAGACGGAATCCCATCAAACGGTGATTAACCCTTTTTCTTCCACCTGCAGAAAACTTACCCTGCAAGTCAGACATTCGATAAGAGGAAGCCCAGTCCTGAGAGTCGTCCGAGCTCTACGCTTCTCAATTGAAGAAACGATAGCAGCCCAGCCAGGATCAGCGCCTCCGTGGGAATCAGGTGAGCGTTACACCGGCAATGTTGTGCATGCCCCACGTTTGGTTCATGAATTTTTCCTCCGGCATCCCTGATAAACCGGGGCTCCTTGCCTTCCTGGGAGGGGGTATGGTGTCATGCCACTTACCGGGAATGGGAGGCGTGGTCATCTGCTCCGGTGGGTCCCATTGTGGAGGCTTTACCCTTGATGGCCCTTGGGATGTGCTCCTCTGGACCGGGTCCCCAGCTCCCTGGGCGTTGCCATGATCGTGGGGGCGTTCGTGCCTGTCCCTCCATGCATGCGCAGTCCGCTTGGATACTGAGGCTTGCGTTCCAAACCTCGCTTTGGATCCTGCACTGTATCTGGGTTCCAATTATGTCCCTTGCTCCTGGCTAGTCTAGCCTTGCTCCTTGCCTTGCTTTCTGGCTCCTTATTGGTCCCTGTTCCTTGTTGGCTCTCCCTGGTTCTTGGGTTAGCCTGCCCTCCTGGGTCAGGGCTGGGTCCTGGCCCTTGGTTCTCTGGGTCTGGGCTGGGTCCTAGTCCTTGGATCTCTACCTTCTCTTGGGGGTTCCCCGCTTCCTCTTCCCAGTTTCCTGGATTCCCTTTCCTTGCTCCCTGGGTCACCCCTGGCAGCCACAAGGCTGCCTCTACTTCACTCTCTTGTTATTGCCCAGCCTTGTGCCCTGCTTGGTACCCTGCCTCCTGGTAACCACCCTTCTCATCTGGACTACAGCTGGACATCTGGAAACCTCCATTCCCGCCTGGACTACAGCTGTATATTTTGGAGCCATCTCTACCAGTGCTTGCACTGTCCTGACATCACACTAATCAGAGAAGTGCCGCCCTGTGGCATTGGGAGCCAGTCCAACCCCGTCCTGTTTGAGTTAACCAGGAGGATGTTGGGTTAGCTCACTTTTGCGCAGATGATAAAATGTACCCAAATCGTACTTCAGTACATTGTGGTGGCCCATTGTGAACATGTGGCTGTTTGCTTAAATGCAAATGTGTGCATGTACACATGCTCCCTGTACATGGTCCATTCATGTTTCTGAACATGGTTCTAAGGGCACTTGACACTTATATTCGCTGAAAAACTTTAGTTAAGGTGCAGTTAAATTGTACAGATTTAACGCAACAAAACCCTTGAAATTCAACCGATGTGGGAAGTCATGACCAGCTAAACTTGGCGGGCTCCAGTTGATGTCAAGTGTGTGGTGTAGAGCTTAACAGCCTAGCAGGCAGGTTGAAAGCGGCCCTCCAGATGTCTATCTACCACAGCAGACAGCTGTTCCTCTAGACCCAGTGGACTATGCACATAGCAGATATAGCTTATACTGATATTTTCGAAACCCATATTTTCGAATGCCATTTTCTGGACACCAAATTAGCAGAATTATTTTTTTTCGAATGGTTTTTTAAAGTTTTATTTTTTAAATGGGGGGTTCCTCCCCAAACCCCTGTTGTTTTTATTTTATTTACACTTTTTTTTTTACTAACGAAACCCAAAAAAACATATATTCTAAAAAAATGTTTTCGGCAAAATGTTTTCGACATAATGGTAATTCGAAAATATGTTTTCGAAAATATGACCGGATACCAGCACATATATGTGCTATGCTCTGTACACCACATAACATCTATATGTTAAAGTGTGCTGCTTGTTCTTGTTGCAGTGCGCCTACACGCTTGGCCAAATGCATGCAGTCATCACAATACTAACATTGAGGAGAAGGTGCTTGCGCTAGGAATAGAACAAAAACAGTGCCATCGGGATCCGGCCAGCCTCAGCCCCAAATAGCCCACCACAAGCCCTCAAAGTCCTTTAAAAAAAGAAAAAATAAAACCCAAACCAAAGCGCTTCTCGCGCTACGGTATGGAGTGGGGGGGCAGAGGTGCACACAGCACATTGGTGCCATGGGTGCTCTTCTGGCTCCGCCCCTAAGGAGCCAAGGCAGACCCTCAGCGAACCTGGGGGCTCGCCTTGGTGACCTAATCTGCTCAGTGCGAGCACACTGTGCACGCAGAGCCTGTGCACTTGCACAGAGCAGCTTAGATCACTAAGGCGAGAGACCAGGTTCACTGAGGGTCAAAGACCCTATGACTGAGCAGTAAGTGCACTATGTGCACAAAGCAGACTCCATTTGCAAAACGCAATGATCATCTAGTCACCAGCTGGGCGGGTTCTGTGATTATTGCCTTTCCCAAATGAATTCTGGTATATGTAGTTTTGGATGTCAAAATATATTCTGAAATGGATGGTACATGCTGTGATGGCTTGAAAAGTACACAAACCATAGTAAGGTACTCTTACTATGGTTTGTGTTCTTTTTAAGCAATGAAAGAAATTGTGCCATTTTTAAACTATTATTTTGAACATTTCAACTAGGAGATCCACCTCCTCTGAACTCTGCCCCCTCCTCCAAACTCTGGCCCACACCTCCCCCTCCAAATTATTTCCAGCCCCACCACTGATGCCAACTCAATCCCCATCCCACCTGTGATGTAGTCATGTGGCGCAACGGCAACGTTCTGCCGTCATGCGTTGTAAGAAATAAAGGGGGCGGTCCCGTAACATAACAGTGCACGCCAGGTGCCTGATACATGAAGATCAGTGTCCAAGTGTTCCTTCCAGGGACGGGTCAGTCAGGGCCTACATGCGGGAGACCCGGGCCACCGCAGATTGTAACATTGGCGACAAGGATGCAGCTGGGCTGGGAGAAGGTGTTCCGATGCTAATCACATCTCCAGTAACCTGGCCCCATGCCTTTCAGAGGCATCAACCCTCGCGGTAAGTCAATCGACGCTATTTTGAAGTCCCAACGGCAGCGCCTCCACACGTGGAGTGCACGTGCGCCGTGTGGGCAATTTTTGGAACCCACAAAGGCCACTAATCAGAAACAGGGGCATAAGGGTCCTTTCAAAAACAAAAAAAAGGAGAGACTTTTTCCTTTTTACACTAGACATTGCATTTTGTCTACAAGCAACAATGTTTCAGCCACACTGAAGTGCCATCTAGGAGGGCTGAGTGCCTCGCATCCGGGGGTGGTCTCCTGGCAGAGGCAGAAGGTGAACACAACAGTGCCGGGGTCCAAGAAGTGCACCAGGAGGTGCAAATTGCGGCCATCTATCACAAAGAGAGTGCCTGTGCAGTTTGCAACCATGGGCGATGAAGATGACCTCCAGGGAGCCAGTCAGAATGCGGCAAGGCCCCCTCTGGCGAGAAGCACACCACACCAACAAGGGACACTGGCCCCGATGCCAGAATTTGACACTTCAGGCAATCCCTCAAAGTTGGGACCGAAATGGTTGCTCTGGATCGAGAAGTTGGACATGTATTTTAGATCGACTGGCGAAACGGATGATGAGGCCAAAATAGCAACCCTCATATACTCTGCTGGGTCCGAGGTTCACAGAATCTTCAAGTCCCTCACTCCCATCAACATCTCCTACCAGACTGCTAAAGACAGCCTCAAAGAACGCTTCTTGCCACTAGCTAATCAGAACTATGAAAGGTTTGCTATGTACAGCGAGAAATACAAGGGGGAGGAATCCCTGGACCAATTCTATGGCAGGCTCCGTCACCTGGCAAGTACATGTGCATGGGAGAATGAGGACGGTATGGTGAGAAACCAATTGATACAGGGGTGTGCTTCAGGGAAGCTGCGCCAGCAAGTGCTGCGTGAGTCTGTTTTGTCGTTGGCCCGCATTTTGGAAAAGGGAAGATCATATGAGCTAGCGGAGAGCTGTGCAACTAAGATGAATGCTGCGATTTGCTAGCTGAAAGTGCTGGTCCGTCAAGGCCTACATGGCCCCCAAGGAGACCTGAGACACTACTGCCTTGTCCCAAATGTGGCTATGACCTTTCACATGTGGGGCAATGCCCAGCGAAAGGGAGAGTGTGAGGATGCTGTAGAGCGGCAGGCCATTTTGCATGGATGTGCACAGCCCCCACACCAGTAACTATTCCCAGAGGGCCAGCAAGACACCCAGTGACATCGCACATTGACAGAGGAAGGTTGTGGTTGTCGAGCAAGGAGCGCCGAGTAATGACCTGGCAGAAGAGGAAGAGGAGGAAGAAGAGATATTTTTTCTCTAGTATAGACTCTTTAAAGAAGAAGAGGAGGTCGCCATGTGTGCAGTATCCGTGGATGGAACAAAGACACCAGTACTTGTGGACGTGGGGGCATCGGTGTGCGTGTTGGCGACCTGCCACTACGAAGCACTACCGGGGCCTCTAGCACTCTTGAAAGCCTGGGCAAAAATAGTCACATTCGGCGGTACTCAGCTGAAACCTCTCCAAGGCATATTCGTTACCAAAGAAGCCCACGAAGGAAAGGTGATTCGGGCCACATTCTTCGTCACAGACATAAGCACTCACACTCTACTGAGCTGCACAGCGGCAGAGGCCCTTGAAATTGTACATTTTGCTCTCAGCGTTTATGCCGAAGACATAAATAAAGTCCTCGAGAGATTCAGGGAGGTGTTTGAGGCCGTTGACAAACTAAGGGGTGAGCCCATTAAGCTGCACATAGACCAGACTGTACGCCCGACCGCACTGAAACACAGTTGAATCCCCTTTCATCTCCGACAACAGGTGGAAAGAGAATTGTAGAACCTGGTGGAACTGGACATCATAGAAAAGGTGGAGGGTCCCACCCCATGGGTATCCACCATCGTTGTGGTGATCAAGCCGAAGCAACCAGAATCGGTATGAATTTGTGTCGACAAGAGGCTTCCCAATCTGCCCATTAAGCGTGAACGACACATCACACCGACTCCTAACGATGTGGTGGGAGAGCTGCAAGGTGTGAAGGTGTTTTCGAAGCTATATCAGTACGCCCGGCCGCACTGAAACATAGTTGAATCCCCTTTCATCTCCAACAACAGATGGAAAGAAAATTGTAGAACCTGGTGGAACTGGACATCATAGAAAAGGTGGAGGGTCCCACCCCATGGGTACCCACCATCGTTGTGGTGATCAAGCCAAAGCAACCACAATTGGTATGAATTTGTGTCGACATGAGGCTTCACAATCTGGCCATTAGGCGTGAACGACACATCACACCGACTCCTGACGATGTGGTGGGAGAGCTGCAAGGTGTCAAGGTGTTTTCGAACCTATAACCTCTCTCTAAATCTGATTAGTTTTGGTCAGTGCACCGCCTTTTCATCTTATCACTAAACCAGTAGATAAGTATCACATGTTTTCTCCAGTCTACCTAAATTAAAACAAATGTTATTCATGTTCTTATACATCAACATAAAAACAATTAAGCTTACTTATGTGTCCTTTTCTACAGACACATTTACACAAACCAAGTCTGCAGCGACTTTGTAGAAATATTTTACCAAACGTGGGGTTAGTAAGTGACACAATGGATGCTGACGAGAAATGACAACATTTGGGAATGGTCCGCCAAAGAGCAGGATGCCTTCGAAAAGGCACTCACAGGGAAAGAATTAATGGTGTTTTTCGACTCAAGGAAGGAGTCAGCGATCATCGTCAATGCCAGCCCGGTTGGACTGGGAGCAGTTCTAACGCAACAGGATGCGCAAGGACAGATGAGGCTGATTGCATATTCCAGCAAGGCGCTCACCAACACAGAACAACACAACTCCCAGATCGAGAGAGAAGCCCTGGCCGTCCTAGGGGGATGCTGACATTTTCAAATCTACATTTTCACCAAACCTGTTACTGTAGTGACTGACCATAAACCACTACTCTCCATCATGGTGGGATCCTCGTCCAAGCCGCCCCAAAGGATCGAACGATGGATGCTTGCCCTGATTGAGTACAGGGTGGTACTGACATATAGACCCGGAGCACATAACCCAGCTGCCTACTTCTCACGACACCCGAGGAGCGGAGTGGAACAAGAAGACGCAGCACTGGTAGCAGTCGAGGAACATATTCGCCTGGTGGTCGAAGCCACCAAGCCGGCTGCACTCACCGTTCAGGAGGTAGCAGATGCCTCGAAAGAGGACGAATGTTTTCAAGTGGTCCGTGCGGCCATGATCAGTGGTGAATGGAAGAACGTCCTGTCCAACCCCAACCGCAGGAGCTGAGAGGCGCAGCAGGATCTAGAGCAGCTGTGGCGGGTCAGGCATGAGCTGTTGGCAACGGATGACAGATTAATCTTAAGAGGACACCAGCTAGTGGTGGGAAGGGTGATGGAGTTGGTATACTGTGGCCAACAGGGAACGGTCAAGACAAAAACGAGACTACAACTAAAGGTCTGGTTTTCAGCTCTAGAAGCGAAAGTGGATGAACATGTTGCCAACTGCATCTGGTGTCAAGCGACTGCCCCAGTTAGCAAAGAGCCAAGGATAGAGTCCATGCCCCGTAGACCAACCATGGGACATTGTCTGCGCAGACTTTGGGTCCACAGGAAGGGGGATACACTTGAGGTTGAGTTAGTGGAGTCCACCTCATGTCATGGAGAACATGTTTGCAACACATGGCTTCCCCAAGATCATATGCTCGGACAACGGGCCACCATTTCAAGGGGGAGAGCTTTGCTGAGTTCATGGCAGACTGTGGAATCACACACCAGACAGTCACACCCGTCTGGCCTAGGACCAATGGGGTGGCCGAACTCTTTATGAGAACATTGAATAAAGTGTTCTGTATAGCCCAGGGCCAAGGAAACGAACAGAGGAAAACTCTATTCCAATTCCTGAGGGAATAAAAGAGCAGCACCTTACCATTCAACGGACGTGGTCCCTGTAGAGGCGCTTTTCCAGAGGTGCCCCTGAGGACTCCTCCCAGAGGTGGAGGGATGGTCTCCGGGGACCGTTGATGACGATAGGATGTCTGAGGATCGAAGAATACATAACGATGAAAACCTCAGACGGTATCTGAAGCCAACTGATGTAGTTGTAGATCGCACTGTGCTGGTGCGTAATCGTCACCTTGAAGGGAAGTTGTCCCTCACCTATGAGCCCTCCTCTATGTATGAGGGTGGTCCAGGTCAAAGGCTCGATCAAAGGGGGAAAGCAACTCATAACTCTAGTTTTTTTCGAAAGGTTGGCGGAGAAGAGGGGCTGAGAGAATGAGAGGAAGAAGGTCCCCTGACAGGAGCTACAGGTGTGGAGCAAACACTGGAAGACAGTGCAGAAGATGTGGTCCCACACCGGGAAGTGCAGAAGGAGAGGCCATGGAAGAACTAGCAGGAGGAAGATACCCCCGTCGAGAGAGCAGATTCACCGCTCTATTCCAAGGCTATATAATAGGTGACTAGGTTTGAAAGGACCCGTGCCAGAGGATTTCACCTAATGTTGCCCACAATGGGCCAAAACCAGTTTGGTATGTTACCATGTTTAAGTCTGTCCTGTTTACACTGACTATATTATGAAAAGTTGTATTTTCATTGTTATATAAAAGGAGGAATATGATGTAGTCACATGTCGTGACGGCAACGTTCTGCCTTCGCGCTCTGTAATAAATAAAGGTGGCAGTCCCGCAACACGCCAATGCGCGCCGGGAGCCCGATACATGAAGATCAGTGTCCGAGTGTTCCTTTCAGGGACGGGGAGGGCAGGGCCTACATGCGGGAGACCCGGGGCACCGCATATTGTAACACCACCCACAGTGCATTTCTCCAGCTGCTGTCTAATACATAGCATAATGTCTTTCTATCGCCGTTCCAGTCCTTAATAGCTTGTAACGTGCTCAACAAGTCCACAAATACCACTACTTTTGCCAGCCGTTTCTCCACAAGCTCTAACCACTGCCATCAACTCTGCCATCCGTATGGAAACATTATCTGATAACCTCTGTATAAGCGCCTTACAAATGCACAATAAATAATAAACCTCGCCTTTTTAAACACCTCTTCCTCCTTAAAATAGTAGGCCATACCTACTGTGTGCTTGTCAGGGTCCCTGGATCCATCGGCATATAGTTGTGAACCTACTTTACCCCCCACCCAAGCGCCAATGCTTTGATTTCCCCTCTATTACTCTTCTTTTTCACCACTACGTTTGTCAAATCTAAACAGATTTTCGGTTCATTCAACATCCATGTGGGGAACAGTCAACATTCTCTACAATCTGTAGCACCTGTGGTGTCACGTGATCCTGCGTGCGCAAGCACGTGACACCGGGGAAAAAGGTGAATAAAGGAATCACCGGAACTGACGTAGAGTCAGTCCGGGTTTATGCATCGGAGTCGCGTGGTTTGTTACGCGCGGCTGCTCCCGCGCTGCGCTGTGAGAACGCCCGCCCCCGCGCATCGGCGAAGGCGGCAACAGAACCCTTGGGGCCCTGACACTCACCATCACGCTGGCGACGAGGAGAGCTACGACCCCGACACGGAGCTGTGCACCGCCAGCATCAAAAGAAAAAAAAAAAAAAATGTTTTTAAGTCAAGGAATTGAAAACAGGCAAACTACAGCCAGGAACAACGCTGTGATTGAGGTGGTTGAAGCCCCACCTTCCAGCCTAGGCAGGGGCTCCCACACACAGCTGCAACGAATCCACCGGACACTCCTGGAGGAGTCCAACAGCCCTGACCAGGTACTGCGCAGCAGCATACTAGCACCCTAGGCCCACGCTCCAACACCAAGGGATAAACCTACAACGTAACATGTCGAGCCCAAGCACCAGCCCCGGGAGAGCCGGCTCGAGTCCTTCTTCCAGGAGGAGCATCTCCTACGAACACCCCGACCCAACACAAACATCATTTATGCCGCCATTTGACCCTTTCACCTCTGGCGCCGCCATCAGATGGGAAATCTGGCTCCAACAATTTGAGATGCACCTCGAGGCCAGAGACATCACCGTGCCCAAGAAAATGTGCACTTTCCTCGGGATTCCGTGGGTGGCGAATATCTTCTCCAATGTGAGGATGGTGGTCGCGGCGTTGGTCGAGGTTACATGTTCGACTTCCGGATACCTACTAAACTCGTCGATGACTACGAGTAGATACCCTTCTCCCGCGATGGTGCAGTGGTCCATGCTGACCGCGTCCCAGCGTGTGCAGCTCCTTGGGGTACTGCTAATTGGTTCGGGGTGTTCGGGCCTCCTGGATGCTTGGCAAGCCGCGCAGGATTCGACTAGCTCTATTACTCTTTGCTGCATGTTCGGCATCCACATCCTGGACTTGAGGTAGGCTGTGGACTTTATGATTCCTTGGTGTCCACTGTGTGCTAATCTGAGAGCCCTTTCCTCTAGGGACTCAGGCAATATAATGCGGTGTCCTTTCAGCAGCACTCCTTCGGGAGCTATTGAGAGTTCGTGCCTGATCCCAAACAGTGCTCTGAGCTTGGTTTGGGCTGGTGTTGTGCGGTGGGCAATTGACGTAAGATAAGTTTTCCAATTGCCAGACTGGATGGCTGCCGCCGTGTGTTGTAAGACGGTATCTTCTTCTGTCTCCTGTATGACTTCTTGTAGAGTCAGTGCTCTCGGTCTTGCGCAGGCGACTATCTGACAGACATGCTCATCGGTCTCTTTCGCGTGGTGCTGCTCACTGTTGGTAGCCGGTCTTGGGTGACGCGTTTTATCCCTGACCTCGCAAGCATCGCAAGTCCACTCAGAGAATTAACAAAGAAGGACCAGAAGTGGGAATGGACCGCTACTCGCCAACAAGCGTTCCAACAAATCAAGGACACTCTATCTACCTCCACCACCATGGCATTCTTCGACATAAGAAAACAGACCGAGCTTCTCGTGGATGCCAGCCCTTGTGGCCTAGGAGCAGTGTTAACCCAAACTGACAATGAGGGCAGAGTGTTCCCCATCGCATTTGCCAGCAGAGCCCTCACAAAACCCGAACAAAACTATGCGCACATTGAAAAGGAAGCATTGGCCATTTTGTGGAGATGCCGACACTTCAAGGTCTACCTGCTAGGGAAGCAAGCTAAAGTTTTTACAGACCACAAACCACTAATCCCGATCTTCCGAGGCTCAGCCCCCCACCCACCTGCACGCATAGAAAAATGGATGCTGCAGCTACAACCGTACAACATTGAGGTGGAGTACCGCCCAGGATCAGACAACCCAGCAGATTACCTGTCTCGTCACCCAAGACCGGCTACCGACAGTGAGCAGCACCACGCAAAAGAGACCGATGAGCATGTCTGTCAGATAGTCGCCTGCGCAAGACCGAGAGCACTGACTCTACAAGAAGTCATACAGGAGACAGAAGAAGATACCGTCTTACAACACACGGCGGCAGCCATCCAGTCTGGCAATTGGAAAACTTATCTTACGTCAATTGCCCACCGCACAACACCAGCCCAAACCAAGCTCAGAGCACTGTTTGGGATCAGGCACGAACTCTCAATAGCTCCCGAAGGAGTGCTGCTGAAAGGACACCGCATTATATTGCCTGAGTCCCTAGAGGAAAGGGCTCTCAGATTAGCACACAGCGGACACCAAGGAATCATAAAGTCCACAGCCTACCTCAAGTCCAGGCTGTGGATGCCAAACATGCAGCAAAGAGTAATAGAGCTAGTCGAATCCTTCGCGGCTTGCCAAGCATCCAGGAGGCCCGAACACCCCGAACCAATTAGCAGTACCCCAAGGAGCTGCACACGCTGGGACGCGGTCAGCATGGACCACTGCACCATCGCGGGAGAAGGGTATCTACTCGTAGTCATCGACGAGTTTAGTAGGTATCCGGAAGTCGAACATGTAACCTCGACCAACGCCGCAACCACCATCCTCACATTGGAGAAGATATTCGCCACCCACGGAATCCCGAGGAAAGTGAAGAGCGACAACGGGCCCTCTTCACCAGTCAAGAACTACGCGACTGCTTCAAGGAAGTAAACGTCAAGCACCAGCGAATCACCCCGAGATGGCCCCAAGCAAATGGAGACGCAGAAAGATTCATGGGATCACTTAACAAGGTCATCAGAATCGCAAAAGAACAAAGACACTCGTGGCTGACGCCTGTATACCGGTTTCTGAGAACACACAGACAGACCCCCCACTCAGCCACCGGGATCAGCCCCGCCGCCCTCATGTTCGGGGTACCTATACAAGCAGAACTCCCCATACACCCCCACTGGACAGCCCCAGAACCTGACATCCCCGCGATAGACGCCAGGCGACTAAGGAGAAACGAACAGGAGAGCATCGCCAGGCGAGCCAATCACCGGGAACTAATCCCAGGAGACACTGTCATTGTCAAGAACCGGGCACCGCCCAAGAAGATGTCCCTAAATTTTGAAACACGACCGTGGACAGTCAGCACAACCGACCACAGCATGGTCACCGCCACCCGGGGGGGAGAAACCGTGACACGCAACATATCGCACTTCAGAAAAGTACCTCCGGAGATGTGGGAAGAACCATCAACACCCCCAAGGGAAGACGGCAGAAGGACGCCGCAGACTCCTCAAGGACCAGCTCCAACGGAGAGTCTGGCCACGCCAGGAAACGCAGGCGGATCACACTCGCCCAACAGGGAAACCGAAGCAGAGATCACGGGGAAAGACAGGCCTACAGAAAGGAACACCCGCTAACGCCTGAGAGAAAAGCCCAAACCGTCATGTCGCCTCCAAGGATACATAGTAGACGGAATCTACAGGCGAACGCCCAAACCAAGATGAACCCCGAGAAAGACAGCAGAGACAGTTAAGTCGCATGTTCCTCTGCCAGTCAAAACTGTATACAAGATCCCGTGTTAATTACCATGTTATTAAGTGTAATGCATAAATATCTCCAAGTTGGGGAGGAATGTGGTGTCACGTGATCCTGCGTGCGCAAGCACGTGACACCGGGGAAAAAGGTGAATAAAGGAATCACCGGAACTGACGTAGAGTCAGTCCGGGTTTCTGCATCGGAGCCGCGAGTCGCGTGGTTTGTTACGCGCGGCTGCTCCCGCGCTGCGCTGTGAGATCGCCCGGCCCCGCGCATCGGCGGAGGCGGCAACAGAACCCTTGGGGCCCTGACACTCACCATCACAGCACCTGCACCCCCAGGCGCTTTGCTACCCTATCAGCATGAAACCTAAAGCCACCCCCCCTCTTCTCTCCCAGCTTTCAATTCTGCACACATGCAACCAGTTAACCTCCAGGTACTTGTTTATTGGGCGCCACTCACTGGAGGAGTGGCTATTCAACCAATAATTAACACATAATTCCGCTCTCCTCAGGTCCAAGGGAAACACCCCTGCACGGCTTCAGTAGGGGAAGACAGTACCTTACTGTGCCTGTCACACTTCTCTGCCCCCTCCCCTCCCCCCCAAGTCCTAGCACAGGCCAGGGCTCTGCCACTGCTGAACTACCCCTCCCCCCCAGCCCCGGAACTCTCGCGGGACTTCCTGCAAGTGACCATGTCTCGTGGGCTCTGCGTGTTTCCCAGGGAACAGACTTTGTTGTCTGTCTGTGCTTTGGGAGGGCCGTGTGTGTTGCCTAACGATTCCCAGCTATGTAACACTGTCGCCATTGTGTGCCTGCCCATTCACAGTGCGCTGGTGCGTAATTGTCCTGACTTTCCCGCCCTTTCTGTATTCCTCAGCACTTCCCTTTCTCCCCAGGCCTGCCAGTTTGCTTTTTTTTACTCCGTCTCCCTTCACATCCAACACAAACATTTCATCTCTGCTCGCCCATGACTCGCGGCTCCTTGCAAAACATCCCGTTTCCGCCCCAGTTCCCCGAGTTTCATGACATCCATCTAGGCCCAGAAATAGCCGCGCTGGACCCCCCCCCCTAACGTCTCTTCCACCTGCTTCCTTCTTTCGCTCCCCCGGGCGCCATTACTTCACGGGTGCTTTCGCTGACGGACACGCGGCTCCTGTAAAAGCCAGCAGCCGGAATCGCTTTGCAGGCTCCGTGCACATGTGTCCCTCCCCCCCAGGACCCCCTTATTAAAAGCGCTCGACCGGCGCCCCGCCCCCACCGCGTGGCCGGGTCAAGGCTCGCGCCATCAAAGGGCGCCTTCTGGAACCTTCCACTCAGTCTCCTGCAGGAACTGCGCATCCACCCGGAACCGGAAGCTGCCCCTGGACTAGGGGGGTCCCGTCATGCCCTCCTGCGCCTGTAGTTAAAAACAGGCATCTCCCTTACATAGCTCTCAACCATTTGTCTCGCAAAGGCGGGTGAAATCACCCGATTTTGTTTTTGGCGGGTGAGACGCCCATTGGAATTAATGGGCGTGCAGGAGGCTTGGCGGGTGAGTCAGCCCTTTGCAAGGTGGGTGACACCCGCCAAAAGCGGGTGAGTTGAGAGCTATGCCCTTACCCAATCCTTGCCGGCGTTACCGAATGTCCCAGACTGCCTCCTTCTTGTAAAGGTTTCACACCCTGCGGGTACGATTTGATTTAAAAAAAAAAAGAAAATAAGGAAATTATTCTGGCATAGCTCTCAATTTACACGCTTTTGGCGGGTGTCACCCGCCTTGTAAAGGGCTGACTCACCCGCTACGCCTCCTGGACGCCCATTCATTCCAATGGGCGTCTCACGCGCAAAAACAAAATCTGGCGTTTTCACCCGCCTTCGCAACACAAATGGTTGAGAGCTATGATTCTGGTGTGGTGTTATGGGTTTTATATAGTGCCACTGTTGCCCTTTTCCAGTCTCTATGCGCTTTGTGAGCTGCAAGATAATGGATGGCATAGCTCTCAACTCACACGCTTTTGGCGGGTGTCACCCGCCTTGTAAAGGGCTGACTCACCCGCAAAGACTCCTGCACGCCCATTCATTCCAATGGGCGTCTTACCCACCAAAAACAAAATCGGGAGATTTCACCCGCCTTTGCAACACAATTGGTTGAGAGCTATGTGATGGGGTTTGGTCAGAAGGCGCAGAGGGTGCAGTGCAAGATGGCTTTGCTGTTATGTTCATGCATGCAGCGCGTGAGAAAACAGGTTCTGTGTGTATAAGCTTATAGGTGTTTTGACGCATTGTCCTTTGGGATATGGCCGGTGGGCTTCCTTGGAGGGGATATCATAGCTCTCAACTCACACACCTTTGTCTGTGGTGGGCCTCAGAACAAGCTGCATTGAATGTATATTTACAAATGTTACAAAACTGAATGTGAAAAAGCAAAATCGAGCATTGTAGTCAGGACCAGTGCCGGGACCTTTCCATCTTTTTAAATGAAAGGGGCCTCAGGGACTCCCTGCGAGGGACGACCTTAGAGGCAGCAGCGCCCTGGGCAAATTGGCACCCCTCCATCCCTGAGAGGTGGGGCCAGGGGGGGCAGGAGCGCCACATTTGTTTTGTCCCTCCCGGCGCCTCGCAGGGGGTTAATCACTGGATTAGGACGCTCATGCTTGCTAATACATGAGCGCTCTATTCCAATGAAAACCTCTGGGCTACCACGTCAGAGCAGAGAGTTAATCATCATAGCACCCTATTGTTATTAAATGCGCCCCCCCGCTGCGTGCGCATTTAATAACAAAAGAGCGCCTGCCGCATCTTTTCTCACTAAGCCAGATTGGGGGAGCCCTTAAAAGACTCCACCTACCCGGCGTGGCGGGGTTAATGGCGCCCCGGGCGGTCGCCCACCCACCCCCTCCCCAAGGTCGTCTCTGCTCCCTGCATATACTCCCATGTTCCCAATCTGCATGTTTAAAATATGGAAATAGATTACTTCATTTGCTGGAAACTTTCAAGTCGTCACGTGTGTTTTGCCGCGCTCGGTTACAAGCTTCATTTGCTGGAGCCCTTCAGGCCGTCACTTGGAAGTGGCAACCTGAAAGGCTCCAGCAAATGAAGCTTTCAACAGGAGCAATGCAAAGCACACATTTAAAACACAGCGATGCACCCGTGGGTTAATGTCTGCCGATTATCACTAGACGGCCAGCCAGCAGAGAGCTGAAACACTAAATGCCCACTGAAAATATATGAATTCATCTTTCACAGCAAGGGACTGATGAGGAGGAACCAGTGTTAAAAGAAAAGCAGGTGATAATCAGTGGGTATTTAGTGTTTCAGCTCCTTGCTGCCTGGCAGTCTCGTGGTAATCAGCGGCTATTCATCGCTGGGTGTATTTCTGTGTCCCTCTTATAATGTATGCACCCTAAGGGTGCCTGACACTGTTTTTGGCTCTAGGGGAGTGGGGCCGGGGGCAAACAATTATGTTGTAATCGAGTGCAGGAGGTTGTGCTATGCACCGAAGGGTCGTTTCTGGCCTTCTCTGCGTTGCATGCAGCTCATATAGCTGCTGTCCCCCTCAAATACATTTCTAGCCTTTGGTGAAGGGGGGGGACTTTTTTCCCTGCAGGTTTGTATGTAGAACCACCAGCATTAATTGTCATGCTGAATAGCGCTCCAGCACCCACGTGGATGTTGGGGGCCAATGAATACATCGGTGTCTGGCGAGCGTGACAGACACCTGTGTATTCAAGGTGTCTGCTGCCAGGGCTTCCTTAAATCACCAGTTCACCTTTGTGAATTAGGTGGTCCCGGGGCAGCATCCCAGAGCGGCTTAAATTGGATGCATGATACCCCAAGCAGACATAATAAAATGTCTCTCATTTAAATAGAGACACATCTCAAAGATGACCAACAACCACGGACAAGGCAAACCCTATTTGAGGGCTCACTAGTGTGATGGCTTTATCATACTTTAGGCCAAAAGCTACCCCCGGGACTTATATAATAAACCTTAAAGGGGGTCGACAACCTTTGGCTTTGGACTACAAATCCCATCAGGCCAATGGCGTGGGATCATGAGAGTTCGAGTCCTCAAGTTGCAGACCCAACTAAGCCTTCCCAACGGCACCATCCATTTGGGCATGTGATACATGGAGGGAACACATGCAGTGGACTGTCCTGGAGAACCTGGAGAATTTGATGGGTGGTCCGCTTTATGAATAGGAGGGGTTGGGCTATCTGCAAGTTTAACCACATTAAGCGTAGGCTTTACTCAGCAATGGGAAATGATTGAGGTCTATGCCAGGTGGTGTTATAGAAGGCTTTCCCAAAGGCCTTGAGAGCAAACCAATTAATGTTGCACTCCTTGAGAGGCATCATGCACCAAAATGCACCACCATGCAGGTGCAGCAGGAGCTCTTGGACTCCCGGGCTTTATATTATAATGACCATATCCGCATCAGCTTGTATTCTGAAATGACTGTGATGAGGATAATATAGGACACTACCTTTTCTCATTCTCTCAGCTCGTGCTTTGACACTTTGGACAGACCTCTTGAATTGTGTTTCTTGCCCACCTCTTTGCACCAATTTCCTTACCTTCACCAGAAACAGTGTTTTTCAAGCAATGGACCCCTCGTCCCCGGGGTGTCAGTTACAAGCCCTAGAGAAGCAGGCATTTTAACGTAAGCCCAGGGTATTACCAGACTAGTAATGCCCGCCCTCAGAGGCTTCTATTGCTATTAGTACCCCGGCACGTTGCACGAGTCCCTTCTCTATTTCCATGGCAGTTATTCGAGTGGCGGAGATGCACTGGGAGCAGTACTGCCATTGAGGAACGCAGGAACGTGGGCTGGGAGTAGGGAGGGGAGAGGATATGTGGAAAGGGGGTGTGGAGGAAGGGGCAGAGGACCACACTTGCCTTCATTCCCAGCGAGGGAAGATGATGGCCTCCCGCTCAGAGGAGCCGCGGAGTGGGATGTTTCCCGGTGTGATAAAGACCCCGTTTTGAGCATCCTCATTGGCTGGGCAGCTGCCACACCCCCTCGCCGGGTACTAATAGAACTTCTTAGCATCCTCAGGGCTGTACAAATGGGTCTAATTTATATAGAAAATATCGAATTGAAACCACCCAATGGTTACAGAGAAAAGCAGAGTCTGTTGGAATGCAGAGATTAGGACAATATGGTACATGCCGTGTCTCCCTTCCGCTGGCTATGACTGATCCATCATCATATGCGATGAAGGAATTAAAAGGTGCTGCTTGACGTCCGTGGCCGTATAGATGCACATGGCCACAGGCTCACTGCACCCTAGATGTGTCCTTTTTATGTGAAGACCCAAAGACCCCCTCCCACCACTTCTTCAATATTTGAAATGACGCTATAACCCTGGTGTGAAATGAAATAGCTCTACCTGCTTCAAGGGACTAGAGTCGGGTTATGTGTTAGGCCCACCCAGGTATCTACTAACATTCCTGCCGGTCCCGCGGAAGATGTTGCCAACCCAGATTGGATTTCATTATATGTGCACACATTGCCACCACCTTTTGGATTGGGCAGACTTGGATCCTTTAAGAGATAAACAGTTAATGTCTGTGTACTTCTCTTGCTTACGTCATTATATTTTGTCCAGTTGACCTATTTCCATGGTTCCTTCTCATTTCAATCAGATGTGGTCTTGCTTGCGTAGCTTTGATGCGTGCCAGCTGCGAGCGGGCCACACTAGCATGCTCTTTTTCTTATAACCTCCAGCCCTACTCCTCCTGTTAGGGGGTACTTTTCATTAACTCTGCTGACTCACCAGATAAATATTCCTACAACACCTCTGTATTGTATGTTAACATGTATGACAATGTGGTCTATCAATGTAACTGTGGTACCCTTTGTAAATGCACCTATACCACACCTGCCTGTTAAATGACTCCATTTGGTTGTATGACATAATCTGACTACTTGACTTGTACCTGTAACAGCAACTCAGTGCCTCAGGGTTGTATGTGCGCTATATAAATGAAATAAATAAATAAACGTTTGTCATCTTGCACCTCTGTAGTGAGATCTTAATTTCTGCTGCACACACCAACGTCTGAAGAAAGGGAGTTGGATCTCTGTGAGAGTTACCCTGCCACTTGAGGAGGCTCTGCCTTATGCAGACCTCTGTTGAAGGATCCTTTCTGGCTGGCATGAGAAGTGAAAAGGATCTTCGGTAGATCTCTGTGGTGGATGTGGTTCACAGTGGGCCTTCCCTCGTGTACATGGAGCTGACGCTGGCAGAACTCTTGCTGCCTCGGGTTTGACTTTTGCTGAAAAAGTAACGGGATATTGTGCATTCGTTGGTTAGCCTACGCGGATGACGTGATTATGTTGGATACAACTCCAAGATGTCTTCAACGCCGCTTGGAAGCAGCAAGCAAGAATTCACAGAAAAAACGCTTTGGAGCTACATTTTGAAAAAGTAAAAATGTTGGTTAAGAGACCTAATAAATTGAAGAAAAGATCCTTTTCATGGAAACTGCAGGGTAACAACTTAGACGCGGTGCTTGAGTTTGGTCATTTGGGTTTTCGCATCTCGTAAAAGAATAACACATGCTATTTCCAGCCGTAGCTAAGATAAGACGTGTTGCTAAGAATCATGGTGAATACTCTTGGCTACCACTATTAAATGTCTATCGTTCTAAACTAATTCCGGTAATAACCGCTGCTATGGGAAACCAATAAAGCTGGACTGGAGTTTAATTAAGTTAGTTAGAGGGGTATTTCTTCAAATATTTTGGGGGATTATACCCAGGAACCCTGGTAAAAGTAATAAGAATTGTGCTGGCTTTCAGTTTCTTAACAGCTTGAGTAATAAAAAGAAGGCTAATGATTTATGCCATTAATCATTAGGAACATGAGGATTCGAGTACTCATGGTGCCCAGAATAGAGTTTATTCGGAGGGTGGGTGTAAAGTGATCAGTAACTTTATTAGAGGCTGTCAATATGTTTTAGGATTGATAACAGTAAAGGAAGCTTCTTTAGGGAACGCGGCCATTTTTAGAAAAGTTGTATTGTGTTCAATTGAGGAATATGATTGTGAGTGTAGTTACTCACAATTGGAAGATAAGCGCTCCTCACTGATTTTGTAATGATTTGTCTGCGTTATAAAGAACTTCCAAAATATTATTTTAAATGTCCTAGTAAGGTGGTGGCCAAAACACTTAAGGGATTTAGATCAAATAAGCTTCCAACAAAGTTCCTCGTAGTTTGAGACGATGTTGTGTTTGTTAAAATGAGATCTGACTCTTTAGAACATTTGTTCTTAGGATGCGACAAACTTGAGGCTATACATTTTTTATCATTTTCATAATATTACATTTTTAAATGAAGATACGTTTTGGCAAATGTTATTTTTCGGAAATCAAATTTCATTAATAATCGTGATTTAACATTTTTTGGAACATTGAATGTAACCATTTTTAGTAATAATGAATATGTTTAAATTGTGAATAGGTGCTACTCAAGCGTGAAGCAGTGCTCATCAGTCTGCAGAATCAATATGAGGATTTATGTTTATGTACACATTTATTTGTGAACTTTTGTATTATGTGGTATTTTCTGTGATACCTTTTTTAGATTTTGCCGTATTAGCGATCAATTGAAGTAAAACAATATGTTTTTTTTAATAAAATAATGTTTTCTTTTGGACAATAATGATTCACAAAATATACATTTCAAAACAAAATTGTTTATGAGGGTACACATGTTGGCCATAGATGCCTCAGGATTGGTGGTCTGTTTCCTTTCAAATGTTTATATATCTGTTAATCAAAACATTAATATCAATACAATCCTTTAATGAAATAGTTATTTTTATTGCAAGCAGAAGGTTTAAAGTAAACCATATTGCTTAAATAAATAAATAAAAATAAAGGGGTAGGCAAGCCAGCGGTCCTGTTGTTGCCCTACCTGCTTTGTAAGGTGTCTTCAGTTCTGTCTTTGCTTGTCTCTGTCCTCTGGAGATGCCTGGAGCCTGACTCCCCCCAGAGGCTCTCCGGGCACTAGGTGGCGGAGGTTTCTTTTTGGAGTGTCTCCACAATCCCACAAGAGCCACGCTTTCTTTGCCAGCTCTCTCTGGGTGTAGGGTCTCCTCTCGGCTGTAGCAGAAAGGGGTGACAGGGGTACACCTGAGCTACACCCCATGCCTCTCTGAAAGCAGGTCTGGATCTGGACAGGTAACTAGAATCACTAGCCAAACTGCATCTCCCCTTGCTTCTGAGTTGGCGGGAGCGGTTGGGAGCGGTGCTCCTCTACTTTTTTTTAAATCAGTTTTACTGTTTCTATACTTTTATTGTAAAAAGAAACCGTTCCGGAATGGTTTAAAAAATAAATAAAAGTGTAGGAAGAAGTCGAAACTTGCATTTTCAGTGCACTGCACTGAGCATTCCCTTAAACAGCAGGCATATGTGTTTGGGGGTTTCGATGGCACGTGGTAGGGGTGTGGCCATGGGGTTTGTGGGGAGCGGGAGAAGGCCAGTAGGGATCATAGTTCCACTACTTCTTTTCGCACACTTTGACCACTGCTTCTGAGAGAGAGTTCTGTTATGCCTTTGCCCACATGCAGGGCCGCGCCCGCATTGGCAGCCACGCCCTGCTTCTGGGACAGACTCTCTTCTGCCATCTGTCTCTGGAACACGCGCACTGCAGTCCAAAAGGGATGTTACTGGGATAATGACGTCACTTCCATGAATCAATGGCCACAGCTCTGAACACTTGTGTATGAGCACGATGGAAATCAAATATCAATCAATCAATCAATCAATCAAAGCTAGATAACGTTACTGCTTTACATGGCAACTCTTACCACAATGCACCTATCGCTGTCATCACACATCCACGTGTTGCACATGAAGCCAATCAAGGCAAAACATACATGACAGCTTTACATGTACCATTGCAATCATTCCCTTACTGTTTGTTACAACTCTTTGGGGTGTGAGCCTCACGCTGGGCTATCTTAAGAAATGTTGGGGTCGGGGACACAGATGCCTTCAGGTCCCCTCGAACCAAGGGAATGAAGGGACCCAGGGTCCCTAGTCCCAGCGCCATCATCGCAGTCACAACCCATAGCTTGATATGCTGCCCTGCAGCAATCACAATGTGCACAGTGACTCCCCTGCAGGCCCCTGACCCCCTGCAGACCTGCTGCAATCACAAATAACAAATAAGTGGCATCCCAAGGGCCACAGTAGCGGCCCACGACGAGGGTCCCTAGTCCCAGCGCCATCATCGCAGTCACAACCCATAGCTTGATATGCTGCCCCGCAGCAATCACAATGTGCACAGTGACTCCCCTGCAGGCCCCTGACCCCCTGCAGACCTGCTGCAATCACAAATAAGTGGCATCCCAAGGGCCACAGTAGCGCCCCACGACGAGGGTCCCTAGTCCCAGCGCCATCATCGTAGTCACAACCCATAGCTTGATATGCTGCCCTGCAGCAATCACAATGTGCACGGTGACTCCCCTGCAGGCCCCTGACCCCCTGCAGACCTGCTGCAATCACAAATAACAAATAAGTGGCATCCCAAGGGCCACAGTAGCGGCCCACGACGAGGGTCCCTAGTCCCAGCCCCATCATCGCAGTCACAACCCATAGCTTGATATGCTGCCCTGCAGCAATCACAATGTGCACAGTGACTCCCCTGCAGGCCCCTGACCCCCTGCAGACCTGCTGCAATCACAAATAACAAATAAGTGGCATCCCAAGGGCCACATTAGTGGTCCACGACGAGGGTCCCTAGTCCCAGCGCCATCATCGCAGTCACAACCCATAGCTTGATATGCTGCCCTGCAGCAATCACAATGTGCACAGTGACTCCCCTGCAGGCCCCTGACCCCCTGCAGACCTGCTGCAATCACAAATATCAAATAAGTGGCATCCCAAGGGCCACAGTAGCGGCCCACGATGTGGGTCCCTAGTCCCAGCGCCATCATCGCAGTCACAACCCATAGCTTGATATGCTGCCCCGCAGCAATCACAATGTGCACAGTGACTCCCCTGCAGGCCCCTGACCCCCTGCAGACCTGCTGCAATCACAAATAACAAATAAGTGGCATCCCAAGGGCCACAGTAGCGGCCCACGACGAGGGTCCCTAGTCCCAGCCCCATCATCGCAGTCACAACCCATAGCTTGATATGCTGCCCTGCAGCAATCACAATGTGCACAGTGACTCCCCTGCAGGCCCCTGACCCCCTGCAGACCTGCTGCAATCACAAATAAGTGGCATCCCAAGGGCCACAGTAGCGCCCCACGACGAGGGTCCCTAGTCCCAGCGCCATCATCATAGTCACAACCCATAGCTTGATATGCTGCCCTGCAGCAATCACAATGTGCACGGTGACTCCCCTGCAGGCCCCTGACCCCCTGCAGACCTGCTGCAATCACAAATAACAAATAAGTGGCATCCCAAGGGCCACAGTAGCGGCCCACGACGAGGGTCCCTAGTCCCAGCCCCATCATCGCAGTCACAACCCATAGCTTGATATGCTGCCCTGCAGCAATCACAATGTGCACAGTGACTCCCCTGCAGGCCCCTGACCCCCTGCAGACCTGCTGCAATCACAAATAACAAATAAGTGGCATCCCAAGGGCCAAAGTAGCGCCCCACGACGAGGGTCCCTAGTCCCAGCGCCATCATCGCAGTCACAACCCATAGCTTGATATGCTGCCCTGCAGCAATCACAATGTGCACGGTGACTCCCCTGCAGGCCCCTGACCCCCTGCAGACCTGCTGCAATCACAAATAAGTGGCATCCCAAGGGCCACAGTAGCGGCCCACGACGAGGGTCCCTAGTCCCAGCGCCATCATCGCAGTCACAACCCATAGCTTGATATGCTGCCCCGCAGCAATCACAATGTGCACAGTGACTCCCCTGCAGGCCCCTGACCCCCTGCAGACCTGCTGCAATCACAAATAAGTGGCATCCCAAGGGCCACAGTAGCGCCCCACGACGAGGGTCCCTAGTCCCAGCGCCATCATCACAGTCACAACCCATAGCTTGATATGCTGCCCCTCAGCAATCACAATGTGCACAGTGACTCCCCTGCAGGCCCTTGACCCCCTGCAGACCTGCTGCAAAACAAATAACAAATAAGTGGCATCCCAAGGGCCACAGTAGCGGCCCACGACAAGGGTCCCTAGTCCCAGCGCCATCATCGCAGTCACAACCCATAGCTTGATATGCTGCCCCGCAGCAATCACAATGTGCACAGTGACTCCCCTGCAGGCCCATGACCCCCTGCAGACCTGCTGCAATAAAAATAAGTGGCATCCCAAGGGCCACAGTAGCGGCCCACGACGAGGGTCCCTAGTCCCAGCGCCATCATCGCAGTCTCAACCCATAGCTTGATATGCTGCCCCGCAGCAATCAGAATGTGCACAGTGACTCCCCTGCAGGCCCCTGACCCCCTGCAGACCTGCTGCAATCAAAAATAAGTGGCATCCCAAGGGCCACAGTAGCGGCCCATGACGAGGGGGCGTGTAGTCTAGCACAGGCACAGGGCACCTCCTAACACTAGTAGCCATGAGGAATGTGTCGTATAGTTGCAGGACACAGACCAGTAGCAGTATGAAAAAGGTACACACATCCCAACACAGAGAGGGGACTCCCATTGGAAACATCACAGAATATAAAAGTGCCAAGCCTGGAGACAGATTGGAAGCAGCGACAAAAGGTACATAACTAATAGCATAGATTGTGGGTACGGACTAGAAGCTACCAGAAAGGGACACGTCTCCTGACACAGATTGACATTAGAAGAGCGCCATGGCTTGCAAGTGGTGTTGCGATTAGCAAGGAAACAAATACATTTGTGGTGTGTAATATATCAGTAGTCACTATTACTTCTTGTAAGTCAACGCTATAGCCAGTTAAATCAGGAGTGAGGCTTCTTAGAAGAGCATACTCTAAGAACTATATCACTCTTACGCGCAGACAATTTTGAAAAGTTTGGAAATTTACAATTTTATCAGGCTAGTGATTTTGAGATTAAATGAGTTGACCGTATCACACATGTTGGTTAAGTGCTGAACCTCGGGTTTGAGCCAGTGGTCGAAGTGTACGAAAAGAAGTAGTGGAACTATGTTCCCTACTGGCCTGCAACGCTCCCCACAGACACCATCGCTGCCCCCCTCCCATGCACAATAAAACTCCCCAAAACACATGTGCCTGCTCTTTAAGGAAACGTCCTGTGCAGTGCACTGAAAGTGCAAGTTTCAACTTCTTCCTAGACTTTTATTTTGAAACGAAACCGTTCCGGAACGGTTTCTTTTTAAAATAAAAGTATAGCAATGGTAACACCTAATTAAAAGAAGTAGAGAGCACCGCTCCCGCCAACTTCGACCACTGGTTTGAGCTCCCTCTGCAATTTCTGGATTTGACCACATTGTTCCCGAGTTCTTATCATAGAGCAAGGTGGAATTGTTTGTGACTGTTTGACTTTCATGGACCAAAATAGTAGTCATGTTGGTGGAATTGACTTGGAAAGTTCACAAATCACATAATAACCCAGCACAACAATATTTAAAAGCAATCTTTGTAGAAGCATGGCATGCAAAAAGTGAATATTTCTAGCTTCATGTTCTCCGTCAAGGCAAGTATATAAGAACCAACATATTGACCAATGTGAGCTTAAAAGATTTCAGATGGGTTTCTTAAATTGTATTTTAAACCTTAAATACACCCAACACACACATTTTCTGACAATTACTTATAATGTCCAGAAGCATCTTTGAAATTGTACAAAAAAGGAAACAATATGTTTGTATCAAATAGGCAGAGCTGAAAATATGGTTGCTAATGTTCTGTGGCATTTGGTTGTCTCTCTTTTGTCTAGGGCCCAGTTCCACTCAAATGACCTGCATACAAAGGAATATCAGAAAATTGGCTTAAATAAACAATGCTGACAGTATGTCAGAAGGAAAACCTATTCATGGAAGGTGGGTTATGAGTCTCAACATTTCGGTCCCACAGACTCGAATTGGACTACCAAATCACTTTGCCCGACTAATAGTTTTTACTCTTCACTGGAGGCGACTGTCCATTTTTTACAAACCTCATTCTGGGGGAACCAAGCCCTAGACATTCACAATACTGATGCTATATTTACTTTTAATAGCCCGCGCTATATGGTGCAAGTAGGTTGTTGTCTAGCACAGTGGGTGTTTGCATCACAAGCCTATATATAACCAGGCGCGTTTATCATCCATGGACACAGGAAAGGCTGAGTCAGCCTCGCTGGAATTTGATACTGAGATCTGGCATATAAACCCACATCTCTGTAACACGCGCATAACACACTGTGCTACCTTCTGAGCAATCGTGGTGCCCAAATCTATCAAAATGCATTTCAACCTTTGTTATGGCATGTCTCGGGAGGATAGCTCAGGTGCAACGCGCTCATCTTGGAAGAGACGTCGAGCGACACAGGTTCGATCCCCGGTCCGCGCTTAGAAACCTCTGGGTATTAAGCGCATTATAAATTACCAATTACAATTACAGTTACAATCAATAGATTGTAAACAGAAGGGCGAGAAAGCTCCAGGAGTTGTGCTATCTAGTGAACGCACACACTGTGTGTAGCAGAGTGAAAACAGAACACGTTGCCGTATTAATTGATCGGAGCAGGATGTGCTTGTCCGCAACAGCCAGGCCGCAGGGTTAGAGTTGCATCCGCGTACCATAAAAGATCCTAACGGGCGATTTATGTTTTGTACAAAAATGGGCACTGACTTCTTTAAATCAGGTAGCCACGTGGGACCACCAGGTAGCGGCTCTGTGCACATGCCACGTTCCCGCTCACGGAAATACGTCCCTGTCCTCACACCAGCAGTGCCCGTGCCAGCGGCGCCCGGGCGTTGCCGCGGAAGTGCTTCTCTGATTGCTCTTCCGTGAGCAGAGCTAGGACTTTGGAATGCCAGACTCTATAATGTTATGCAAGGTTTGTCTGTTAGCATCTGTGTGTTTTATTCCCAACCCTAAATGCACATTAATAGAATCAATGCTTGCACCTTATTCCTTCAGGTTGTAGGCCGTTGCCCCTCTTAGTGGAGGCAGCTTTTGGCGCTGGGGGTAAGGGGAGGACGACTCCGGAGGAAGCACCACCATTGTAAATGACTCCGAGGGTTGGGGGAGAGGGTACTCCCGCTGAGAACATTATTTAAAAAATATGTTGAATTCTACAGTACAATTTGTGAGCTAACCAAGGTAAAAAGCTGTACAATTTCCAATTGTTTCTCTTGGGTAACATGGAGAGAATCCAGTAAGTGCCCTGAGTCTCAGTCAGTTACGGGTGGTGAATAATTTCAGTGGAGGGGTCTGAATATTTCCCCAACTGAGTGTGACTGAGCGTAGTGAGGGAGCCCAAAGTAATGTCAGGGGTGGGGGAGGGGGTATGGGGTGGGATGGGTCTCCCCGGAGCCATTTTTCTGAATAAGGTGTTGCATTTTTCAGAACAATTTTTCAGAAAAAGGGGGTAAATGGCCATACGATATGTAATTGGTTCTCTCGAGGAACATGAACACATTCAAGTCAATTTTATGCCACCCAAAGTGCATAGGAACATTTTACATTTTAATGTGGATGTGGCCACAATCCACCCATGTAATTTACAGTCCCTGTATATCTCTTGTATGAGGCCGCGGCCACAATCCACCCATGTAATTGACAGTCCCTGTATATCTCTTGTATGAGGCCGCGGCCACAATCCACCCATGTAATTGACAGTCCCTGTATATCTCTTGTATGAGGCTGCGGCCACAATCCACCCATGGAATTGACAGTCCCTGTATATCTCTTGTATGAGGCCGCGGCCACAATCCACCCATGTAATTGACAGTCCCTGTCAATCTCTTGTATGAAGCTGCGGCCACAATCCACCCATGTAATTGACAGTCCCTGTATATCTCTTGTATGAGGCCGCGGCCACAATCCACCCATGGAATTGACAGTCCCTGTATATCTCTTGTATGAGGCCGCGGCCACAATCCACCCATGGAATTGACAGTCCCTGTATATCTCTTGTATGAGGCCGCGGCCACAATCCACCCATGTAATTGACAGTCCCTGTCAATCTCTTGTATGAAGCTGCGGCCACAATCCACCCATGTAATTGACAGTCCCTGTCAATCTCTTGTATGAAGCCGCAGCCACAATCTACCCATGTAATTGACAGTCCCTGTATATCTCTTGTATGAGGCCGCGGCCACAATCCACCCATGGAATTGACAGTCCCTGTATATCTCTTGTATGAGGCCGCGGCCACAATCCACCCATGGAATTGACAGTCCCTGTATATCTCTTGTATGAGGCCGCGGCCACAATCCACCCATGTAATTGACAGTCCCTGTCAATCTCTTGTATGAAGCTGCAGCCACAATCTACCCATGTAATTGACAGTCCCTGTATATCTCTTGTATGAGGCCGCGGCCACAATCTACCCATGTAATTGACAGTCCCTGTATATCTCTTGTATGAGGCCGCGGCCACAATCCACCCATGGAATTGACAGTCCCTGTCAATCTCTTGTATGAAGCTGCGGCCACAATCTACCCATGTAATTGACAGTCCCTGTATATCTGTTGTATGAGGCTTTGGCTACAATCTATCTATGCCAGAAATGGTCACTGTTATTCACTTGCTTTGGCCTTCTACCACGAGAACATTATAAATCATGTGTTCAAATGGTGCATTTAACAGCACAGTTTTTGAGAAAAAATATAGCAAAAAGTCATAGAATTTGCAATTAGATTTCTAGGGAAACATATGAAAAATGTCAGTGTATGCCAAGTCACCAACAGTAAATAGGACCATTTTAGAACATTCCACTGAGGCCGTGGCCACAATCTATCCAGGCCAGTTATTGGCATGGTTAATCACTTGAAGGAAGCTGCGTCTACGATCTATCTATGCCAGTAATGGTCACAGTAAACTGCTTACACGAAGCTGAGCCCCCAATCGATGTGTTATCCCTCACACGCGTCACCAGCAGTGGTATTTTGCGGTTCCGTTTGCAGTGGGGATCCTGCACAGGTTAACGTTGCTTGCTTTGTGATGCGGCTGCATATCGCATGAAACCCTGGCAGCGGAATGCCGCTTTGTTCTGCCTTCGTGTGGTTGTGGTTGCCGTGGGCTGCTACAATGATTAAACATGGTCTGTTTTAGGATGCGGCTGCATGTGGCATGGATGTGAGGCAGCGGGGTGCTGCCTGGTTTCATTTAGGATGTGGCGGCACACCACTTGGATGCTCTGTGGGGATTTGGTTGGTGGTTGCAGCACAGTGGAGTGGAGTGCTGCAAAATATTGGGTTCAGACATTCGTAGCCTACTGAAGTGTTTTTTTGAAGGCGGTGGTGGGTGTAGTACAGGCACACTACTGCAAATTACTGACTGGCTAAAGGAATTGTCCTAGAAATTAAATTTGGTAATTATCTCATTATCTTTTTGTTTTGTATGTTTTGGTGTATGCTAGTTATTGGAATTCGTACTCTATTGCTTGTAATAAAGAAGCCAAGATCCTTGGCATGATTTTCTGTCAATATGACGTCATTCACGAGTATCCATTTCTGGCAGGTAACAGCAGCCCGCGTAGAGATACCACACCTTGGCCATCTTCCATCCGTTCGATACATCCGTTCATCCATCCTTTCGCGGCTTGGCCTGGCCAACGTACCTCATTTGGGAAAGTATTCCTACTCCTTCTCCACGCCGCAGTGGTCAGGATGGTTCATTCGCCATGGGCTGATTCCAATAGGGGGCGCTACGGAACCTCTCGATGAGGTGCAGGATCTCCTCCTCCAGCACCCAAAGATCATGTTTCTTTTCTACAATATCCACGCCCCTCTCCGGCACTTCTCAGTGGTAGCGGAACACCTGCATCGCCACCTCTCTCTGGCATGAGCCAATCCTTCTGGCACGACTAATCCCAATGAAGCGTGCCATCTCGGGAGGATAGCTCATGGGCATCGCGCTCGTCTTGGAAGCAAGGCGATGCGACACAGGTTCGATCCCCGGGTCCGTGCTTAGAAACCTCTGGGTATTAAGCGTGCTATAAATAACCAATTATAATTAAAATAAATCTTTTTAGGGGCGCAGCATTTACTGTGTTCGAGCCAGTAGCCTTGCACATTATTGGTGGCCAGCACCATACATTTGGGGTGACTGTCACAGCATCAGTATTGTTGGGCCACCACTCCTTACCTGGGGGTTGGCATATTTTTTCCTATTGACGCTTTAGTAATAATAATAATAACTATTATTATTATTATTATTATAATAAAAATAACAATAATAAAATGGTTGGCTCCCATTTCACTGGCCGTGTTGGCCAAGGGTCCTAAAAAACGCAATGATCCAAAAAAGGCAACAGGTTGATACTTGAAGTCATGGGTCTGCAACTTTTCGCTCTCCAGATATTTGGGACTACACCTCCCACCAGCCATAGACAGCACAGTCAATTGACAGGGACAAGGGGATTTGTAGTTCAAAACTTCTGGAAAGCCAGAGGTTGCAGGCCAATTAGTTGGAAGCTTTCAGAATCCTCAGATCACTTCATCAGGCACAGAAATAATGAAGCCCTTGTAAAAAAAAAACAGGACCTTATCTCTCCTTGCCTGCGTTTCACAGACACTTTGGGTCCTCAGAATAAACCCAGGTGGGGCTGGGGTGAGGGGGACAGTGTAGGCAATGTAAGGGTAACGGCCTTTCCATTGAAAGCCGCCGCTCGGAGAAGTTACCGGTTGCACAGGGGAGTGTCTTGCGCTTGCACTGGTCTGACAAGCACTGACTAGGCCACTATGGCCTTCAATCCGTCACCACAGGAAGCACAGGACAGCTTCACTACACCCTTACTCCCAGAGGATAAGAGGCTCTGGGGATATATGATGAATCAGGGGTGGCACAGGAACAGGAATCAGGACACTCTGCTCTGGGATAACCCTGCGTTGGCCCTCCTACTGTATCTCTCTCTGATTCTATCGACTATGGTCCCCTGGTGACAGTAGACTCCTACACTGATGCCTTCTCAAGACACAAGATGGACATTGCAGCACACAGGAAAATGAACGCGCAGACTCCAGGACCCAACCCCCTGCTTAAAAGTACTGTCGCATAGAGGTGAGCGTGCCAGAGCCGACTCGAGCCTGGTAAGAGCCAAAACGCCGGGCTCTGTTCGAGTGACTGTGAAAGAAGAGCCCTGCTGGGGCAGAGCCAAGGATCCTCCCATCCTCACAGAGTAAATGAAAGCGACACTGCCCCCCAGTGACAGCTGAAAGAACTGCACGCGGTCATCTACTTGCACAGAGCGCTTTGCTCATCTCCTGCCAGGAGTTGCGCAATGACGCAAAGCTAGAGATGCAGTGGGACCATGTGTGGTCTGAAACCTGCAAAAGTGCAGAGTGTGCAAGCAGAACATCTGGCCCTCACATGTGACCAGTCTACACACTCCTGCACAAATCACTCTACTTAAGGAGAGTTCACACTTCCTTTGGCTGCCACAACTGGGATCACGAAGAACGGATCCTGTTCAGTGTCCAATGCACAAAAGCACTGTAGCATATGTGTAGTGTGTTAAAGTGCAATGTTTGCTCCAGCGATAATACAAACATTGATCACTTATGATGTGCACAGCACAGGCTGACGTGCCACTTAAATTGCTCATGGCTCTGTCACTTATGAGGCAAGTTTCTTCCATAAGTGAGAAGTGAAAGAAATAATGCACCAAAGTGTTTGGTGGGCAGGAGACATCCGCCTTTACTGAATAAGGAGCCTGCCACAACCATCTGTTGCGCTCTCCCCCGGGCTTTGGGCAGTGGCCATGGGGGCTGCACACGCTACTTAGTTTGTGAAGGAGGGGGGCTGCACACGCTACTTAGTTTGTGAAGGAGGTAAACGGAGCTCCCATTGGCCTTGGGCAAGGGGGATGCTTAATGCTGAAGGACATTTATACCGCGCACTATCACCGCCGGAGTGGTCCCCTGGCGCTCTGCCGGATCTGAAAGGTAAGCTGGTAGAGAGGGTTAGCAGGGTGTAGAAGGGATAAAGGTAGAGCGAGATTTAGTGATGTCCTGTTGGCAGCTTCAGTTCGGTTTACGCGGTTTGCTGAGCACGGGTGCGGTTTTCGGATCCCGTAGAGTCCCATGTCCTGTTGTGCGTGACTATGTGCGGTTTGTTTTGTTGTTGCAATGTAGTGAAGTGCATGCAATTTGCTGTGCAAGAAAGTGGTTGTGTTTGTTTAGGGTGTGAGAGGGGTGAGGAGAGCGCTGAAGTTTTTAGAGCATAGCATGACAGGTGTATTTGAAGAGCGCAGGTGACCCTTGGCGCTATTGATGGATAACAGATGTTTATTATTAGCCAAATTAATGGCACTTATCGATGCTGGCCTAGACATTAGGCTTTCCACCTGCCACACAGCTCTTTAGTATTGGTCTATTAAGGGCACGTGGGCACTACCTGTCGCCCACAATTGTGCCTACTGAACGACTGAGGATAGCTCTTCTCATAGCGCACCAGCAGATGAGCGCAATAACCAGCTCCAAGCCTGTTAGAAACAATGACTATAAGTACATGACCTTTTCACACAGTTTTGTTGTGATGTGTCTAAGTCTTGAAAGTGCATTTGCAACCAGTGAGGGATTGTTTTGGCCGCCATTACTTTTCATTCTTTTACGTGTAGATGTCCATGTTCATTCAGGATGGTTAAAATACAGCTAAAAGCACTCTTTTTGCTTAACATAAGGTTTAATATATTTGTCAGGTTTGTTTATATTGTGACTGGTATATCTTAAAGTAATCTTTATGAAATGGTGCATTATTTTAGCTCCTTAAACTTTAAACTGTATGTTAACACACATTTATTTATCAGCTAGAGAGGAAAGGTTATGTGGCCAAGTGGCTAAAGTGCGGACGGTTCCATGTGAAAAGCTTGCAGCCAAAAAGCCTGTTTTCACAAAAGCATTGCAGCAAAATGGCCCTCGTTGGCCTCAGCAATCCATGTAATGGATGCGGGGGAAACCCCAGCCACCTCTGGATACAATATATGTTTCAAGGGGAGCGGGGTACACCCCCGCAATCGTCGCTCTCTGTGTGCGATATAATGGAGACACTTTTACCGGGTCACACCACAGCCTTTTTGCTGTGATTTTTTTGTGAAAACAGTCTTTTTGGCGGCGACCTTTTCACTGGACACCGTGCAGACTGGGACGAAATCCCATGTTACAGAAAGTGTGTGATCCTGGACACATCATTTATTTTCACTGTGCCCTATCTCCCAAAATTGTGATGCTAGGTAGAAGTTTTCTGTTACTGGTGCAGGGAGGCGGATATCAGGTGGGGGGCAGGGAGGTGGATATCGGGCGGGGGCAGGGAGGTGGATATCAGGTGGGGGCCAAGGAAGAGGATATCAGGCGGGGGAAGGGAGGAGGATATCAGACAGGGGCAGGGAGGTGGATATCAGGTGGGGGGCAGGGAGGTGGATATCAGGTGGGGGCAGGGAGGTGGATATCAGGTGGGGGGCAGGGAGGTGGATATCAGGTGGGGGCAGGGAGGTGGATATCAGGTGGGGGGCAGGGATGTGGATATCAGGTGGGGGGCAAGGAGGAGGATATCAGGTGGGGGGCAGGGAGGAAGTTATCAGGCGGGGCAGGGCAGAGGATATCAGGTGGGGGGCAGGGAGGAGGATATCAGGTGGGGGCAGGGAGGAGGATATCAGGCGGGGGCAGGTAGGTGGATATCAGGTGGGGGCAGGGAGGAGGATATCAGGCGGGGGCAGGGAGGAGGATATCAGGCAGGGGCAGGGAGGTGGATATCAGGTGGAGGCAGGGAGGAGGATATCAGGTGAGGGCAGGGAGGAGGATATCAGCGAGGGCAGGGAGGAGGATATCAGCGAGGGCAGGGAGGAGGATATCAGGTGGAGGCAGGGAGGAGGATATCAGGTGAGGGCAGGGAGGAGGATATCAGGTGGGGGCAGGGAGGAGGATATCAGGCGGGGGCAGGGAGGAGGATATCAGGTGGGGCAGGGAGGAGGATATCAGCGAGGGCAGGGAGGAGGATATCAGGTGGGGGCAGGGAGGAGGATATTAGGCGGGTGCAGGAAGGAGGATATCAAGTGGGGGGCAGGGAGGAGGATATCAGGTGGGGGCAGGGAGGAGGATATCAGGCGAGGGCAGGGCAGAGGATATCAGGTGGGGGCAGGGAGGAGGATATCAGGTGGGGGCAGGGAGGAGGATATCAGGTGGGGGCAAGTAGGTGGATATCAGGTGTGGGCAGGGAGGAGGATATCAGGTGGCGGCAGGGAGGAGGATATGAACGAGGGCAGGGAGGAGGATATCAGGTGGGGGGCAGGGAGAAGGATATCAGGTGGGGGCAGGGAGGAGAATATTAGGCAGGGGCAGTTCAGATGGTGGGGGCGGGGGGATTGCACCAGTACTTTCCTCGTCCATTCAGCGTATCATCGGCACCCTGACGCTTCACAAAACTGTTGCGACCTGCAGCAGTGCTTCAAAGAGCACATGGGGTGAGGGTGATCCTCTTCCCCAGTGACATTCAGGTAATGGCGTATTTGTGGGTACTGGCTCGCTTCCACCTGACTTTGAATTTCTCTGGTGCATGCAGTTTCTGGGGTTTGTCAGAGATCGTTCCCTCACAGAGAATGCAGTTTCCGGGGTTTGTCAGAGATCGTTCCCTCAAAGAGGATGCAGTTTCCGGGGTTTGTCAGAGTTCGTTCCCTCACAGAGGATGTAGTTTCCGGGGTCTGTCATAGATCATTCCCTCACAGAATGCAGTTTCCGGGGTTTGTCAGAGATCGTTCCCTCAAAGAGGATGCAGTTTCCGGGGTTTGTCAGAGTTCGTTCCCTCACAAAGGATGCAGTTTCCGGGGTTTGTCAGAGTTCGTTCCCTCACAGAGGATGCAGTTTCCAGGGTCTGTTATAGATAGTTTCCTCACAGAGGATGCAGTTTCCGGGTTTGTCAGAGATCGTTCCCTCACAGAGGATGCAGTTTCCGGGGTTTGTCAGAGTTCGTTCCCTCACATAGGATGCAGTTTCCGGGGTCTGTCATAGATCATTCCCTCACAGAGGATGCAGTTTCAGGGGAATGTCAGAGATCGTGCCCTCACAGAAGATGCAGTCTCCAGGGATTGTCATAGATCGCCCCCTCACAGCGGATGAAGTTTCCGGGCTTTGTCAGAGTTCGTTCCCTCACAGAGGATGGAGTTTCCCGGGGTCTGTCATAGATCACTCCCTCGCAGAGGATGCAGTTTCCGGGGTCTGTCATAGATCGTTCCCTCACAGAGGATGCCGTTTCCGGGGTCTGTCATTGATCGTTCCCTCACAGAGGATGACGTTTCTGGCGAAATCGGACAGCTGTCTGGTAGATCTACAAGCTCGATCGCACCAGGTGGCAGTGCCTTCCAGATCTAGCAGAGAACTTCTAGGAATTCTGCCTCCCTAGCAGAGAACACCTGGCAGTTCCGTCTCCGTAGCAGAGAACGTCTGTGTTTTCTGCCTCCGTAGCAGAGAACTTCTGGGTATTCTGCCTCCGTAGCAGAGAACGTCTGTGATTTCTGCCTCCGTAGCAGAGAACTTCTGGGTATTCTGCCTCCGTAGCAGAGAACTTCTGGGTATTCTGCCTGTGATATTGCATGAACATGGGAGCAGAATATCTTCCAGGAGCGCTGAGTATGGTGGCGGACTGTGCACTCGCCACTGGCCAGACTCAAGCAGTTGGGGATTCCAAAGTGTGTGTTATGTCCCTTCAGGCGTTTCTCTTGGCTTCCCCATTCACGTGTCAGCTTCCATTTTACTGCACTTGGAAACCTGATCATTTCGCCGGGGCACATGTATTTGATCAGGCCTGTGGCATGGGTGTCTCCCCGCTTCTCTTCACTTCTCCATGATCACGAGAACTCTCCATCACACCTAGAAACAGGGATATGTCTGAGTTCTGATAACGCTCTTTGGGCGTGCTCAGGTGTGGGTTCCTTACTGATGGAGATCGCTGTGGACATAACAGAGGGTCTGTCTGAAATCCTTTTATGGATATTATTAATAGGGCAGTTATTGAGCACGGACATAACACCGGGAAGCAACAGAGCACTTTACAGTTATTGAGCGCAGACCTAAAACCGGGAAGAAACAGAGCACTTAACCGGGAAGCAACAGAGCACTTTACAGTTATTGAGCGCGGACCTAACACCGGGAAGCAGAAGAGCACTTTACAGTTATTGAGCGCGGACCTAACTACGGGAAGCAACAGAGCACTTTACAGTTATTGAGAGCGGTTTACAGTTATTGAGAGCGGGCCTAACTACGGGAAGCAACAGAGCACTTTACAGTTATTGAGCGCGGACCTAACTACGTGAAGCAACAGAGAACTTTACAGTTATTGAGAGCGGTTTACAGTTATTGAGCGTGGACCTAGATCCAGGAAGCAACGGAGCACTTTACACTCATAGGGGAAAAACGAGGTTCGGGAAGCAGGGAAATAAGGGAGTGGGGAGCTACCAACAAAGGCGGGAGGGCAATTGTCAGCAATGCGTCTACAAGTAATCAGGGAGGAAACAGTGGGAAGCAGATCACCCAGTCTCGTGAGGGTGGGGAGTGGAGGGTGTTTGGATCTAGGTGTTAGGGATGAGCCATTCCTTGAAGAGGAGGGACTTGAGCTCCTACCTGAACTGTAGAGGGGGTGAGTCAGATGTTCATAAGGAGGAGGTTCCAGAGTCTTGGGGCGTAGACAGAGATGGCCTGTCTTCTGGTTCTTTCCTTCCTGCTCCGGCAGAGTTCAAGTCTGCACATGTGCTTACTTCTGGTGGATTGTAGGCCTAAGGAGATGCTGAGTGCTCAGTGAGATAGTTTGGGGACTTCAGGGTGCCAGCCTTGTAGATGATGCAGCAGGATTTGAAGATGATACGGGCTTGGAGCGGGAGCCATTGCAGTTCGATGAGGGTCAGAGTGATACTGTCGAATTTGCGGAGTCGTTTGATGAATCATGCTGAAGCATGCAGGACACATTACAGGGGAGCCAGGGTAGTCGCTGGAAGGCCTTCCATGAGGGTATTGCCGCCATCCAGGTGGGAGAGGACCAAGGCTTGTACAGCAGATCTGAGTTTGTTTTCTGGGATGTAGGGCTGGATTTTCTGCAGGATGGAAAGATGATACCAAGCCGTTTGTGTCTTCCTTGCTATGTGCTGTTTGAAAGAGAGGTGTCTGTTGATGTCAAACCCAAGGGACTAGCGCAGGGGGACAGCTGGTTTGTGAAGCCCTTGAGGTGCATGGCAGGGAGCCAGATCTGGATGCCCAGGTGTTCAGTGTTGTTGGTCAGAATTAGGAATACCGTCTTGGAGGGGTTGAGCCTGAGGTAAGCACTGAGTATTCACAACGGTTCCATGTGATAATATCCCCGCAAAAATATCGCCATACAAAAATTTCCCCATATTTGTGCGGCTATATTACCCCATGTAACCTGCGGGGGACACCCCCGCAACCCCCATATATTTTAAAAGGGAGCGGGGGACACCCCCACAACCCCCCCACCCATTTACCCCATAAATTATCACCACCAAAAATAACACCTATGGCCATTCACGACGACCATATGTACGGCGATATTTTTGGTGGGGATAATATTACCTGATACCTTCACAACTGGATCAATGAGCCTCTGGGTGTATTTGACGGAGGATATCTTAAGGTAGAGCTGTCTGTTACCTGCTTATTTGGTGGATGTGAATGTTGTGTAGATCAAGGAGGGTTCCAAGCTGCTCCATGTAAAGATTAAAGATCACGGAGGGACCCTAGCTGGACTCCACCGGTGATGGGTTGAGTTGGTGATGATGGAGAAATTCATTTGTAGAAACTGGTGGCGATTAGCAAGGTACCATTTGAACCAGTTGAGGACAATTTTGCTGATCCCCATGCAGCGATGTAGATTGTCAGTGAGTGTCTAGTGGTCTACTGTGTCGAATGCTGCTGAGAGTTCAAGAAGAACCAGCAGGCAAGGGTGGCCATCATCGAGGATTTTAAGGGCATCGTCAATCACCTTGATGGTAGCCATTTCTGTGCTGCATCTGGGACTGAAGACAGATTGACAGGACTGAAGGAGGTTATTGGCTTCGATGTGTGGGAGGAGTTGTGGCGCTACTGCTTTCTCAAGGATCTTACCTAGGAAGGGAAGATGGCTGATGGGGCAGTAGTTGCAGAGTTCACCAGGGTTCAGTGTTGGTTTCCTAAGATGCTGGAAGATTTGATGGTCTTGATGGTGGAGGGGAAGGTGCCTTGAGTTCAGGAGCTGTAATGATTATCAGGTAAGGGAGGAGTGCTTCAGTCGGAAGGGACTTGAGTACGGTAGCAGGGACAATGTTGTCTGCGTCCGATGTGGCCTTGGGGGATGCTAGGGTGGCAGTGAGGTGTTCCATAATGAGTGTCTTGAAAATTCCCACGTAGTTGTGGTTTTCCGAGATGGGATGTGTAGCGTGCTGTCAGTTGTAGCGTTGGTATCTATGTATTGGTGGATCATCCTGATCTTGTTGATGAAGAAAGAGATGTATTGGAAAGAAGATCTAGCGAATGATAAAAGAGATCTGTGGACTTCACATCAATCAAGTGGTGATGTGAAGTAGAGGATTTACCCGGCGTCCGGGGCCTCTTAAATTCTTCTAGCTCATTTGCTCATAGCGACTAAGCTGTCCTTGTGCCATGCTGGAGGTCTCCAAAGGACCCAACTTCAGTATTCCTGCCTCCCGGAAACTTGAGGAGAACCATCTCCGGTTCCGGAAGCACCTCAAAACCTTCCTCTTTGCTTTTGCCTTCTCTCCCCCTCTCCCCTGCTAATTACTGAAACTGCACTGAATCTGCAACTAGGCTACTCACCGTTTTCAGTCCTTGGCCCAGCCACTCTCCCCTGCACTGCCTCCCTGGCAACCCCTGCACTGCGGGACTGTCTCTGTATCCCTACAGCCCCCCTTCCCAGCACGTGTCTGCACTTACCTTGCACTTGCCACCAGCGGGCCCTTATTATTTATCTTGTATTCTACCAACCCTGTACTGCACTTTCCCCTCTCCCTTTCCCCCTTGCACTTCTCCATTAACCTCTACCCTTGCGCGATCTGAATGACACCTGGCCTAGTAGGATCGTTGTCTGTCTCCCCTTTGTTCCCCCCTCCCTGCCTCGTCCGCCTTGAAACACTTGTGTATAGGCGTGTTACAAATACCATATCATATCATATCATATGTTGGTGTGAGGGTTGGGACATTTCACGGTCAGGGATCAAGGACCAAATACTGCTCGTTGAACGCAACCCCAAAAAGGCTGCATTTATTAGGCCAATTTGTTGCAGCCTTCAACGAGTGGGAGAATGGCCATTTTGGGGGGTATTACATCCTAAAAATCCCTGCCCATTGCCACCCTGCATTGGCAGGTTTTACTTGTAGTCAAACCTCTTTCGCGCTGCGTCCCTCACACCACACACACATAAACACATAAACATTAACAAACACCTTCTCTCCGTGTGTCTTCCGTCTTCCAGGCTGCTCCGAGGTCAGGCCTGACAGCCCCTGCCTGTCAGCTCCGGCACTCACTCGTGTGGGGCGGGGCTCGGACTCGGAGCTCCTCGGGCTATCGCTTATGGTCTTACATCCCCACAACCTATGGATGGCGGTCACTAGACCGTAAACCGCCATCAGAGAATATCATGGCTCTCCATCCCAGCCATCTATTGACTTGTAGGAGCGCCTGTTCCCCAAAGTTGTGTGAAGATTAACCACGACAGATATTCAAACCTTCAATGTTTACGCATGTCTCATAGTTTATATCCATAATTGTTGATTGATGAGGGCTGGGAAAGGGAAATGATGCCTGGCCAACAAAGCCCCGATCTATCTCTGTAGTCGGCTATCTCGCCACTCTACCGCCCGACCACTAAGAACTGCCCAGACTCATTGTCTATCGATCCCTAGGTTTAAGCTTCAAAAAGCGGGGGGCACCAGCTTCCCTGTCCTAGCCTCTAAACTATGGAACACCCTCCCTGCCACTATCAGAGCTGAAGATTCTTTCAACACCTTTAAGACCAAAACCAAATCTTGGCCCTTTGATCAGCAATAAGACTTGCTCTGTGTCTGTCTCACATACTCTGGTCCGCTTCCTCTGATACTATTTCTGGCCTGCTACCGCCGTACTGTTACTGTACACCCTAGGGTATATCCTCTGTTATTCCTAGTGGCACTGTAATCTTTGTAATATATGTAATTAGAAAGATGGTTAATATGCTGTTACTGTAAATTTTGTAATGTAATTTATTGTCTGTATTTCTTTTTCTGCAACTTTGTACAAATTGCACCCTGATGTCCCCTGGCCTGATGGTTTGAGTGTTATAAATAAACAAAATACAAATACAAATACAAATGATAAGAAGGCTGCATTTGGATTTTAACTGGATACAGGGTTGTCCATCTCCAGGCCTCGAGGGTCGGCATCCCTTTGAGTTTTCAGGATATCCCTCATTAATATTCATGAGGGAAAATGTGCATACATTTAGAATCATTTTATGCAAATGTAATCCATGAATATTAATGAGGGTTATCCTGAAAATCTGGTATGGATCTGGCCTGTAAGGCCTGGAGTTACTCGACTGTATGGCCCTTTTTTGCCGGTGAACTGCCCCTTAAACAGCTTGGCTCTTGAGGATCTCTCTGCGAGATTGCACAATCTGAATGACAGAAGGCCTAGTAAGATAGTTTGTCTTGTCTTCCTGCTGTCTACCCTCCCTTTTCTTGTCACGCCCAGAAACACTTGTGTACAGGCGCGTTATAAATGACATATCATATCTTTTTCCCTCTTTGTGAAGTGTTGCTACATTCTGATAGTCTGTATTTCTGACCTTAAAATGTAATTCATAGAAGCTTTTGGAGGTGGTAGCCTCTAGTCAAAGCAGCCAAGGTTTTCCTTGAGGGCACCCCGGTTCTGCTCAGGCTTGCGTTGTCACTGGAGTATGGGGGTGGGGGGGTGACCATGCAAGGTCTATCTGTAGAGAGCGGGCAAGTGCCCTCTGTCCCCCATCTGTCGGAATGCTTCTGTGGGAATTCTGGTCAGGTGCAAGAGGAACGCCGGGGAGGAACCGGTTAGGAACCGTTTCCACGGGACAGTTTATTCCGCTGCACCCAGACTCACTGCCAGGTTTAGTCACTTCTAGGAAATGGCGGTGGAGCCCGCTTCCATGGCCTTTCAAAAGGATTAGCGGTTTCCAGGAAGAAAGGGCCCTTTTCTGCACAGCCGGTGTCTGACTTTCGCATGAATTCGTCTGTGATGCTGCCTGCCAGCTGCTTTTTCTTCCGCCGCATCCTCTTAGAAGGTTCCAGAGAGACGCCCTGCATCCATGCTAGCAGAACCGGGGAGCCTGGTGCTGGGAGGACACTTTCCTTGGGTGCAGAGGCTGCCTTGAAAGGGGAGATATTGCAAGTCCTGCATCGCACTGTGCAGTTCCTCCCCCAGTGATGGGGTCTCCAGTGCAGCCAGGTGCAGAGGGGGTCAGGTTTAGCAGCCATGCCGTGCAGCCTGCTGGACATGGCCTCACGGCTGCGCCGAGGACCCCCTGCTCTGACCTAAAAGCAGGCTTTCAGAAAGAGCTCATGTTCACTACGCATTCAGGGTGGGTAGATGTGGGTATTGGCAGTGCCTTTGGGCCTCCATAGAGAACGTAGCAAGACGTCCCTAGTACCTCTTGCTTGGGTGTTGAGGCGGGGAAGCAGCATGCATTGGTGCTGTAGATCTAGGAGGGGGATTGGTGCAATAGGCAGACTTGCAATGGCTGCAGGATGACTCCTCCTGCACGAGGCCGGTCTTGGTGCATGTGATCTTTAACCCATTACCGCGTGGCAGGAGACTACCTGGGCGAGCAGTGGGGGGGCTTTCTTTTTCTAGCAGAAGATCCCCTCAGCCGAGAGGCATTCAAGGGGGGAGGATGGGCAAGGCCCGGAGAGAGATTCATTTATAAATAGACTGCTGAACCTGCCATAGGCTCCTTTTCACAAAGGGGAAATAACACTTCTGAAATACTTCCATAATTGATGGACTGGTGCATTCAGGCCTGGTTTTTACGCTGCATTCTGGGACTTGTAGTGCTTTTTTTCATACTTGTCCAAGGATGCAAATACGGAACTGAGCAGAGAGGCTATCTGAACCTGGTGTGGGGGCACCTTGCGAGCTTTGTATGCGCCATTCCTGTGCGATTCCTTTAGGAATAAAATGGAGCCGCGTTTCTCTTCTAAAATAAATAGGTCGCAATGTTACTTTCAGAGAAAAGGTTTACTTCATGCACCCTTCATATGTTCGATGGTATGATTACCTGTGCTCAATGGTACCACCAGTGTCCTGTCCCGTAACACTGATGCTGATTGGGCTAAATTTGAGCTGTTGGATTGCAGGCACGTTTCTTGGCCCGGGTGAGGCAGGCAGCTGCATGGGGTGTAATACCCCCGGGGGGCGCAATTGCCCCGGTCCCTGGAGCCTCTGGAGGGGATGAAATTCCCCAGTTTGTTGGGCGGCGCATTGCCGTGGGGAAAGTTCTTCGGGTCAGGTGCTGGCGCTGCCCCTTCTGACTGTAATGTCACGTAGCACGGAAGTCAGAGGCTTCCTCTGACCACTTTCGCACCACTTGGGGTGGGGTGGGGGCATAAGCACAACAATAGAGACACCTGCAGCTAAGACCAGCCCCTCCCATCACAATGCCGGCATTGGGTCATTAGTCACTGAATGGTTTGGTGCTAGCATTGTGATGGGAGGGGAGGTGCAGTGGGGAGTGAGCGTGCATTGTAGGCAGCTTCGTCTTTCCTTTGTAGGCCCCAGGGAACCCAGCCTGCAGCCTGACCCCGCTGCCCCATTCAGTATCTGAGCTAAGTCACAACGGACTGAAAACTCTTTGGTCAGCTTTTTGACACTCTCTTATTCTCTCCCTGTCCTCTTGCTCTCTCCCCTCACTCTCTTTCACTCACACCCTTTGACTCTCTATCCCTCTCTTCTTTCTCTCTTGCTTTTCTCTCTCAATCACTCTCTATAGAAGTCAGAAAGTGCCCTGAGTTAAGCATATGGCGCTCCTTGCCTACAAAAGTCGATAAACTGAGTATCATTACAGTGATATTATCACACCGCCTCTTTTCTGTTTCCCCCTTTCAAGGCTCCTGGTTGTTGATTCACTTTTGTCCAATGCACCAGTAATAATTTCACGTTTAAGTGCATGCCCCAAGACTTGCCACATACACCCCATGTACTCTTGGGCAGCCCCCACTCACCATGAGCTTTAGGATCCCAAGACATGCAACATTCATCACGTGTACTCTTGGGAAGTCTCCACACAGCACCTTATTTTGAAACCAAGGCATATCACGTACATAGGTTCTATCCATGGCGTGTGTACTCTCTAGGTGCGGGGGCGTCGTGGGACATGGGGTTCCTGTCTGATCACATATGAATGTGTACATTTGGTCAGCCTTATTCTGTGCCAACCCTTTGGTCCCAAGCGTGCCATATGAACATTGTGTGCTCTTGAGTATCTTACTATAGACGTCACAAGGTGTGACCTGTGAGAGCTCAGACCCTGCACATAATATACATAGTGTGCCCTTAGCCTGCCTCCTGAATTGGACATACAGCGTGCACCCTCAGGTCCCAGACCCACCTTATGCAGACTGGTTTTTTGGACAGACTGTTTGATTCCTGGCCTTTTAGATACTTTACTTGTGCTCCTGGGCACGCTTATGAGGATGCAGGAGAATGCCTTTTGCCACCAGTCTTCGGCCCTTTTTTATAGGACACACTGTGTGAGCCTCTGGGTTTTCCCTGGATACTCCGGGTTTTTAGTCTTTTCTCCGGGTCTCCGGGGAAGACCCTCGAGTCTCCGGGTTTTCGCAGGTTTGGGCGGACCCGGAAACAGTGCAAATGTGCCTCCCATGAGCCCGTTGCTGGAGTGGGGAGGCAGCTTTTAATGATTGTTTTTTTTTTGTTATGCTTGCACAACTGCACCGCAGCGTAATCCCTGCCTGAGTGTGGCTTTGTCTCTGCAGCAATGACTGTAACGCTTCCAGCACATTGGCAAAAAGAACGCAGGTGAAGCAAAGTAACACGCGTTTATTTTGCTTCACCTTTCATTCTTTTTTGCTGACTTTCAATGCAAACGCGCATTTCTTTTGCTTTCGTTCTTTTTGCCCAGGTTAAGGTGGACTCAGCCCCATTGAACCACAGCCATCAGGTTTGCAGGCTGGACACCTCACCACTGCACTACATAACCTGATGAAAAACAACTAAGGTGAAATGCCCAATTTTGGTACCGCAAAATTCAGGGAAAGCCTTTGTATTGGTTCTTGCAGTTTACATGTGCACATTTTAACGTGTTGATTTTATGGAAGGTGAATGCCTTTTGTCCTATGCAGTTTGGTTGGTTGTGAAAAGCCAATTTAATGAAATATGCTTATTTCAATTTGAACTGAAAATTTCTGACGTCATATCACATTGCAACAGAGTTTAGCTTTTTGACATGTGGGCAGAGCCATGTGCAAATGGGCGGAGCCTTGTGTGACTGTGGGTGGGGCATACATCTCAGGGTTGAGACCTCCTGCTTTACGGGTTCACTGTTGCTATAATGAGTGCCCTTATATCCACACCGTTACTCATCCTCCGTCTTCCCTGGGAGGCTGGCGCCCACTATTCTCCTCCATGTTCATACAGCACACATACTGTGTAATTCTGGGCGCAAGTGTCTGTAATGGGAAGCATTAGTGCAGGTCCTCCTTCTGCCCCAGAACTATAGTGCAAACTATGTATTCCTGGACAGCCTGAGAAATGAAGAGCAGTGTGTGATAACCCCCCATGTCCCAGACCTACAGCACACACACCTTGTACTCCTGGGCAGCCGCTGGAATGAAGAGCACTGTGTGATAACCCCCCATGTCCCAGACCTACACCACACTTACCTTGTACTTCTGGGCAACTGCTGGGATTGGGGCACTGTGTGAGAACCCCCCCCCGACCCCTTTGTCCCTATAGCACACATACACCCTACGAAAGTCGATAAACTGAGTATCATTACAGTGGCTGCTCATAACATCAAGTATAACAGCGCATTGAAGTGTGAGAAATACTGTATCATGTCCTACATTTAAAAAGTGATATTATTACAGCCCCTCTTTTTTATTTCCCTTTTTCACGGCTCCTTGTTGTTAATTCACTTTCGTTCAATGCACAAGCAATAATTTCACGAATAACTGTATGCCCTTGTTTGCCTTTCTTTATATATTTATTTAGTTCTTCCTTGAAGATTGGGGGGATAGCTGAAGGGTCTTGGCCTTGCAGGGACGCACCGTGTGCCCACGGTGCGTCCCTGCAAGGCCTGGAAATGTCCAAAATAATAGGTTAAAGCGGCGCTATTTCTTTCATGCTGCTTCTTTTCCGAACTGTATCTCAATTCCACTTTAAACCACTTCCTTGGCACTGGCTATGAGTCACTTCACTGTGCGGATAATAGTTTTGACCAGTGTTTCCGAGTAAATATTCTTTAAGCCACGACCCGGTTTATTTGCCATAAGGATCTTACTAACAATTCCAATTCCAGTGGCAAGAGGTGAGAGGAGCTTTCGTAAAGTGAAACTGAGAAAGACGTACTTGCGCTCCACAATGGCCGAGGAAAGGCCATCAGCGCTTGCAATGCTTTCAATTCAGAGTGAACTTGTGGAAAGCATTGATTATGCAGCAGCAATAAATGCTTTCGCAGCAGCAAAGGCAAGGAGAGTGTCCTTAACAGAGACAAAAAATTGACCCAAACTTTAAAAGTAGTATATACTGTTTGTGTACTCTGCTTTGTCTGAAGAGTTACTGCAACGTTCTTGAATCATGATGTAATAAAACCGATTTCATTTTGTTAGCAGTGATATATTGACTTTGGGCAGGAATTGCTCAACAGTGTAGTTTGGGAGTGGCGCGCTGGGTGCGGAGGGAGGGGCGCGCAAGGTGCGGTGTTGTGGGGGGGCACATTACTAGTGTTTCGCCCTGGACACCAAACAGACTAGAAACTGCCCTGGGTCGACTTACGCATTAAATGAGCTTCCACGTCTGGCATCCTCGTAATTGTGCTGCGTAGTTAAGTAGGCAATGAGGGTGGGTAAAAAAGAATGCATTATTTGAAGATCTGTCTTATATTGACCCCCAATAAATGCACAGACACAAAGGTGCTGTGTTAGAGCCTTCTCTAGATTTCTTGCAGTGTTTTCCTGGCCTGCACTTGCAGTTCCTTTCCCCCCATCCTCTTCTCTAAACCTGCCCTTGCCCACATAATGATGTAAGGACAGTGGTTCATCCAGGAGAGGGCCCCTCCTTCGGATCCCGAGCTTGCCCCCCTCCTTAGTCTGGCTTCCAAAATATGCATTACAATTCATACGCTGCTGCTGTGCCCTCTGTGAGCCGAGCAGCACCACACAGGCTCTGCTCGGAGGAGCCCCAGAGTTGCTAGGCAATCAGGGCCACGTGTCTGGTATTACTTCCGCCACCAGTGGCCGGCTTCCCTGAGTTCTGCAGCCCCGGGCAGGAGAGGGGGCTGATCACTGCCCTGAAGGTCGCTTTGGTTTGAGAGGTTTTGGCACGCGTTCGTATTTCCAATTGTATGCAATGTGTGTGTGTATACGTGCGCAGGACTTTGTGACTAAGTGTGTTAGTGTGTGTGACTTTTACACTTGCCATTCGGACACATCCATGCGGGCACAGTTGTCATGAAAATGTTGTAAAATGTTCCTGTGTCTCTTGGTGACTTGTGTACTACTGGTGAGCTGGCATGAGTAACCGCAGGGAACTATCTAGAATACAAGAGCAACCCCCCTTCCCCCATCAGTGGACACGGGGGTAGTCTAAGCGGAAAACAGAATGGGGTGTGTGTGGGGGTTCCACTGGAAAAGCAGCGATTTGGGGCGGCGATAAACTGCTGACCTATTGAGACATACCTTGAGTTACTTCATTATTTAGACAACTAAGTCCATGGGTTGCATCAAGTAAACACACATTCCTAATCCCAAAAATGAAAGGATACATGTATGTGTCTTAACATCACATAACAAACATACATCACATGCAATATGTGATTTACAAGTGGCACACGCACACACTCATCAGAGGCTGAACAACTTCAAAGGTCGAAGAGAAACCCCGAAAAGTGCAAAAAAAAGAATAAAGCCAATAAGTGAAACATGAACGCCCCTTTGATGGGAAACTGGTCCCTAAATGCGGAACCTTCCGGCTTGTCACATGTTATGCCTCTCATGCATATGTTCATACATGTTGAAACATGGACTCTAGGTGTAATAATTTGACCATTTTAATGTAGCCAAGAATATTTACGTGGAAGCATATATTCTGGACTAAAAAGCAGATATATAGCTTATAGCCGTGAATTATATAGCCATAGTATTTCATGCTGAAAAATTAAATCTGGACTGATGAGTCTTCAGCCAGTCGATCAGGGTTGATGGGTCCTCAGACAGTCAAGCAGGGCTACTGAGTCTTCAGACAGTCGATCAGGACGGATGGGTCTTCAATAAGTTGATCAGGACTGGTGGGTCTTCAGACAGTCAATCAGGACTGATGGGTCTTCAGGCAGTCGATCGGGACTGATGGGTCTTCAGACAGTCAAGCAAGATGATGGGTCTTCAGACAGTCAATAAGGACTGATGGGTCTTCAGACAGTCGGTCAGGACTGATGGGTCTTCAGGCAGTCGATCGGGACTGATGGGTCTTCAGACAGTCAAGCAAGATGATGGGTCTTCAGACAGTCAATAAGGACTGATGGGTCTTCAGACAGTCGGTCAGGACTGATGGGTCTTCAGGCAGTCGATCGGGACTGATTGGTCTTCAGGCAGTCGATCGGGACTGATTGGTCTTCAGACAGTCGATCGGGACTGATGGGTGTTCAGACAGTCAAGCAAGATGATGGGTCTTCAGACAGTCAATAAGGACTGATGGGTCTTCAGACAGTTGGTCAGGACTGATGGGTCTTCAATAAGTTGATCAGGACTGGTAGGTCTTCAGACAGTCGATCGGGACTGATTGGTCTTCAGACAGTCGATCGGGACTGATGGGTCTTCAGACAGTCAAGCAAGATGATGGGTCTTCAGACAGTCAATAAGGACTGATGGGTCTTCAGACAGTCGGTCAGGACTGATGGGTCTTCAGGCAGTCGATCGGGACTGATTGGTCTTCAGGCAGTCGATCGGGACTGATTGGTCTTCAGACAGTCGATCGGGACTGATGGGTGTTCAGACAGTCAAGCAAGATGATGGGTCTTCAGACAGTCAATAAGGACTGATGGGTCTTCAGACAGTTGGTCAGGACTGATGGGTCTTCAATAAGTTGATCAGGACTGGTGGGTCTTCAGACAGTCGATCGGGACTGATTGGTCTTCAGACAGTCGATCGGGACTGATGGGTCTTCAGACAGTCAAGCAAGATGATGGGTCTTCAGACAGTCAATAAGGACTGATGGGTCTTCAGACAGTTGGTCAGGACTGATGGGTCTTCAATAAGTTGATCAGGACTGGTGGGTCTTCAGACATTCAATCAGACTGATGAGTCTTCAGACAATCAGTCAGGCTGATGGGTCTTCAATAAGTCGATCAGGACTGGTGGGTGTTCAGACAGTCAAGCAGGACTGATGGGTCCTCAGACAGTCAATCAGGACTGATGGGTCCTCAGACAGTCAATCAGGCTGATGGGTCTTCAGACAGTCGATTGGGACTGATTGGTCTTAAGACAGTCGATCGGGACTGATGGGGCTTCAGACAGTCAAGCAGGATGATGGGTCTTCAGACAGTCAATAAGGACTGATGGGCCTTCAGACAGTCGGTCAGGACTGATGGGTCTTCAATAAATCGATCAGGACTGGTGGGTCTTCAGACAGTCAAGCAGGACTGATAGGTCCAAAGACAGTCAATCAGGACTGATGGGTCTTCAGACAGTCCGTCAGGGCTGATGGGTCTTCAATAAGTCAATCAGGACTGGTGGGTCTTCAGACAGTCAATCAGACTGATGAGTATTCAGACAGTCAGTCAGGCTGATGGGTCTTCAATATGTTGATCAGGACTGGTGGGTCCTCAGACAGTCAAGCAGAACTGATGGGTCTTCAGGCAGTCGATCAGGACTGATGGGTCTTCAGACAGTCGATCAGTCTGGTGGGTCTTCAGAAAGTCGATCAGTCTGATGGGTCTTCAATAAGTCTATCAGGATGATGGGTCTTCAGGTTCTTCTGACAGTCGATCAGGCTGATGGGTCTTCAGACAGTCGATCAGGATGGTGGGTCTTCAGACAGTCGATCAGTCTGATGGGTCTTCAGACAGTCGATCAGTCTGATGGGTCTTCAATAAGTCTATCAGGATGAATGGTCTTCAGGGTCTTCAGACAGTCGATCAGGCTGATGGGTCTTCAGACAATCGATCAGTCTGATGGGTCTTCAATAAGTCGATCAGGCTGATGGGTCTTCAGACAGTTGATCAGGACTGATGGGTTTTGAGACAGTCAATAAGGACTGATGGGTCTTCAGGCAGTCGATCAGAACTGATGGGTCTTCAGACAGTCAATCAGGCTGATGGGTCTTCAGACAGTCGATCAGGCTGATGGGTCTTCAGGGTCTTCAGACAGTCGATCAGACTGATGGGTCTTCAGACAGTCCATCAGGATGATGGGTCTTCAAACAGTCGATCAGGATGATGGGTCTTCAGACAATCAATAAGGAATGATGGGTCTTCAGACAGTCGGTCAGGACTGATGGGTCTTCAATAAGTCGATCAGAACTGGTGGGTCTTCAGACAGTCGATCAGACTGATGAGTCTTCAGACAGTCGGTCAGGCTGATGGGTCTTCAATAAGTCGATCAGGACTGGTGGGTCTTCAGACAATCAAGCAGGACTGATGGGTCTTCAGACAGTCGATCGGGGCTGATGGGTCTTCAGACAGTTGATCAGGACCGGTGGGTCTTCAGACAGTCAAGCAGGACTGATGGGTCTTTAGCCAGTCAATCAGGACTGCTGGGTCCTCAGACAGTCTATCAGGCTGATGGGTCTTCAGACAGTCGATCAGGCTGATGGGTCTTCAGAGAGTCTATCAGAACTGATGGGTCTTCAGACAGTCAAGCAGGACTGGTGGGTCTTCAGACAGTCGATCAGTCTGATGGGTCTTCAGATGGTCGATCAGGACTGATGGGTCTTCAGACAGTTGATCCGGACTGAAGGGTCTTCAGACAGTCGATCAGGCTGATAGGTCTTCAGATAGTCGATCCGGACTGATGGGTCTTCAGACAGTCGATCCGGACTGATGGGTCTTCAGACAGTCGATCAGGACTGATGGGTCTTCAGACAGTTGACCAGGACTGATGGGTCTTCAGAGAGTCAAGCAGGACTGATGGGTGTTCAGACAGTCGACCAGGACTGATGGGTCTTCAGACAGTCGATCCGGACTGATGGGTCTTCAGACAGTCGATCCAGACTGATGGGTCTTCAGACAGTCGATCAGGACTGATGGGTCTTCAGACAGTCAAGCAAGACTGATGGGTCTTCAGACAGTTGATCAGGACTGATGGGTCTTCAGACAGTCGATCAGTCTGATGGGTCTTCAGCCAGTCAATCAGGACTGATGGGTCTTCGGACAGTCGATCAGTCTTATGGGTCTTCAGACAGTCGATCAGTCTGATGGGTCTTCAGACAGTCGATCAGGATTGATGGGTCTTCAGACATTCGATGGGGGCTGATGGGTCTTCAGACAGTCGATCGGGACTGATTGGTCTTCAGACAGTCGATCGGGACTGATGGGTCTTCAGACAGGCAATCAGGCTGATGGGTCTTCAGACAGTCGATCAGGACTGATGGGTCTTCAGACAGTCGATCAGGACTGATGGGTCTTCAAACAGTCGGTCAGGCTGATGGGTCTTCAATAAGTCAATCAGGCTGATGGGTCTTCAGACAGTCGATCAGGATGGTGGGTCTTCAGACAGTCGATCAGTCTTATGGGTCTTCAGACAGTCGATCAGCCTGATGGGTCTTCAGACAGTCGATCAGTCTGATGGGTCTTCGTTAAGTCTATCAGGATGATGGGTCTTCAGGGTCTTCAGACAGTCGATCAGGCTGATGGGTCTTCAGACAGTTGATCAGGACTGATGGGTCGTGAGACAGTCAATAAGGACTGATGGGTCTTCAGGCAGTCGATCAGGACTGATGGTTCTTCAGACAGTCGATCATTCTGAAGGGTCTTCAGACAGTCAATAAGGACTGATGGGTCTTCAGACAGTTGGTCAGGACTGATGGGTCTTCAATAAGTTGATCAGGACTGGTGGGTCTTCAGACAGTCGATCGGGACTGATTGGTCTTCAGACAGTCGATCGGGACTGATGGGTCTTCAGACAGTCAAGCAAGATGATGGGTCTTCAGACAGTCAATAAGGACTGATGGGTCTTCAGACAGTTGGTCAGGACTGATGGGTCTTCAATAAGTTGATCAGGACTGGTGGGTCTTCAGACATTCAATCAGACTGATGAGTCTTCAGACAATCAGTCAGGCTGATGGGTCTTCAATAAGTCGATCAGGACTGGTGGGTGTTCAGACAGTCAAGCAGGACTGATGGGTCCTCAGACACTCAATCAGGACTGATGGGTCCTCAGACAGTCAATCAGGCTGATGGGTCTTCAGACAGTCGATTGGGACTGATTGGTCTTAAGACAGTCGATCGGGACTGATGGGGCTTCAGACAGTCAAGCAGGATGATGGGTCTTCAGACAGTCAATAAGGACTGATGGGCCTTCAGACAGTCGGTCAGGACTGATGGGTCTTCAATAAATCGATCAGGACTGGTGGGTCTTCAGACAGTCAAGCAGGACTGATAGGTCCAAAGACAGTCAATCAGGACTGATGGGTCTTCAGACAGTCCGTCAGGGCTGATGGGTCTTCAATAAGTCAATCAGGACTGGTGGGTCTTCAGACAGTCAATCAGACTAATGAGTATTCAGACAGTCAGTCAGGCTGATGGGTCTTCAATATGTTGATCAGGACTGGTGGGTCCTCAGACAGTCAAGCAGAACTGATGGGTCTTCAGGCAGTCGATCAGGACTGATGGGTCTTCAGACAGTCGATCAGTCTGGTGGGTCTTCAGAAAGTCGATCAGTCTGATGGGTCTTCAGACAGTCGATCAGTCTGATGGGTCTTCGTTAAGTCTATCAGGATGATGGGTCTTCAGGGTCTTCAGACAGTCGATCAGGCTGATGGGTCTTCAGACAGTTGATCAGGACTGATGGGTCGTGAGACAGTCAATAAGGACTGATGGGTCTTCAGGCAGTCGATCAGGACTGATGGTTCTTCAGACAGTCGATCATTCTGAAGGGTCTTCAGACAGTCAATAAGGACTGATGGGTCTTCAGACAGTTGGTCAGGACTGATGGGTCTTCAATAAGTTGATCAGGACTGGTGGGTCTTCAGACAGTCGATCGGGACTGATTGGTCTTCAGACAGTCGATCGGGACTGATGGGTCTTCAGACAGTCAAGCAAGATGATGGGTCTTCAGACAGTCAATAAGGACTGATGGGTCTTCAGACAGTTGGTCAGGACTGATGGGTCTTCAATAAGTTGATCAGGACTGGTGGGTCTTCAGACATTCAATCAGACTGATGAGTCTTCAGACAATCAGTCAGGCTGATGGGTCTTCAATAAGTCGATCAGGACTGGTGGGTGTTCAGACAGTCAAGCAGGACTGATGGGTCCTCAGACACTCAATCAGGACTGATGGGTCCTCAGACAGTCAATCAGGCTGATGGGTCTTCAGACAGTCGATTGGGACTGATTGGTCTTAAGACAGTCGATCGGGACTGATGGGGCTTCAGACAGTCAAGCAGGATGATGGGTCTTCAGACAGTCAATAAGGACTGATGGGCCTTCAGACAGTCGGTCAGGACTGATGGGTCTTCAATAAATCGATCAGGACTGGTGGGTCTTCAGACAGTCAAGCAGGACTGATAGGTCCAAAGACAGTCAATCAGGACTGATGGGTCTTCAGACAGTCCGTCAGGGCTGATGGGTCTTCAATAAGTCAATCAGGACTGGTGGGTCTTCAGACAGTCAATCAGACTGATGAGTATTCAGACAGTCAGTCAGGCTGATGGGTCTTCAATATGTTGATCAGGACTGGTGGGTCCTCAGACAGTCAAGCAGAACTGATGGGTCTTCAGGCAGTCGATCAGGACTGATGGGTCTTCAGACAGTCGATCAGTCTGGTGGGTCTTCAGAAAGTCGATCAGTCTGATGGGTCTTCAATAAGTCTATCAGGATGATGGGTCTTCAGGTTCTTCAGACAGTCGATCAGGCTGATGGGTCTTCAGACAGTCGATCAGGATGGTGGGTCTTCAGACAGTCGATCAGTCTGATGGGTCTTCAGACAGTCGATCAGTCTGATGGGTCTTCAATAAGTCTATCAGGATGAATGGTCTTCAGGGTCTTCAGACAGTCGATCAGGCTGATGGGTCTTCAGACAGTCGATCAGTCTGATGGGTCTTCAATAAGTCGATCAGGCTGATGGGTCTTCAGACAGTTGATCAGGACTGATGGGTTTTGAGACAGTCAATAAGGACTGATGGGTCTTCAGGCAGTCGATCAGAACTGATGGGTCTTCAGACAGTCAATCAGGCTGATGGGTCTTCAGACAGTCGGTCAGGACTGATGGGTCTTCAATAAATCGATCAGGACTGGTGGGTCTTCAGACAGTCAAGCAGGACTGATAGGTCCAAAGACAGTCAATCAGGACTGATGGGTCTTCAGACAGTCCGTCAGGGCTGATGGGTCTTCAATAAGTCAATCAGGACTGGTGGGTCTTCAGACAGTCAATCAGACTGATGAGTATTCAGACAGTCAGTCAGGCTGATGGGTCTTCAATATGTTGATCAGGACTGGTGGGTCCTCAGACAGTCAAGCAGAACTGATGGGTCTTCAGGCAGTCGATCAGGACTGATGGGTCTTCAGACAGTCGATCAGTCTGGTGGGTCTTCAGAAAGTCGATCAGTCTGATGGGTCTTCAATAAGTCTATCAGGATGATGGGTCTTCAGGTTCTTCAGACAGTCGATCAGGCTGATGGGTCTTCAGACAGTCGATCAGGATGGTGGGTCTTCAGACAGTCGATCAGTCTGATGGGTCTTCAGACAGTCGATCAGTCTGATGGGTCTTCAATAAGTCTATCAGGATGAATGGTCTTCAGGGTCTTCAGACAGTCGATCAGGCTGATGGGTCTTCAGACAGTCGATCAGTCTGATGGGTCTTCAATAAGTCGATCAGGCTGATGGGTCTTCAGACAGTTGATCAGGACTGATGGGTTTTGAGACAGTCAATAAGGACTGATGGGTCTTCAGGCAGTCGATCAGAACTGATGGGTCTTCAGACAGTCAATCAGGCTGATGGGTCTTCAGACAGTCGATCAGGCTGATGGGTCTTCAGACAGTCGATCAGACTGATGGGTCTTCAGACAGTCCATCAGGATGATGGGTCTTCAAACAGTCGATCAGGATGATGGGTCTTCAGACAATCAATAAGGAATGATGGGTCTTCAGACAGTCGGTCAGGACTGATGGGTCTTCAATAAGTCGATCAGAACTGGTGGGTCTTCAGACAGTCGATCAGACTGATGAGTCTTCAGACAGTCGGTCAGGCTGATGGGTCTTCAATAAGTCGATCAGGACTGGTGGGTCTTCAGACAGTCAAGCAGGACTGATGGGTCTTCAGACAGTCGATCGGGGCTGATGGGTCTTCAGACAGTTGATCAGGACCGGTGGGTCTTCAGACAGTCAAGCAGGACTGATGGGTCTTTAGCCAGTCAATCAGGACTGCTGGGTCCTCAGACAGTCGATCAGGCTGATGGGTCTTCAGACAGTCGATCAGGCTGATGGGTCTTCAGAGAGTCTATCAGAACTGATGGGTCTTCAGACAGTCAAGCAGGACTGGTGGGTCTTCAGACAGTCGATCAGTCTGATGGGTCTTCAGATGGTCGATCAGGACTGATGGGTCTTCAGACAGTTGATCCGGACTGAAGGGTCTTCAGACAGTCGATCAGGCTGATAGGTCTTCAGATAGTCGATCCGGACTGATGGGTCTTCAGACAGTCGATCCGGACTGATGGGTCTTCAGACAGTCGATCAGGACTGATGGGTCTTCAGACAGTCGACCAGGACTGATGGGTCTTCAGAGAGTCAAGCAGGACTGATGGGTGTTCAGACAGTCGACCAGGACTGATGGGTCTTCAGACAGTCGATCCGGACTGATGGGTCTTCAGACAGTCGATCCAGACTGATGGGTCTTCAGACAGTCGATCAGGACTGATGGGTCTTCAGACAGTCAAGCAAGACTGATGGGTCTTCAGACAGTTGATCAGGACTGATGGGTCTTCAGACAGTCGATCAGTCTGATGGGTCTTCAGCCAGTCAATCAGGACTGATGGGTCTTCGGACAGTCGATCAGTCTTATGGGTCTTCAGACAGTCGATCAGTCTGATGGGTCTTCAGACAGTCGATCAGGATTGATGGGTCTTCAGACATTCGATGGGGGCTGATGGGTCTTCAGACAGTCGATCGGGACTGATTGGTCTTCAGACAGTCGATCGGGACTGATGGGTCTTCAGACAGGCAATCAGGCTGATGGGTCTTCAGACAGTCGATCAGGACTGATGGGTCTTCAGACAGTCGATCAGGACTGATGGGTCTTCAAACAGTAGGTCAGGCTGATGGGTCTTCAATAAGTCAATCAGGCTGATGGGTCTTCAGACAGTCGATCAGGATGGTGGGTCTTCAGACAGTCGATCAGTCTGATGGGTCTTCAGACAGTCGATCAGCCTGATGGGTCTTCAGACAGTCGATCAGTCTGATGGGTCTTCGTTAAGTCTATCAGGATGATGGGTCTTCAGGGTCTTCAGACAGTCGATCAGGCTGATGGGTCTTCAGACAGTTGATCAGGACTGATGGGTCGTGAGACAGTCAATAAGGACTGATGGGTCTTCAGGCAGTCGATCAGGACTGATGGTTCTTCAGACAGTCGATCATTCTGAAGGGTCTTCAGACAGTCAATAAGGCTGAAGGGTCTTCAGACAGTCGATCAGTCTGATGGGTCTTCAGACAGCCGATCAGGAATGATGGGTCTTCAGGCAGTCGATCAGGACTGATGGGTCTTCAGACAGTCCATCAGGACTGATGGGTCTTCAGACAGTCCATCAGGACTGATGGGTCTTCAGACAGTCGATCAGGCTGATGGGTCTTCAGGGTCTTCACACAGTCGATCAGACTGATGGGTCTTCAGAGAGTCGATCAGCATGATGGGTCGTCAAACAGTCGATCAGTCTGATGGGTCTTCAGACAGTCGATCAGGAATGATGGGTCTTCAGGCAGTCGATCAGGACTGATGGGTCTTCAGACAGTCGATCAGGACTGATGGGTCTTCAGACAGTCGATCAGACTGATGGGTCTTCAGGGTCTTCAGACAGTCAATCAGACTGATGGGTCTTCAGACAGTCAATCAGGATGATGGGTCTTCAAACAGTCGATCAGTATGATGGGTCTTCAGACAATCAATAAGGACTGATGGGTCTTCAGACAGTCGGTCAGGAGTGATGGGTCTTCAATAAGTCGATCAGGACTGGTGGGTCTTCAGACAGTCAATCAGACTGATGAGTCTTCAGACAGTCGGTCAGGCTGATGGGTCTTCAATAAGTCGGTCAGGACTGGTGGGTCTTCAGACAGTCAAACAGGACTGATGGGTCTACAGACAGCCGATTGGGGCTGATGGGTCTTCAGACAGTCGATCTGGACCGGTGGGTCTTCAGACAGTCAAGCAGGACTGATGGGTCTTCAGACAGTCAATCGGGGCTGATCGGTCTTCAGACAGTCAAGCAAGATGATGGGTCTTCAGACAGTGTATCAGGACTGATGGGTCTTCAGACAGTCAAGCAATATGATGGGTCTTCAGACAGTCAATAAGGACTGATGGGTATTCAGACAGTTGGTCAGGACTCATGGGTCTTCAATAAGTCGATCAGGACTGGTGGGTCTTCAGACAGTCAATCAGACTGATGAGTCTTCAGACAGTCAGTCAGGCTGATGGGTCTTCAATAAGTTGATCAGGTCTGGTGGGTCTTCAGACAGTCAAGCAGGACTGATGGGTCCTCAGACAGTCAAGCAAAATGATGGGTCTTCAGACAGTCAATAAGGGCTGATGGGTCTTCAGACAGTCAAGCAAGATGATGGGTCTTCAGACAGTGTATCAGGACTGATGGGTCTTCAGACAGTCAAGCAAGATGATGGGTCTTCAGACAGTCAATAAGGGCTGATGGGTCTTCAGACAGTCGGTCAGGACTGATGGGTCTTCAATAAGTCGATCAGGACTGGTGGGTCTTCAGACAGTCAATCAGGACTGATGGCTCCTCAGACAGTCAATCAGGACTGATGGGTCTTCAGACAGTCGATCAGGCTGATGGGTCTTCAGACAGTCAATCGGGACTGATTGGTCTTCAGACCGTCGATCGGGACTGATGAGTCTTCAGACAGTCAAGCAAGATGATGGGTCTTCAGACAGTCAATAAGGACTGATGGGTCTTCAATAAGTCGATCAGGACTGGTGGGTCTTCAGACAGTCATGCAGGACTGATGGGTCCTCAGACAGTCAATCAGGACTGATGGGTCTTCAGACAGTCGATCAGGCTGATGGGTCTTCAGACAGTCGATTGGGACTGATGGGTCTTCAGACAGTCAAGCAGGATGACCGGTCTTCAGACAGTCGGTCAGGACTGATGGGTCTTCAATAAGTCGATCAGACTGATGAGTCTTCAGACAGTCGGTCAGGCTAATGGGTCTTCAATAAGTCGATCAGGACTGGTGGGTCTTCAGACAGTCAAGCAGGACTGATGGTTCTTCAGGCAGTCGATCAGGGCTGATGGGTCTTCAGACAGTCGATCGGGACTGATGGGTCTTCAGACAGTTGATCAGGACTGATGGGTCTTCAGACAGTCGATCAGTCTGATGGGTCTTCAATAAGTCGATCAGGCTGATGGGTCTTCAGACAGTCGATCAGGCTGATGGGTCTTCAGACAGTTGATCAGTCTGATGGGTCTTCAAAAAGTCTATCAGGATGATGGGTCTTCAGGGTCTTCAGACAGTCGATCAGAACTGATGGGTCTTCACACAGTCGATCAGGACTGATGGTTCTTCAGACAGTCGATCAGGACGGATAGGTCTTCAGACAGTCGATCAGACTGATGGGTCTTCAAACAGTCGGTCAGGCTGATGGGTCTTCAATAAGTCAATCAGGCTGATGGGTCTTCAGACAGTCGATCAGGATGGTGGGTCTTCAGACAGTCGATCAGTCTGATGGGTCTTCAATAAGTCTATCAGGATGATGGGTCTTCAGGGTCTTCAATAAGTCGATCAGGACTGGTGGGTCTTCAGACAGTCAAGCAGGACTGATGGGTCCTCAGACAGTCAATCAGGACTAATGTGTCTTCAGACAGTCGATCAGGCTGATGGGTCTTCAGATAGTCGATCGGGACTGATTGGTCTTCAAACAGTCGATCGGGACTGATGGGTCTTCAGACAGTCAAGCAAGATGATGGGTCTTCAGACAGTCAATAAGGGCTGATGGGTCTTCAGACAGTCGATCAGGATGGTGGGTCTTCAGACAGTCGATCAGTCTGATGGGTCTTCAATAAGTCTATCAGGATGATGGGTCTTCAGGGTCTTCAATAAGTCGATCAGGACTGGTGGGTCTTCAGACACTCAAGCAGGACTGATGGGTCCTCAGACAGTCAATCAGGACTGATGGGTCTTCAGACAGTCGATCAGGCTGATGGGTCTTCAGACAGTCAATCGGGACTGATTGGTCTTCAGACAGTCGATTGGGACTGATGGGTCTTCAGACAGTCAAGCAGGATGATCGGTCTTCAGACAGTCAATAAGGACTGATGGGTCTTCAGACAGGCAGTCAGGACTGATGGGTCTTCAATAAGTCGATTGGGACTGATGAGTCTTCAGACAGTCAATAAGGACTGATGGGTCTTCAATAAGTCGATCAGGACTGGTGGGTCTTCAGAAAGTCAATCAGACTGATGAGTCTTCAGACAGTTGGTCAGGCTGATGGGTCTTCAATAAGTCGATCAGGACTGGTGGGTCTTCAGACAGTCATGCAGGACTGATGGGTCCTCAGACAGTCAATCAGGACTGATGGGTCTTCAGACAGTCAATCAGGACTGATGGGTCTTCAGACAGTCGATCAGGCTGATGGGTCTTCAGACAGTCGATTGGGACTGATGGGTCTTCAGACAGTCAAGCAGGATGATCGGTCTTCAGACAGTCAATAAGGACTGATGGGTCTTCAGACAGGCAGTCAGGACTGATGGGTCTTCAATAAGTCGATCAGACTGATGAGTCTTTAGACAGTCGGTCAGGCTGATGGGTCTTCAATAAGTCAATCAGGACTGGTGGGCCTTCAGACAGTCAAGCACGACTGATGGGTCTTCAGGCAGTCGATCAGGACTGATGGGTCTTCAGACAGTCGATCGGGACTGATGGGTCTTCAGACAGTCGATCAGTCTGATGGGTCTTCAATAAGTCTATCAGGATGATGGGTCTTCAGACAGTCAATCAGTCTTCAGGGTCTTCAATAAATCTATCAGGATGATGGGTCTTCAGGGTCTTCAGACAGTCGATCAGACTGATGGGTCTTCAGACAGTCGATCAGGATGATGTGTCTTCAAACAGTCGATCAGTATGATGGGTCTTCAGACAATCAATAAGGACTGATGGGTCTTCAGACAGTCGGTCAGGAGTGATGGGTCGTCAATAAGTCGATCAGGACTGGTGGGTCTTCAGACAGTCAATCAGACTGATGAGTCTTCAGACAGTCAGTCAGGTTGATGGGTCTTCAATAAGTCGGTCAGGACTGGTGGGTCTTCAGACAGTCAAGCAGGACTGATGGGTCTACAGACAGTCGATTGGGGCTGATGGGTCTTCAGACAGTCGATCAGGACCGGTGGGTCTTCAGACAGTCAAGCAGGACTGATGGGTCTTCAGACAGTCAATCGGGGCTGATGGGTCTTCAGACAGTCAAGCAAGATGATGGGTCTTCAGACAGTGTATCAGGACTGATGGGTCTTCAGACAGTCAAGCAATATGATGGGTCTTCAGACAGTCAATAAGGAATGATGGGTATTCAGACAGTTGGTCAGGACTCATGGATCTTCAATAAGTCGATCAGGACTGGTGGCTCTTCAGACAGTCAATCAGACTGATGAGTCTTCAGACAGTCGGTCAGGCTGATGGGTCTTCAATAACTCGATCAGGACTGGTGGGTCTTCAGACAGTCAAGCAGGACTGATGGGTCCTCGGACAATCAATCAGGACTGATGAGTCTTCAGACAGTCGATCAGGCTGATGGGTCTTCAGATAGTCGATCGGGACTGATTGGTCTTCAGACAGTCAAGCAAGATGATGGGTCTCAGACAAGCAATAAGGGCTGATGGGTCTTCAGACAGTCGGTCAGGACTGATGGGTCTTCAATAAGTCGATCAGGACTGGTGGGTCTTCAGACAGTCAATCAGGACTGATGGGTCTTCAGACAGTCAATCAGGCTGATGGGTCTTCAGACACTCAATCGGGACTGATTGGTTGTCAGGATTAGTCAGGCGAGTACAAAGGCAGCGAATATGGCATGGGAAATGTGCACTAAATCACACAGTGAATAGCTTCGAATTAAACTACGTGCACACAGGAACAACGACTCATGTATGCTAGAACCCAGGAGTGCAAATAGAGTGTGACAACAAAACCAATATATGAAAAGGGATGTGGGATAAGCACCTGACCGCGAGGAAAGTCGGCAAGCGCCTTACCCCCAATTGCTGTTACAGGTACTGACAGCGCTAAACCCACGTGGAGGGCAAGCAATGACAGGATCTGTGAACTAACACTCTTGATGGTATTAAATAAGGGAACTAAAGAACTGTACTCACGAGGACGAGATAAACCTCTTGAATGTCAGCTAGCCCACGAATCCTGTTGATGAAACTGGGACCCAGAAAGGCTAGAACAGCAATGGGAGGAAAACTAAATATCTAAGTTGGAATAGTGATTACAAATTAGTGAGGAAAACATAAGCATTCACACAGGAGCTAGCTACAACCGCACACCACACCTAATAATCAAATGGGAAATAAATGCAGAAGTGCAATGGAAAACATGGAATGGATCCCAATAGAAAGTAAGGATCAGGAGCAGGAGCAGGGAAAAACGAAATAACCAATGCAAACTTCTCCCTACCCCTCCAAGGAAAAGACAGGAAGCTAATCTAAGAGGAAGGCTAAGGCATACGGGTTTACAGCAGCAAAGGACAGAGTCAAAGAAATATAGAACACAGACAAACTGGGCTGCATCTAAAAGGGGAAAGCACTGAGAAATGCTGCCTGCAAACAGAGGAATACAAAAAGGGAATCAAGGGAGCAGAAATCAATTAGCGCATGAATCCGAGATTCAGGGCGGGGGAACAAGAAAACAGGAACTAGGAACTAGGTACAAAGGCAAGGAACAAGGGACTAGTTACAACAGGAACACTGCAAACGATGACCAGCGCTGGACTGAAGTAAGACTGAGGCTTTTAAAGCTGCTTAACGAACACACGCCTCAGGTGTGCTGATTGCTGCACCTGCAGCCACAGGTGTTGCCTATCCCCCACCCAACCTTGTCCTGCAAGGGTGGAGGTGAAGGTGAAGCAGTGGGCCAGGCATTCTGGGAAGCATAGTCATTTGGTTAAAGAAGCATGCTGGCTGCCAAAAACCTGGAATGGATCCGGAAGGGAAGTAGCTTGGAAAATAGGGATTTAGCGCTCCCCATTCATCACAGCACTGTAGCATAAGGTTCGGAGGAAGTGTCCAGTAGGGAATAAACCCCAAATCATGCCCCCAAGTGGTGGGAACGGGAGCGAAGGGAGCGAGTCGTGACAGTATACCCCCTCCCACGGCCGTCTTCAGGTGCCCGCCACCCGCACGAGACATCTTCTTTCCATGATGGGAGTGCTTTTTCTTTGGAGATGGCACTGATGGAAATGGTGGCCTGTGGGCAAAGGCAGATGGACTTCCATAATAGGAGTGCTTTATCTTTGGAGGTGGTACTGATGGAAACGGTGACTTCTGGTGAGGAAGAGACTCATGGTTCGAAGAAAGGCATGAAGGACTTGCAGGACCTGAAGCAGAGTTGGAAGGTCCATGAAGCTCAGTCACTGGGAGTGGACCCTTGTAAGTCTTTGAGGAGGGAGGCAGGATGGTGCAACATGCCTTAGACAATGGTAGAAGCCCTGTTAACCTTTCTGCCGAGAGTGGACATGCGGGAGGTGAGGAAATTGCTGGCTTCAGGAAAGGTTTATGTTCAGCCATTAGAGAAGGTGGCGGCTGAGGTAGAGGTTCAGATTTTCTTCTGTCATCCATCTGGGAAAAGGCTTGTGGTTGAAAGAGACTAAGGTTTGACTGCACATGTTCTACGCCTTGGAGACCTGAAAGTCCAATGGGTTGTACAAGGCTGGTACTCCTGGTGACAGTCGTGTAACCACCTTGTTGCACGTGGGATACAACAGCAGGGACGTTTGGCATACTGATAGGAGTGATAGACGCAGTACTTGGTATTTCAGGCACACTCGCAGAAGGAGCAATAACAGACACATTTTGAACTGCAGCAGTCATTTCCTTCCTTTGGCTACTAGCACCCAACTGGTTCTTCTTGGCGAAATTCTGTTGCACAAGTCCGTAGGTAATACGCCGGTCTGCACCACCCCCTGTGCACACCCAGGTGAGTGGTTCTGACTCACCACTTGGTCCAGCTTGATGACTCTGAAGCGGGAGCTGGCAAAAGTCTCAAACTCTGATGCTGCATTTTTAGGAGGCTCTGATGCTAAAGTGAAGCAGTTGGCAGAATCGTCTTGTGGAAAAGGCAGGCATTCTGGTGCTCCTCCTGAAGCAAAAGAAAGGCAAGCTAGACGTTCATCGACAGTAAATGGTTGGGATTCAGGAGGAATCGCTGGAGCAGAAGAAAATACAGCAGGATCTGATGGTGTAGACAGGTATACCTCTGATATTGGCAGCGAGGCTAAGCAGGATACAGGCGTCTCATGAACTGAAGGCAAATACTCAGTATACTCCGGGACTGAAGACATGCACTTATGATGGACTACCGGAGGCTCTAAAGCTGAAGGATGATCTGCAGGATGAGTCACTGTAGCTGAAGACAGGCAGGCCAGGGGAAACCTTGAGGCTGAAGGCATGCAAGCTGAAGCAATCTCGGTTGCTGGATACAAACATGTCCAGGTCTTTGGGACTGGCTCTTGAATAAATGGCAGACATGGCAGCGGTTCATTGGGTGAAGACACGTGTGCCAAAGATGACTGCAGGGCTGTGGGTTGGATCATAGAAGAGTCAATGGTTGTAGGAGGACAGACAGAAGTCTCAGAAGTTGACAGACACATTGGTGGCTCAGGAATGGAGGGCACCTTTAGGGCAGTAGACTCCTTGGCACCAGTAACCAAAGACTGAGCTGTAGTCCTTTTCTTTAGTGGGTGACACAGAGTCTTTTTCTTTGTAGAAGTCAAAATCAACCAGTGGAATTACCATAGTAAAGTCTCTGTTAATCAGGATTTCGTCAATTGTCCATTCCTCTGTAAATCTGCCTCTTTCAGAAGCTAAGACAATCAACAGTTCAGGAATCGGCTGCCGGTCTTTTGGTTCTGTATACTGTGGAATGAGACCATCAGAAGATGAAATCTGTACTGTTTCTGACTGTTCGTATTGATCAGAATTGGCAGAAGGAAGAGTGAACCCAGAGGTAACATCGTTTTCCACATCAGCTTGAACATCTACTTCAGTCTCAGCAGCTGTATCGAGAGCAGGGCCTAAGCCTACTGTAGTGACTGAATCTGTGTATGCCACCATTGTGGATTGTGTTTGGAAATCAGAAGCTTGTATTTGTGATAGCTCAGAATTATGACAAACTGCTACACAGGAAATTTTAGGTAAAGGAGTGGTTTGTAAATCTTCAGCTAACTGCAATCCCTGACAAACAGCAGAACCATTGTTAGAAACTGTGCCCAGATTAAGCGCTGTGCTAGAAGAAAGACTTTCACTCCCAATAGATCTAACATATTGACAAATATCATGGTTTACCAAAGTCTCTGCACTCAGGGGCTGAACCATGTTCACTTCATCAACATCAACGGATAAAGTCTGAGGTGTATTCAGTAAAGAGTGCAAGGTCTTATTCTCCTCTTGTAAAGAAATGAATTCTTGTCTTAACTCCTCAAGCTTAGCTCTTAGCATGCCCTGCATTAACTGTACATCACTATCAGTAGGCACAGGGGGAGGCATAGTGGCATCAGGGCTGGATCCTGCACTAGCAATCTGGATGTGCACCGATTGTGCATTGTCCTCTACTGCTTTCAGGTTCTGAGATTTATACTTTCTCTTACTAACTTGGTCTGTGTTTCCCTTAAGCAAACTATTGACATTAGACCTCTTGGCATTAGGGACTACAGTATGTACCTGTGCAAAGGAGTATGCTTTAGACTGAGGGTAGAAAACAGAAGTTATGCAGGGAACCCCTCCATTCTGTATGTTTGTACCATGAAACTGTTCTATCTGAGGTGAAGCACAACTGGAATCATGGGGTTCAACAACATAGGTACTCTTGTATAATAAGTCTAACAGTGTGTTGTTTTCTGCGGCTAAGGCTTGCGCTGACATAGAATCTGGATCAAAACAAAAGATAGAACTAGGATCAGGCAATGTAGGATGTGCCATCCTATGGGAAAAATACTTAGCACGTAAATGCCCATTTGTGACAAGGAGTTCATTTAAGTCAGGACTAGTGATTTGATTGTCACAGGTAAATGTAGGGGAAGCTTTCTGTACAAACTTGTTAGAGGCCTTGCTGCCTTTCTTTCTTAAACTTGCCATATTCAATGGGAATTTTGGGCTGGTCATTCTGTCAGGATTAGTCAGGCGAGTACAAAGGCAGCGAATATGGCAAGGGAAATGTGCACTAAATCACACAGTGAATAGCTTCGAATTAAACTACGTGCACACAGGAACAACGACTTATGTATGCTAGAACCCAGGAGTGCAAATAGAGTGTGACAACAAAACCAATATATGAAAAGGGATGTGGGATAAGCACCTGACCGCGAGGAAAGTCGGCAAGCGCCTTACCCCCAATTGCTGTTACAGGTACTGACAGCGCTAAACCCACGTGGAGGGCAAGCAATGACAGGATCTGTGAACTAACACTCTTGATGGTATTAAATAAGGGAACTAAAGAACTGTACTCACGAGGACGAGATAAACCTCTTGAATGTCAGCTAGCCCACGAATCCTGTTGATGAAACTGGGACCCAGAAAGGCTAGAACAGCAATGGGAGGAAAACTAAATATCTAAGTTGGAATAGTGATTACAAATTAGTGAGGAAAACATAAGCATTCACACAGGAGCTAGCTACAACCGCACACCACACCTAATAATCAAATGGGAAATAAATGCAGAAGTGCAATGGAAAACATGGAATGGATCCCAATAGAAAGTAAGGAGCAGGAGCAGGGAAAAACGAAATAACCAATGCAAACTTCTCCCTACCCCTCCAAGGAAAAGACAGGAAGCTAATCTAAGAGGAAGGCTAAGGCATACGGGTTTACAGCAGCAAAGGACAGAGTCAAAGAAATATAGAACACAGACAAACCGGGCTGCATCTAAAAGGGGAAAGCACTGAGAAATGCTGCCTGCAAACAGAGGAATACAAAAAGGGAATCAAGGGAGCAGAAATCAATTAGCGCATGAATCCGAGATTCAGGGCGGAGGAACAAGAAAACAGGAACTAGGAACTAGGTACAAAGGCAAGGAACAAGGGACTAGTCACAACAGGAACACTGCAAACGATGACCAGCGCTGGACTGAAGTAAGACTTAGGCTTTTAAAGCTGCTTAACGAACACACGCCTCAGGTGTGCTGATTGCTGCACCTGCAGCCACAGGTGTTGCCTATCCTCCACCCAACCTTGACCTGCAAGGGTGGAGGTGAAGGTGAAGCAGTGGGCCAGGCATTCTGGGAAGCATAGTCATTTGGTTAAAGAAGCATGCTGGCTGCCAAAAACCTGGAATGGATCCGGAAGGGAAGTAGCTTGGAAAATAGGGATTTAGCGCTCCCCATTCATCACAGCACTGTAGCATAAGGTTCGGAGGAAGTGTCCAGTAGGGAATAAACCCCAAATCATGCCCCCAAGTGGTGGGAACGGGAGCGAAGGGAGCGAGTCGTGACATTGGTCTTCAGACAGTCGATTGGGATTGATGGGTCTTCAGACAGTCAAGCAGGATGATGGGTCTTCAGACAGTCAATAAGGACTGGTGGGTCTTCAGACAGTCAGTCAGGACTGATGGGTCTTCAATAAGTTGATCAGGACTGGTGGGTCTTCAGACAGTCAATCAGGACTGATGGGTCTTCAGACAGTCGATTGGGACTGATGGGTCTTCAGACAGTCGGTCAGGACTGATGGGTCTTCAATAAGTCGATCAGACTGATGAGTCTTCAGACAGTCGGTCAGGCTCATGGGTCTTCAATAAGTCGATCAGGACTGGTGGGTCTTCAGACAGTCAAGCAGGACTGATGGGTCTTCAGACGGTCGATCAGGACTGATGGGTCTTCAGACAGTCGATCAGGACTGATGGGTCTTCAGACAGTCGATCAGGACTGATAGGTCTTCAGACAGTCGATCAGACCGATGGGTCTTCAAACATTCGGTCAGGCTGATGGGTCTTCAATAAGTTAATCAGGCTGATGGGTCTTCAGACAGTCGATCAGGATGGTGCGTCTTCAGACAGTCGATCAGTCTGATGGGTCTTCAGACAGTCGATCAGTCTGATGGGTCTTCAATAAGTCTATCAGGATGATGGGTCTTCAGGGTCTTCAGACAGTCGATCAGGCTGATGGGTCTTCAGACAGTTGATCCGGACTGATGGGTCGTGAGACAGTCAATAAGGACTGATGGGTCTTCAGGCAGTCGATCAGGACTCATGGGTCTTCAGACAGTCGATCAGTCTGATGGTTCTTCAGACAGTCGATCAGACTGATGGGTCTTCAGACAGTCGATCAGTCTGATGGGTCTTCAGACAGTCGGTCAGGACTGATGGGTCTTCAATAAGTCAATCAGGATGGGTGGGTCTTCAGACAGTCAATCAGACTGATGAGTCTTCAGACAGTCGGTCAAGCTCATGGGTCTTCAATAAGTCGATCAGGACTGGTGGGTCTTCAGACAGTCAAGCAGGACTGATGGGTCTTCAGACAGTCGATTGGGACTGATGGGTCTTCAGACAGTCGATCAGGCTGATAGGTCTTCAGACAGTCGATCAGGACTGATAGGTCTTCAGACAGTCGATCAGACTGATGGGTCTTCAAACATTCGGTCAGGCTGATGGGTCTTCAATAAGTTAATCAGGCTGATGGGTCTTCAGACAGTCGATCAGGATGGTGCGTCTTCAGACAGTCGATCAGTCTGATGGGTCTTCAGACAGTTGATCCGGACTGATGGGTCGTCAGACAGTCAATAAGGACTGATGGGTCTTCAGGCAGTCGATCAGACTGATGGGTCTTCAGACAGTCGATCAGTCTGATGGGTCTTCAGACAGTCGGTCAGGACTGATGGGTCTTCAATAAGTCAATCAGGATGGGTGGGTCTTCAGACAGTCAATCAGACTGATGGGTCTTCAGACAGTCGGTCAGGCTGATGGGTCTTCAATAAGTCGATCAGGACTGGTGGGTCTTCAGACAGTCAAGCAGGACTGATGGGTCTTCAGACAGTCGATTGGGACTGATGGGTCTTCAGACAGTCGATCAGGCTGATGGGTCTTCAGACAGTCGATTGGGATTGATGGGTCTTCAGACAGTCAAGCAGGATGATGGGTCTTCAGACAGTCAATAAGGACTGGTGGGTCTTCAGACAGTCAGTCAGGACTGATGGGTCTTCAATAAGTCGAGCAGGACTGGTGGGACTTCAGACAGTCAAGCAGGACTAATGGGTCTTCAGGCAGTCGATCAGGACGGACAGGTCTTCAGACAGTCGATCAGGACTGATGGGTCTTCAGTTGATCAGGACTGATGGGTCTTCAGACAGTCGATCAGTCTGATGGGTCTTCAATAAGTCTATCAGGATGATGGGTCTTCAGACAGTCGATCAGGCTGATGGGTCTTCAGACAGTTGATCAGTCTGATGGGTCTTCAATAAGTCTATCAGGATGATGGGTCTTCAGGGTCTTCAGACAGTCGATGAGGCTGATGGGTCTTCAGACAGTCGATGAGGCTGATGGGTCTTCAGACAGTCGATCAGGACTGATGGGTCTTCAGTCGATCAGGACTGATAGGTCTTCAGACAGTCGATCAGACTGATGGGTCTTCAAACAGTCGGTCAGGTTGATGGGTCTTCAATAAGTCAATCAGGCTGATGGGTCTTCAGACAGTCGATCAGGATGGTGGGTCTTCAGACAGTCAATTAGTCTGATGGGTCTTCAGACAGTCGATCAGGACCGGTGGGTCTTCAAACAGTCGATCAGGATGATGGGTCTTCGGACAATCAATAAGGACTGATGGGTCTTCAGACAGTCGGTCAGGGCTGATGGGTCTTCAATAAGTCGATCAGAACTGGTGGGTCTTCAGACAGTCAATCAGACTGATGAGTCTTCAGACAGTCGGTCAGGCTGATGGGTCTTCAGACAGTGTATCAGGACGGATGGGTCTTCAGACAGTCAAGCAGGACTGATGGGTCTTCAGACAGTTGATCAGTCTGATGGGTCTTCAGATGGTCGATCAGGACTGATGGGTCTTCAGACAGTCGATCCGGACTGATGGTCTTCAGACAGTCGATCAGGCTGATGGGTCTTCAGACAGTCGATCCGGACTGATGGGTCTTCAGACAGTCGATCCGGACTGATTGGTCGTCAGACAGTCGATCAGGACCGGCGGGTCTTCAGACAGTCGAGCAGGACTGATGGGTCTTCAGACAGTCGATCGGGGCTGATGGGTCTTCAGACAGTTGATCAGGACCGGTGGTTCTTCAGACAGTCAAGCAGGACTCATGGGTCTTCAGACAGTCAATCGGGGCTGATGGGCCTTCAGACAGTCGATCAGGACTGATGGGTCTTTATACAGTCAATCAGGACTGCTGGGTCCTCAGACAGTCGATCAGGCTGATGGGTCTTCAGACAGTGTATCAGGACTGATGGGTCTTCAGACAGTCAAGCAGGACTGATGAGTCTTCAAACAGTCGATAAGTCTGATGGGTCTTCAGATGGTCGATCAGTCTGATGGGTCTTCAGACAGTCGATCAGGACTGATGGGTCTTCAGACAGTCAGGCAGGACTGATGGGTCTTCAGACAGTTAATCAGTCTGATGGGTCTTCAGATGGTTGATCAGGACTGATGGGTCTTCAGACAGTCGATCCGGACTGATGGTCTTCAGACAGTCGATCAGGCTGATGTGTCTTCAGCCAGACGATCCGGACTGATGGGTCTTCAGACAGTCGATCCGGACTGATTGGTCTTCAGACAGTCGATCAGGACCGTTGGGTCTTCAGACAGTCGAGCAGGACTGATGTGTCTTCAGACAGTCGATCAGGCTGATGGGTCTTCAGATAGTCGATCGGGACTGATTGGTCTTCAAACAGTCGATCGGGACTGATGGGTCTTCAGACAGTCAAGCAAGATGATGGGTCTTCAGACAGTCAATAAGGGCTGATGGGTCTTCAGACAGTCGATCAGGATGGTGGGTCTTCAGACAGTCGATCAGTCTGATGGGTCTTCAATAAGTCTATCAGGATGATGGGTCTTCAGGGTCTTCAATAAGTCGATCAGGACTGGTGGGTCTTCAGACACTCAAGCAGGACTGATGGGTCCTCAGACAGTCAATCAGGACTGATGGGTCTTCAGACAGTCGATCAGGCTGATGGGTCTTCAGACAGTCAATCAGGACTGATTGGTCTTCAGACAGTCGATTGGGACTGATGAGTCTTCAGACAGTCAAGCAAGATGATGGGTCTTCAGACAGTCAATAAGGACTGATGGGTCTTCAATAAGTCGATCAGGACTGGTGGGTCTTCAGAAAGTCAATCAGACTGATGAGTCTTCAGACAGTTGGTCAGGCTGATGGGTCTTCAATAAGTCGATCAGGACTGGTGGGTCTTCAGACAGTCATGCAGGACTGATGGGTCCTCAGACAGTCAATCAGGACTGATGGGTCTTCAGACAGTCAATCAGGACTGATGGGTCTTCAGACAGTCGATCAGGCTGATGGGTCTTCAGACAGTCGATTGGGACTGATGGGTCTTCAGACAGTCGAGCAGGATGATCGGTCTTCAGACAGTGTATCAGGACTGATGGGTCTTCAGACAGTCAAGCAGGACTGATGGGTCTTCAGACAGTTGATCAGTCTGAAGGGTCTTCAGATGGTCGATCAGGACTGATGGGTCTTCAGACAGTCGATCAGGACTGATGGGTCTTCAGACAGTCAAGCAGGACTGATAGGTCTTCAGACAGTTGATCAGTCTGATGGGTCTTCAGATGGTTGATCAGGACTGATGGGTCTTCAGACAGTCGATCCGGACTGATGGTCTTCAGACAGTCGATCAGGACTGATGGGTCTTCAGACAGTCAAGCAGGACTGATAGGTCTTCAGACAGTTGATCAGTCTGATGGGTCTTCAGATGGTTGATCAGGACTGATGGGTCTTCAGACAGTCGATCCGGACTGATGGTCTTCAGACAGTCGATCAGGCTGATGGGTCTTCAGACAGTCGATCCGGACTGATGGGTCTTCAGACAGTCGATCAGGACCGGTGGGTCTTCAGACAGTCGAGCAGGTCTGATGGGTCTTCAGACAGTCGATCGGGGCTGATGGGTCTTCAGACAGTTGATCAGGACCGGTGGGTCTTCAGACAGTCAAGCAGGACTCATGGGTCTTCAGACAGTCAATCAGGGCTGATGGGCCTTCAGACAGTCGATCAGGACTGATGGGTCTTTATACAGTCAATCAGGACTGCTGGGTCCTCAGACAGTCGATCAGGCTGATGGGTCTTCAGACAGTCGATCAGGCTGATGGGTCTTCAGACAGTGTATCAGGACTGATGGGTCTTCAGACAGTCAAGCAGGACTGATGGGTCTTCAGACAGTCGATCAGTCTGATGGGTCTTCAGATGGTCGATCAGTCTGATGGGTCTTCAGACAGTCGATCAGGCTGATGGGTCTTCAGACAGTGTATCAGGACTGATGGGTCTTCAGACAGTCAAGCAGGACTGATGGGTCTTCAGACAGTCGATCAGTCTGATGGGTCTTCAGATGGTCGATCAGTCTGATGGGTCTTCAGACAGTTGATCAGGACCGGTGGGTCTTCAGACAGTCAAGCAGGACTCATGGGTCTTCAGACAGTCAATCGGGGCTGATGGGCCTTCAGACAGTCGATCAGGACTGATGGGTCTTTATACAGTCAATCAGGACTGCTGGGTCCTCAGACAGTCGATCAGGCTGATGGGTCTTCAGACAGTGTATCAGGACTGATGGGTCTTCAGACAGTCAAGCAGGACTGATGGGTCTTCAGACAGTTGATCAGTCTGATGGGTCTTCAGATGGTTGATCATGACTGATGGGTCTTCAGACAGTCGATCCGGACTGATGGTCTTCAGACAGTCGATCAGGCTGATGGGTCTTCAGACAGTCGATCCGGACTGATGGGTCTTCAGACAGTCGATCCGGACTGATTGGTCTTCAGACAGTCGATCAGGACCGGTGGGTCTTCAGACAGTCGAGCAGGACTGATGGGTCTTCAGACAGTCGATCGGGGCTGATGGGTCTTCAGACAGTTGATCAGGACCGGTGGGTCTTCAGACAGTCAAGCAGGACTCATGGGTCTTCAGACAGTCAATCGGGGCTGATGGGCCTTCAGACAGTCGATCAGGACTGATGGGTCTTTATACAGTCAATCAGGACTGCTGGGTCCTCAGACAGTCGATCAGGCTGATGGGTCTTCAGACAGTCGATCAGGCTGATGGGTCTTCAGACAGTCGATCAGGACTGATGGGTCTTCAGACAGTCGATCCGGACTGATGGGTCTTCAGTCGATCAGTCTGATGGGTCTTCAGATGGTCGATCAGTCTGATGGGTCTTCAGACAGTCGATCAGGACTGATGGGTCTTCAGACAGTCGATCCGGACTGATGGGTCTTCAGACAGTCGATCAGGCTGATGGGTCTTCAGACAGTCCATCCGGACTGATTAGTCTTCAGACAGTCGATCAGGACTGATGGGTCTTCAGTCGGTCAGGACTGATGGGTCTTCAGACAGTCAAGCAGGACTGATGGGTCTTCAGACAGTCGACCAGTACTGATGGGTCTTCAGACAGTCGATCCAGGCTGATGGGTCTTCAGACAGTCGATCCGGACTGATGGGTCTTCAGACAGTCGATCAGGACTGATGGGTCTTCAGACAGTCAAGCAGGAATGATGGGTCTTCAGACAGTCGATCGGTACTGATGGGTCTTCAGACAGTCGATCAGGACTGATGGGTCTTCAGACAGTCAATCCGGACTGATGGGTCTTCAGACATTCGATCAGGCTGATGGGTCTTCAGACAGTCGATCAGTCTGATGGGTCTTCAGACAGTCGATCAGACTGATGGGTCTTCAGATAGTCGATCAGTCTGATGGGTCTTCAGACAGTCGATCAGGACTGATGGGTCTTCAGACAGTCGATCAGTCTGATGGGTCTTCAGCCAGTCGATCAGGACTGATGGGTCTTCAGACAGTCGATCAGTCTTATGGGTCTTCAGACAGTCTATCAGTCTGATGGGTTTTCAGACAGTCGATCAGGACTGATGGGTCTTCAGACATTCGATGGGGGCTGATGCGTCTTCAGACAGTCGATCAGGACTGATGGGTCTTCAGACAGTCGATCAGGCTGATGGGTCTTCAGACAGTCGATCGGTACTGATGGATCCTCAGACAGTCGATCAGGCTGATGGGTCTTCAGACAGTCGATCAGGATGATGGGTCTTCAGACAGTCGATCAGGCTGATGGGTCTTCAGACATTCGATCGGTACTGATGGATCTTCAGACAGTCGATCAGGCTGATGGGTCTTCAGACAGTCGATCAGGACTGATGGGTCTTCAGACAGTCGATCAGGCTGATGGGTCTTCAGACAGTCGATCGGTACTGATGGGTCTTCAGACAGTCGATCGGGCTGATGGGTCTTCAGACAGTCGATCAGGCTGATGGGTCTTCAGACAATCGATCAGGACTGATGGGTCTTCAGACAGTCAAGGAGGACTGATGGGTCTTCAGACAGTCGATCGGTACTGATGGGTCTTCAGACAGTCGATCAGGACTGATGGGTCTTCAGACAGTCATGCAGGACTGATGGGTCTTCAGACAATCGATCGGTACTGATGGGTCTTCAGACAGTCGATCAGGACTGATGGGTCTTCAGACATTCGATGGGGGCTGATGCGTCTTCAGACAGTCGATCAGGACTGATGGGTCTTCAGACAGTCGATCAGGACTGATGGGTCTTCAGACATTCGATGGGGGCTGATGCGTCTTCAGACAGTCGATCAGGACTGATGGATCCTCAGACAGTCGATCAGGCTGATGGGTCTTCAGACAGTCGATCAGGATGATGGGTCTTCAGACAGTCGATCAGGCTGATGGGTCTTCAGACATTCGATCGGTACTGATGGATCTTCAGACAGTCGATCAGGCTGATGGGTCTTCAGACAGTCGATCAGGACTGATGGGTCTTCAGACAGTCGATCAGGCTGATGGGTCTTCAGACAGTCGATCGGTACTGATGGGTCTTCAGACAGTCGATCGGGCTGATGGGTCTTCAGACAGTCGATCAGGCTGATGGGTCTTCAGACAATCGATCAGGACTGATGGGTCTTCAGACAGTCAAGGAGGACTGATGGGTCTTCAGACAGTCGATCGGTACTGATGGGTCTTCAGACAGTCGATCAGGACTGATGGGTCTTCAGACAGTCATGCAGGACTGATGGGTCTTCAGACAATCGATCGGTACTGATGGGTCTTCAGACAGTCGATCAGGACTGATGGGTCTTCAGACATTCGATGGGGGCTGATGCGTCTTCAGACAGTCGATCAGGACTGATGGGTCTTCAGACAGTCGATCAGGCTGATGGGTCTTCAGACAGTCGATCGGTACTGATGGATCTGCAGACAGGCGATCAGGCTGATGGGTCTTCAGACAATCGATCAGGACTGATGGGTCTTCAGACAGTCAAGCAGGACTGATGGGTCTTCAGACAGTCGATCGGTACTGATGGGTCTTCAGACAGTCGATCAGGACTGATGGGTCTTCTGACAGTCAAGCAGGACTGATGGGTCTTCAGACAGTCGATCGGTACTGATGGGTCTTCAGACAGTCGATCAGGACTGATGGGTCTTCTGACAGTCAAGCAGGACTGATGGGTCTTCAGACAGTCGATCGGTACTGATTCTTTTTTAATGGTCATCACTTGAACTGGTAGATGGAGCTGTTCGGTTTGTTGCCCGTAGGGTCAAAAAAGGAAGGGCCTCTCAAAATGTCCGAAATCTGTTCCTCTTTATAACTTAAAGTAGCCTTCTCTGCCATAATGCATGGAAAACAGAGTAATACAAGTGCTGCATCAGGGGATCCTGCGGGAAATACTCAACAAATATGAAAGAAATAGAAATACAAATGCATTGTCGCATCATATTTAAAAATGTACTTAAATAGCAAATTGTCTTAAAATTAACCTTATTGCGAATATCTGTCTTGTCTTCCCCGGCGTAACAGATCATTCCCCCACACCCCCCGCCCCAAACCGTTTTGTGAGCCTGCTTCTCGTTGCTTGCTGAGCAGGCCGGTGTCGGGTCACAACCAATTCCACCGCTGGAACCCGGTCCCTTGCGCCATCAACACCTGGAATGGCTTTCAGTCGGATTCGCCGGGGGCCTCCGCACACCTGGGCACGGTTCACACAAATCCTGAAGCCCCTGCTTGGGGCCGGGGAACATTTGGGGAATTGAATCTGCAGGAGGGAGGAAGTGTGGTCTAGCGGTAGCATCCTTGCGTCTGTAACCAGGAAGCTGGAGCATGACTTCCTGACTGTCCCAATATGGAGGACTCTGGGAGACGTGATTGGGTGTTCCAGTCAGGAGGGCCCACCTGCAGAAAGTGGACGGGTAGGGTTTCAAAAGGACTCTCCCACACTGCGGCAAATATGCAGGCGTTGCTCTGCCGCCCAGGCAGACAGCCGTTTGCTTTACAAGGTGCAAATTGGCAGCTGGTTGTGAGGAAGGCACAGATGCCTGGATAATGTGCGCCACACCTTCCTGAAGCGGGTGAACACCCCCCTGGGAAGAGCAGGGTTCAGCCGGCCCCTCCACATGCCTGCCTGTCGAATCTTCTGGGAGGCGTTAAGGAGTTGTGGCTACAAAGCTACGGCCGCTTGGAAGGTGATAGAAAAACACGTGCTGGAGGCATCTGGACTCCACCTTTCCATGGGGAATTCAGCGTTTAAATTCAGGCATTTTCTAGTGTTTTATTTCTTGCTGACACGTTAATCACTTTGACCATACGCTGCTAGGGTTTCCCAAAATAAAATGCGTCCTACTAAAGGTTTCGAGTAATCTGTGCTCCATCGTAGCTCCTAAAAGCAGCACTCTATAGCGCCCAGAGGTGGATTTAACGCTCGGCGAAGGGACACATGTCCACAGGGACCCCCTCTTCAGCGTCTCGCAACTCAAAAAAACACATCCTGGGGTGCACAGGGCCTCCCACTGAGAGCCTATCTTTTGAACCGTGTCAGCAAGCAGACCATTTATAATGCGAGTTGATTAGTGATGTTAACAGGGATACGGCTCCAACCATCTTTGTTAGCACCCGTTGGAGGGGGGAGGGGGTAAGAGGGGTGTGGTGGCCTCCCAGCCAATCTGGAGACTCAGCACCTGGTTTTGTCACATGGTAAAGCCCCCGTTCCGAATATCCTCGGAGCGGGAGGCCGCCATCTTTCCCACCGGGACTTAGGTAATGGAGCGCCCATGCCCCGTTGCCCCCCATCCTCCATTTCGACAATCCACCACCAAACCCGCCCCACTTACCTGGCACTCCGGTGTCCCTCTCCGGTGCCAGGAACACTCAATGTTCCCGGCACATCCCTGTCTCGGCAATGGCAGCCACATGAAAAGGAAGAAGGGACTACGTGTAGTTCCCTTCTCCCGCTTCCATGGCAGCCATCTTGGATTGTCGTTTATTCACATTGAGAAACAGCAAACACACCGTTTCTCAACTTGAAAAAAAAAACATTAGCATCCAGGCAATCAACCCCTAAATGGATGCCATTACTGGGTCAGGTAATGCCCAGGCTATCGTTAAGGCCTGCGCTTCACTTCGGCCTGTAACTTACACCCCGGGGCATTACCTAACCAGTGATGCCTCCTCATCTCGGGGTTTATTGCTTAGATAATAGGTGGAAGTTGCACTAGTCTATAGACATAGGGGCTCATTTTCAAGTCCCCTCCCTCACAGAGCGTAAACGGTGGGGCTAAAGACAGGCAAAAAAGTTACAGATGTTTCAATGCCTTCATTCACTGGGGAATTTTTACTGTTGCTGAAGGCGGAGGGCAGGGGCGGAACAGGTGTCCCGTTTCCGATTCCAGTTTGCCATCTGCCTTCAAAAACAACGTGGTTTTATGGCAGCATGAGATTTTCAAGCCGGCGTACAACCAATGATTTCTATGCAAAGCGCCTGCTTTTTGCACCATGCATACATGGCAGACAGCGTTTACTTTATTTGCACAGCAGAGTGCAAAAGAAAGAGAAAAGAGACTTCCACCGTCTCTTTACGCTTCTCATTTGCACTCTGCAGTGCAAATGACACAACTTGCCTGGAGGGGACCTGATTGCAGGTAAGTGCAAACGTATGCCGTCCCCTCTGAGCAATTTATGCTGAGGAGCAAAATGAGCTCCATAGCGCTCACATGTATTTTACTATTTATTTTCCCATTATGCGTTTGAAACAATTTTATTTAATTGGTTAAGTGCATATGGTTGTGTTATAAACAACCTTTTACACTAACAGGGTAATTCATAGAATTTCGCAGAAAAGTGTCGCAAGCGGCTGGCGCAGAGTGTCCGCGTGCGATTTTCTACGCCAGGCGCGTGCGCCAAAACCGATTTCCACGCACAGCGTATTCATGGATTTCAGGCTCCCAAACCAGCCGTGGCGCAGAGTATCGCTGCGACCCTGCAGCAGCGCCAGTAACACCCCCAAGAACGCCCTCGCGCAAGGAAAAGCCATCAAAATCGCTAAATCATCGCAAAGGGCTGCGCCAACCCTGGACCAGTTTACAGGGCTGCCAAACAAGGAACGAAAAGCGGGTAACGTTCATATCAGGGGTATGCGGGAAGTATTACATGCGATTAGCCAGGGTACGTGTATGACAGGGGTACGCGTGAAGTGTTACACGCGATTAGCCAGGGTACGTGTATTACAGGGGTACGCGGGAATCATCACACGCGATTTGGCTGGGTACGTGTATGACAGGGGTACGCGTGAAGTTTTACACGCGATTAGCCAGGGTACGTGTATTACAGGGGTACGCGGGAATTGTCACACGCGATTTGGCTGGGTACGTGTATTACAGGGGTGCGCGGGAATAATCACACGCGATTTGGCTGGGTACGTGTATTACAGGGGTGCGCGGGAATTATCACACGCGATTTGGCTGGGTACGTGTATCACAGGGGTGCGCGGGAATAATCACACGCGATTAGGCTGGGTGGGTCCTCAAAGGTGTTTCCTGTACACCCTCCACGGCCCCTGCAGGCAGCCCACAAAACAGGGGACTACCCTGCACACCTGCTCATGCCACCAACCCCCCACACCCCCAGCAGTGTGGGGCACCCTCCACCAGGCCCCCACTCATGTCCCCTATCACCCCCACCCCCCAGCCACCATGGGCAGCCACAACCAGGCTCCCACCCATGTCTACCACCACCCCCACCCCCCACCCACCATGGGCAGCCTCCGCCAGGCCCCCACTCATGTCTCCCACCACCCCCACACCCCCAGGAGTGGGGGAAACCCTCCATCAGGCCCCCACCCATGTCTACCCCCACCCCCCACCCACCATGGGCAGCCTCCGCCAGGCCCCCACTCATGTCTCCCACCCACCCCCACCCTCCCAGCAGTGTGGGGCACCCTCCACCAGGCTCCCACCCATGTCTACCACCACCCCCACCCCCAGCCACCATGGGCAGCCTCCGCCAGGCCCCCACTCATGTCTCCCACCACCCCCACCCTCCCAGCAGTGTGGGGCACCCTCCACCAGGCCCCCACCCATGTCTCCCACCACCCCCACCCCCCACCCACCATGGGCAGCCTCCGCCAGGCCCCCACTCATGTCTCCCACCCACCCCCACCCCCCAGCACTGTGGGCCAGCCTCCACCAGGCCCCCACTCATGTCTCCCACCACCCCCACCCCCCAGCCACCATGGGCAGCCCCCACCAGGCCCCCACTCAAGTCTCCCACCCACCCCCACCCCCCCAGCAGTGCAGGGGCACCCTCCCTCCTTCCCTGCAGCGCTCTGGCCAGCCTCGCTTGGCCCGCTTCCTGCTCCTACTTGCAAGGCAAAAAACCTCGGGGTCATCTTCGACTCCACACTCTCCTTCTCTCCTCATATTACTGACGTCTCTAAGAAGTCTCACTACCAGCTGTACCTCCTCAGAGGTATTCTTCCCTTCCTCTCCTTGCCCCAGAAGCTCACGGTCTCCAGAGCCCTGGTTCTCTCGAAGCTGGACTACTGTAACAGCCTCTATCTTAATCTGCCTGCCTCTACTCTCCGCCCTCTGCAACTCATCCAGAACAGGACTGCGAGACTTGTCCTTGGCCTCAAGCCCAGGGACCGTATCTCTCCAGGACTGAAATCTCTACACTGGCTCCCTGTGGCTGCGAGGATTAAGTTCAAAACCCTCTGCATTGTCCACAAGGCCTTCTGGGGCCTGGGGCCTATATACCTTCAACTTTCTCTTCCTAAATATCTTCCTTCCCGAGCCCTTCGCTCATCTGTCTCCAACTCCCTCAGGGTCAGCCGCTTCTCGAAGCAACGAGCTGGGGGTAGATCTCTCTCTGCGGCAGGGGCCTCCCTCTGGAACAGCCTTCCTGCCTCCCTGAAACTTGAGGAGAACCATCTTCGGTTCCGGAAGCACCTCAAAACCTTCCTCTTTGCTTCTGCTTTCTCTCTCCCTCTCCCCTGCTAATTCTTCACTGAAACTGCACTGAACCTGCACCTGGGCCACTCTCACCGACCTCGGTCCTTGGCCCTGCCACTCTCCACTTGCACTGCCTCCCTGGCAACCCCAGCACTGCGGGACTGTCTCTGCATCCCTTACAGCCCCCCCCTCCCAGCACTTGTCTGCACTTACCTTGCACTTGCCACCAGCTGGCCCTATTTATTATGTATTTTTTATTCTACTTACCCTGTTCAGCACTTCCCCCTCTCCCCTTCCCCTTGCACTTTTTCCCTTCCCCCTACCCCTGCACTTGCGTGATCTGAATGACACCTGGCCTAGTAGGATCGTTGTCTGTCTTCCCCCTGTTCCCTCCTCCCTGCCTCGTCGCGCCTTGAAACACTTGTGTATAGGCGCGTTACAAATGCCATATCATATCATATCACCAGGCCCCCACCCATGTCTCCCACCACCCCCACCCCCCAGCCACCATGGGCAGCCTCCGCCAGGCCCCCACTCATGTCTCCCACCCACCCCCACCCCCCCAGCAGTGTGGGGCACCCTCCACCAGGCTCCCACCCATGTCTACCACCACCCCACCCCCCAGCCACCATGGGCAGCCCCCGCCAGGCCCCCACTCATGTCTCCCACCACCCCCACCCCCCCAGCAGTGTGGGGCACCCTCCACCAGGCCCCCACTCATGTCTCCCACCACCCCCACCCCCCCAGCAGTGTGGGGCACCCTCCACCAGGCCCCCACTCATGTCTCCCACCCACCCCCACCCCCCAGCAGTGCAGGGGCACCCTCCGCCAGGCCCCCACTCATGTCCCCCTGCCCACAAGCCCTGACAATCCTCAAGCATGTGCCTCATGGCCAGCCACCACAGCCCAAAGACACAACTAAGTATTACATGTGCCCATGATACTACTCCAATGGAAACAATGTAAATCAACACATGTGTCTCACACACACACACAATGGTTGCAAGTGAACCTGAAAACCCATATCATGACATGCATGAAAACAATGAGATGAAACCACACATTGAAGAATGAAAAAATCCAAATAATGTATTAAAAACAACAGCAATGGCAATCAAAATTAACCAAAATACACAAGTAAAAAAATAACAAAATTAAGCTGGCTGTCCCTTTTCAAATTAAAATCAATAAATGATAATCCAAAAAAATATCTTCTGAAGTTCAAGTCCATGAAAAGGAAATGAAGGGAAAAAAGAAATAGAAAACCATTGCTCCATGGGAAAAAATATTCATAGTAAAAAAAATATCCAAATCCAAAGTCCAACTATGTACAAAGTATTCAGGGTCCATCATCCCAAGAGAAGAAATGAAACCTACCAAAAAACCTATCTAAAATGGAACTATATACAAAAGGTGGAGCAGTGTCCGTCGACTCCAAATAAAAATAAACTATAAAGGAAACCTATCACTAAATAACTATATACAATGGCGGCGGGCCAGTCCAGCGGCTCACTTAGTGGTGTTCCGGGCCAGGGCATCATCGAACTCCTCGTCTATGTCCCGGAGGCGGTCCTGTTCCATGGCCCCGAGGGTCCGCAGGGACGCCGACATGTTCACCTCCAACTCCCTGCGGATTGCCTCGAGGCACTCGGCCCGCCTCAGGGCCCTCCGCATGGAGTTCTCCGCCCTGACCATCGTGAGCCGCGCCTCTTCCGCCCGCTGCCGCTCCGCATCTATGGCGTGGCCCAACCGCTGCCACACGGAAGACACTTCCCGTCCAGGGTCCTCCTGCCCTCCGGCCGATGCCTGCCCCTCCGATGTTGAAGGCCCCGAGCTATCGTGGCTCCCACCTACAGCCTCCTGCTGCTGCAGCTGCTGCTGTCCATGTGCCCTGTCCGATGGTGCCTGCACATCCTCCTCCAGCTGGGGTGCAGTCGTTGATGTGGCCACCCCTGCTGGAGTCCGACTCCTGACTGTGGCAGGGATCTGTTGTCCACCAGCCTGGCCGCACGGTCGGAGGCAGCTCCACAGGGCACCCAGGTGACACATGGGTGGGAAGATGGCATGGAGGACGACTGGGGCATAGGTGGTTCTGTGGAGAAGGGGGTCGGAACAAGGTCCAGGAAACGGAGGAATCCAGCCCTGGTGAGCTGTCCCAGTGGGTCAACGAGCCATGCGAGAAGACGTGCAGACTCATCATGAAAAGACTGCAGGCCAGCTTGCATGGCCCGTTGACGCAACGCCACCCCACCCTGGACAGGCTCAACCTGGTGCAGGATAGCCACATCCGCAGGGAGAGGAAGGCCAGGTGTTGTAAGCCAATCCTCTCCCTGAGAACGGGTCTGGAGGTAGGCATCCCCGCTGGTGCAAGATGATGCAGTGACAGGAGCAGGGACAGGATTGCACACAGGCACCTCCGCGGCGGCCTGTGCTGCTTCCTGTCCCTGATCCTGCACTGCACCACTAGCACCAGTGGAATCCCCACCTCCAGACCCCGCCACTGTCGCGTGCACAGCCTCCTCCTCCACCAAACCCCCCACCAACCTGGATGACTCCGTGCCATCTTCCTCCGTTGGGCCCTGTGGGGTCCCAGCTGCCCCTTCTGCTGCCGAGCAGTCCAACTCCAACCTCCGCCTCTTGGACCTCCCCTCGGCAGCTGCGGCCTGGGACGCGGCACCGGACTCCTCACTCCCCGACGAGATCACAACCTGGGAGGGGATCCGGGCCTTGCGTATCCGGCTGGTAGTGCGACCCCTGCCGCTGTGCTCCACAGCACCTTCTCCGCCCTCTTCATCAGTTGGCGCTGCAGACAGGGAGAAAGAAAACACAGGCATCAGGGCCCTGTCCAATGGACTCATACACACATGACAGTCATACATGAGTGGCATTGGTAAACCTCAGACATGGCATCACAATCCCCAACACACATGTCATTTCAACTTGCACACATGAGCCATACCACAGCCATATTGCAACAGCCAGCACCATCCATTCACATACAACAGCATGAGCAGCCAAAGGTCATCCACACATCACATGCAACATAGGGAGTACACTACACATGCACACACAACACCAAACTTGCATGCATGTGTACACCTCCGCCAACTGTCGCAGTGTTTTGATCGACATCCATGTCACACCTGACAATCATTCCTCCACATCCTGTGCCATGCAAGCCCACACACACAAGCACCATCCATGTGTCACACATGAGACCCCTCGCATGTGTCACCCTCACGGCCCTGTACACCCCCCCTACTTGGCCACATAAAAATACATGTTCAACCTGCACACTCCTGGCACACCACCACACGCACAGCTTACAATCAGTATGCATGTACACTTACCGCTCGACTCCAGACAGGTCTGCTTCTCAAGGACCTGGATGTGGAGCGCGGGGGATATGCGTTCCAGGACCCTCATCTGATCTTCCGACAAGTGTTGAGGGTCCTGAAGTCCTCCCAGCGCTTCCTGACACGTTCGTAGTCGCGGACTGCCACCTACTCCGCGTTGATGGCAGTCACGATGTCCATCCAGATCCGAGTCCGTCCTTCCTTGTCGGCGCGCAACCTTCCGAAGAGGGCATCATACTGCCCCAGGACATGCTCCACCAGGACACCAACTTCGGTGGCAGTGAAGCTGGTGCCCCTCTGCCTCCTTGGCCGGGGGTTGCCACTGGTGCCAGATGTTGCAGTGCCCGACATGGCAACCCCAGAGGCAGGAGTGGGTGGGCAACTAGGTCCTTGGGCTGGGCTGTGGGGCGATGGAAAAGCAGTCGGGAGTCTTCGGTTCCAGCAGGGGTGGTCACAGCAACAGCACCCCTGGCTGATGTGCAGGCAGCAAATGGCAGGGCACGTGGGCAGCAGGCAGTCAGGCAGCAGCAGATGGCAGGTGGGAGCGTGCTCAGGGCTCTGGGGGGCAGTAATTCGGCCTTCTGGGCAGGAGCGTGGTCTTCCGTGTGTAAACGCGTGGCCAGCTTGATACGGAGTGATTTTGCACGTGAAAATCCAACACGTCTGCGTGTAATTCGAGGAAAGGCCCTTAGCGCGTAAACGCGTCAGCACACTGTACATTCATTGGCCCAAAGGCCACCAGCGTATGCGCGTCTATGAAGTCACGTGCACGTTGAATAGGGCACACGTTGGAAATGTTGCGTGTTAAAAAAATGAAAGACACGTCCGAGTGTCAATGCGTGTAATTGGTGGAAATGGCCCTACACGCAGAAGTGACAAAGCGTGTAATTGGTGGAAATGGCCTTAGCGCGTACACGCGGAAGTGACAAAGCGTGTAATTGGTGGAAATGGCCCTACACGCAGAAGTGACAAAGCGTGTAATTGGTGGAAATGGCCTTAGCGCGTACACGCGGAAGTGACAAAGCGTGTAATTGGTGGAAATGGCCCTAGCGCGTACACGCCACGTAAGTGACGCCTGCATAAAAGGTACGTGTAGAACACCATTTCCTTGTACGTGCTTTTCGTGGAGAGCGAGTGGGTGAATTCTGTACTTCTTGTCGTTTCACACGCGATTTACTTCACGGCGTTTCAAGTTCGTACTCCCTGTTACATCTGACAGCTTTTTCTCTTTTTTCTCTTTTTCTGGTTTTCCTGGGCCTGTTCCCTCAAACAGTGTTCCCTTCTACTGTTGTCCTGTCTCCTCAGACAGCGTACAAATCTTCTTTTGGCGGGGGTGTTGGCAACCAAATGCGCTTCTTTTTCACGCTCTTTTTCCTGGCAGACGGCGAGTCACGCACGTATCTAACATCTGTGCTTGCCCCGTGTGTAGCCTACCCCTTCAGAGGTCATTCTAGGCTGCGTGTGACACGCATACGTTCATTCTTGTGTTACTGGGTGCCACAGCGTAGTGCAGGTTTTTTTTCCGCACACGTGGTCTAGGAGGGGTTGCGTGCACGTCATCTCCCTTTTTTGGGCTTCCTGTGCGTTGCGTGACCCGTCATCTTTCCCCAGGGGTCACATTCAGCCTTGCTAGAGCACTAGGGTACAATTACCATCTGGTACCCAACCCCTTTGACCCCCAATTGCCCAGGACAATAGTTTACAGCCACTCCCATACGCACATTAACATCAGTGCCATGGTTGGGAGGCGAGGATTCCGTAAGGGTGGCAAAGGTGGACGAGCCACAAGTGGTGACCGTGGTGGATCCGGTAGGGGACGTGGTCGTTACTTGCAGGGTGACCCTGTCCCCCCATGTGTGGAGGACCAGTCAAGGGCACCCATAATCCCCCCCCCCTGGTTGAGGCTGATGTGGCTGACACCATCCATGCTCAGCCCTTGTTGGACCAGCCCATTGTGGCACCAGACCTGGCTGACTCCATGGCTGACTTCCAGGTCAGCAGGCCTATGACACGTGCGCTGGTGCACGTTGATGTCATCAGGCCACGTGGATCAGGGGCAGCAAGGTCATCTGCTGCCCCAAGTAGGCAGGGTGGAGAGGCTGCAGGGGCAGCTGCGGCTCCATCCACCCCAGCTCTCACACACCCAGCCAGGACAGTGTCGGTCCTAGTCCATCCTGCTGACATTCCCCCTGACACCATTACACTTGAGCCAATGCCTGCACCAACTCCCATGCTGAGTGTGCAATCCCACACTCCTGATACAGAGTCCACCAGGGCTCCTGCCCCTAGTGTCCAGAGCGGCGCAGGACACTCAGGATCACCACCACCTTCCAAGCGGAAGAGGAAGAGTGCTCGTCCGGCACAGGCTGATGCCCCAGACACGGCTACACAGTCCGGCCCGTCGAGGAAGCCCAGCTTCACGGATGCCGAACTGAATGCACTTGTCGAGTATGTGTCCGCACATGATAACGAGATGGTCATTGTTGCAGGATCCAAGACCACACCTGCACAACGCCAGGCACACTGGCAGACCGTTGCGGACATGGTAAGTGCCCTTGGAATCGTGAGGCGCACAGCCAATGATTGCTATAAGCGCTGGAATGACCTAAAGCGCAGGGCAAAGAATAAGCTGGCCTCAAGTCATGCCGCAACTCTAGTGACTGGAGGTGGGTCTCCAGTAGAAGACATGGAACTCACTCCACATGAGTCAGTCGCTGGGACCTACGTCACGGAGGAACAGATCCAAGGCGTGGGAGATCTGCCTGATTATGAGGCATTGTCCGGTGAGTGCACATGCATGTGTGTGTCATCCATGTGCATGGTGTGTGTGTGAGGGCTTCTGTTTGTGTGCCAGGTGAGGGTGTGTGCGCCTGAGTCGTTTGGGTCACCCATGTGCTTCATGCAATACATTCTGCGCAGCAGCATTTGGCCATAGCAGTATCCCTTCTGCCAACAGTAGACATCTAGGCCAACAGCACGCCAGTTGCCCTTGAAGTGTCACCTTGCCACAACATTGTTGCTTATTTTTCTCTGTTCATTCAGGCAGATTGTTTGCATTCCACCACTTTTACTAGGCATTTCTCAGTCCTGTAATCACATGTCTGACATGGCTATGGTAAAGTGGAGTGACTTTGTTACCTAGATATCATTTGTTCACACATGTCCCTGTGCAATCGGACCATTTTGGACTGGCAGCTCCAGGTGAAAAATCAGACCTGTTTGAATTAGAAAAGTTATTACATGCGGGAACTGGACTGAATGAATAAGTGCTGCCCTCCTCTCCATCTTCACTCAATAGCAATGGTACATGCCATCTGTGTGATGGCATGTGTATTTCACCTGGCAATCACAGGCCAATGTGTGATGCCACTGCCAGGCAGCATGCAGAAAATGTGTTCATCTTCCATCTTGGTGTCATCAGTGTGTGCCATTTGCCTGCCCTTCATACGCAGTGAGGGTGCATGCATGGGAGGGTTTTAGTCATGTGGGACATGTGTCAATCAAGTACTGGTTCTCTTGCTTCTCAGCCCTCATTGTGTGCCATGGTGCTAATGCCTGTTTCCATTTGTTTTCTTTTATGTCTTTGCAGGGGAAGACGCACCTGATACTGCTGGGGTTGTGGAGATGGTGCAGACCCAGGAGGGGTCCGAGGGCCGACCGACCACCAGTGAGGGACGTGGTGTGGTGGTGGGTGAGAACCCACAACTGCTGCAGGTCGTGCTCTCAAGGGGTGTCTCTGGCTGCACCTCCCCCGAGCTGTACTCAGGTGTTGATTCGGATGATGAGACCTACGTGCCGTCGCAGGTGAGTGTTCCTGGGAGGGATTCTGTTCTGTCCCACCCACCTGCACCAGGGTCAGAACCCTCAATGGGGATGTCAGTGTTGGCAGCTACGCCTTTGGTGGTTACGGATGCAGGGTCACACTCCGCGACATCTGATCCTGTTCCTGGGCCAGCAGATCAGAGGGGGAATGCAGTTCTGCAGCCTCAGGCAGTGCCGGCACAGCAAGGTGCAGTTCGCCTTGCCCCAGACAGGTGTGGTGCCCGCCGACGTGGTGGCCGTACGCCACCTGGCAATACCGCATGGGAGCAATCCATTTACGGTATGGCAACCCAACAGGCAGCATCATCAGAGATGATGGCTCAGGCCATGGATAGGGTGGCCACTTCCATTGTCCCCCCCGAAAGGCTGATGGAGCGACTAAAGCAGGCAACCGACTCCATCTGCCAGTCACACAGGGAGGACATGTTGGCGTCCAACAGGGACAGGCGGGCGGCACTGGCGACTCTGCAGGAAGCCATCTCCATAGAGTCCCAGGGCCACAGGGAAGCCCTGAGGCAGGAGCTCCTTCACCTCAGGACGACTCTTGTTGAGCTTGAGGCTTCAACAAACCGAAGGACAGAACAGCAGCTGGAGCGTCTCACCCGTACGCTCTCAGCTGAGATGCAGGCAACTAGGGCGGAGGTCCGGGCATCCCGTGAGTTGTTGCATGGGGACCTCCGCACACTCATCCTCCCGAACGAGACCTACCACACCCGCATGCTTGCAGCCATGGAGGAACAGACTAGGGCCTTGCGTGGGCTGCCTCCCATAGTGCAACCACCTCCGGATGCAGCTGCACAGGGTGATAATAGCGACAGCAGTGATACTCCCACAATAGGGTAGCCGTGTGGGCCATGAGCCCATGGAGGTGTTTTTTTTTCCCAAGATCCACACAGGTGGGTTTTGGTGTGCACCCTGTCCTCGGACCTCCTGGGTGGCCTCCCCAACTCCCCCGGGCCCATTAATGGCCATTTTATTTTTCTTTCTTTTTTTTTTTTGGGACAATGTGTTGCCTTCCGTGGCTCCTGTGGGCATACGCTGCATTGTGGCTGGGCACATGCAGGCTTGTCATGTATTTGGTTCAGATGCTTGGGTTTTTGTCACACACACCCCTCCTGCTTCCCGTTTCCATGGGCTTGAAAAGGGTGTGCCCAAGTGACATTGACGTACATGGTGACATTGGACTCCCACTACATGTGTGGGTAGTCTAGTCAATACTGTGTATACATTCCTAGTGCATATTGCTGTTGTGTTGTACACTGCATGTTGCATTGATGTGTAACTCATCATCCGTGTCTACCTCCTAATTTGCAGGTCCTTTCCTCATGTCTACACAAGGCCCTCTACTTTGGAGATGGGGTCCATGTTGGCAGCAGTGCACCTACAACTCTACATGGCGGCAACACTGTACAGTTGGAAGTGGTGGGAGTGCAGGCATTTCCAGGTGGTGAGACTACTAATTCCTTACATTCGTAATGTCATGTTAATGGTAGTTTTGAGGGTCAGTGGCTGATAAGTGTTATTGCTAAATACCTTCTCAAGTGTGTTGTTGGTCCTGCATTAATGTGAGCATTTCAGGTGTCGCGAGTTTCAATTAGGGACACTGTACATTGTGACACTTGTGTCATGTTGTGGGGATTACTTTGTTTACCTGCACATAGCATGACATGGCACGGTGTGTCGTGTGGCGGTGCTGGGGATGGGTTGGGTGACATGGCACTGTCCTCATGTTGCATTTTGCAAGTGGGTATTCATTTTAGCTGCTTGAATGTGTTTTTTCACAAAACTGCATTGGTGGTGTCTGTGTAGGTAGTGATGCACACATTGTAACACTTCCAGGTGACACATTGTAACACTTCCAGGTGAACAATCTCAGGCTGATATGGTTTTGACGGTTGATTCTCCAGACATTCAGGATCAGTGTCAGGTTGAGTCATCATTGATTGTCCAATGGTATGTGCCAGGGAAGTGTGCACTCCACAGGGGTGTGATTTCTAGGTGAAGTAATTAGCCACTAGCTGTGTACGGGCTGCCTCCCCCCGTGCCCTTTCCCCTCCCATGCGCAGCGGCCGTGCATGTGGTTGGGGATGTGGGGCCACCACCATGTCCACGGCCAGGCCCCGGCGTGTTGCAACGTTGTGCAGGACACATGCTGCCACTATGATCCTGCACACTACTGGGGGAGCGTATAACAGCTGCCCGCCAGAACGGTCAAGGGAGCGAAAGCGTGACTTAAGCACTCCGAATGTGCGCTCCACTATGCCCCGGGTTGCAATGTGGGCTGTGTTATATCTTACCTCGGGTGGCGTGGTGGGGTTACGAATTGGCGTCATCATGTGGGGGCTGAGAGGGTAGGCACTGTCCCCTGTGGAGGTGGTGATTGGTATCATTGGTGGGGTTGTGACCTTGCTCAGTATCTGACATGCATGCATGTGCAGTGGCATTCATACTCACCAATCAGCCATGTATCGCCATGCTGAATAGCTTCTAGATCCCGGCTTAGGGTGGACATTCAGTAAATGAAGCTGTCGTGGGTGGACCCGGGATAGTTGGCATATACTGAGGTGATGATTCCCTTGGCATTACATACTACCTGCACGTTGATGGAATGCCAGTGCTTGCGGTTCCTATAGATGTGCTCAGATGCCCTGGGGGGACGTAGAGCCACATGGGTGCAGTCGATGGCACCTAGCACTTTGGGGAATCGTGCCACACCGTAAAAATCCAGGGCGGCAGCATGCCTTTCTGCAGGTGTTCTGGGCAGGTATATGTGCCTGCGGACTGATGGGCGTGCAGTGATGATGTTCAAGACCTGGTGTAGGCAGCGTGACTGCGTGGCCTGTGACACCCCACCCACTATGGCACTTGTCCGCTGAAATGATCCAGTGGCTAAGAAGTGCAGTACATTGAGGACCTTCTCCAGGGGGCTGAGTGCTTGGGAGTACAGGGTGGGTGATGTGAGGTCATCCTCCCACTCACTCACCAGGTCCAGTATTATGTGTGGTGGAAACCTGTACCTCCCATACACCTGGTCATCAGGCATCCCGAAAAGGCTGGTTCTGGGTGTGAATATTCTGGCCCTGACTATCCTCCTCCTCCTCCTTTGGTAGCCCACGGCCACTGCTGCTAGGAACGGTATATTCATCCTGGCGTCTGAGCTTGTTATTTTGTTTGCGCGCAAATTTATGCGTCGCGGGTCGACGTATGCCTGCTTCCTACTGGCGTACGTGTTTCTTTGCGCGTGTTGTAGGCGAGCGTGTGAAACTTCCCGCGCACCCCTGAAATCCAGTACCCAGGCCAATAGCGTGTGGAAATTCCCGCGCACCTCGGTATACACGTGCGCTGATGTACTCGCGTGTGTAAGTGCCCGCGCACCCCTGAAATACACGTACATAGGCCAATCGCGTGTACGCGCACTTTTGTCCAATTACACGCGATGACACTCTGACGTGCAGTCTTTCCACGTGTGCTCCATCATCACGTGCTATGAGGGAAACACCCGTGCGGGTCACGTCTCAGACGCGCTTACGCGCTGAGGGCCTTTGGTCCAATAGAATCGCGTATGCGTGCTGACGCGCTTACGCGCTAAGGGCCTTTCCTCGAATTTCACGCTGACGTGCAGGATTTTCACGTGCCAAATCACTCCGTATCAAGCTGGCCACGCGAAAACACACGGAAGACCACGCTCCTGCCCAGAAGGCCGAATTACTGCCCCCCAGTGCCCCGAGCAGCCTCCCACGTGCCATCTGCTGCTGCTGCCTGCCTGCCTGCCTGCTGCCACCGTGCCCTGCCATTTGGTGCCTGCACATCAGCCATCTGCAGGGGTCCAGTTGCTGTGTCCACCCCTGCTGGAACTGAAGACTCCCGACTGGGATAACATCGCTCCACAGCCCAGCCCCAGGACCCAGTTGCCCACCCACTCCTGCCTCTGGGGTTGCCATGTCGGGCACTTCCACATCTGGCACCAGTGGCAACCCCAGGCCAGAGGGGCAGAGGGGCACCAGCTTCACTGCCACCGAAGTTGGTGTCCTGGGGCAGTATGATGCCCTCTTTGGATCGTCCCGCGCCAGCAAGGAAGGACGGGAGAGGATCTGGGCCGACGGTGTGGTTGCCATCAACGCGGAGGGGGTGGCAACCCGCGACGTCCAGAAGATCAAGAAGCGCTGGGAGGACTTGAGGTCCAGGACCCTCGTGAAGGCCTGGCGCCTCGTGGAGGGGGGCCGGGGCCGCATGAGTTCCATCCAGATGAGGGTCCTGGAACGCGTACGCCCAGCGCTCCACGCCCAGATCCTTGAGAGGGAGACCCGTCTGGAGTTGAGCGGTAAGTGTCCAAGCATTGCTGTGTGAGACAGGGCATGTTGCGGTGTGCTGGTTGTCTGATACTTGCCTGTATGTGTGACATAGGCCATGTATGCATGTATGTGTGCAGGGACATCATGGTAATGCATGTGCGACCAGTGATGTGTGAACCACATGGTTGTTGCATGTGTTTAAATGCCACATGGGGAGCCCTATGCAGATTTTACACATGAGAGCATGCCAGTCTCTGTTCCTCGACATGGGTGGGGGTGAGGGATGGGTGCTGATGCCAGGTACATATATGGTAGCCATGTCTGTGTGCCTGACCTGCGTGTCTGTGACTTGTGAATGCCATGGATGCATGACACATGTGTGTGACAATGCACAGATTCACTGATGCAGCCTAGTTACCCTTGTATCCGCTGTGTTTGGGGTGTATGAGGCCAGATGGATGTGACTGAGGTGAAGTGTGTGCATGTGATAGGCATGACCCATGATGCATGTGAGTTCCATATCATTGTATGTTTCAAGAGTCCATTGGACATGTATGGAAATGTCCATGGCATGCACCATGCCTGTTACTGTGTGTGTTTTGCCTGGACTGACCCATGTGTTGTGGAGGGACATGATGGAAGTGTATTTTGACAGTGGTACTCATCTGCTATTGCTTCCTGTCTAGGGGACCATTGAACAGTACCCTGATGCTTGTGTTCTATGTCTCCCTCTACGCAGCGGCTAGTGAAGAAGAGGGCGGAGACGGCGCTGTGGAGCAAGGCGGCGGGGATGCCCCCACGGCTGCAGCGGAAGGGGTGGGTGAGCCCCCACAGGGGCCTGCTACGGCAGAAGACGGTGAGGAGCCATCCAGGTTGGTGGTTTCCACAGAGGAGGAGGAGGCCGCCACTGAGGCACACATGGGGCCTGGTGGGGGCATCCCTGCTGGTGCAAGTGGTGCAGTCCAGGGGCAGGGGCAGGAGGCAGCACAAGTCACCGTGGAGGGGCCTGTGCATGTCGCTGTCCCTGACCCTGTGAGTGCACCACCATGCACCAGCAGGGATGCCCCGTCCCAGGCCCGTCCGCAGGTAGAGGGGATGTCCATGTCACCTGACTCCCCTCCACCTGCGGACGAGGGGACCCGTGACCGTATGGAGAAGGTCCTGATTGGGGTTGCGATGCGTGCGGGTGCAATTCGTGATGACGTGCGTGCTTCCCGGGAGGAGCACACACATCATCACGAAGAGCACCGTGCCGACGTGGCCCAATTGGGATCTTCCATGTTCGGGGGTTTCCTGCATGTGTCGGCCAATCTGGCGGCCCTCTCCTCCTCTGTGAAGGCTATACGCCGGTCGTTCTCCTTGCCGTCTTCCGGCCCAGATGCCACCAGGGCCCCCTGTGGACCTGCCCTGACCAATGCAGCCAGCTCGGTGGGGATCCCATCCCTGCCACAGTCGGGAGTCGGAGGTCCAGCAGGGGTGGACACCACAGCAACTGTACCCCAGCAGATGGAGGATGTGCCGGCATCATCAGGCAGGGCACGTGCACGACGGCGTCGGTGGATTCCATCAGCCTGGATGCCGTCGTGCTGGCAGAGGCAGTTGCATCGGAGGCAGCAGCAGAGTCAACGTGGGAGGCATCATGGCTCGGGGCCATCAACATCGGAGGGGCAGGCATCGGCCGGAGGGCAGGAGGACCCAGGACAGGAAGTGTCTTCCGTGTGGCTGCGGTTGGGCCAGCAGATAGGTGCGGAGCGGCGGCGGGCGGAAGAGGCGCGGCTCACGATGGTCAGGGCGGAGAACTCCATGCGGAGGGCCCTGAGGCGGGCCGAGTGCCTCGAGGCAATCCGCAGGGGGTTGGAGGAGCAGATGGCGTCGTCCCTGCGGACCCTCGGGGCCATGGAACAGGACCGCCTCCGGGACATAGACGAGGAGTTTGATGATGCCCTGCGCCTTTGTATATAGTTCTTTAGTTTTAGGTTTCATTTGTTTCTTCTTATGATTTGGAGTCGACGGACACTGCTCCACTTTTTGTATATAGTTGCATTTTAGTTAGGGTTTTTGTAGGTTTCCTTTGTTCAGTTGGGCTCATGGACCCTTGGATGTTTTGTACATAGTTCTTCATTGGATTGTTTTTTTTTTTATTTTTGATTTATTCTCCATGGAGCAATGGTCTTTGCATTTATTTTTATCTCTCGGATTGATTTTATTTTTAATGTGACTTTGAACAACATTTTTTTGGATTTGGATTTGTAGTTATGATTTTTTTGGACGGACATGCAGCTTATCTTTTTTTCATTGCCATTGTAGTTTGTTTCATTTCATTTGCATTCAATTTTTTTTAATACAATTTTGTTTTCATACTTCACTGTGTGGTATCATCTCATTGGTTTCATGCATGTCATGTTGGGTGTTTTCCCATTCATTTGCAACCATTGTGTGTGACGGACATGGGTTCATTTGCTTTAGGAACATTGGGGGTGTAACATGTAATTTCCATTTCCATGTGGGTGAATGGGTTACTTGGTAGGGCCTTTTGGCTGTGGAGGCTGACCATAACGCACATGATTGGGGATTGTGAGGACCTGGGTGCAGGGGGACATGAGTGGGGTCCTGGTGGAGGGTGCCCCTGGATGCTGGGGGGTGGGGGTGGTGGGAGAAATGAGTGGGGGCCTGGTGGAGGGTGCCCCTGGATGTTGGGGGGTAGGGGTGGTGGGAGACATGAGTGGGGGCCTGGTGGAGGGTGCCCCTGCACTGCTGGCCGGTGGGGGTGGTGGGAGACATGAGTGGGGGCCTGGTGGAGGCTGCCCCTGGTGGCTGGGGGGTGGGGGTGGTGGGAGACATGAGTGGGGGCCTGGTGGAGGGTGCCCCTGCACTGCTGGGGGGTGGGGGTGCAGGGGGACATGAGTGGGGGCCTGGTGGAGGCTGCCCCTGCTGGCTGGGGGGTGGGGGTGGTGGGAGACATGAGTGGGGGCCTGGTGGAGGCTGCCCCTGCACTGCTGGGGGGTGGGGGTGGTGGGAGACATGAGTGGGGGCCTGGTGGAGGCTGCCCCTGGATGCTGGGGGGTGGGTGTGTAGGGGGACATGAGTGGGGGCCTGGTGGAGGGTGCCCCTGCACTGCTGGGGGGTGGGGGTGGTGGGAGACATGAGTTGGACATGAGTGGGGGCCTGGTGGGGGCTGCCCATGGTGGCTGGGGGGTGGGGGTGGTGGTAGACATGGGTGGGAGCCTGGTGGAGGGTGCCCCACACTGCTGGGGGGGTGGGGGGTGTGGGAGACATGAGTGGGGGCCTGGTGGAGGGTGCCCCTGGATGCTGGGGGGTGGGGGTGGTGGGAGACATGAGTGGGGGCCTGGTGGAGGCTGCCCCTGGATGCTGGGGGGTGGGGGTGGTGGGAGACATGAGTGGGGGCCTGGTGGAGGCTGCCCCTGCACTGCTGGGGGGTGAGGGTGGTGGGAGACATGAGTGGGGGCCTGGTGGAGGCTGCCCCTGCACTGCTGGGGGGTGGGGGTGGTGGGAGACATGAGTGGGGGCCTGGTGGAGGGTGCCCCTGCACTGCTGGGGGGTGGGGGTGCAGGGGGACATGAGTGGGGGCCTGGTGGAGGCTGCCCCTGGATGCTGGGGGGTGGGGGTGGTGGGAGACATGAGTGGGGGCCTGGTGGAGGCTGCCCCTGCACTGCTGGGGGATGGGGGTGGTGGGAGACATGAGTGGGGGCCTGGTGGAGGCTGCCCCTGGTGGCTGGGGGGTGGGGGTGGTGGGAGACATGAGTGGGGGCCTGGTGGAGGCTGCCCCTGCACTGCTGGGGGGTGGGGGTGGTGGGAGACATGAGTGGGGGCCTGGTGGAGGCTGCCCCTGCACTGCTGGGGGGTGGGGGTGGTGGGAGACATGAGTGGGGGCCTGGTGGAGGGTGCCCCTGCACTGCTGGGGGGTGGGGGTGCAGGGGGACATGAGTGGGGGCCTGGTGGAGGCTGCCCCTGGATGCTGGGGGGTGGGGGTGGTGGTGGGAGACATGAGTGGGGGCCTGGTGGAGGCTGCCCCTGGTAGCTGGGGGTGGGGGTGGTGGGAGACATGCGTGGGGGCCTGGTGGAGGCTGCCCCTGCACTGCTGGGGGGTGGGGGTGCAGGGGGACATGAGTGGGGGCCTGGTGGAGGCTGCCCCTGCACTGCTGGGGGGTGGGGGTTGTAAGAGGATTCAATTCAACACTACAGCTAAGTCAGCGCCTAGTTTATAGTACTGAAAGAAAACCCTTATTGATATACCTTTATGTCCAGTTCATGCGTTCTGGGTGACTACCCCTATATCACACCCCTCTCTTGGAATCCCCCTGACCCCACTGAGCCAAGAAGTAGTTCTGTTTTGCAAGTTAAAAGGTTTATTTGATAATTTAAACAATAGGTATATATATCCCACTTTATAATAAATTAATAATTGAATATCACCCTTAATCTGATATGATAAAGATTAACAATGGAGAATCTGGCACTAGCACACTTCTTTATAATCACTAATGAGTTGACATGAAATGGATAAGATAGCACACTGGTAAATAGGTACAGAAGTATAATGTGGTAGAGAATGCTTTATAGAGTTCAACTGGATGTAATGTTGAATGAAAATGCAATACAGAAAATACTCAATATGATTTCAACAAACAAGGTAATCACTTTTCTCTGGCAATCCCCTCCCCCCCTTGATGCAATGCAAGGAAATGGAAGGAAGCACACAGTTCTCAGAAATGCAATCAAATGTGATTCAGTTCAATCCCAGCAAGCTTACAGAAAACAGATAGGAGTTTTGAAAACACAGGCCCAAATGCTTTGATATGTGCTAGCAATGGATGAGAAATATGCTGGAAATGCTTTTAATTCCCTTTGAGAGGTTCAGGGTGAGTGGTATCTAGTTAATATTAGTCCCGGCTCACACTAGCAATGATGCAGGGATAGTTAGCAGGTTAAACGAATTTCTGGCAAATGGAAGGCAAGCAAACTGCTGTTTTCACACGTGGAGAAATTTTCAAATTGCGGCAAAATTCGCGCGTGCGTTTTCCGCGATTGCGGTAAAACTATAAGGGGTAGGAATGTGGTTCTTGGTGCGATTCAAAGCTAAGATTCTAAGCTTTCAAATGAAAGTTACTGCAAGTCTCTAGCACAAACGGTCGCGGAGATATGAGCGATTTAATAGAGGTCGTTTTTGGTTTTGCAAGTTTTAAAAGCTCAAAATGACAAGTGACAGATTTTGCAGCTAAAATGACAGGTGACAGATTTGGAGCTATCAGGCAGTTCTACTTAGGTTAAATAGATTGAATTAGATGAATTTAAACTAAAAGCTTGGTTCTACACAGTCCTGCTGGGTACTCACACTATATTCTTGAATTAAATGGGCCTCGTCACGGATCTGGTCAGGGTTGTGGACTGGGCTCGGGTCTCTCTCTGGTCTGGCCTCTGCACTTCACAGTGATCTGGGTCAGCTCTCTCTGCTGGTCTGGGTCTCTCTGGGTACAGCACTGCTTTCTCTCTGGTCTGGTCTCTTAGTTCTGGATAAATTGAAGTCTCTAGTTTGGCTTTCTGGAGGTTGATGGAGGTAGAGTATGGATTTTGGCAGAGCGTCCCGCTGCAGATGGAATTGAAGGTCTCTACCTAAGTTTCAGTGGTCCATTTATATGTTCTGCAAGTGGGTGTGTGTGTTTGGTCATAACTAAACTCGCCCCTCTCACTTGTCATTGGTCAAATTTCCATTCCCCACTTGATTGGCGAAGGAACTGTGAGTCAGAGGGATGTCATTTTATGGCTTGCAGATAGGACACTCCTCTGTCATCTTGCACACATTCTATATTTGATAATAAAAGACATATTTCACAGTTACACAGTTGTTTGAAATTACATACCCATGTCACCTATCACATGAGGTATACTCTGTCCCAAATCTGCTGTTTCTAGGAGCTTGCATTCAGAAATGGCACATATTTGACTTTTTAACTGATTTTTCAATTTCTGACATTGACCCAACTTTACATACATGTGCGCAGGGAGTATGGACATTAACTGATGAAGTTTCAGATTTTTAACATGCATACATTTAGAGTAATATCCACTTTTCCGCTAAAACCCCCCTGAACATACCACCGGTTCTAAAAACCTCTTAAACTGTGGGCAGAAAAATCACAAGAATTATGGTATCATTTATAAAATTTTCACATGTCCGCTCTATGAATGATCCATCTTTTTAAAGTTATGTTCTGGCTCCAAAGGGGTGTGGTTTCCTCTCAGCACAAGGTAGAAATACTGGTTTATCCAGTTCTGCCAAGCCAGCTTGCTCTCACAGGCAGTGCCCCTCCCAGCTTCTGCCAAGAGGAAGCTACATTTTACGACTGCTGTAATAAAACCTTTGCCTGAGTCAAGAGAGGGCTCATTGTTCAAGAGGAAGCCATTTATGATCCTCTCAATAAACCCTCTGCCTGGGTGAAGGGAGTTGCATTGTTCAGTCTCCTGCAGAGCACAGGTAATTCAATTATCAGATAGATGGTATATTCTTAGTGTGGCCAGCAAAAGGAAGATAGGCCTGGGAACACAGTTGTGACTCAAGTTTCACTCCTGATGGGGGTAGCTGTCAAGCAAAATCAAGTTCCTTAAGCCAGACTTTCAGCTGTCATGTTTTTTTTTTGTTGCTTTTTAACTTAACTTGCAATTTTACACATGCAGCTAGAATGCTGATTCTAAGTGCAAAACTATGACATTTCAACAGTTACAAAGGCATGTGACACCAAACATAGGTCACTCATTTAATCTAAACATTTTCGATTTTAGTATCTTTAAATTCAGTGCAACTTAAACTGCTGCAATCCACAGCTCAGCCAGTCTTGTTATAAACCTTCCAGTCACTTCAGAATATCACTTTACATTGTATCCACCTCTCAGTAAGTCTTTCTTTGGCCTGCTTTGGGTTCATTCAGTTTTACACAAAAAAGTAAAATCTGGTGTGGTTTTAAAATGCCGGCTTTTGGATAGTGGTGAGTACTGGTACTGCACCCATTTTTGGGATTTAAGAACTGAATTCCCCACAATTCTAGGTTGCATTTGGCAATCAGCATTGCCACTCCCAATGGTTTCAGACTACTGTGCGGGTAGTCCAATGGTGGTTTTAAAGCGCTTTGAAGCTAACCGGCGCTACTGTTTTTCCTTTGGCAACCCATTTCCCTCATGGCAACCCGGCCTTTCATTCTCGCACTGGTGGGTGGCAAGTGAGGCAACCATTTTGGTGGGCGCACAAACTGCGCAGCTTTCCTGGATTTCGGCGCACATGTGGGTTTTCCGCCATCTTGAATTTTCTAAGCCCACAGCACCAAATGTTGTGGCATGATAGCTTAAACGTGGGTCAGGACACCCAACAGGGTGGTGGGAGACATGAGTGGGGGCCTGGTGGAGGCTGCCCCTGGATGCTGGGTGGTGGGGGTGGTGAGAGACATGAGTGGGGGACTGGTGGAGGCTGCCCCTGGTGGCTGGGGGGTGGGGGTGGTGGGAGACATGAGTGGGGGCCTGGTGGAGGCTGCCCCTGCACTGCTGGGGGGTGGGGGTGCAGGGGGACATGAGTGGGGGCCTGGTGGAGGCTGCCCCTGCACTGCTGGGGGGTGGGGGTGGTGGGAGACATGAGTGGGGGCCTGGTGGAGGCTGCCCCTGGATGCTGGGGGGTGGGGGTGCAGGGGGACATGAGTGGGGGCCTGGTGGAGGGTGCCCCTGCACTGCTGGGGGGTGGGGGTGGTGGGAGACATGAGTGGGGCCTGGTGGAGGCTGCCCCTGGATGCTGGGGGGTGGGGGTGCAGGGGGACATGAGTGGGGGCCTGGTGGAGGGTGCCCCTTGCACTGCTGGGGGGTGGGGGTGGTGGGAGACATGAGTTGGACATGAGTGGGGGCCTGGTGGGGGCTGCCCATGGTGGCTGGGGGGTGGGGGTGGTGGTAGACATGGGTGGGAGCCTGGTCGAGGGTGCCCCACACTGCTGGGGGGATGGGGGTGGTGGGAGACATGAGTGGGGGCCTGGTGGAGGGTGCCCCTGGATGCTGGGGGGTGGGGGTGGTGGGAGACATGAGTGGGGGCCTGGTGGAGGCTGCCCCTGGATGCTGGGGGGTGGGGGGTGGGGGTGGTGGGAGACATGAGTGGGGGCCTGGTGGAGGCTGCCCCTGCACTGCTGGGGGGTGGGGGTGGTGGGAGACATGAGTGGGGGCCTGGTGGAGGCTGCCCCTGGTGCTGCGGGGTGGGGGTGGTGGGAGACATGAGTGGGGGCCTGGTGGAGTTTGCCCCTGCACTGCTGGGGGGTGAGGGTGCAGGGGGACATGAGTGGGGGCCTGGTGGAGGCTGCCCCTGGTGGCTGGGGGGTGGGGGTGGTGGGAGACATGAGTGGGGGCCTGGTGGAGGCTGCCCCTGCACTGCTGGGGGGTGGGGGTGGTGGGAGACATGAGTGGGGGCCTGGTGGAGGCTGCCCCTGCACTGCTGGGGGGTGGGGGTGTTGGGAGACATGAGTGGGGGCCTGGTGGAGGCTGCCCCTGTTGGCTGGGGGTGGGGGTGGTGGGAGACATGAGTGGGGGCCTGGTGGAGGGTGCCCCTGCACTGCTGGGGGGGTGGGGGTGCAGGGGGACATGAGTGGGGGCCTGGTGGAGGCTGCCCCTGGTGGCTGGGGGTGGGGGTGGTGGGAGACATGAGTGGGGGCCTGGTGGAGGCTGTCCCTGCACTGCTGGGGGTGGGGGTGCAGGGGGACATGAGTGGGGGCCTGGTGGAGGCTGCCCCTGGTGGCTGGGGGGTGGGAGTGGTGGGAGACATGAGTGGGGGCCTGGTGGAGGGTGCCCCTGCACTGCTGGGGGGTGGGGGTGCAGGGGGACATGAGTGGGGGCCTGGTGGAGGCTGCCCCTGGATGCTGGGGGGTGGGGGTGGTGGGAGACATGTGTGGGGGCCTGGTGGAGGCTGCCCCTGCACTGCTGGGGGGTGGGGGTGGTGGGAGACATGAGTGGGGGCCTGGTGGAGGCTGCCCCTGGTGGCTGGGGGGTGGGGGTGGTGGGAGACATGAGTGGGGGCCTGGTGGAGGCTGCCCCTGCACTGCTGGGGGGTGTGGGTGCAGGGGGACGTGAGTGGGGGCCTGGTGGAGGCTGCCCCTGGTGGCTGGGGGTGGGGGTGGTGGGAGACATGAGTGGGGGCCTGGTGGAGGCTGCCCCTGCACTGCTGGGGGGTGGGGGTGCAGGGGGACATGAGTGGGGGCCTGGTGGAGGCTGCCCCTGGTGGCTGGGGAGTGGGGGTGGTGGGAGACATGAGTGGGGGCCTGGTGGAGGGTGCCCCTGCACTGCTGGGGGGTGGGGGTGCAGGAGGACATGAGTGGGGGCCTGGTGGAGGCTGCCCCTGCACTGCTGGGGGGTGGGGGTGGTGGGAGACATGAGTGGGGGCCTGGTGGAGGCTGCCCCTGGTGGCTGGGGGGTGGGGGCGGTGGGAGACATGAGTGGGGGCCTGGTGGAGGCTGCCCCTGCACTGCTGGGGGGTGGGGGTGGTGGGAGACATGAGTGGGGGCCTGGTGGAGACTGCCCCTGGTGGCTGGGGGGTGGGGGTGGTGGGAGACATGAGTGGGGGCCTGGTGGAGGCTGCCCCTGCACTGCTGGGGGGTGGGGGTGCTGGGTGACATGAGCAGGTGTGCAGGGTAGTCCCCTGTGGTGTCGGCTGCCTGCAGGGGCCGTGGAGGGTGTACAGGGAATACCTGGGAGCACACAGCCAGATCGCGTGTAGAATTTCCCGCGTACCCCTGTCATACACGTACCCTGCCAAATCGCGTGTGGGACTTCCTGCGCACCCCTGAAATCCACGTACCCAGCCAAGTCGCGTGTGAGACTTCCCGCGCACCCCTGAGATCCACGTACCCAGACAAATCGCGTGTGGAAATTCCCACGCACGTACCCGGCCAAATCGCGTGTGGAACTTCCCGCGCACCCCTGAAATCCACGTACCCTGCCAAATCGCGTGTGAGACTTCCCGCGCACCCCTGAGATCCACGTAACCAGACAAATCGCGTGTGGAAATTCCCACGCACGTACCCGGCCAAATCGCGTGTGGAACTTCCCGCGCACCCCTGAAATCCACGTACCCTGCCAAATCGCGTGTGAGACTTCCCGTGCACCCCTGAGATCCACGTACCCAGACAAATCGCGTGTGGAAATTCCCGCGCACGTACCCGGCCAAATCGCGTGTGGAACTTCCCGTGCACCCCTGAAATCCACGTACCCTGCCAAATCGCGTGTGAGACTTCCCGCGCACCCCTGAGATCCACGTACCCAGCCAAGTCGCGTGTGGAAATTCCCGCGCACGTACCCTGCCAAATCGCGTGTGAGACTTCCCGCGCACCCCTGAGATCCACGTACCCAGACAAATCGCGTGTGGAAATTCCCGCGCACGTACCCGGCCAAATCGCGTGTGGAACTTCCCGCGCACCCCTGAAATCCACGTACCCTGCCAAATCGCGTGTGAGACTTCCCGCGCACCCCGGAATACACGCACACGTTATTTTTCAGTCAGCGGGTGTCCATGTTTGTGGGTACCCCTTTGCATGTCATTTGTCCTGGAGGGCCACAGTATAGGACATTCATCATGGCTATATATAGGTGCTATTTGTTGGCGCACCTTTTGGCGCACATTTATTACAGGCGCAGAGACGCTACCGCCTGCTTTCTTGTGGCAGTCGTGTTTGTGCCTGTGCGCTGGTTTGACCGTGCGCTTTTTTGCCCTATTCGATTCCATGAATATGGGTTGTAGGCGAGCGTGTGGGCGTTCCGCGCACTTGCACCCTGTACTTTCCCCGTGACGCCCACATTTTGGCAAGTTGTTCCCCATTCCGAGTGTTACGCCCCGTGTTACGCCTACTTTTGTTGTGTACGCTGCGCTATGTGCGATTTTCGCTGTGGCCTGTGCGATTTTCGCTGTGACCTGGCGCACGCCGTTAGATGGCCTGTGCGCCAACGTGCGCCGCACACTTTTTTAGTGCACATCCGATGGTTTTCTCGCGCACGGCCTTCCATGAATCGATGTGCGCTGCTTTTCATGCGATTTTCGCACTTGCACTGCGATTTTCGCTATTCCACTGCGAATCGCACGTTTTTGGCCACTTGCGCCGCGCTAATTATTCCATGAATCGGCCTGTACGTTTTTATTTAAAAGAACAAAAATATTAAAAGGTCACAGGATGCTACATTTGTCTTGGGAGGATAGCTCGGGGGCAACATGCTCGCCTTGGAAGCAAGACAACATGGATGTCCATAGGTTCGATCCCCGGGTCAGCGCTTAGAAACCTCTGGGTATTAAGCGCCTTATAAATAACCTATCATATCATATAAAACTTTTCATCCATGTACCAATTTCAAGTACATTCAACACCATCCAGTTAAAAATCTTCCAGTAAACATCATAGGAACGAATCAAGATAACACATAGATATTATATTGACTTTAAAACATTGTAAAAACATAAATAGCAATATGGTATTGTACATTTAATTATAGCAGCACAGAAGCGCCTATCATAGCAATGGCCTTAATTAGAAACAATTAAAATTGCACACAGGGGACCCTTTGCACAAAAGTGCAACCAGAAGTAGTCTCCTCCCTGCAACTGGACCCCCATACACTTTTTGGTCAAAATTTAATTATTTATTTATTGTGCATTTGTAAGGCGCTTATATGTCAAGAAATTGTGTTTCAAAGCGCCCACAGGGCAAGGGGAGGGAACAGGGGAACAAAAGGCGAATCAAATAACACTGATGAACAGAGACAGAGGCGGTCCTACTCGGCCTTGTGAGCATTCAGAACGTGCAAGTGCAGAGAAAGAGCAGGGTGCAGGGAAGAGGGGTAAGTGCTAGTGGTTCCACATAGGGGGAAGTGCAAGAGAGTCCGTTGCAGGCAACAGGTAAGTGGCTGGCAGACATTTATTTATTTATTTATTTGCATTGTTAAAGCACTCAACGGCCCTTAGGCATCGTGGCGCTGTTACAGGGTACTTGCTTCGACGGACAACAGTTAGAGTACATTTACAGTAAACAGTGGTTAACAGATTATTTTCTTGTTCAAACATGACTTGGTAAAGAGTTGTCACCTGCCACTACAATAAGTGCATGCCTGTGGGACAACTCAGGCCACAGGGTGCCCAAAGGCAAGTCCTGGGGGAGGGCGGAGGCTGATGGCGATTGGGCGGAAGACCAGGGCCCAGGAGGGCACATAAGGGCCCAGGCCACCAATCTCAGCGACTGTGGGGTTAGCACGGGAGGGAGAGGGGGAAGGAGGAGGTAAAGAGGAAAGTCTTGAGAAGTGTTTGGGAATTTGAGGAGATCTGGCTCAAGACTAAAAGAAGGAGAGGCTGTTCCAGAGGAGGGAGCCACCCGAAGAAAGAGATCGGCCACCAGCTTGCTGCTTAGAGAAGCACTTTACACGCAGAGAGTTGGAGCCGGAAGAACATAAAGATCTGGAGGGAGAGTATTTGGGGAGAGCAAGTTGTAGATAGCGTGGTCCCCGGCCCCAGACAGCGTTGAAGATGATGCAGAGGGATTTGAATTTGATCCTTGCAGCAACCGACTGGCAGTAGAGAGACTTAAGGGCTGGAGAGATGCGGTTCCTGGGCTTGAGGACAAGGATAAGTCTTGCAGCCCTATTCTGGATTAGATGGAGGGGGCGGAGAGCGGAAGAGGCAGTTGTACTAGTCGAGCCTAAAGAGTTCCAGAGCTCTAGAAACATTGAGCTTCTGGGGGAAAGTGAGGAAAGGAAGGATACCCCTGAGGAGGTGGAGTTAAAAATGGGCCTTCTTGGCAAGGTCCTGCATGGGAGGAAGGAAAGCGAGAGAGGAGTCGCAGATGACTCCATGGTTTCTGGCTTCAGATGAAGGAGAAGAGGGAGAGCGCGTAGACGGTGGCCAGAGTGAAATGAGGAGAGATAGAGAGAGCAAGTTCCAATAGGAAGGATCTCAGTCTTACTGGCATTGCGGCAGAGATCATTAGAGGCACACCAGGACTGGATAGCAGAAAGGCAGTAGGGAGAGGATCAGAGGGAAGTTTGGAGAAGAGTTGGGTGTCATTTGCCTAACACTGGAAGAGCTGGGAGAAAGTGGAGATAAGGTGAGCAAGCGGGGCGAGATAGATGTTAAAGAGCCAGGGTGAGAAGTCACAGGTGGAGATAGAGGTGGGAGAAGAGAAAGAGCCAAAGATAGCCTTGGAGGGACACTCAGTGAGGAAGGAGGTCAGCCAGTCCAGTGCCCGCTCGGAGATCCCAAGGGTATCATGGAGACGTTTTGTGAGGATGGAGTGGTTGCCCGTATCGAATGCAGAGGAGAGATCAAGTAGAATGAGAACACCTGGGGAGTTAGGATCAAGAGATGGGAGCAGTTCTTCACGGGTGATCAGGAGAGCAGTTTCCGTGCCTCTGGATGCTCGGAATACAGATTGATGGTTGTGGAGGCCACCAACGAGCTCAGCATGCTGGGTGAGTTGTAGGAATGTTTCTGCATGTTTCTACATTTGCACCGGGGAAGGGCCATTGGCCAATCAGATGCCTGGATCAACGGGCAAGAATATACATTCACTGGCCGCTGTTCCGGTCACCCAAGGCCCTTCCCTGGGTAGCTCCATTTCTTTTTCTTTTTCTTATGTGGTAAGGCAACAGGGAGCATCTCCCCACTTCCCTCTTATCCCCAAAACCAACGAAACCCCTTCCCCTTCCCCACTCCCCCCCTCCCAACTTACCTGCGGGATCGGAGCTTTGAGCTCTGGACGCTGCTCTCCTTCTTATCTCGGCCGCAGCCATCAACATGGAAAAGGGACTTAGCCCTTTTCCCTATGGTGGCGGCCATCTTTTTTCATTTTTGTTTCTTCCCTTGGGAGATTGGCTGCGCACAAAATCGAGTAAAAAGTCTGCAGTGAACAAATGGGTGATAAAAACATAGAGCCATCCTGTCTAGCCAGAAATCCCACACTTATGTACGGTTCAATGTTTACTCCAACTCGATTTGTATTAGAGAGATTGTAGGATGTCTGTAGGATGTAGGATGTCTTCCTCCTCCCAGTTATGTATCACCCTCTCCTGTCCTCGCCCATTGTTTCCGCTACTCAGGCCCATTGCCTTATGTTCTAACCATGGTTGCATGTTTCAGTGTATGGGGCCACTCCTCCAGAGGGGCCATGGTCTACAAAGCCTTTTGGGTGGGTGCTCACCATTAACGAACTACCACATGTCACCCATTCTACTGTGAACGTATCGTACATGCTTTGGCAGCAGTTTTAACTACTCTTTGCAAAGGGCATAAAAGGAAGCCTCTGTGTCATGCAGTAAAATGCCAATTACTCCATCATGCGACAATGTGGAGTAGAGAATATATTAATGGCGCAGAGACGAGCATTATCCCACCACTTTTTGACCCACTCACATGGTTTTCACTGCTCTGTTGTCTGTTTGCAGTCAGCCCGGATTCTTGTGATCAGTGGTCGAAGTGTACGAAAAGAAGTAGTGGAACTATGTTCCCTGCTGGCCTGCTCCCTGTCCGCACACACCCCATCGCAACGTCCCCTCCCACACGCAATTCAAACCCCCAAATAATCACACCTGCTGTTTAAGGGAATACTGACGGCAGTGCACTGAAAGTGAAAGTTTCAATTTCTTCCTACACTTTTATTTTAAAATGAAACCATTCCGGAACGGAAAATAAAAGTATAGGAACAGTAAAACTTAATTAAAAAAAGTACAGGAGCACCACTCCAGACCGTTCCCGCTTACTTCGACCACTGCTTGTGATGGACAAGTCAAGGTGATAGATGGGCTCTGGTCTCTTTGGGGATTTTGCAAGATGGCAGACACAAAGCAACGTTAAAAAGAGGACTATGTGAGAGGGCTCTTGGGACTTGCAGGGAATGAGAGCAGGTTCTTGGAGGGGAAGACCACATGAGTGGCAGACCATCTCCTGCCTCACAAGCACATTTTATTTTAGCATGGAAATACTCTCTTACTGGTGTGAAAAATGAAGAAGATAGTGGGGCATGCTAGTCACCTCCGGGCCATTAATACAATCAGGACTCTCTGTCACGACAGTAGGAGCAATCGACATTCCACACGTCTTCACTGATTGCAGCCCTGCCTCTGCTGGCATGTCTTTTTCACTTCTTTGATGTCAGCTTAAATACTGAGACATTTACCACTGAGAGCCTGAAGCAGAGCTGCTTATTAATGCTGCTATCTTGACTTCTCTAAATATAATCCAAACCGGCTTTTTCCAGGTCACAGTTCTAGATAGACCCGGCCCACTTAAAGCCTTCCCCTAAGAAGCTGCACATAGTCTTCTTCCTGATGTTTTCCTCTCACATTTTTCCATAACTCAATACAGCTGGAAAGCATAAAATATGTATGGAAGCTTGTTCCATTTTCGACTAAACCCAAGGATGTGCCTTTTGAAAAAGTGCCAATTGCTTGAGCCCCAGAGACATCTGAGTGCTGCTGTGTCTCGCTCGTGCGCTTCGGAAAATATATTTCTCTGCGTTTAACTCAGTCTGACAGATGCTGCAGGGAACAGAGGAGAGCACTCAGGCCTGATGTCCATATTAAATTTGGGGAACATTGGAGTATTCTGTTTCGACTTGACAAACTCACCAGGACACTGGAGGCCCCACCTGTGAAGGTATTGAACAGATTAAGCGAAACTCAGAGGAAACGCATCAGCTAATCCATCCCAAACCTAAACCTGGCCTCATGTACATTGCTTTTTCTGTCCCTAGACCACGGATCTCTGAAAACGAATAATTCAAGAAGGCTTAAACAAGGGGCTTGCTTTTTAAATCCAGGCAGCGTACGGTTTTCTATAGCTCTTGTGGCCTTCACCAGTGCCCACGCGGGAGATGCTCATTTCAACATTTCCACTAAGGTTCTTCCAAGATAGCCCCTATGACGCGCCCTTCGTTGGCGAGAGACAGAAACCTGGAGCTAGAAATCCAAAATGGCAAGCATTTGTTATTGTTCATTTCTGCTCGGTGAAATGCATCCAATTGAGTCTCAGTGGCTAACTGTGTCCATGAGGGTGTGCCTTTCGATGGTTAGGGGCAGTGGCGTCGCAAGGGGATAGCTGGGGGGGGGGCTGAAGGGGGGTGGAGCTATAGCCCTGGGTCTTTCGGTTGTAGCCCTGGATAGAAGCTTAGGGGTTTCAGCCAAAAGGCCAGCAAGCCCCGAGTCTCTGTATCTTGCTCTCTCTCACTCGTTGCGGTCCCTTTGTCACTCTCTCTCTCTTCCTATGCATGGTAGAGTCCTGTGTCGGGTTCACGTCTGGTAGAGCTACCCCAGCCACTGCTGGCAGCTGTGTGACCAGACATCAAATAACAGACATCATGATAGGGCGGGTCTGTGATTCTTTACAAAAGCAGCCATAAACGTAAGACAAAAGGGTGACACTATTTACTTGTACTAACATTGTTGGTAATTTCTAATGATCACTTCAAGTATATAGTTTAGATATAAATGAAATAGTACACTTGCTTTCCCTCGAAAAGCAAATGATCAAAACCTAGAAAAACCATATCAATTATTGTCTGATAGCTTATCATTTCAAGATGGATACTCTGGCACACTCTTAAAATTATAATTGGTTATTTAGAACACGCTTAATACCCAGAGGTTTCTAAGCACGGACCCGAGGATTGAACCTGTGTTGTTCCGTGTCGTCTTGCTTCCAAAGCGATCGCCTTGCCCCTGAGCTATCCTCCCGAAATACTTAGCGTACTCTTTAGAAATACCCCTATAAGAAAGAGGAAAGGGGCAAATAACACCAGTGACGATTCCAGCCTGTTCTGCATAAAATCAGAGAGCATTCTGGGAGCATAAGAATGACCACAGATCTTTATATTTGGCAAACATGTATGTGATAAAAAAGAATTGTATGCTTGAATCACTAAACGCCTAATGCACACACGGCTTGGTGCTGATTTTATTTTTCATAACACACACTCTTATATTCAAATGTTTGTTACGTTGAAGCATTAACATTGATTCTGACAGGCTAAGAATTCACATGTGAGAATGGAATGGCTGCAACTTTAGTCCCTCTGTATATGGGTCCAAGATATATATATGTAGTCCATTTGAGTCAAGCCACACATTCCACAATGCCACCAAGTGGCCATCACTGGAAGTTCACCTCCAGTTCTGAGCTACAACAGCAAGACATTGTGGGTATGCAAATTATCCTAAATGCAAGCCTTTTTTCCCAGGAAACTGTCTTTGTGCTATGGTCACTGCTCCTTTATACATCGCTTAATTGCCCCAAGACAGGCATTTCCTAGGCTTCCAGGACAATTACATACCTGGTGTCACCCTTATTAGGGATCATCCGTGCGGTATAGACCTGACAGCCTGGCGGTTGGAGCATTGGGCCATGTATAAAAAAACACCAAATAAATTGCGCTGATGTGGCTCAGAACTGAAGGTGAACTTCCAGCGTTGGCTGCTAGGGGGCATTTTAGAGTGTGTGACTTGGCTCCAATAGATTACCCTACTCTCCCATTTCAGGTGAAGGGGTTTTTGCCAAGCCCTTTTAGACCCACCATAACCTTTTGGGGCGTTTTCCATATCTATATTTCCATATATCTACATACCTAATGTTGCTCTCTAAAAATAACCTTTTCACTGGTGCCTGAACATGACAACACCTACCATGAGGGTGGGTTTATGAATGCTTCAAAGGCCTCCTCATAAGTGTGGTGGTAATCGTGAATACCACTTGTTTTAAAAGACCACCTGATTATGAGTTGGGTTTTCCCAGGATATTTACCGGATATTTACCACAATGGGCACAGGCTGTACTTCTTAAATATGAATTATTAGCCCCATGCAATACTTTCAATATACTCCATTTGGTGAACAGCCCATGCAATCCCAAATCATAATTGGTGCTATTTAAAATACCCTGCATTTTTACTTACGAAGCCCGCAGAGTCTTCTAGCTCCACAGGAGTAAATGTAGAATGAGTGCAGGTTATTTTGCCCTGGCATGCTGGTGGTGCCCTTTCCCACCAGGCAAGGAAGGGGCACACCCCATCACGACCCCCCAATCCAGCTGAAAAGGAACAAATGTTCGGCGGGAGCGCCACAACATCTAAATTTCGGTTGGGGGGGTGGAGGGAGAGGGAGGGCTAAATGTTGGGAGAGGCGCTTACTTCAGAGACAGTTGGGAAGGGGCAACCTTATTTGTGTGGGGGGGCATCTAACTTCTTTACACATCTAATAAGACTATTCTAGTGCAGCTTCAGTGTTACAAGCAGTTAACTCTCTCCTTGACGTCTGAAACCACATAATTAAGAACTGCTGTGAGAATGAGGTGTCTCCTGCCCCCCCATATGAGACGATGTATATAAGCCCTCTGCAGGGCGGATGGCAATCTTTATATGGGGTTCACAGCGAGGTTGATGAAACCATTAATATTGCACCCTCTACACATGGGCGAGACCAGTGATATAGCCCGCCCTGCGAGGAAGACGAGGCCATTATGTAACATTCTCTGCGAAGGGGTGAGATCATTACGCAGCAGCGTGGGGAGACTATTTATGTAAGTTCCCTATTAGGGAACTCCCGTTCCCTGCACACTATCTGGGGCTTATGGAGCAAAAGTATTCAAAGAGTATCTAATATAGGTATTTGGTATAGTTTTTGGTTAGACTTAAACCAAGCGTTAATTGAGCAAGTGTTTTTTTTTGCCTAATATAGTTAAAACATAGAGACAGTTATAGAATAGATATCCACTTAAGTACAAAAGACAACTTGTGACTTGATCTTTAGTTCAGGATTTATTGGTCCAACCAGGATTGCCCAACACGTTTCGAGAGTTATTCTCTTCTCTTAAATCTATTAAAAAAGTTAAACAATGTTCTAGATTAGTTGAATAATTGATATTAATAATTTACATTCAATTGCAATATTCATTTTTTCAAGAAGATATTCATTAGATAATAGAAAACCTCGTTATTTACAATTCCAGTATAAGCATTGATTATCGTGTAACAGTGATCCCACTGTCGCGTATGTTCACAATTTTGGCAATTACACCATACAAAACCAAAAGAGGTATCCATAATTCTTGTGGAAAAAACTTAGTTCATTGCGACCAATTGGTTTTTTAGCTAATATTAAAGTAACAGAAAGAAAAAGCACTAGTTAATCGCCATTTTCAGAAAGAAGGACACAGAGTAATTCCTAATTACATATTTTATTATTTCAGCACAAGATCTCAAGGTGGTAAGGAATAGTGGTTGGCTTAGCCTGTTTTTTCTGTTTTAAACATTAGAATAAGAAGGATGATCCATGATTATGGGTCTGTAAAGTATTTCACATCGATAGTTTCAACAGGAGTCAATACGGTGTTTAAGCCTGTGTAAAATAAAGTAATGGCCCAGTCTAAGCATATTGGTATATTTATATGATTAAAGACACGAACAATCTAAACTGAGATGTTCACTAATGGGGATACATAATAGACTTACTTAATGGAGTTCAATCTCTAGAGATGTGGGAAAGATGGTCGTGCTCGAGGTCTGTAGGCATACTGCTACGTTACCGTAGTATCCACGGATTCTCCATTAGGAGGAGAGAAATGCCGGTGTGGCTTTTTCTTTAATCTGGGGAATCGAAGAAACCCAGTTTAGGATCTAAAAGATTCTCTTAAGGTAAAAAAAGTTCTGGCTGAGGGCCGTTGTCAGCATACTTACAGGTTTCTGACTGTATGACTCGACTGGAAACAAGTACCGTCCGGCTCCGTACGCTGGGAAATACAGAGTGTGAGACTAGGTTACAAGATGGCCGTATTTGCGGATAATGTAAACATGACGTCATCACGCGGCGTGCGTGCATGACGTCACGAATGTAAACAAGGAGACGGGTGCATGACGTTGAGAAAGGATTCAATCGAAACAACATACTAGATTAATATCTTAGTGCCGTGGTGTAACTTGTAGATGCGATCGGATACGACCCTATGGTGTATATCAAAATAAGGGGTCTATAGTAGATGAACATTAAAAACAAAGGTAAAAAATAAAGGTACAAAAATGAAGGTAAAAAATGGCGGACATGGTTTGCTGAGATACAATTCTTAGATGAAGAGGACCAACTCTTAGATGTGAAGAAGTTAGTTATAGTAACCTTGTCTTGAGGAGAGGAGAGCTACATAGCGATGCAAAAATCTCGAACAGAATTTATTGGGAAATGTGGGAGCAACATGTAGAGTACATATGTAAATTGAACAGATATTAAAGCTTTCATCAGATATTTTCAAATACGATATTTAAAGATGTGGTCCACTTGGAGTATGATGGTAAAAGTACCAACACTACCCCAAGGCCTATACTGTGATATTTTTGAAGAAAAGAAGGGGTATGGTCCTCTTAGCGAGTAATGGTAGACAGGTCAGGTAAAAAACAAAGTGCAAAATCGACACATATTTGTAATGATACTGCTGCCTCATTCAGAGTTAACAATCTCTTTGTTTTGACATGAAAAAGTGTCTGGTTAAATCTTTGTTGTTACTAGAACCGGTGCAATTCTTATACATTTCTTTTGATGCTTTTATACATTTCTAGGTAGCGTCTTGTAATTATTCAGCTGCCTCATTCAGAGTTCACAGTCTCTTGGTTTTGGCATAAAAGAACGTCAGGTTTCATCTTAGTTGTAACTGAAACTGGTACAATTCTTATACATTTCTTTTGATGCTTTTATACGTGTCTAGGCAGCTTCTTGTAGTAGGAAATTCAACATGATGTTAAGAGGAAGATTATGCAAAAGGAGGTTTTATAGATAGGGTCCTAAATTGTATTCCTCATTAAGCCCGTGGGGTGATAAAGCATCAAGTTTATGTATCCAGAATAATTCCCTTTGGGATAGTCTTTTGGCTAGGTCTCCACCTCTTGGAAGGGGGTGGATTAATTCAAGGATTGCCCATCTAAGTTGGGTAATGTTATGTCCATTCTCTTTGAAGTGTCTGTATACCGGTGATTTGGTATTACATGTCCTGATGTTGGATTTATGTTCCGTCCAGCGTTCCTTTGCCTTTCGGGTTGTTTTGCCCACGTAATATTTCCCACAGGGGCATCTGAGTGTGTAAATCAAGTTTTTGCTGTCACAGGTCGCGAAATCATTCAGAATTATTTTTTTACCACTGCTGGGGTGTCTTTTGTGGTCACCTTTTATGATGTTAGCACAATGCTGACAATTCAAGCATGGATATGTACCGTTTTTTTGTTTCCTCAGTGTCGTTTGGGCGGATTTTTTGGGTCTTTCTGCTCTGATGAGAGAGTCCCTGAGGTTTTTTCCTCTCTTATAAGCCAGCATTGGTGGTTCGGGGAACAATCGGTTCAAATTCGCGTCTGATTTAATGAAGTCCCAATTTTTGGTAATAATCCTTTTTATCTGGAAGCTCTGACTAGAGAATTTCAGAGTATGAATTAATCTTGTCGTTGTTTTTTTGGGTTGTTCCTCTAGAAGTTTAGTTCGAGATATCGGTGCTGTTCTTTGGATTGCTTTGTCTAGTATTTCATCTGGGAATCCTCTGTTTTTGAATCTTTGTTTCATATCTTCATATTCATTCTGGAGATTGCTTGTGTCAGACGTGATCCTTTTTAATCTGAGTAACTGGCTATAAGGAAGGTTATCCTTTAAGTGTGTCGGATGAAAACTCCCAAAGTGGAGTGTGGTGTTTGTATCTGTAGGCTTTCTGTAGATGTTGGTAACCAGACCAGTGCCCATTTTCGTAATGTTAACATCCAAAAAATGTATATTCGGTTGGCCGATTTCCAAGGTAAAGGTAATTCCTTTGTGACATTTATTTAGGTAATCAAAGAATTGTTGAAGTTCTTCTTGAGTCCCCTGCCGAATCCCAAAGATGTCAAAGTGTCCTGTTCTCCTTTGGTTCTTTATATTTCCCTTGACAGGGTTGGCATAAAAACACACACCTGCACCCACCCACTGAATTATGTCATTTTCTAAGATTAATTCATTAACAGATAAATCAGCGACTACCTTCGCTTTTAGTGAAGAAGAGGCTGACCTGATATTAGGCCCCATGAAAGAAACTGAGAAAGAATCATCAGGAGACGATAATCGAGACAGGCTCATCTTCAAATTAGAAAAACTCATCAGGAGGGAGATCTCCCAGAAATTACATGCAACCACTCTTGCACAGTATTATAAAAGTAAAAAGATCCCAAGAGGACTTAGGGTCTACCTACGACCAACTTTATGTAAAGATAACCAACTCTTTGTAAAACGGTGGGAACAAATCCTTAATAAATGTTCCTTCGATCTAATTCTTCTGACCATTGAAGAATTAGCGAAATCCTTGTCTACAATTAAAGAAGAGATTGAAGATCTGACACAACAATTGTCCAAACTCAAATCAGCGGAAGACCTAAGCAACATTTTAGAAGATACAAATAGAAAACTTGACGGATATAAGAAAGAGATCGAACAAAGAAAAATCAGAAAATTCCGGCGTGACACATTAGACTACGCCCGCAACATTGTGTATACGTGGCAAGAATTCTACAATAATCAAAGACCTGCACCTAGAAGACCATCAAGACCAACGGAACCAGCAGACAACACTGAAAGCAGTGATATCACAAGTGGGGAAAACAAACCCAGATCTCAGACACCTTCCACAGGCCAAACAACTGCCTTCGACCACTGAGACAGAAGTGCTAGCATCAATACACCCAAGTACAGCACCTACACTAACTCCCGAAATTCCTTTTTTAGGAGGAGGAAGGCCCAAAGAGGGCAAAAGAAAACAAAGAACGAAGAACAAATAACGGAAACAATTGTATTTAACATCTCATCTAAACAATTAACAAAAATTCAAATAGATACCCTAAATTTGAGCCTATCTTTCGTTCCAACTAACAACACTACAATGTTTGAAGAAGAAGTCAATCTGTTCAAACTTATAAGAAAAATGGAGCTGAAAGTATTCTTCGATTCACTTCCAGAAACAGCAGAAAAAGGAAAACATGTAACTATTTGGAACTGAGAAACAAGAGCTCTTTCCATCCTCAGATCAATAATCTATAATCAATCTCTTCAATCTCAAAACTACGAAATACCTCAGAAGAATCAAATACTCTTCCAACAACAGAATGAATATCAGAAAACATCAACTCAAAATAATTAAAGAATTAGCTGAAGACCCATCAATCACACTTAAACCAGCAGACAAAGGAGGAGCTCTTGTACTAATGGACACTGAATTCTACAACAAAGGATGTTTCAACTTACTAAGTGACCAAAGCACCTACCTAGTTTTGGACTCTGACCCAATATTATCCATCAAAGAAATAGTCAAGAAAACCATTTACAAAGCTCTGGAAATGGATTGGATCACAGATCAGACAAGTGACTTTCTTATCAACAAATTTCCAGTCACACCTGTTTTTTACTCATTACCAAAAATCCACAAAAACAAGATGAATCCTCCATTCAGACCAATAGTAGCAGGAACCGAAAGCATATTCCACCCACTGGCTATTTATCTAGACCGAGCGCTACAACCTTTGGTGCAAAAAACTTCTACATACTTGAAAGACACTGCCCATTTCTTAAGACTACTTAAAGAAATAGCAATAGACGATCCATCAGTGATTCTATTTACCCTAGATGTAAATAGTCTATATACATCCATTCCCCATAATCAGGGGATAGAGGCACTTGAATGGTTTCTTTTGAACCACCACAACATCCTGATCCAAAAAGTATTTGCCATAGAGTTGATAAACATTATCCTCTATAACAACTACTTCCAATATGAAGGCAAATATTACCTACAAACATCAGGGACCACTATGGGGTCAGCAGTAGCCCCTGCTTACGCAAACATTTTTATGTTTCACTTGGAGCAGACACATATACTGAATAAAGAACCATGGAAAAACAAAATTATCTGCTGGAAACGCTACATAGATGACATCTTTGGGATTCGGCAGGGGACTCAAGAAGAACTTCAACAATTCTTTGATTACCTAAATAAATGTCACAAAGGAATTACCTTTACCTTCGAAATCGGCCAACCGAATATACATTTTTTGGATGTTAACATTACGAAAATGGGCACTGGTCTGGTTACCAACATCTACAGAAAGCCTACAGATACAAACAACACACTCCACTTTGGGAGTTTTCATCCGACACACTTAAAGGATAACCTTCCTTATAGCCAGTTACTCAGATTAAAAAGGATCACGTTTGACACAAGCAATCTCCAGAATGAATATGAAGATATGAAACAAAGATTCAAAAACAGAGGATTCCCAGATGAAATACTAGACAAAGCAATCCAAAGAACAGCACCGATATCTCGAACTAAACTTCTAGAGGAACAACCCAAAAAAACAACAACAAGATTAATTCATACTCTGAAATTCTCTAGTCAGAGCTTCCAGATAAAAAGGATTATTACCAAAAATTGGGACTTCATTAAATCAGACGCGAATTTGAACCGATTGTTCCCCGAACCACCAATGCTGACTTATAAGAGAGGAAAAAACCTCAGGGACTCTCTCATCAGAGCAGAAAGACCCAAAAAATCCGACCAAACGACACTGAGGAAACAAAAAACCGGTACATATCCATGCTTGAATTGTCAGCATTGTGCTAACATCATAAAAGGTGACCACATAAGACACCCCAGCAGTGGTAAAAAAATAATTCTGAATGATTTCGCGACCTGTGACGGCAAAAACTTGATTTACACACTCAGATGCCCCTGTGGGAAATATTACGTGGGCAAAACAACCCGAAAGGCAAAGGAACGCTGGACGGAACATAAATCCAACATCAGGACATGTAATACCAAATCACCGGTCTACAGACACTTCAAAGAGAATGGACATAACATTACCCAACTTAGATGGGCAATCCTTGAATTAATCCACCCCCTTCCAAGAGGTGGAGACCTAGCCAAAAGACTATCCCAAAGGGAATTATTCTGGATACATAAACTTGATGCTTTATCACCCCACGGGCTTAATGAGGAATACTATTTAGGACCCTATCTATAAAACCTCCTTTTGCATAATCTTCCTCTTAACATCATGTTGAATTTCCTACTACAAGACGCTGCCTAAACACGTATAAAAGCATCAAAAGAAATGTATAAGAATTGTACCAGTTTCAGTTACAACTAAGATGAAACCTGACGTTCTTTTATGCCAAAACCAAGAGACTGTGAACTCTGAATGAGGCAGCTGAATAATTACAAGACGCTACCTAGAAATGTATAAAAGCATCAAAAGAAATGTATAAGAATTGCACCGGTTCTAGTAACAACAAAGATTTAACCAGACGCTTTTTCATGTCAAAACAAAGAGATTGTTAACTCTGAATGAGGCAGCAGTATAATTACAAATATGTGTCAATTTTGCACTTTGTTTTTTACCTGCCCTGTCTACCATTACTCGCTAAGAGGACCGTACCCCTTCTTTTCTTCAAAAATATCACAGTATAGGCCTTGGGGTAGTGTTGGTACTTTTACCATCATACTCCAAGTGGACCACATCTTTAAATATCGTATTTGAAAATATCTGATGAAAGCTTTAATATCTGTTCAATTTACATATGTACTCTACATGTTGCTCCCACATTTCCCAATAAATTCTGTTCGAGTTTTTTGCATCGCTATGTAGCTCTCCTCTCCTCAAGACAGGTTACTATAACTAACTTCTTCACATCTAAGAGTTGGTCCTCTTCATCTAAGAATTGTATCTCAGCAGACCATGTCCGCCATTTTTTACCTTCATTTTTGTGCCTTTATTTTTTACCTTTGTTTTTAATGTTCATCTACTATAGACCCCTTATTTTGATATACACCATAGGGTCGTATCCGATCGCATCTACAAGTTACACCACGGCACTAAGATATTAATCTAGTATGTTGTTTCGGTTGAATCCTTTCTCAACGTCATGCACCCGTCTCCTTGTTTACATTCGTGACGTCATGCACGCACGCCGCATGATGATGTCATGTTTACATTATCCACAAATACGGCCATCTTGTAACCTAGTCTCACACTCTGTATTTCCCAGCGTACGGAGCCGGACGGTGCTTGTTTCCAGTCGAGTCATACAGTCAGAAACCTGTAAGTATGCTGACAACGGCCCTCAGCCAGAACTTTTTTTACCTTAAGAGAATCTTTTAGATCCTAAACTGGGTTTCTTCGATTCCCCAGATTAAAGAAAAAGCCACACCGGCATTTCTCTCCTCCTAATGGAGAATCCGTGGATACTACGGTAACGTAGCAGTATGCCTACAGACCTCGAGCACGACCATCTTTCCCACATCTCTAGAGATTGAACTCCATTAAGTAAGTCTATTATGTATCCCCATTAGTGAACATCTCAGTTTAGATTGTTCGTGTCTTTAATCATATCAATATACCAATATACTTAGACTGGTCCATTACTTTATTTTACACAGGCTTAAACACCGTATTGATTCCTGTTGAAACTGTCGGTGTGAAATATTTTACAGACCCATAATCATGGATCATCCTTCTTATTCTAATGTTTAAAACATAAAAACAGGGTAAGCCAACCACTATTCCTTACCACCTTGAGATCTCGTGCTGAAATAATAAAATATGTAATTAGGAATTACTCTATGTCCTTCTTTCTGAAAATGGCGATTAACTAGTGCTTTTTCTTTCTGTTACTTTAATATTAGCTAAAAAACCAATTGGTCTCAATGAACTAAGTTTTTTCCACAAGAATTATGGATACCTCTTTTGGTTTTGTATGGTGTAATTGCCAAAATTTTGAACATATGCGACAGTGGGATCACTGTTACACGATAATCAATGCTTATACTGAAATTGTAAATAACGAGGTTTTCTATTATGTAATGAATATCTTCTTGTAAAAATGAATATTGCAATTGAATGTAAATTATTAATATCAATTATTCAACTAATCTAGAACATTGTTTAACTTTTTTTAATAAAGTTTTGAATTGCATATAGCCCCTGAAGAAGAGAATAACTCTCGAAACGCGTTGGGCAATCCTGTTTGGACCAATAAATCCTGAACTAAAGATCAAGTCACAAGTTGTCTTTTGTACTTAACTGAATATCTATTCTATAACTGTCTCTATGTTTTAACTATATTAGGCAAAAAAAACACTTGCTTCAATTAACGCTTGGTTTAAGTCTAACCAAAAACTATACCAAATACCTATATTAGATACTCTTTGAATACTTTGGCTCCATAAGCTCCAGATAGTGTGCAGGGGACGGGAGTTCCCTAGTAGGGAACTTACTCTATTCTCATATTTCCTTCAACCCATATGCCAGGGTTGCTATTTTTCTCCCCCGCACCTTGACTTTAGATAACGTTACAGAAACATAAAAAAAAAACTCACACAAAAGTCTAGATACATTTAGGTGTGCAAAGGCGTCCTTTTCTCTTTTGAGACTATTAATGTAACCCTGGGAAGGGAGATATCCTTATGTAAAGTTCTCTGCGAGGAGAGGGCGCGACCGTTTACCTGGTGAGACCGCTATACAGCACCGTAGGCTGTTGGATTAAAGCCCTTTACATTGGGCCACTGATTTAACTCGTTATATAATCTTAAGGATCTTGACAAATGAAGGTGTGCACATAGCCTAGGATGACAGCTGTGCGTACCTCACTTAGCCCTTGGTTCTGCATTGCATTCTGGTACTTGTAGTGTGGGTGGGGCTGTCCCCAACGATGCATGTAGGACTACACGTCCCAGGGATTGTGAGCATGAAAAGCACTGGTGCGGGTGCAGATCGTCTCGGGGGAGAAGGGGGCAGGCATCCTATGACCTCATCCTCCAGGTTTTTCTTTAGCAAATGTAGGCAGGTACGGGTAAGAACAGTGGTGGCTGGTAAATTTTGTAACTGGCGGCTGTAAATATTTGTCCCAGATATGCCATAGCGACCAAGCTTGGTAAGGGAGCCCGCACCAATCAAGGCGGGATTGGGGGCTTCTCCACCCGAGAATATCTTCTAAATAATGGGTTAAAAATTAGGCGTGTACCGAACTTTGGCTTTGAGTAAGTATTCGGCCAAATTACGGCTGAAAAAAAGCTATTTGGCTCCGGCGGAAGTTTCTAGCTATTCGGCTCTTGCCGAATACTTTGACATTCTCATTTGAATACAATGCAACAAGAACTCAGAAAGGCAAATGTAGACTTCAGTTTGCAAGACTGAATAGATTTAGACCAGATAAATTGCTATCACACAGCTGAAAAATATCTTATATTGTAATCTGCTCTTTAGGGCATGTTTTTTTTTACAGATTCTTAGACAAAAAAGGTGTTAATCTTTTATACTTAGCCCGCAGAAATACAGGAACATCTTTTCTTTTGGCAAATGTTTATATGCAATGTGCACTTTTTTCAGTTGGAAAGAGCAAACTGAATGAAATGTGCCTAGAATCTTTCAGTTCCTGTCATATGACTTCCCACTGCGTACGTCATAGTCCCCCCTTTTCTTTTTTATGGACTTGAGTCCTGACTTTAACATTATCTGATATTTTATAAGGAAATTATAAGTTGCTTATGTTTGTGTATTGATGAGAAAGAGTGGCTAGGATAAGTGAAAAGTGAGCAGCATTTTTTTTGGGTGGGGTGAATAGTTGTGAGATGGAGTTCACGCATTTCAGATTTCCTCTTGATTTGAGTCCTCCATGAGCCGACATGAACCATTTTATACATTTCTATGTGAGCTGCAAAGAAGTTTCGAAACTCAACCGCATCAACTTTGCAACTGGATAGAGAATGCAATGAATCTGATTCACAAAGCCAGTCCTTTTGCATTTGTGAAGCCTCCTACTTTAACTGGCACTGAATATGCAACAATCCTCTGTACATTTGGTTCCTTCATTTTTGTTAAATCTGCTTTATTTCTGGCTTTTATACTTTAAATAAATATGCTACATTAATTACAATGAAGAGAAATAAAGTATAGAATGCATTTAAAATGGTGCTTTATTTGTTTTTTTAATAAGTGCGTTTTTTGAAGTTTGGAACATGATTTATTAAATAAAGCCACTATTCGGCTTCATATTCGGCTTCGGCCGAATAGTTGACAAACTATTGGGTATTCGGCCGAATACTAAATATTCTATTTGGTACAGAGCCCTAGTTAAAATGGAACATTTTAGAGCACAGTTTTAATAAAAATTGGGTAAAAAGCCAAACAGTTAGCAATTGGGTTGTGTCCAACAGATGCAAAAGATCCAACAGATGCAAGCCACCAAAGTGCACAGGAGCATTTCTCCAACACATTTTCATGATGCATTTTCCCATAATATGTCACAGTATAAAACATTTTCACACTGGCATTGCCCATACATTTCAATGTTTACTGCACCATTATACGTTAGTATTGCCATATTCATGTTTGCTTTTCCCTTAATGACAGTAATGATACTATAAGAAAACCTGTCCATGTCTGTTCTGCCAATATATGGCAGTGTCCCCACATAAGAACATACTCCAGTTGGCTTTACCATTAAAAATGCATGCCAAGGTATGAAAACCTGTCCAAACTGGCTGCACTAAAATGCCAGCCGAGCTACATAACAACACTTATTATGCTTGCTTTTCAAAGAGACCCAATACAAAATGTCATACCGCAATAAGAATTGACTAGACTGCTGTATTGAAATGCCAATTTAGCTACATAATAACACTTATACTTGTTTTATGAACGATGCCCAATACATGTCATGCCACAATAAAAATAATACCACTGATCTTGCTTGCTTTATCAAAGATTCCCAATACAAAATGTCATGCCTCGGTAAGAAATGGCTAGACTGCTTGCATAAAAAATGGCAGTCTTGCTTCGTAATAACACTTATCATGCTTGCTTTACCAAGGATGCCCAATACAACATGTCATACCACAATAAGAAATGGCTAGAATGGCTGCATTGAAATGCCAGTCCAGCTACAAATTAACACTTACCATGCTTGCTTTATCAAAGATGACTAATACAAAATGTCATGCCACAGAAAGAATAATGCTACTGATCATGCTTGCTTTATCAAAGTTGCCCAATATAAAATGGCATACCACAATAAGAAATGGCTAGACTCGCTGCATTAAAATGCCAATCTAGCTATATAATAACACTTATCATGCTTGCTTTATCAACCAGGCCCAGTAAAAAATGCCATGCCTGCTCCATGGTGTGCCAGTGCCTTGCACTAAGACATAATCACATTAATGATGAATGTGATTATGTGTGAGTGTGACGTGTGGCAGCGCCCAGGGGCAGCCATGCCATGCCATGTTTTACTGGGCATGCATGGCCAGTAAAAGCTGCCATGCCCCTCCCCCTGAGGCATAGGTGCCTCAAAGGCACACAGTAATTGTGTCCATGCGAGGTGCTGGGGGGCCCAGTCATGGTATTTTGTTACTGGGCATCTATCAGAGGTCCATTAATAAATGGCATTCCTTCCCCCATTGCCCTCCAGCGCCTCCAGCGCCTCACATGCACAAATAATCAAGTATGTTTACATGCGAGGCACTCAGGAGCTCAGGGGTCAGGCATGACATTGCATGTGAGGTGCTAGGAATCCCAGCGGACTGGGCTGGCATTCTTTACCTGGCATACCCAGTACAAAAAGCCATGCCTTCCCCCTGGACCCCAGTGCCTCACACGCACACAATGAATGTGATTGTGTGTATGCAAGGTGCTGGGGGCACAGGGGTCAGGCATGGTATTTTTGACTGGACATCTATCATAGATTCCCAGTAAAAGAAAATTATATGCCTGTCCCCTGGGTCCCCAGGTCCTCACACACGCACACACTCAATGTGGTTATGTGTATATGCCAGCAACTGGGGGCTCAAGGGGCAGGCATGGTATTTTTAACTGGACATGTATCATAGATGTCCAGTAAAAAAAATCTCCAATGCCTGTCCCCTGGGCTCCACAGTCAACATGATTATGTGTGTATGCGAGGTGCTGGGATTCTCAGGGGGCAGGCATGGTATTTTTGACTTGACATCTATGATAGATGTCCAGTAAGAAAATGCCATCCCTGTACCCTGTGCCCCACAGCTCCTAACACACGCACACAATCAGTGTGATTATGTGTGTATGCCAGGCTCTGAGGGACCAGCGGGCGGGGATGGTATTTTTTACTAGACATCTATCGTAGATGTCCAGTAAATAAATACCATGCCTGACCCCCACAGTGCCAAACACACACACGCACAAAGTGACTATGTGCGCATGCAAGGTACTGGGGGCACATGGGAGAAGGTATGGTATTTTTTACTTAACATCTATCATAGATGTCCATAAAAAAAATACCATCCCTGTCCCCTGGGCCCCAGAACACCTCACTAGGAGAGCTGATTATGGGTAGCGGGGAGGGGGATTGTGCAACAAAGGCATTTTTAAAATGACTTTGTTGTACAAACCTCCCGCTCTCACTCCCCAAAATCAATTCCACGGAACAGCACCCACACATACACACACAGAGGACTGAAAGAGAATGGGGACCACAGAGGCACCGTTAATAACGGTACTTCCGTGTAGGACTGCTTACTGTGGCTGCTGTGCCTGGCAGGGTCCCACGTGCCGGGCACAGCAACTACGGCAAGCAGAAAGGTAGTGTGCCGGTCCGGTAACAACGGTGCCAGTGCGCTTACCGGCACCATTGTTACCGGACCGGCGCACTTATTATATGACCCATTATGCGGCTGCTGCCACTCCGTTTATCTATCTATCTCTCTCTATATATATAAATAAAAGGGACATTTGTGGATATGTGTGTGTGTCTGTTCGAAATATTCTGCATAGTTCCCAATATGCTACAAACCTGAAATTTTGTTTTGTACGTGTTTTATTTTGAGCAGTCTGCAGTGCTTGGATATGTGTGTCTGTGTGTTCTCGAAATGTGCAGCATACTTCCCACCATGCTACAAACCTGATATTTGGCATGTGGGTAGGTTCCATGGTGTAGACCATGTAAAAAGTATGAAATGTACATTTTGCGAATTGTTTTATTAAGCGGTCAGCAATGCTTACCCCTGCCATATGGCTCTTTGCGGCGTAGTTCTAAGTTAATTGTTTCTAAAGTTCACCCGTTCATTGTCCCTAAACTGTCCACATTATCAGCATTCTAGCTGACATTGGCGGCACTGACTTTTGAAGTCATGCGGGTGACAGAAAAAAGTGCTTTTGTAGTAATGTGGGAGACAGGAAATGGTACATGTCTCTTCAATAGTATCTGCAATGATGTTGTCCGTCTCATCGTGGCAAATCTCCTGATAATTACATGAACTTCTTTTCCCGCGCAGGTTGATGAATGCATGCCACCTCAACAGTACGAAGCTTACATGCTTCAGCCGCACACATATGGGTACAGCACTTCAAGCTTACAGGCTTCAGCCCTAGGAATTGCTGTGCGAATCACGGGTACATCTGCTAGTTATATATACGTGTGTGCTCACATTTTCTTTTCGACCAGATGTTATACTCAAACTTCGTTTGCAATGTAATCGCAATACGGGTATCTCACGTAGAAACGTCTGAACAGAACAGGGATGGAGTTTGTGAAAGGAACGAAAATACACAAAAAACAAACTATTTGTTTATCACATTTAGGACATCAGAGGTTGGGAAGACAGGATGCTGCTGCCAGAGACCATTCATGGCCAATCAAACACGGGTATGGCAACCTGCTGGACTAACGCACAGGTGTATCGTTGCAGGAATAAATGCAGGGCAGCCCAATGGACTGATCCGAGCATATTCATAAAACATTACAGCTTGTACATGGACAGTCAAGTATCCAGCACAAGTGGCATGGGTGCTCTGCGCACTGGCGCACACCAAAGGGGTGATGGAACATCTAGCAATGAATGGTGGGTTGTGCATCAGTATAGTTTGTTGTCTGTTTTATCGTAGCCCTCTTACGTTGCTCTCTTTGGTATGCCTCATATGTAGGTACTGCAAGAGAGGTGTGGAGGCAATGAACATATTACCTCTCTGTAATTGCACTGCTCCTAGTCCTCTTCTCCACGGTACTTCCCAGCCTATGGAAGGGTCAATGATGCCGCTTGGAAAAGTAACTCCGGGATTTTGGAATCCTGCAGCTATTGCATCGCGACAGGGGTAGGGGAAGGTCTAAATCAAATTGGAAGTTGGTTCCTGTCGTAGAGGTTGACATCTGGACATCTGAGAAACAGTCCACAATGATTTCTTCAAAACCAAGCTGAGAGCCAACCTCCTCGCTGCCGAATTACCCCCTTAACCTACTTCTCATCTGCCTTCAAGCTAAACATTTTCAGTCGCCTCTAACAAGCCTCTGTCCCTCGCTTCCTCTGCCTCCACTCTAGCACTTCATCCATCATGGCACGGCCTACCTGCACTTACAAATGTCTAATGTTGCCTGTCCTTAACTTCTGTATGTCCACCCATCTATTGTCCCCGTGACTGTTGCATTTACTCCCCTGCATATCTTTGTCAGAATGTCCCTCAAACTAACCCTACTGTAAGAAGCTTGCTTCTTCCCCTCAAATCTGATATCTTATCTATTGTACGTTCTTTTGTGATGTTATGTTATGTTACATGGCATTTATATAGCGCTCTATATATCATTGGTATGACCTCAAAACGCTGGTAGATTGAACGCCCTCGGGAACCGCAGTTCAGGTCAGTAGAGAGAGGTGGTGTCTTAGAGTTCGTGGGTGCACCAGTTATGTGTGCAGCTTGTGTAGTTGTCGGATAACAGCTGCATCCTAGAGTTAGGTGTGGTGCTGAAGATAATAGTTGGATGTGTTTGCAGCCTGGTGGTTGGACATCCAGACTGGGTTTGGCTGCGTTAGGCCTGAAGGACGCTTATGTGAGCAGCAAGGCCCGAGTGTCGTGGGATAGCTGCGTTTTATTAGGGTGATGAGGTGTTCATGGGTTAGTGTTCGTATGTGGACAGCTAGGCCGAATTAATCAGGGGTGTAGTTGTGTACTAGTTGTGTGATGGTATATAGAAGAGAGTAGGCGTAGTGATCTGAAAAGAGTGATGGTTCATCTTTGGAGCGCCGAGACCAGGCACGTGAACAGGATGGCAGGGAACACATCGACACACGGACATACAGTGACAGCAGGTTGGTCTTAAGGTGACAGGAGTGGCATACGGATATATAACAGAGTGGGGGGCAAGAAAGCAGAGTACACCAGTGACACATGGGCACGGCGGGCACATATGGTCACAGGAGGGTTGGGTGATCCATTGGGATACATTGCGACATCACGGGAACAGGATGGCAGGGAGCGCAGCGAGACATGGACACACAGTGACAGGGGGCTGGGATTACAGCGATAGGGAAGGACATAGGGATGTACAACAAGCGCGTGGGGAATAGGAAAGCAGGGTACACAGAGGCACGTGTGTGGGCACACGGGAGTTAGAGGGTAGGGCAATTTCATCCATACTTATTTTACCCCATCAATTTATTCCAGCAACCATCCATTCCCTAGATGCATTCATCAATTTCTCCTGTTTTTCATTCAATTTATCCATTCAGTCAGTGCATCCATCCGTTTCTTCCATTTCTTCATCCACTCATTCCATCCATCCGATGCCTTCCATCACTTCCATCAATTCTATCTCTTTCATTCTATCCGTCCCGTGCATCTAGTCTATCCATTCCATCTATTCCGTTCATTCCATCCATCAATTCTATATACATACATTCCATTAATTCTGCATGCATCTATGCCCTCCATTCCATCCATTTATTCCACATGCGTCCATCATTTTCCATCCATCCAATCCATTTCGTCTATTCTATCCATTTAATTTATTCCATCCATTTCGTCCATTATCCATTCCATCCATCTATTTCATCCCTTCTATCCATCTATCGGTTTCATCCATCCATTCCATCCATCATCCATTCTATCTGTTTCGCCTATCCATTCTATCTGTTTCATCCATCTATTCCATCTGTTTCATCCATCCATTCTATCTGTTTCATCCATCTATTCCATCCATTCTATTCCATCCATTCTCTCTGTTTCATACATCTATTCCATCCATTCTATCCATTTCATCTATCCATTCTATCTGTTTCATCCATCTATTCCATCCATTCTGTTTCATCCATCCAATCCATCTATTCTATCTGTTTCATCCATTTATTCCATCCATTATATCCGTTTCATCCATCCATTCTATCCATTTCATCTATCCATTCTATCTGTTTCATCCATCTATTCCATCCATTCTATCCGTTTCACCCACCCATTCCATCCATTCTATCCATTTCATCTATCCATTCTATCTGTTTCATCCATTTCATCTATCCATTCTATCTGTTTCATCCATCTATTCCATCCATTCTATCCGTTTCACCCACCCATTCCATCCATTCTATCCATTTCATCTATCCATTCTATCTGTTTCATCCATCTATTCCATCTATTCTATCCAATTCATCTATCCATTCTCTCCGTTTCATACATCTATTCCAGCCATTCTATCCATTTCATCTATCCATTCTATCTAGTTCATCCATCTATTCCATCCATTCTGTTTCATCCATCTATTCCATCTATTCTATCTGTTTCATCCATCTATTCCCTCCATTCTATCCGTTTCATCCATCCATTCCACCCATTCTATCCATTCTATCCATTTCATCTATCCATTCTATCTGTTTCATCCATCTATTCCATCCATTGGAATATGATAGAATGGATAGATGAAATGGATAGAATGGATGGAATAGATTTATGAAACGGAGATTCTATCCGTTTCACCCACCCAGTCCATCTATTCTATCCATTTCATCTATCCATTCTATCTGTTTCATCCATCTATTACATCCATTCAATCCATTTCATCTATCCATTCTATCTGTTTCATCCATCTATTCCATCCATTCTATTCCATTCAATCCATTCCGTCTACTCCATCCGTTTCATCCATCTATTCCAGTCATGAAAAATAGGCTATGGACCCTCTTTTTTGGTTTCGGGGGGCCTGACTCATGAGGGTGTAACAGAGATAAGGGGAGCTAGTTGTGTCCAGGCTGCCTCTCCCTTTAGTGCTTAAGTGGACGTTGACACACAACCGAAAGACTAGTATCGCATGATTAGATTACACTAGTGTGCCACACATGGTTAAAACAAAGTTTATTTCTGGAAAAAAAGCAAAATGGTGACAGCGGGGTATAGCAACAAAGCTGTATATGCATGAGCATTTCCAAATTCAATTCACAGTTTGTCACAGTATTCAATACATAGAGCAATTTGTGAGCCATGGATTAGTTACATAGCCCATCACAAAAAACTGTCGACACTGTGTTTTGTGTTTCTATTTCGGAAATAATGTTGGATCTAGGGTGCCATGGATCACCGTAGAGTTCCAAACTGTCTCCAGGACTCGCGAAACTGATAGCTATCAGAGTTGGGTGAGTGGGGCGAGTGCTTCGCTGGTCAACCATTGATCATTGAATAATGAATGATGGGCGCCTTTGGGCTGGTCACGGCGATGCCAGATGGGTCACGTCGGGTTTTCAATCAGATACATTTTCTAAATATAGTCTTTCGGTTGTGTGTCAATGTCCATTTAAGCGCTAAAGGGACTCGACTAGTTCCCCATATCCATCTATTCCATCCATTCTATTCCGTCTACTCCATCCGTTTCATCAATCTATTCCATCCATTCTATCCGTTTCATCCATCTATTCCATCCATTCTATTCCATCTATTCTATTCAATCCCTTCCGTCTACTCCATCCGTTTCATCCATCTATTCCATCCATTCTATTCCGTCTACTCCATCCGTTTCATCCATCTATTCCATCCATTCTATCAGTTTCATCCATCTATTCCATTCAATCCATTCTGTCTACCCCATCCGTTTCATCCTTCTATTCCATCCATTCTATTCCATCTATTCCATTTAATCCATTCCGTCTACCCCATTCGTTTCATCCTACTATTCCATCCATTCTATTCCGTCTACTCCATCCGTTTCATCCATCTATTCCATCCATTCTATCCGTTTCATCCATCTATTCCATCCATTCTATTCCATCTATTCCATTCAATCCATTCCGTCTACCCCATCCATTTCATCCGTCTATTCCATCCATTCTATTCCATCTATTCCATTCAATCCATTCCGTCTACTCCATCCGTTTGATCCATCTATTCCATCCATTCTATTCCGTCTACTCCACCCGTTTCATCCATCTATTCCATCCATTCTATCAGTTTCATCCATCTATTCCATCCATTCTATTCCATCTATTCCATTCAATCCATTCTGTCTACCCCATCCGTTTCATCCTTCTATTCCATCCATTCTATTCCATCTATTCCATTTAATCCATTCCGTCTACCCCATCCGTTTCATCCATATATTCCATCCATTCTATTCCGTCTACTCCACCCGTTTCATCCATCTATTCCATCCATTCTATCCGTTTCATACTTCTATTCCATCCATTCTATTCCATCTATTCCATTCAATACATTCTGTCTACTCCATCCGTTTCATCCATCTATTCCATCCATTCTATTCCGTCCACTTCACCCGTTTCATCCTTCTATTCCATCCATTCTATCTGTTTCATCCATCTATTCCATCCATTCTATTCCATTCAATCCATTCCGTCTACTCCATCCGTTTCATCCATCTATTCCAGTCATGAAAAATAGGCTATGGACCCTCTTTTTTGGTTTCGGGGGGCCTGACTCATGAGGGTGTAACAGAGATAAGGGGAGCTAGTTGTGTCCAGGCTGCCTCTCCCTTTAGTGCTTAAGTGGACGTTGACACACAACCGAAAGACTAGTATCGCATGATTAGATTACACTAGTGTGCCACACATGGTTAAAACAAAGTTTATTTCTGGAAAAAAAGCAAAATGGTGACAGCGGGGTATAGCAACAAAGCTGTATATGCATGAGCATTTCCAAATTCAATTCACAGTTTGTCACAGTATTCAATACATAGAGCAATTTGTGAGCCATGGATTAGTTACATAGCCCATCACAAAAAACTGTCGACACTGTGTTTTGTGTTTCTATTTCGGAAATAATGTTGGATCTAGGGTGCCATGGATCACCGTAGAGTTCCAAACTGTCTCCAGGACTCGCGAAACTGATAGCTATCAGAGTTGGGTGAGTGGGGCGAGTGCTTCGCTGGTCAACCATTGATCATTGAATAATGAATGATGGGCGCCTTTGGGCTGGTCACGGCGATGCCAGATGGGTCACGTCGGGTTTTCAATCAGATACATTTTCTAAATATAGTCTTTCGGTTGTGTGTCAATGTCCATTTAAGCGCTAAAGGGACTCGACTAGTTCCCATATCCATCTATTCCATCCATTCTATTCCGTCTACTCCATCCGTTTCATCAATCTATTCCATCCATTCTATCCGTTTCATCCATCTATTCCATCCATTCTATTCCATCTATTCTATTCAATCCCTTCCGTCTACTCCATCCGTTTCATCCATCTATTCCATCCATTCTATTCCGTCTACTCCATCCGTTTCATCCATCTATTCCATCCATTCTATCAGTTTCATCCATCTATTCCATTCAATCCATTCTGTCTACCCCATCCGTTTCATCCTTCTATTCCATCCATTCTATTCCATCTATTCCATTTAATCCATTCCGTCTACCCCATTCGTTTCATCCTACTATTCCATCCATTCTATTCCGTCTACTCCATCCGTTTCATCCATCTATTCCATCCATTCTATCCGTTTCATCCATCTATTCCATCCATTCTATTCCATCTATTCCATTCAATCCATTCCGTCTACCCCATCCATTTCATCCGTCTATTCCATCCATTCTATTCCATCTATTCCATTCAATCCATTCCGTCTACTCCATCCGTTTGATCCCTCTATTCCATCCATTCTATTCCGTCTACTCCACCCGTTTCATCCATCTATTCCATCCATTCTATCAGTTTCATCCATCTATTCCATCCATTCTATTCCATCTATTCCATTCAATCCATTCTGTCTACCCCATCCGTTTCATCCTTCTATTCCATCCATTCTATTCCATCTATTCCATTTAATCCATTCCGTCTACCCCATCCGTTTCATCCATATATTCCATCCATTCTATTCCGTCTACTCCACCCGTTTCATCCATCTATTCCATCCATTCTATCCGTTTCATACTTCTATTCCATCCATTCTATTCCATCTATTCCATTCAATACATTCTGTCTACTCCATCCCTTTCATCCATCTATTCCATCCATTCTATTCCGTCCACTTCACCCGTTTCATCCTTCTATTCCATCCATTCTATCAGTTTCATCCATCTATTCCATCCATTCTATTCCGTCCACTTCACCCGTTTCATCCATCTATTCCATCCATTCTATCCGTTTCCTCCTTCTATTCCATCCATTCTATCAGTTTCATCCATCTATTCCATCCATTCTATTCCATCTATTCCATTCAATCCATTCTGTCTACCCCATCCGTTTCATCCTTCTATTCCATCCATTCTATTCCATCTATTCCATTTAATCCATTCCGTCTACCCCATCCGTTTCATCCATATATTCCATCCATTCTATTCCGTCTACTCCACCCGTTTCATCCATCTATTCCATCCATTCTATCCGTTTCATACTTCTATTCCATCCATTCTATTCCATCTATTCCATTCAATACATTCTGTCTACTCCATCCGTTTCATCCATCTATTCCATCCATTCTATTCCGCCACTTCACCCGTTTCATCCTTCTATTCCATCCATTCTATCAGTTTCATCCATCTATTCCATCCATTCTATTCCGTCCACTTCACCCGTTTCATCCATCTATTCCATCCATTCTATCCGTTTCCTCCTTCTATTCCATCCATTCTATTCCATCTATTCCATTCAATACATTCTGTCTACTCCATCCGTTTCATCCGTCTATTCCATCCATTCTATTCCGTCCACTTCACCCGTTTCATCCTTCTATTCCATCCATTCTATTCCATCTATTCCATTCAATCCATTTTGTCTACCCCATCCGTTTCATCCTTCTATTCCATCTATTCCATTTAATCCATTCCGTCTACCCCATCCGTTTCATCCTTCTTTTCCATCCATTCTATTCCGTCTTCTCCATCCGTTTCATCCGTCTAGTCCATCCATTCTATTCCATCTATTCCATTCAATCCATTCCGTCTGCTCTATCCATTTCATCCATCTATTCCATCCATTCTATTCCGTCTACTCCATCCGTTTCATCCATCTATTCCATCTATTCTATCAGTTTCATCCATCTATTCCATCCATTCTATTGCACCTATTCCATTAAATCCATTCCACCTACCCCATCAGTTTCATCCTTCTATTCCATCCATTCTATTCCATCTATTCCATTTAATCCATTCCGTCTACCCCATCTGTTTCATCCTTCTATTCCATCCATTCTATTCCGTCTTCTCCATCCGTTTCATCCATCTATTCCATCCATTCTATTCGTCTACTCCATCCGTTTCATTGATCAAAAGAGTATTGTTCTTCCCTGTATATAAATATATATAAAAATAAAAATAACACATCTCCAATGTAAGTACTGTGACAAGGAAGCATAGGTCAAGACGTAATGGCCAGTAAGCAGCCCAGTGTTGCTGAACGAATGGCAGAGAACACCGGCAAGTTACTTCCGGTCAAGCTCAGCCTTCAATATGACATGAAACCTTATTTTTAAACCAATAGGGAAGTTAATTGGGTCCACGCTTATGGCTGCCGTCACAGCATGCCCGCCACTAAACAGCTCTTAACAGCCTATAAGGTGCGTCCTCGCCACCTGGAACGGTGCTAACATTGTGATGTCAGTGGGGCTCTTAGCGCGATTGGAGTCAGCCAGTAAAAGCTCATTATCTGCTGAGTGAGTGACATACCCCCCGAAGGAATGAGTGACTCAACCCGGGGCCTCGGTGGGTGCGCATGCAGGGCCTGAAACCCCATCTCCCTGACATACCACCTGCAAGCATGGAGGCCACAAGCGAGCCCACAAAACAGCTCCAGGTGCCAGCGGCAGCCCATAACTCGGGTTGGCTGCTCAGCACCTTCTAAACCCCCCGGCAGCTGCAGCCGCGTGCCGGCCGGCAGCGGAGGGGGGAGGCAGGGAGCCGTGGCAGTCGCGAGAGGCCCCGCAGCAGGGGAGGGACTGGGCCCAGGGAGCTGCAGCGGGTCCAGCTCAGGCCTAGGCGGGCCCAGTCATCGGCCCAGGGACTCGCCCTCGCAGCAGGAGAAGGCCTGCAGGGCCCAGGGAGCTGCAGCAGGCCCAGATGAGGCCTAGGCACGGGCCCAGGAAGCCGCGTCAGGCCAGGTGCCGAGGGACTCACAGTAGTGGACCGCCTGGGCCCAGGGAGCTGCAGCAGGCCCAGCTCAGGCCTAGGCGGGCCCAGTCATCGGCCCAGGGACTCGCCCTCGCAGCAGGGGAGGGACTGGGCCCAGGGAGCTGCAGCGGGCCCAGTCATCGGCCCAGGGACTCGCCCTCGCAGCAGGAGAAGGCCTGCAGGGCCCAGGGAGCTGCAGCAGGCCCAGATGAGGCCTAGGCACGGGCCCAGGAAGCCGCGTCAGGCCAGGTGCCGAGGGACTCACAGTAGTGGACCGCCTGGGCCCAGGGAGCTGCAGCAGGCCCAGCTCAGGCCTAGGCGGGCCCAGTCATCGGCCCAGGGACTCGCCCTCGCAGCAGGGGAGGGACTGGGCCCAGGGAGCTGCAGCGGGCCCAGTCATCGGCCCAGGGACTCGCCCTCGCAGCAGGAGAAGGCCTTCGCCCAGGGAGCTGCAGCAGGCCCAGCTCAGGCCTAGGCACGGGCCCAGGAAGCCGCGTCAGGCCAGGTGCCGAGGGACTCACAGTAGTGGACCGCCTGGGCCCAGGGAGCTGCAGCAGGCCCAGCTCAGGCCTAGGCGGGCCCAGTCATCGGCCCAGGGACTCGCCCTCGCAGCAGGGGAGGGACTTGGCCCAGGGAGCTGCAGCGGGCCCAGTCATCGGCCCAGGGACTCGCCCTCGCAGCAGGAGAAGGCCTGCAGGGCCCAGGGAGCTGCAGCAGGCCCAGATGAGGCCTAGGCACGGGCCCAGGAAGCCGCGTCAGGCCAGGTGCCGAGGGACTCACAGTAGTGGACCGCCTGGGCCCAGGGAGCTGCAGCAGGCCCAGCTCAGGCCTAGGCGGGCCCAGTCATCGGCCCAGGGACTCGCCCTCGCAGCAGGGGAGGGACTGGGCCCAGGGAGCTGCAGCGGGCCCAGTCATCGGCCCAGGGACTCGCCCTCGCAGCAGGAGAAGGCCTTCGCCCAGGGAGCTGCAGCAGGCCCAGCTCAGGCCTAGGCACGGGCCCAGGAAGCCGCGTCAGGCCAGGTGCCGAGGGACTCACAGTAGTGGACCGCCTGGGCCCAGGGAGCTGCAGCAGGCCCAGCTCAGGCCTAGGCACGGGCCCAGGAAACTCCGTCAGGCACGGTAATCGGTCCAGGGACTCGCAGCAGTGGAAGGCCTGGGCCCAGGGAGCTGCAGCAGGCCCAGCTCAGGCCTAGGCACGGGCCCAGGAAACTGCCCAGGCCCAGTGCTGAGGGACTCACAGCAGGGGAAGGACTGGGCCCAGATAGCTGCAGCGGGCCCAGCTCAGGCCTAGGCGGGCCCAGTCATCTGCCCGGGGACTCGCACTCGCAGCAGGAGAAGGCCTGGTCCCAGGGAGCTGCAGCAGGCCCAGCTCAGGGCTAGCCACGGGCCCAGAAAGCTGCGTCAGGCGCAGTGCAGAGGGACTCACAGCAGTGGAACGCATGGGCCCAGGGAGCTGCAGCAGGCCCAGCTCAGGGCTAGGCACGGGCCCAGGAAGCTGCGTCAGGCCCAGTGCTGAGGGACTCACAGCAGTGGAACATAGCTTTCAACTCACACGCTTTTGGCGGGTGTCACCCGCCTTGTAAAGGGCTGAATCACCCGCCAAGCCTCCTGCACGCCCATTCATTCCAATGGGCGTCTCACCCGCCCAACACAAAATCAGATGATTTCACCCACTTTTGAGGCACAAATGGTTGAGAGCTATGGTGGAATGCCTGGGCCCAGGGACTGCAACAGGCCCAGCTCAGGCCTAGGCACGGGCCCGGGAAGCTGTGTCAGGTTCGGTAATCGGCCGAGGGACTCATAGCAGTGGAACGCCTGGGCCCAAGGAGCTGCAGCAGGCCCATCTCAGGCCTACGCACGAGCCCAGGAAGCTGCGTCAGGCCCAGTGCCAAGGGACTCACAGCAGTGGAACGCCTGGGCCCAGGGAGCTGCAGCAGGCCCAGCTCAGGGCTAGCCACGGGCCCAGGAAGCTGCGTCAGGCCCAGTGCCAAGGGACTCACAGTAGTGGAATGCCTGGGCCCAGGGACTGCAACAGGTCCAGCTCAGGCCTAGGCACGGGCCCAGGAAGCTGCGTCAGGTCCGGTAATCGGCCCATGGACTCGCAGCAGCAGGGGAAGGCCTGGGCCCAGGGAACTGCAACAGGCCCAGCTCAGGCCTAGGCACGGGCCCAGGAAGCTGCGTCAGGGCCAGATGAGGCCTAGGGATGGGCCCAGGAAACTGCGTCAGACTCGGTAATTGGCCCAGGGACTCACAGCTGGGGAAGGACTGGGCCCAGGAAGCTGCGCCAGCCCCGGTAATCGGCCCAGGGACTCACAGCAGTGGAACGCCTGGCTGCAGGGAGCTGCAGCAGGCCCAGCTCAGGGCTAGCCACGGGCCCAGGAAGCTGCGTCAGGCCAAGGCCCAGTATGAGGCCCAGGGAGCTGGAGCAACCACGGACCTAGGCCCAGTGAGCTACAGCGGGCCCAGGCCTGGGCCAAGAGCACCCCTCCTTCCCTCAGTGCGGTTGCTGGCCCGACGCGCCCTCTTCCCTGCCCTGGCACCCGCCAGCATCCCAGGCCGTGGGTTCTGCTTCACCACCGTGGTTTGGGAAGGGCAAGCAGATCTGTGGTTTTCCTTTCCTGAAAGCCGATGAGGTAGCAGCCGCTCTCTCTCTCACTGACAACAATAAGAGGAATGCGAAAGGCTGGACATTTAAAGGGCCGGGGAGGGGCCCTAGCCTCAAAGGTCTACAGGAGGAACAGCCGTTTAAAGTTTTAAGGAAGTCGAAGTTTTGAATAATTTTTCAAATCTGCTTTTGAAAGGCTGCCAGCGCTGGCCATTGGGCCGGATTTTGCCAGGCCTCAGCCTAGGCCTTGAAGGAAAGACAAGGCTGCCGCTCAAGAGTGGGGGGTGGGTTGTGCAGAAGATTGGCTCCAAGAGCGCCATGCTCCTGACTCCGCCGCCCTCCCAGGTCGCGCAGTCCGTGGGGCTTCGTATGGACCGCTCAGGTGCACTGACTGTACTGAAGTCAATGAACCCTGCCCGCTTGCAAGAGCGCACCGCCATTCCAGGCTGCAGCCTCAGCCAGCAACCCAGATACAGCAGCACCCAGCTCCACTGAGGGACAGAGACTCCATCGTTAACATACAGCTGTGCTTTAATGAGGGAGTCTTTGTCCCTCGGTGAAGCCCTCAGCTCCGACCCTGGCGGTGCAGTACATTCTTGGCTGTAATTCCATTACTGCTGCTTTTTTTGGTTGGCAGTAACAGAATTACCACCAGTTTTACAGCACCACCAAATTCCGAGGTTGCAGGTATAGCTGTGGGTAAATCGTCCACTTCACCTCTAAAAAATATCGGGTTTAGCTCTGGGCAACCCTCCAGACCATCATTTTTCGTCCTGCCAAGGCTTTACAGAAGGGAAAAGACCATATGCAAATCAGGCTTGGCCCCACCCCAAAAAGGGCAGTCCAGCCCGAACTGCTAGGCCACACGTCTTCTGCACGAGGCTACAAGCATCCCCAGAGATGTTTCAGCCTTGCTGGGCATCATCAGTGAGGAGGAGCTTGGGTTTCTAGGCCCGGCAGGCACAGGAACCCCGTCCCACTCGGGGAGGCTAAAGCAAACTAAAAGTTGATGGCTGGAAGGTTTTGAATAAATCATAAGAACGAGCACAGCTCTGAGCAACCCTCCAGACCAGACCATTGTTTTTCAACCCGCCAAGCCATTACAGAAGGGGAAAGACCATATGCAAATCAGGCTTGGTCCCACCCCAAAAGGGGCAGTCCATCCCAAACTGATAGGTCACATCCCTTCTCCACGAGGCCACAAACATCCCCAAACATGTTGCAGCCTTGTTGGGCATCAACAGTGAGGAGTAGCTTTGGTCTATAGCCCAGCAGTCTCGGGACACACGTCTGGGCATACCCGTCCCGATCAGGGTGACTAAAGTGACATCTTGGCAAATGGTCATGCGTGGCACTTTTGAAAAATGTGTGCATCACCTGCCACTTTACCAGTCTCACATACGATCAGGCCCGGCTGAAGATGTGCAGGGGCCCATTTCAACATAATGGTTGGGGGACACTCCCTTGGAGCTGAAAACAGTCTGTGGTGCCCTTGCGGTGCATACATTATAACAGAGACAAAGAAATACACCCAGTGGTTAATAGCCGGGAGCTGAAACACTAAATACCCACTGATTATCACCGTGGTTCCTTTTAACACTGGTTCCTCCTCATCAGTCCCTTGCTGACAAAGAAGGATTTATAGCTTTTCAGTGGGCATTTAGTGTTTCAGCTCCCGGCTGGCTGGCTGTCTAGTGATAATTGCCAGATATTAACCCACAGGTTCATCTCTCTGTTTTAAATGCGTGTTTTGTAGAGCTCACATTAAAAGCTACATTTGCTGGAGCCTTTCAGGTCGCCATTTACATGTGACGGCCTGAAGGGCTCCAGCAAATGCAGCTTCTAAGCGAGGGCTGCAAAGCACACTTGATGATCTGAAAGTCTCCAGCAAATGAAGGAATCTATTGCCGTATTATAAGCATGCAGATTGGCAACATAGTAGTAGTTGCAGGGGCCCCCCTGAGACTTGAGGCACCTTTCATTTGAAAAGGTTGAAAGGCCCAGGAGCCGGCCCTGAATACGATGCTTGATTATGTATTTTTCCTGTTCACTTTTTAACATTAGTAGATATACTTTCAATGCAGCTTGTTCTAATGCCCCTAAATACAGTCTTTTTTTCCATTTAGTGCATTTTACAAACATTTTTAGAACTTTTTTGGACTTTGCATCACAGGTGACGTATAGAAAATGTGTGTTTTTCCCGGTCAAGGAAGCACTGAGAGTGCTGAAAAGGCATTGGGAGCTCACTAGTGAAACATGTACTACATTTTGAGACTCCAAGGGTGATAAAGCCAACAATTTACTGAACACAGGGCATTGGGCCAAAGTAGCTTTAGGACAGAAACATCCTACATGTGCAGGATACTCGACATGCATCACTGCTGGGTTCTGAGATGTAATAACGCCATCAGAAACACAAAAATTAAATTTAGCCTTGACATGAGAATGAGTGACATCTTGGCGTATTTGCTGCAGGAAACATGGACGTGTATGGGCACAGTCAGTGTAAGAGCGTTTTTTATGCTGACATATATTGTGTGAAAATGCACCATGAAAATTGATTGGGAAATGCTCCTGAGCCCTGATGGTGACCTGCATCAGTTGGATTTTGCATGTGTCACCCTACAAAACCGACTGTGAACCGTGTGCCATTTCACCAATTGTTTTACAGAAAGTGTGCTGGAAAATGCACTATTTCAGCCTGTTCTTTTTTAAAATGTTCTTGGGAGGAGATTCCCCGCACCACCTTTGGTTGGTTCAGGCTCCACGTGTGCATACTCGTGGGAAACATTTACGACCCTCCAATAAAAAATGTCCCCAGCCAGAGGATTGTAGAGTAGTCCCAAAATGGTTGCAGGCAGGGTTTGGTTTGGCTTAAGAGTGCTAGATGACAGGTTGCAGTTGATGGCAAAGCCCAGCCGTTTGGCATTCAAAGCTACGTTTGGCGCGCACCGTTCAAGCTTCACGCTGGATCGCTACGACTGGATGAGGTTTAGACGCGGGCAGGTCATCCGCGCTTGAATGAGTGTCAGCATTTCAGCCGAGGGAGATCTTCAGTGTGGCTGGCCCCTGGGAATAACTGTGTATTGCTACAGAGGACTCAGGCTTCAGGATGAGCCTTCCTAGAGGCTCCATGTATAGGTTGAATATAAGGATGGTCTGAGCGCATCCCCCGACTCGATGAGACAGCGGAGTGATCTGAGACTACTCCTCTCAATTGCTTGATGTTGGCCTGAAAGATAGTGGGTAAGCCAGTCAAGTACAGCGTCCACAAATTCCATGGGTGTCACCAGATATGTAAGTAATGTTGAGTGGTCGACACTGTCGAATGCGGCCGAGAGGTCAAGGAGTACCAGTAGGCATCCATTCTCTTTGTCCAAGATTCTTAAAGCATCGTTGACTGCCTGTAGGGTTGCAGTTTCAGTGCTGCGCCTTGGTCCAAACCTAGGTCGCCATAGCGACCTTGAGCTAGTCGCTTGGGATGTATGTGATTTCACTGAATCTACTTCTGCTAAAGGTGAAATCTTCGATTTCTTTTTCTTCCATTTTTTTTAATGCGGGAGGAGACCCCCCACTTTTCGCTACCTTACCCTCCTATCCCCTTACACCATCCCCATCTATGTTTGAAAATGTACCCACTTACCCAATCAAAATCGAAGGATAAAAATTCTACGATTTCTCATTAGGTGAAATTGGATTCAGTGAAATGTAGGTATCCCAGTTGCTTGCACTTTTATTTTGCCCATTAGACGTGCTGCACTACAAGCACCAGAACACAAAAGAAAAACTCAGAACTAGATAGTCATAACCTAACATGTAAGAGTTTGGATCTCTGCCTTTCTTTCCCACTGCTGCGTGCTAATCCTACCCAGATGTGTGCTCATTTTGCCCCAATTGGTAACATTAGTTTGCGCTGTGGGTCTCATTTTGTTGCGTGCGCTCTGATTCCCAGACTTTAAAGCTTGCACATAAGTACAATAAACAGGGAAAAAAGTAAAGAAATACAAGATCTCATGTGGAGAGAGACAGGAGAAAGCCCTAACCAGGTCCACAGCTCAAACCTGGCGCCACCTGCTCTGACGCGCAATTCCCCGCTCGGGCCTTCACTCCCGGCGCGCGACTTGCGCGTGGACAGGACAGATGTTCTATGAGGTGCTACATAAATGTAACACTAAGTTACTCACTGTATCCTGTCGTCTGCTCGGACATGGAATCTTTCAGCTCTTGGGTCTTTGCGGATAATCACTTTTTTTTCTTGGCATGGGGTATCTTTGTGCTTTCGGTTTTCTTGTCTGTATGCTAGAAAGGTTTTTGCAATTTCAGTCCCATGGCGTTATTAGAGGCTAATGCACTCCTTTCCAATGGAAATCATTTTGTTGGTGTAGGCCTTTGTCCAGAAACATGGCCGTTGGTTACCATGTTACTTGGCTATCATACAATTATAATATTATCAGGATTTTATTTATATGTGTTAATTGATTTTTAATCAACGGAAACAAAATTATTACAACACAAAATTATTCAACAAGGACATAAACTGCATGAAGTAACAGCAAAGCAACATCACCTTAAAAAGAGAAAGAGAAACATAGAAAGGGAAGAGAAAGAAAAGATAAAAAAATGGGCGAGGGGAACAACACATCGAGCATACAAATCGTTTAAAACTGCCCCAAATATCGTCATATCCAATCAGAAGTTGGAATCGGAAAGACTCTCTGTTGAAGAGAAGCGTCAAACTATTCAGCCAATTATCCACAGTAGGACTCACATCACTCTTCCACAACCTCAGAATGTGCTTTTATTTTTTTAAATGTTATTAACATTTTACATTTTTAACCATAAACCTCTCCCTTCCCTCCCCCCAACCTCTGCCCCCCCTCCTGACTCTCGCAGTGTCCCCGCTTATAAAGTCCTATTAGGTTGTATTTTTCTCTTGTTTTGGGCAGTGCTGCTGGGCCGCACAAAGTGAGGCAGGGTAACTGCTGTTACCATCAGCAGGCCTGGAGAGGGGCAGCCCAACCTCTCCCCCTCTCTGCTCCTCTCCCCCCCCAAGTCGAAGAGACACGCATTCTGTGCATCACAATGCTGAGGAAGGGTGAGGTGTGAGCAATCACCTCACCCTTCCTTCAGGCAGCAAGGTGCTAAGCACCGAAGGAAACCAACAGGCAGGCAGGGATCAGGTTCAAAGACCTGCCCCCCCCGGGGGGCCAGATAGTCAGCCCTCCGGCCGGGGGCTGAAACATAACAGCCCCCACTACTATACATATCAAAGACCCAGGACTCCCCTGGGTCTTTTAAATACAGAGCAGCATGCTTTGAGAAAGAAAGCACAAACAGTTTGTGGACCCTGAACGGGGACCCAAACACACAGGAGGTGCAGTGTTTACTCAGTTCCTTCCAAATCTTTGCTTCTTTAGCAAACTCTAAAGGTCGCTGCATTCGCAGCGTCTTTATTTTCCTGTGAGCATTGTACTGTTCATGAACCTTACACGGCCGGGAGACGAGCGGCGGACTTTAAACAAACAAAGAAGCGGGGAGTTTCCACTTAGCAGCGCGATCGAAGAAGCCTGCATTGCAGCCCGGCGTTGGCGGTGTCTTCAAGAAAGCTTGTCAATTGCAAGGTAAGCCGCCTCGCCGGGTGCCGAGCACACAATAGAAACAATGTTCCTAATCGCGAACAAAACAAAATAAATAGCCGCTCCCCCGGTGGACTCGTCGGAGCACGCGCTGCGTGTCTTTTTTCATAGTAAAGCTGTGAACTTGCAACACAGAGGCCGCGGGGAAACCCCGGGCCGGGGAACATTAATTTCAATCCTTAACGAAATTCTGATTCTGAAACAGGCTCCTGTTGATAACAGGCATAGATTTGGTTCAGAGTGATATAATTTGGCCTCGCATACTGCAAACTGGGGCATTCTTAAAGGCCCAGGCCTAACGGGCAATCACGAATAAATACAGTTAGCGAAAGAAAGCGAATCTAGGCGCAAGAAGTAATCCTGCTCCCAAAATCCATGTATGACATTTTATTTTGAATTAAACCAGGATAAATCCTTTGGGGCAATGGTAGTCAGTTAGTTACCCATTACGGGTAACTTCATTTCCAAATCCAGCTGGTCTAGTTAGCACAACAAGTAGAGCTCTCGTTTGACATCTGTACAGAGACTGCTGACCCAGGTTCAGATCCCGGTAGGGCCAAACTCAGCCTTTCATTCACAGCGTTTTAAATGCCAATATTATTACAGAAATAAGTGCATGAAAGCCATTGCATTTGCGCAGCAACTAGAAAGCTCAATTTTGACAGCTGTACAAAGACCGCTGACACGGGTGCAAACCTCGACAGGGCCAAACACAACCTTTTCAATATTTTTCCCTTTAATCAAAACAGGCTGAAAGGAAAACATGGGTCCCAAAACGAAAATCTCGGGAACCCAGCACACTTAGCATCAATCCAAACACCAGCAGCCACAGCCTGCCACAGTGCCAACAATGCCAACAACTGGCAGCATAATTGCACCAGCCGCAATCACGGCAGTCCCAACAGGTGCTTTAAAAGCATGGTCAAGCCCCAGTACAGAACCAGCGGGGCAAACTGGGCAAAGCAGCAGCAACTCAACAGACATAGCAATGATCTGCAATGCCCAATTAGAATTACAATTGAAATCCTTCCAGACTGAAATACTGAATAAAGATAAAAGATGCCTAGCATGGAATATTGACACCACTATCAAAGAAGCCATATGGGCCAAAGAGTTCATAGAAATCTTTTCACTGATAGAAGCCCAACGCAAAGGGAAAGATGCATTCAGGGATCCTAAAAAGATAGAAGAGAAAGCCATAGCCAGAAACGCCCAGGTAGAACAGAATTGGAACAACTGGGTACAGGCTATCGCCATCTTGGCAACAATATATGAGGAGAAATTTCCCAATGATGGCAGAAAATTATGGGCTTACATAGATAAAATAAGAGAAGTGAAAATCGCTCAGAAAGGGAAGACCTGGCTAGCATATGATATCAGATTTAGGAGAAGCATGTCAGAGAGGCCAGCCATAGAAAGGGACAAGGTCCAAATTGACATATATGTTAAACATTGAGCCCCCAGCAGAGCTAGAGACCTCACAGAACTCCTTCAAAAATAACAAAAATACACACGGTCCCAGAAACAACGAGAATGATCAACATAAAAAGGGCGAACAGCCCTTTCGGAAGAAGCAGCCATGGGCGGGTGAGTCTAATACCCACAGGCAGAACAAGAACCACTCTACAAAAGCCAACATTCCATGCAGGAATTTTGGCAAAAACCAGTGCACCTGGGGTAAGGAATGTTGGTACAAACATGCTTGCACAAAGTGCAACAGTGATCACGCAGCAAGCAACTGCACCAGACTACCAGCTAAAAACTCAAAAGATTAGCGCCAACCACGCCTTTTCAACCCCAGGCCTGGCACCAGGCATAACTCCCATCAACCCAACCAATTTAGAAAAGCACCTTGAATTAACCAGACAGGGAAACCAGCGAGGCAAGCTGGCTGGGTTTTTTCCAAGGGCTTTATCATCCCATTTGAGGGAACAGGCTCACAGAACATCCCATTGAACCTAAAGTCGGCCAGGGATAACCCCCAAATAGTGGAGAGCAAAATCAAGAAGGAACTGCTTTTAGGCAGGATTGCAGGACCCTGGGACCACATGCCCCTCAAAGATTTCATAATATCACCACTAGGACTGGTCCCCAAAAAAGAACCTGGGAAAATGTGGCTAATTCATCATTTATCCTATCCCAAAGGCCAATCACTGAACAACGGCATTCCACACAAGGAATCCGCAGTATCCTACACACACTTCCAGGAGGCGGTAAGACTCATACAGGAATGTGGCAGGAACGCCCTGATGGCCAAACTAGACATTGGGCCTCATTAGGACCCAGGCGGTAAGGGGTTTACGGCGGCGTAAACAGCGCCGACCCTTACCGCCTGATTCCGAGGTCCCTTAGCGCCATGGAGGTTTTAACACCTGCTTTTAGCAGGTGTTAAAATCCATGGCGCTAAGGGACCTTGTTGTTAATTACGCCACCGTAATTTACGGTGGCGTAATTAACGCCTTCCCCACTCCCATTATGCCCTATGGGGCAAAAATGGGAATGGGGAAGGGTAAATGGGTTAATGGGGACTTACCGCCCCACTCACCTCGGAATGGGGCGGTAAGTCCGCCAACCACCATGGCGTAAACGTAGTTTACGCCATGGTGGTAAAGGTACGACCCAGGCGGTAACTTACCGCCTGGGTCGTAATGAGGCCCATTGAATCCGCTTTTAGACTTTTGCCAGTCCATCCAGATTCTCAGCAATGGCTAGGTTTTACGTTTTAACAACACATTCTAGGTAGACAGATGCCTCCCCATGGGGTGTGCAGTATCCTGCGCCCTATTCAAGCAATCAGTTCCTTTTTCAATGGGCTTTCCAAAAACAGAGACCAGGGACCAAGGTAGTACACTACCGAGATGACTTTATGATAATGGGCCCAGCATATTCGGTGGAATGCAACCGGGCCTTGGTGAAATTAGAAGGAATGGCTGCACAGTGGGGCATACCTCGTGCAAAAGAAAAAACGACTAAACCAGCCACAAACATAATATTCCTGGGCATTGAAATTGACTCTGCACAGGGATTATGCAAGATCCTGAAAACAAAAATTTCAGAACTCTTGGAGAAAATACAAGCCCTGACAACAAAAGATAAGGGCACAGTTAAAGAAATTCAATCATTAGCAGGCAGTCTCAACTTCGATGCTAGAATAATCCCTCAAGGGAGGGTATTTTCCAGAAGCCTGGAACGAAAAATCAAATAATACACCAAACCCCACCTACACATCCGACTAGGCGCAGAGGTGAAACAAGATCTGGAAATTTGGAGGAATTTCCTCAAAGATTTCAACGGGACCTCACTTTGGCGAACGCCTTTGGATACATGGACAAAAAGGGACTTTTCACCGATGCAGCAGGGAGCAAGGGGTTTGGAGCCATAATAGACACAGAGTGGGTGGCAGGACACTGGCCCAACTCATGGCAACAGGCAGGGTGGACTAAAAACATCACCCTCTTAGAAATATTTCCCATCCGGCTAACATTATACATCTGGGGCAGGCAGCTAGCTAACACGGAACTCTTGGTCTGGTTCGACTACATGGCAGTAGTAGGCTCCATAAACAGAAGGTCTACCAAATGTCCCTTTTAGTACTAAAAGTCCTACGAGCCATCACAGCACTCACACTACAAGAGAACATTGTGGTCAAAGCGAAGCACATTGCTGGGGCTGATAATAACATTACAGATGCGTTATCCCGCTTTCAGTGGCCAAGATTCCGGGAGCTAGCGCTGCACGTCCGGGAACAGAGGACACCAATACCGGCGGAATGCTGGAAAATTATGGGAAATCAAAAAATAACAGCATCAACGCCAGCGCCGGAGATCCCAGGCTGGGATGCCCAACTAGAACCAGGCACCTCAAAAACGGGTGCCAACAAAATAACGGCATCAACGCCAGCGCCAGAGAGCCCAGGCCGGGATGCCCAACAAGAACCAGGCGCCTCAAAAACAGGTGCCAACAAAATAACGGCATCAATGCCAGTGCCAGAGAGCCAAGGCCGGGATGTCTAACTAGAACCAGGCACCTCAAAGACGGGTGCCAACAACTCCCTAGGTTTCCTCACAGAGATGGCAGGGAAAGCGCAGGCAAGTACCACCACAGCACAGTACAGTAAGTGCTTCCAAACAGTATTTAAAGCCACAGGCGTAAACCACGTAGAGTTAATAATGATTAAAGACATAGAAATATTTTTCAAATGGGCGCATGAACAGAGCTGTAAGAGAGATTGGGCGAAAAGACTCCTAGTTGCAATCTCAAATTTCTCTAAAATACGGGGTGATTCATACCCCAACCAAAATAGCTGATCCAATAGCACAGCGCATAGAGTGCTAGCATTAAAATCTGTGCAGAGCCTGCTGACGCAGTTTCGAATCCCGGCAGGGCCAAACTCAGCCTTTCACCCTTCCGAGGTCGATAAATGAGCACCACACACCGTGGTTTATATAAGCAGCGCTCAGAGGGTTCGTAGCGCTATATAAATGCTAAATTATCGTGCTCTCATTTCTTACTCTTTGAAAGGTTGGGGCAGAATAGAGGGCCCCCAAGTGGACACCCGCCACCCCCTTGATTTCAACAAACTGGTACAAATGCATATGCTGGCATCCGTATGAGATCTTATCGTTCAAAGCAGTTTTCTTCCTGGGATACTTCGGGGCTTTCCGTGTGGGAGAACTCATTGCCTCCAGCACCAAGACCAACAACGGTCTGGGCGTCATGGAGGTCAGGGTTAGACAGGAGAGCGTCAGCATAGAAATCCAACAATCAACAATGGGGGTCAAAAGAACCATCAACATTTGTTGTATTAATGAGGCAGTAAACTGCCCGGTATGTATTACCAAGCCGCTACCAATTCAAAGAGGTACTGATGAAAGCAATCAAAAATGCAGGGTGGGACCCCAAGGGTTTTGGCACCCACTCCTTCAGAATAGGTGCCGTCACCTCAGCATGGCAAGGAGGTTTAGCTCCTCAACAACTAAAACATAGGGGGTTGGAAGTCAGATTTTTACAAAAGTTACATCAGACCACAGCTAATATAGCCAGCCACCCCCACTCTTTCTTTCTCCCTCCCTTCATACAGAAACACCAGGCGAAGGGAGGACCACTCTCCAATCAGCATGGATAGTCGGCCACTCTTATCTTCGGGACGGCCGATGGGCAGAGGAGACCAAAGAAAGGCCACCTTTCAGAAACACCATTTCCTCATGGTGGGGATACAGAGGCCTACGATGGGCAGAAATCCACGGAACACTAGCAGAGCTGGTCGCATACAGAGACCCACCAGAATTTCTGGTTATACACCTAGGGGCCAATGACCTAGTGTCCATTGGAAGGAGAAATTTATATGAGGACATGTGTTCCTCCCTTGCAGGCATTTCACAAAATTGGAAAGGAACGGAAACATACTTCTCGGCCATCCTACCCAGAAAGAAATGGCAAGGGGCCAACTGCTACAAAGCTGTAGACATTTCTAGAAGAAAACTCAACAGGGGGCTAGAAAAATTCTGTATAGCAAGAGGACTGGGTTTCATAAAACACATAGCCATTACACTGGGTGACCCGGACCTTTTTCACAAAGACGGCACCCACCTATCAAACAAGGGCATGGAACATTTCTCTCGAGAAAGTACAGCAACTCTAGCCTCCAGGGTTTGCCAATAGGAGATACTTTTGGGGGAACGCGGTCAGCAGTCAACCTGCCCACGTGTGGCGGCACAGGCCAGAGAGGGTAACCCCAAGACCCGGTGTCCAAAAGTATGTTACTATCATGATATGTGATTATTGTTATCTGCATAACCATAGCTGTACAATAAAACCTATGGCCTTTTATTGCCAACACTTGACAAACAATGTGTGAGACAAATTATTCTTGGTGAGGATATGAGATCGGCAAATTATAAGTATGCATGCAAATGGGTTCAGCAGTTATGGGCAATGCTGCAGTGCCGCACAAAGCGAGGCAGGGTAACTGCCGTTACCATCAGCAGGCCTGGAGAGGGGCAGCCCAACCTCTCCCCCTCTCTGCTCCTCTCCTCCCCCCCAAGTCGAAGAGACACGAAGTCTGCGCAACACAATGCTGAGGATGGGTGAGTTGTGAGCAATCACCTCACCCTTCCTTCAGGCAGCAAGGTGCTAAGCACCGAAGGAAACCAACAGGCAGGCAGGGATCGGGTTCCAAGACCTGCCCTGCCCCGGGGGGCCAGATAGTCGGCTATCCGGCCGGTGGCTGAAACATAACAGCCCCCACTACTATACATATCAAAGACCCAGGGCTCCCCTGGGTCTTATAAATACAGAGCAGCATGCTCTGAGAAAACACAAACAGTTTGTGGACCCTGAACGGGGACCCAAATACACAGGAGGTGCACTTTTTACTCCGTGCCTTCCAAACCTTTGCTTCTTTACCACAAAACCCTCCCACCCTACAAATAAGGGAGAAGAACAAAGGAAAAGAAGTACAGGGCACTGTACGGTGCCCACAACAAGTCGTGGGACATGAGAAGGTGGGCACGGGCCAGAGGGGGTAACCCGAAGACCCGGTGCCCAAAAGTATGTTACTATCATGATATGTGATTATTGTTATCTGTATAACCATATCTGTACAATAAAACCTAGGGCCTTTTATTGCCAACACTTGACGAACAATGTGTGAGACAAATTATTCTGGGTGAGGGTATGGGATCGGCAATTTATAAGTATGCATGCATATGGGTTCAGCAGTTGTTATGAGTCCTGCTTTAATTGCCATTAGTTATCAGCACAAGTCCAGTATTCTGATATTCTGTGGGCCCTATTGTTGCATGTAATCATTTTTCAGGTAATCCAACACCAATCTTCAATCAATCCCGAATTTTCCTGCGTCTCCCTGTATCCAATATGGGATCCACTCCATTGCCACTATGTCCCAAAGTTTATGTAACCAACACACCACAGTAGGTGGATCTTTCTGTTTCCAGTTTTTTGCTATTACCAACCACGCTTCTATCAATATCGTCATAAGGACGCGCTTCTGAGATTTCGAGATTAATTGACTCTCTGGACCTAAGAGCCCACATAGTTTCCCACCCAGCGATAATGCCTGCCCATCTGGAACCATGCTCGTTATATGGCCTTTGATGACTTCCCAGAAGCCTTTTATCTTGGCGCACTCCCACCACACAAGCTTCCAATCCCCTACACCCCCGAAACCCCTCCAGCATTCCTGAGATACTGTATTATACATTTTATGTAATCTACTGGGTGTGTAATGCCATTGTATCATTTTCTTATACCATGCCTCCCGATATTGAATAGACCTAGTTAGCTTTGGGATATTCCTCCACAAATCGTTCCAGCGTTCCATGGGGTTTCTTCTCCTGTGGATCACTCCCACGGAACTTGATATGGCCATATTTTATGTTCTGAGCTTTCTTGAAGGATCTTATATAACTTTGAGGTTAACGGTTTGTTTCCTGAATGTGTGGTTATGTATGTCTCGAATATCGCCAATTTTCTAGTCACAGCATTACGTATCTCTGGTTGCATCAGCCAGTCGCTCAGTTGTATGTATTTGTATCTGTCTGTTTGCTTTAACCCTAAGTGGACCTTACATGCTTCAAAAGTTGCTACTTCACGTCCCATACCATATCCCCAATCTTCAAACATACATGTCTCTGCCATTAGTTAAATTTACCCTTTACCAGCCCCAGGGAAAAGCTGGGATTCTCGAACATAGGTGTGAACGGAGAGGGACAGGACGACAGAAGACTCCCCTTTAGGCACCTATCCCAGATGTCATGCGTCGTTCTGAATACCACACTGCGTCTAGCGCTCTGGGCCTTATCCTTCCCTAGTAGCCATAATAATCCAGCCAATGGGCAGCCCCCCACTGCTCTATCCTTTTGGGCCCAGACCTTTTCCTTTCTCTCTGAGAACCAATCCCACACCACTCTCAGTTGGGCAGCCTCATAATATTTAAGTGTAGCAGAAAGTGTTTGTTGGTGTTCAATGTTTGAGAGAGACTGTTTTTGCTTCGTTGGAACTGTTGTTGGCTCCAGCCGAACACTGCACCTTTAAGGATTTTGGTACCTACTGCGACAGCTGCTTAAAACCTCCGGCATTCGTGAATCGAAACGAAAGTGTAGCGGAAAGTGTTTGTTGGTGTTCTGTGGGGTGAGGAGGTGAGGAGCCTCAACGTACCTGAAGACTTATATCGATGGTAAAGGACAAAGAAACAAACCATAACACAGAGCACGGTAAGCCCGTAACCCCTCCCCCTTTCTCTTATTACAGCCTTCATCATCGCCTAAGATAACAAGGCAAGCGTGAAAGAAACATTGGCCTTCTTTTTATTCAGAGCCTGTGATACGGCTGGTGACTGCCGAGGCTGTTGCCTCTTTGAACCAAGCCGTATCCTGCGGTCCCAACAGGAAACTTCCTACCCCTCCGATCTGAGCGAGACCGTAGAAAGAGAGAGCAGTGTGATTTGACTGAGAATGACCCCCCTGGGAGGGTTCACAAACTGACATCACCCTGAAACCGACTCTTCTAGTAATTGTAAGCTTCTAGGGGGGTGAAGAATCTATCAAGGCACAAGAAATCTTGAGGGTCTCCTCGGGACTGCAGGCATCACAGCACATTTTTCACGTACGAAGGGACACCTGCTTGAAAGAGAGTCCTCTACGAGTCGAATTAAGAAGACCACGTCTTAAACTTAAAGACTAACTGACTGGAGGCAGTTAAGGGACCGCCGGAAAAAAGAGAACACGGTCAATATGACGGACAAGTTGATCCAAGGACAGATGAGACCAGCAACAAGACAAGCAACTAAAACAGCGCTTACCTTGTTACTGCAGTCTGCGCGGACACTGTCGGATACACAAACATCGGTGATACAAGTGGATTTAATGGCACCAGAATTCGACACCCTACAGAATGAAAATACTAAGATGTGCGCAGAAGCGCAAGTGACGCCTGAGATCAATTCGCCGATAAATGCGGCCCTAGAACCAACTCACAAGTGCCGGGAGGCACCGACTCCCCTTGCCCCCGCCCATTATTGTCAGGAATGGCACTCTGTCAAGAGTGGCACAGGGCACCCAGGTAAGGTTTGGGTGGCTGTGCTGATGTAAAGTGACAGGTAAGCACACACACAGCAGGAAGCTCAACAAGAACGAAGAGTAGGCAACTGTAGCAGGAAATACAAAGGTACAAAAAAACTGGATTCCCTCTTGGGGTGTATGCAGAAATGGGAAACAGTGTTCCACGGACCTTAGGAAACTCCAGCCTTCTGCACAGATTGCTATTACAGGGGCCCACGCTGTATGCTTATGGCTGGGAACAACAGCAGTGGGTGTCTGTAACACTGAAACGCGACAAGGGAAGGAGCAGAGGTTGCCTGCCGGTCACCAGTCAAGCTCTGTACAAAGGGATCTACAGAAAATGAAGGAAAAGCAGTAGAACTGAAATGGGTAACCTAAGGGAAGGACAGAGGACGCAAGGAAGAGAAGGACAGGGATCAAGAACAGGGGGTTGCAAACAAGGAAGAGAGCAAGGGAGCAGCAGCCAGGAAACAGGGGGGCTGCAAACAGGGAAGCAGGGCTGCAGTAACGGATGGCCCAAGGTACAGTTAAACTGTTGTGGACTGCAGAGGACTGTAGTAGGCTGCAAGGCAGGAAGCCCAGAGGAGCAGGGCAGAGAGCTGTAGTAGACGGCAGACAGATAGCCCAGAGGAGCAGGGCAGCAAGGAGCGAGCCCAAAGGAGCAGGGCTGCAAGGCAGGGAGGCCAGAGGACAAGGGCTGTAGGCAAAGAGCCCAGAGGACAAGGGCTGAATGCAGAGGAGTGTAGCAAGCTGCAAGGCAGGGAGCCCAGAGGAGCAGGGCAGCAAGGAGAGAACCCGGAGGAGCAGGGCTGCGAGGCAGGGAGCCCAGAGGACAAGGGCTGTTGGCAGCGGAGTGAAGCAGACTGCAAGGCAAGGAGCCCAGAGGACAAGGGCTGTTGGCAGCGGGGGGAAGCAGGCTGCAAGGCAGGGAGCCCAGAGGAGCAGGGCAGCAAGGAGCGAACTCGGAGGAGCAGGGGTGCGAGGCAGGGAGCCCAGAGGACAAGGGCTGTTGGCAGCGGAGTGAAGCAGACTACAAGGCAGGGAGCCCAGAGGACAAGGGCTGTAGGCAGCGGAGGGAAGCAGGCTGCAAGGCAAGGAGCCCTGAGGACAAGGGCTGAAGGCAGAGCAGTGTAGCAAGCTGCAAGGCAGGGGGCCCAGAGGACAAGGGCTGTAGGCAGCGGAGGGAAGCAGGCTGCAAGGCAGGGAGCCCAGAGGACAAGGGCTGTAGGCAGCGGAGGGAAGCAGACTGCAAGGCAAGGAACCCAGAGGACAAGGGCTGTTGGCAGCGGGGGGAAGCAGGCTGCAAGGCAAGGAGCCCAGAAGAGCAGGGCAGCAAGGTGTGAGCCCAGAGGACAAGGGCTGTAGGTAGAAGGCAGCGGAGCGTGATCGGCTGCAAGGCAAGGAGCCCAGAGGACAAGGGCTGTAGGCAGCGGAGGGAAGCAGGCTGCAAGGCAGGAAGCCCACAGGACAAGGGCTGTAGGCAGCGGAGGGAAGCAGGCTGCAAGGCAGGGAGCTCAGAGGACAAGGGCTATAGGCAGCAGAGTGAAGCAGGCTGCAAGGCAGGGAGCTCAGAGGACAAGGGCTGTAGGTAGAAGGCAGCGGAGCGTGATCGGCTGCAAGGCAAGGAGCCCAGAGGACAAGGGCTGTAGGCAGCGGAGGGAAGCAGGCTGCAAGGCAGGAAGCCCAGAGGACAAGGGCTGTAGGCAGCGGAGTGAAGCAGGCTGCAAGGCAAGGAGCCCAGAAGGGCTGGGCAGCAAGGAGTGAGCCCAGAGGAGCAGGGCCACTGACTGTAGAGGGCTGCAGAGGACTGTAGTAGTCTACAAGGCAGGGAGCCCAGAAAGGGCACTGGAACAAAAACAGGATAAAGCAGGAACAGCATACAAATTCGTGGCTCAAGGCAAAAAGGGGCTGGGAGACTCTTGATGCAAGAGACTGAGCTCCTGCAGGCAGCTGCTTAAATACAGCCCTGCCCTGTACTGAGGCAGGCTAATTGGCAGCACCTGGAGCAGCGCACCTGAAGGTAATCTGCCTCCTCCCTCTCTGGTCCTGGCATGGTGGAAGCAGCACTGATCGCTAGGGCTTCTGGGGATTGTGGTTCCAATACTGATGAATGGGAATAGCCAGGAATAGATAACTGTAGCAAGGTGCATTATGGTATATGTAGTTAGCTGAATTAAATAAGAAAGCACCAAAGTTGCGCAAATGGGAATTAAGGACCAAAGTGTGAATAGGTGTTGTTCAAAGAGTATTATGAAGATAAATGAATAACAATTAGTCCATGATGGTTGCCAATGAGTGCGCCCGTGGCGCAGGCATGACAATTACACATATAAGGACGGGACGCCACAAGAGGATGAACATACCCTGCAGAACTAGTAATTGAGCCAGTACAATATGAGGATATCAACGCAAGACCTGAAACAAAGGAAATCGAAGCAATAGATTAAAGACCTCACAAACTATTAAAGATTAAAACTCACCCAGAAACGGAAATGATCCCAGCGACACTATCTTTGCAGGGCAATGGAACAGCAGACTCAAGTGATATTGACAATAGAATTAGAACAGCTCAGAAGACTAAAGCAATACAAGCAAAATTAAAATGGCAATCCCATTGTAATGAAACTAAAAGACAATCGCTAATAACAGAAAAACCAAAAAATAAACGAGAGGAAAGGCTGTCATTGGACCTTAAGGAAATAGAAAATTTAATGGGAAATCCAGAAAAAAGAGCTCTGATATTCGATCTATCTGATTGTCAGGACACTCCAAAAGAAGTAAGAATGACATCAACCCCACTACTAGAACCCGGTGTGGATTTGCAGTGACAAATTACACCAACAATACCAGCTTTTAATCAAATAAAGAAAGAACCAAATACATGGAATAAAGACGAAAAAGAACAGAATCAAATTAAGAATGGCCTCATGATTACAAATTCCAAATGCATGTGTAACAATGACAGGGAATGCCCGTGACAAACATTACCTACCTCCATGTTAGAATTACAAAATATTGTGACAACGGCGTCAACCCATGCATTAATACCCTTCCTAAAACTTTATGAAACCATAGCAGAAAACATTAGAGCTCAAGCGACTCTTCTGGCGATGATCCAGATGAAATTGAATCCCACAGAGGGACTAATAACTAAAATACAAGCAAGATTGCAACGTGAAGCAGAGACCTCGCATCAATGGCAGGCAAGACTATTTGAGATCGCCAGTAATGATAGAGCAGAAAAAAACCAAATAACGGCAACTATCCTGGAAATATTAGCGGATAACCAACGGAAAAAGGCAGTGACTACAGATATTGACTCCGGCAACTCTAGTATACCACAAACAACAGACGAACAAACCAAAATACACAACCCACGTGGAAACACAGAACCTGTGGTGAGAAATGAGAAAAAAAAAACATCACAGAGCCTGTTAAAAGAAAATATCAAAGAGAAATGTGATATCAGCCGACATGAATGTAGAGACAGAAAATCTGCAACAAGCCTTCACAATATTCAATCGGCAAACAAATGATTCTAGATTAATAGTACAGCAGACAAAAGGGAAACAAAAAAAACTATCATTGCAAACAGAGAAGAACAAAAATGCAAGAAAAAGCTTGCAAGCATTTTTAAGAAACCTAACGCTACCGGAGAAACCAGAAATACAACCACATGACAAAGGGACAACACAAACAATAATAAAAGAGCCGCCTAAATAACCAGAGACAAACATTGCATCACTAAAAAACCCATACTCAGATGAAGAGCGTGCAGACAACAATAGGATGATGGAGATGTCTAGTCTATATACCCGGAACCCCCACAAGAGATTGAAGTATCATACAGACAGCAAGCAATGGCCAAAGATGAACAACAAATACATACAGAAGTAAAGACAGTGAATAACCAAAAAGATGAGGCTTGTAGACAGGAATTATCATCTCTAATTATCGTAGATGAATATGAAGAAACTGTGAATGAAGGCATATTAGACCTAACTACATTAAGAGACACCATCCCAGACGAAGAGATGAGTATTACCGATAACGAATATAGTAACATCTCAGATGATTCCCTGCTTGATGAATCACGAATACCATAAAAGACTGTTAGTTTTGAATCTACAGGCATCAAATCTAATAAGGCCTCATGCTCACGAATCACATGCCGAACATTTGTGGACCCAAGAACAAGCACACAGGAAAAAGTGATATCAATAGAGCAGATATCACTGGAAACTGATGGACTGATTCTAAATAGAACAAATGTACTGAAACTCTTGAAGGCCATCCCCAAATCAAGGAATTTGTGTCCGCAGACATATATTTAGTAGAATATGCTGACCATGCAAAAATCTATCAGGTCTACATACATCTTGCAAATGAGAGTGCACACGAAAGGGTGATAAGGAATTCACAAACTTTACAGAAGCCAGGCTTAAGATGCCAAACGAAGATTATCACAAGACCTAAAAAAGTAGGGAGGCTAACTTTCGTGGACAGTACAGACCAAATAATTGAGAGAAGAACAGAACGAGAATATGAAGATAGAGAAACAAGCTTCTCAACTCGTCTGATTAGACGACAGTATGATTACCTCGAAAGTTCCTATACAGAAATGCAAAACAATTCAGTAACAACTAAAAAAGAATGAAAACAAGATAATCTCACTCTGTTCTTGGAATACTAGAGGATTGGGCCAAATGTTACAAAATGAGCATATTAATCTTCAGGTCGATCAGATCATTTGCCTTCAAGGGACATGGCTTATCTCCCCTCCAATTTGTGAAGGCTACGAGGTATGTATCAACCCAGCAATCAAAAAACCCAAAGGTGGTCCAGCTGCAGGATTGATAACCCTAATTAAATTAAATGGCTTAATGGAAATCCTTGCTATGACAAATCCCAATGCTTGGATCACGATGATACAATATACTACACAAGATGACCTAAGGAAGAACAGCAAAAAACTCTAGGAATCCTTAACACATACTGGAATCCCATAGCCATATGCACTATGAACTTTATTGATACTGTCTCAACGGCTATCGATGATATCTGTGTAAAAAATCCTAAATCGGATATCATTGTCTGTGGTGATCTCAATATCCATTTATTTGCCCCGAATGGTAGGCTCCTTGAGACATAAGAAAATACTCCCAACGCACGACTCTGGACGAAAGAAATGAATAAAAGACAATTATCTCTAATTAATGAGGATACAAGAGACAATTCACAGCCCAAATATACATGGAAAGGCCACGTGTCAGCTGCAATCCTTGACTATGTCTATGCATCAGATGGGATTGCCACGAATATCCCAAAATATACCAATATTCCAACAGTAAATAGTGATCATAGCAGAATATCAATCCAATGGGCTGAGAAATTGAAGGTGATAGAAAAAGTCCATATACCTAAATTGGAACTTCATAGTGGAATGACGCGTCTAAGAATAGCAGAGATACAGTTGCCTGCCCTGGCGGGACAGGTTAAACACCTGCTATGACATCAAGGGAAAAAACTGAATTATACAGAGATCCTAAAACCCTTCATATATATATATATAAATAATCAAGAACCAGCAGAACAAAAGACAAATACACACCCATGCTTATAATACTGTGATAGCATCGAAGAAGAGGCAACTAAAGAAGAAATTGCATCAAATTAAACAAAATACAGATGTAACTGCAGTTGATTCAGCGCATAAATTAAAACAACCATACTATAATTGGATCAAAAGTATGAAAATTGTTTTAGCCCAAAACGATGTGGAAAACATGCTAAACACACTAAAGACTCGAAATACTAGAAATCTATGGGCACTATTAAATGAACAGCCTAATCAATCAGAAACCATGATCCAAAATGTATCTGAAAAAACGTGGATTACACACTTCTCCATCCTATATAAAACGTCAAGACTGCAAAAAGAAAACAATGCCGTAGCGAAATGGAGTGTACATTGGGAGTACTCCGAGATATTAGACCAGATCAAAATTAAATCTGTCATGAACTCCTGGGCCGGATGGATTAAGTAATGCCCAAATGAAACAACAACCAGAAATTTGGGCAGATATTTGCCAAGAAATCTTCAAAGCAATTGACAGATACATCAGAATTCCACAAACTTGGAAAACTGCTGTCCTCATTCCAATTTATAAGCATGGAGATAGAAAGCTGGCAATCAATTACCGGCCCATTGCGTTGTTTGATTCGATGGGAAAGGTCTTTGCCTCGCTTGTTCTACACAACCTGGTGATATGGGCAAATGAAGCAGGAAGATTAGATCTAGACAGACAGGATTTGTCAAAAACGCCGGGACAAGCTTCAATGTGATAATACTAAATCTCTTAAAACTAGAAGCCATCAAGGAGAAAACACTGACCATCACTGAATTCTTTGACATGGAACTAGCTTTCGATGCAATAAACAGACCAAAGCTTTGGGGGAAACTCAGATGCTGCGGCTGTCCGCATGACATTCTGCAGCCAATAATAGCATTAGACAGTAATACATCCATCAAAGTGAGACTCACAAAATGGTCATTTATCCTCCACAATATTGACATTGAATGGCCTGAAGCAAGGTTGCCCGCTAGCTGCGACCTTATTCAGCTTATACATCTTGGATTTACCTGAACATCAAACAACTAACGTGGCAAACTCTCCTGAGCTGAATCAGACAAATGTTCCGCATATCTTATATGCAGATGATATAGTGTGCTTCGATAAAACGAAAGTAGGGTTACAAAGGAGTATCAATCATCTAACGGAATATATTAAGAATAATGATCTCAAAATAAATGTTAAAAAAATGAAAGTAATGACTTTAACACAGAAAGGGAAACAAAAAACAGTGTAATTATTCCTTGATGGGAGAAACTCAAAACAGTGACAAGTATTAAATACCTAGGACTGCTGAGAAACCAGTTGGAAATCAAAAAAGAGTGGGTCAAAAATATAAAGGAAAAAGCGTTATCCCTGGCTCTCCAGGGTAAGATTCTCTGCAACCGTTAAAAGCTTTTTATGCACAGAAAATAATGGCTATTCTGACATATGGAGCAGAAACTCTGCTGAATGCGTCGCAAGATCTGTGGCTTCTACTAGAAGGTATAATATGGCGCAAAATACTAGCCTTACCATCCAACTTCTCAGTACCACGTATAAGGCATGAATTAGGTCTGCAATCATTGGAAGCCATAAAAAATTAGAAGACTCTAATGATATTCAGAAAGACCTAATTAACTAACAAGTTACCAGCAATCAACATCCTTCGGGAAAGAAATCCCACTACGAATGCAAAAGTGCTAAAACTGTGGAAATAAGTCTGTAGCAAACTTTTAGAACATGAGGAAATCCACCTCGAAATGCTTATAAATCGGCCGCAAAAAGCAAAAGGGTTGATACAAAGAAACGACTGGATCAGAACAATTAACTTAAACTTATCATACAAACTGTCGTTGACAAAGGAAATCGATGTGAGACCACTTCATCAGCTTCCAGACTACTTGAAGAAATTTCCGAATAGGAAGATTAGAGATCAATTTCTAAGACTATGTTTGAATATTTTACCAACAAGAGAACGACTAGTAATGATGAAACAAATACCCGAATAACTCTCATTTTGTCGGTTTTGCCAAGACAAAGGACAACCAGAAACTTCATATCATATAATTACAGTCTGTATAGCACTAAGTAACCAAAGACAATTGTTCAGAGACAGGTGGCTGCATCAAATCGTCCCACTTCAACGAGCCCAGCGATGGGCCAGAATACTAGCTGGAAACGATAAGAACCTTATCATTACGATTATCCAATTCTGAGAAGCAATAACTATACTTACTAATGCAGATCTCTTGAGAAGACTGAGAATTGAAGCTACCCGAAATGGACAATCCTTTAGAAATTGTATGGAAAGCTCTTAACCGTTAAATGTGAGATTTAATGCGTATGTCAATAGAAACAGAATGATGAGATGAGTGAACTATAACATTTAATAAAAAAAATATAATATTTATTTAAGTTTGGGAGACCCAGTCTGCCTCTTTGCCTTTGTGCCAACAGTAAGTCTAGCATTACCCTGGGACGTGTGTTTTGCCATATGAATTTAGTTATCATTGTGTTCATAGTTTTAAAACATTTCTGTGGGACAGGGATCATAAGAGTTTGAAATTTATAAAGAAATTTGGGAAAGGTCACCATTTTAACTGTTGTTATTCAACCTAACCATGAAATCTGAAGAGGGTTCCATCTCGAGAATTCCTGACATGTTTTTTTAATTAGCTCTGGGTAATTTGCCTTATATAGATTTGATATTTTGCTGGTTCATTTTACCCCCAAGTAAGCAATGCTATCCCCCGCAGGTCGAAAGGGAGAACAGCTCTGCCACACAGAGGCTCATTCCTTGTTATGCCCAATGCCAGCATTTCTGATTTGGCCATATTTATTTTTAGGCTTGATAGCATTTCCTGGTGCCCCAATATTGCCACCAGTGCCGGGATCAAAGTTTCCGGTTCCACCAATGTCATCAGCATATCGTCAGCATATGCTGCTGTCCTGTGTGTTCCCCCCCAAACGGCACACCGTTTATATTTTGGTCTAATCTAATTGACACCAACAGTGGTTCTAAGCAGATGGCATACAGATGGGTTGATAGGGGGTAGCCCTGCCTTGTTCTGAGCTCTATCTGTATCGTATTAGACAGTTGTTCATTTATCGATAACCGTATTGAGGAATTTTTATAATTAGCTTCTACCATCCTTATGTAACATGGTCCAAACCCCATATGTTTCATTACCAAAATGAGATATGGCCATTCAACTCTATCGAAAGCCTTCTCGGCATTGAGAGATATCAGCAACCGCAGGATCTGTTTTATTTCTAGCTTCACTATCAGATGATTTACCTTCCTCGTAATTTCCCAAGTCTGTCTCCCTGTAATAAAGTCAGATTGATCTAGTCCTATAATGCCTGGCAATACTCCCTTTAGTCTACCGCCAAGATCCCTGTGTACATTTTTGCATCTAAATGTAGCAATGTGATAGGTCTGTACATGCTACAACTTGTAAAAATCTTTATTTGGTTTCCCAAAAAGGCCCACTTTCGCCTCTGCCATAGAGCGGGTTATTCTCTCCTTGTCATGAATGGCACTCTGTCAAGAGTGGCACAGGGTACCCAGGTAGGTTTTGGGTGGCTGTGCTGAAGTAAGGTAGCAGATAAGCACACACACCAGGAAGTTCAACAAGAAAGAAGAGTAGGAAACTGTAGCTGTGAGCCAAAAGGGGCAAAAGATACAAAGGTACAAACAAACTGGATTCCCTCTTGGGGTGTATGCTGAAATGGGAAAGAGTGTTCCATGAACCGTAGGAAACTCCAGCCTTCTGCACAGATTGCTATAACAGAGGCCCACGCTGTATGCTCATGGCTGGGAACAACAGCAGTGGGTGTCTGCAACACTGAAAACGGGACAAGGGAAGGGCCAGAGGTTGCCTGCCGGAAACCAACGGGCAAGCTCTGTACAAAGGGATTACATAAGACACATGAGAAGACAAGAAGAGATATATCCAGCGAAAAGGAAGTCAATGAGCAATCTAGCAGAAGGAAATGAAGGAAAGGCAGTTAGACTGAAGTAGATAACCTAAGGTGGAGTACAGAGGACTCAAGGAAGAGAACAAGGGAGCAGCAGTCAGGAAAACAGACGGGCTGCAAAGTACGAAGCAGGTCTGCAGTCAAGAGTGGCACTAGGTGCAGGCAAACTGTAGTGGACTGCGGAGGACTGTAGTAGGCTGCAAGGCGGGGAGTCCAGAAGAACAGGACAGAGAGAGATTAGTAGTAATCAACAGACAGAGAGCCCAAAAGAATAGGGCCGCGAGGTAGGGAGCCCAGAGGAGCAGGGCCATAGGTAGCTAAGTGTAAAACAGGCTGTAAGGCAGAGGAGTGTAGCAAGCCGCAAGGCAGGGAGCCCAGAGGACAAGGGCTGTAGGCAGCGGAGGGAGACAGGCTGCAAGGAAGGAGCCCAGAGGACATGGGCTGTAGGCATCGGAGGGAGCAGGCTGCAAGGAAGGAGCCTAGAGGACAAAGGATGTAGGCAGCGAAGAGGTACAGGCTGCAAGGTAGGGAGCCCAGAGGACAAGGGCTTGGAGACAGCAGAGGGTTGCAAGCTGCAAGGTAGGGAGCCCAGAGGACAAGGGCTGTAGGCAGCCGGAGTGAGGCAGGCTGTAGGCAGGGAGCCCAGAGGACAAGGACTGTAGGCAGCCGGAGTGAGGCAGGCTGCAGGGCTGGGAGCCCAGAGGACAAGGACTGTAGGCAGCCGGAGTGAGGCAGGCTGCAGAGCAGGGAGCCCAGAGGACAAGGGCTGTAGGTAGAAGGCAGCGGAGCGAGATCGGCTGCAAGGCAGGGAGCCTAGAAAGGGCACTGGATCAAAACAGGATAATGCAGCAACAGGAACAGCATACAAAGTAGCAGGCCAAGGCAAACAGGAGCGGGGAGATCTCAAGATGCAAGACACTGTGCTCCTGCAGGCAGCTGCGTATATACAGCTTTGCCCTGTTCTGAGGCAGGCTAATTGACAGCACCTGGAGCAGCACACCTGAAGACAATCTGCCTCCTCCCTCTCTGGTCCTGAGCAGGTGGAAGCAGCACTGGCAGCTAGGGCTTCTGGGGATTATGGTCCCAATAACGATGAATGAGAATAGCCAGGAATCGAGGACTGTAGCCAGGTGCATTATGGTAAATGTAGTTAATTGAATAAAATAAGAAAGAACCAAAGTTGAGCAAATGGAAATAAAAGACCAAGGCGTGAATAGGAGTTGTTCAAAGAGTATTAGAAGGATCAGTGAGTACCAAGTAGTCCATGATGGTTGCCAATGCGTGCACCAGCGGCGCGGGCATGACACTCCTCTTGTTGAAATTAGTTAAATAATCTAGTTAAAAAAGGCATAAGGTTGTTGCGCAGCAATTTATAAAAATCCCCTGAATATCCACACGGACCCGGCACTTTATTATTGGGGAGAAGCCTTATTATCTAATCAACCTCCTCCTCTGTTATTTCCTTCTCCCGTGAGCCTCTTTCTTCCTGGGTCACCTTCAGGATTTGCCACTTGGCCAGATAGTCCTGCATCAGTTGATGTTCGTGTTGATTGGAGGAGTAAAGCTGTTTATAATAGTTTGAAAATGAGCATATAATGTCTTCTGAAGCTGTTAGCCACTGTACCATCTTCTTGCCTGACCCCGTCTATGTTACGCTTACCACTACATTGTTTTAACTGCATTGCTAGCATTTTAGTTGCTTTCTTTGCCTTTATATAATATCGCTGCTTAAGGTTGATTAGAGCCTTCGCTGCCCTGCCTGTCCATAGTAATTCTAATTGTTTATTTCCTTTATCCTTTAATAATTCTCCTTGTTCTTCTTCTCTGCCAAATCCCTATGGGCTTCTTTTAGTGTGCCTGCAATATCCCTTTCTGGCCTATCCTTCTCCTTTATCCTTTGGACATTCAGAGAGATTATTTCCACCCGGAGTACCGCCTTAAATGCGTCCCAGACAGTATCCGTGATGCCCCCGCTGTATCATTTAGTTCAAAGTACATTTTAATCTTATCTTTAAGAGTTTCTCGAGTTATTGTGTCATATAGAATTTCCCCAGGCACCTTCCTTCCAAGACCACAATGCTGTCTCATTCTCCTTAAGTGGGCCCTTATGGGGGTGTGGTTGGACAAAGAGATTGGGTCTACTTCTATCTCTACCAGTGACCACAGTACCCCTGGGGTTCCCCATACGTAATCTATCCTAGAGTAAGTGTGGTGGCATGAGAAAAGCTTGCATATTCTGCTCCCTTCCCTTTTTTAATATGCCAAAGATCTTTCAGCGCCATTCCTGCAAGCTTCTCCCGGATTGAAATGGACGGGCTCTGTTCCCTATTGATAATTTGGCCACTCCTATCTAACATTGGGTTCCATGCTAAGTTAAAGTCCCCTGTTAGGAGTAACTCCCCTTTCGTGAAACTTTCCAACTTCACTAGAACATTTTCTATAAGGGAGACTTGTCCCGTATTAGGAGTATATATGGTTCCCAATGTTAGTACCCTGTTTTCTAATTGAATTTGAAGAAACAAATATCTTCCATTTGGGTCAGCTTGAGTGCAAAGTACATTGACTCCCAGAGAATTTCTTATGCTGATCAAGACTCCTGCTGTTTTATTTTTTGCGTTTGCTTGGACAACTTGAAAGGACTGATGCAAACATAACCTGTGTCTATCCCCCTTTTAAGCATGCCTTTCCTGAAACAATATTATGTCTGTGGCCCCCCTGTTCATTAGTGCTACCGCCTTTTTGCATTTTACAGGGGAGTTCAGGACCCGAACATTATGTGAAAGAATTTGGTAAAAACAATACCACTAAATCTGTATATTTTTATTTTTGGACCAATGTATTAGTTTCTCGTGCTGTCTCAATGAGACTGGACACTGTGTTTCCCTGTTCCCTAGCCCCTAATTCCCTCGCACCCTCGAACAAGCTCTTCCCCTCCATTCCACCAATCCCGGTCCAGCCTCGGTATCCAATTATACAACCCAAGAACTTGGCAACCGGCCCACATTCTAAACCAGAACATTTAAGGTTATAATGGCCTTCTATGGATTGCAAGTGGTGCCCTCCTAGCTACCCCGACATGCTGCTACAAGACCACTGGTCTCTTCTTTTCTTCCTCCTCCCTCCATACATATCCCATCCCCCTCCTGCTTGCCTTAAGAGCTTCAAGAGTAATCCGAGGAGCATTCTCCCCTGGACCAAGCATCTTTACTCCTCATCGACCTTCATCCCCTCTTCATTTTAACTGTGGACCTTTAAGCAGTAGACCAGGCCCAAGTACTATTCCTCTGCCGAGGGGCCCCTCGCCATTTCTCCTTGGGATCCACCTCTGTTTCTTCCATTCCCAAGACTGCCAGGCCTTCGCTGCATGTAGTGGCTCTCTGTTGCTTCCTGTCCAGGAGAATAGTAATCCGAAGGGAAATGTCCATGTATACAGGTTTTTTAATCAATACGTTTTTTCGTCACTGGGCCCATTGCCATCCTTTTTTGTAGTGTTGTTGCTGCCAGGTCTTCGAAAGCTGGACCTGTGATCCATATATTGAAATGTTTGTTTGACCCCGAGCTGCTCAGAGGATTTTTTCTTTCTCTTCATAAGATGCAAGACCAGCCAGCACGCCTCTTGGCCTGTCTCCCGGACCCAACCTTCTGGGTCCCGCCCTATGGATGTGATCGATTCTAATGTCTTCCAGAGTAGGTTCCATCATAAGGGTGGTGAAGCATTGTTGCACTGTTAGTTTTCGGTCTGCGTCCAAATTAGTCTCTGCCTAGCCTTTAATTCTTATGCTTGATTTTCTGGAACGGTTTTCAAGGTCTCCCCTCTGGATTTTCAAGTTATGCGTTGTTGTGGCCAAAGGTTCTAACAGTTCTGAATTCTGCCTGACATCGTTAAAGACTTCGGACAGACGTTGCTCTGTGAAGTCTACCTTGTTCCCCAAGGTGGTGATATCTTCTCTAAGCTCTTTGAGGGAGCTTTTTTTTTTTGTAAACCTTTTTTTATTATTAGACTTGACAACACACTTGAAAACAGAGGGCGGCCACACGGCAGCAGCAGCGATAACACTAAGCATGAATCTTCAGCAATATACATTGGATTATCTGTGGGGAATAGGAGGGAACAGGGAACAACCAGGGCACCGGCATTTGAATCAAAAAAGGCGTACAGATAGCATAATAGTCACATTATGAGGAACATCCAGGAGAGGATTGAGCAGAGTTTGAAGGAAAGGACATGGAGGCCATGTAGTCACGGAACTTTCGCCAGATATCCCTTGGCCTTGCATGCGGGTGTTGCATTGCACTCCAGGTCTCTTCCATGTCATGTGCTCACGTAACTGATCTAAGCCATTGTGAGTATGCAGGTGCCCTAGGCCGGAGCCAGCATAACAATATGCAACGGACTGCTAGTAGCATACAGAGACTCGCCAGCTTCCTTGATTTTCGGCCCAGCTGGGGGAAGTCATGAAAGAGACAATGTAGTTGGGTGGGGGCAATAGTGTGTTCCAGTATGTCCGATAACGATTGACAGATGTCGGTCCAGAATTGGGACAGATGAGGGCAGTGCCAGAGCATATGTATGTAAGATGCTTGATCCATGCCGCTCCTGGGGCAGCTGACCTACGGTGTAATCTCTTAGGTGTATGATGATACCTATGCAGGACCTTAAATTGTATTAGCTTGAATCTCGAGTTATAAGACACATCTTGGGTGCAAGCACACATTCGAGACCACCTTTCGTCTGTAATCTCAACCTCCAAGTCCTCCTCCCAACTGTGTTTCAATTTAGTGAAGGCGGGGGCTGCTGTAGCCTGCAACAGTGAGTATAGTCTTGACACTTTTCCTTTAAAGGATAGATAGGAACAGGGTTCTGCAACTATGGGTTTGTCAGGTGGTAGTGTGGGGAAATCAGGGTATCTGGATTTAAGATTCCTCTGAAGGGAGCAGTATTGTAGCCAAGCAGTGGGCCGACGCTTGAGGGACGGAGGCAGGTCAGACCACTCGATGAAGTTGCCCTGCTCATATACATTGCGAAGTGTCAGGAAGCCAGCGTCAGCCCAGTGGGATACGATAGATAGTGGGTTAGGTGGGCCATCAGGGAGGAAGTTCCATAGTGGCAGGTCTCCGTGGAATGGGTGCAGAGTATTAACCAAAGCCCAGAGTTTGGTAAGTGCTAAGGATGTGCTAGCCACGGGGTCTGCAGAGCCAGGGTTGGATGGGTATGGGTTTGAGGATAAGGGAGCCGAGCACCCGATCGAAAACTGTTAGTTTCTCCAGTCGAACATGTGGGGGGGGGGTTGGTGGTGTTGAATCAATGGGAGGCGAATTGGGATTGGGCTACCACCCAACATCTAGTGAAATCTGGGGCTCTAAATCCGCCTAATTCCTTTGGGGTGGTCAGTGTAGAGCGTTTAAGCCGGACTGCACTTGAGTGCCAGAGGAAGGTGTTACTAATATGGCGTAGTGTCTTGAAAAATGCGTCCCCTCGCCATATAGGTAGATTGGTAAAACGATACAGGAGTTGGGGTAATACCACCATTTTGAGAATTCCAATCCTACCTGCTAGTGAAATGGGGAGCCTAGTCCAACTGGATGTTTTAGTGGTCAGGTTCGTCAAATAATTGTCCTTGCACAGCTTCGTCGTGTGTCGGGATACTTCCAGCCCCAGGTAGGTGATGCTCGATTGGGACCTGGTGAAACCCATTAAATCCAAGGGGGGGTCGTGATTTGAGGGAGCTTTTTAATTCTTCTATCTAGTTTGCCATTTGTGCCTGGAAAGAGGCCTCCATCCTTTCGTCCATTCCCTTGAGGCAATCCTGCAGGTCTTCCTTGCTGAGTGCCATGTGACTGCTCTCCTGAGGTTCTTCAACTCCCTCGTGATGTTTCCCTGTCTCGTTTGTTGAAGTGCTCACCAGTTTCTGTGGCCAGCACCGTTCCAGTTGTCCCTTTGCCATAGCCTTATTGTCTCCATGATGTGCTGGGTTCTGCTTCCCTTTGGGACTTGGCATCCGAGTATGATGCACAACACACTGTGCCCAAAAGGTTGTACTGTTTGTAAATTGCCTTATCACTTTGTCGGGAGGGGCTGTTCCCTTCCTCGTTGCTTTGCTATTATGGAAGTCAGGGCAAGAGGCTGGCCTTCAGTGTCCCTCTTTCTGGGTTTAATAAATAGTTGCTCTTCTCCTGCTTTTTAACACCTGAACTAGAGAATCACTAACAATTCAACACACATATTCCAACTGGCTGTATAATCCATAGTGCCTTAGAAATAACACATCTGTAATGCTATGTCGCAGCCAGATTATTTTCAGAGTATGTGTGCGCTTGAATTATAATGGATTGGTACATTTTTTGTATGCAATTTCTGAAGATGCTTTTAGTCTTACTGTCCCTCTTAGGAAAGGCTGACAATTTAATTAATGTGTTTGTGTACTGTGTTTAAACCTTGATGTTTCACGTTGTTTTTTGCCACATAGGGACTTAGCAAATTTCTATTGTTAGAGTGGACCCCCAGGCAGGCAGAGCCGTCTGCTAGGAGCCCGCAGGTGCGGAACTCGTGGAAGGCCTAACTCCTTCCCAACCCAAAGGAACACAAGGTCAACACAAGTAGCAAGGTATTTCTGAGGTTTATTACAGCCAACAAACCACAGGGAACATGTACACTGCAGCAACTCTGGGCACCTCTCGATGAGCTCTGGCTCGCAGGCCAGTTTTGAGTACCAGTGGCGTCATGGTTTGCGTCACATCCCGGCCCTTCTCCAAAAAACCTATCACCACTCAGAATAGGCTGCTGAGTGGTAGTTCCCTATAGGGTCCCATATTGATGCGAGCTTATTGGAGCAGACCACGTCAGGTGTCAGGCTTGGACCATCCCCGAAAATTGTTACACTAAAGGTGCTACAGTGTGCTGACACCATGATTGGTCGGTGATCCCCGCTACCCACCTCTAGGGTCGTGGATTTCTATTGGTTGGATTGCGGGCCCCCAATCCTCGGACAAAACCTGTTCCCAGGTCGCGAGACACCTGTTCATAGTGCTTGTGCAATATTGTGTCCATGAGGTGTTATTATGTGTCAGCATCATACCGTGTGTGGACCACTCTTGTCATGAGCACGCCCCGTTCCCAGCGCAGAGATATTGCTTGAGTGTAGCCAGTTTGCTGCGACCATTGTCTGGTCCGTGAGACAGTTGGCTCTTTCCAGCCAAATCTTGCCTTCTCGTCAGGTCGGCCGGATCATGTGCTTGGAGACCATGTTTGGGAGCCCTTGAGCTCTGAATTATTCTGTATTTTACATGGAATGGGCAGCTCCTGCGACCAGGGTTACTTCAGTTCAGAGTGAGGAATGTCACTTGCAACATTGCGACCTTGGCAGGCTTCGCTCCCATGGCAGTGACTCTGCTTGCACAGCGTCCTGCGCAGCACAGGTAAACCATGGCCTGACTTCTACAGTGTCTTCCATGGTGTCCGTAGATTAGTATGTTTATGGCTGTCAGGTGCCTCGATGGAGAGTGCTCCTGCCATCCCATAGGATTAGTTGCATGTAAGCATTGGCAAGCATCAACAAGTGTTCTTCTTGCTTTTTGCGTTTTAGTGCTGCTGCGGCAAGCTAATGACAAAAATAATAAACGTGCAGGCTGTTTGTGCATGTCACTGTCCTCTAACCCGTAGGACTGTACGCAAATGTTCTTCATGTAGTTGGGTGTGAGAGTGTCCCAAATGTGCGGATGGCACGTGTGATTCATGTCAGATGCAGCTAAGTCATCATGGTGTCTCTAATGACCTGAGGCATGGTTTCTTGACATGTCAGTCGATTCTGCCCATGTAGCAGTCTCCAGCTCCGTCTTGTGCTTCTTCGTCCACCTTAGGCAGTGTTCACACTGCTCATGGTTTGTAGAGTCTAGTGAGAGGGTATCACTCGTGATAGGTATCCATCGGGGGAGCAGTGGGAATTGGCATGAGCTCGTATGTTCGGCGACCATGTTGTTTTTTGTACTTCTTCCATTTAGAGGGTCCTCCGGGACGGTCGGCATAGTCTGACCTTCCCTCTTCAGTTCCCCCTCTGGTTGACTTATCGACCACACCACCATTATTTGTTCTGTCGACAATCAGGTGGCATACCTTTGTTATCCCTGCCAGGTGTCCATAGCAGTTGACGTGATCTTCAAATGACCAGTACATGTAGACGTATCCGCTTTCCAATTTGCACCATACCCACTTCCCTATATACTTCTTTGGGTTACGTGGGTTTTCTATCTTTGTTCCAAGAGAGAATATGTCGGATTCTGCTATTCCCTGTTGCAATTTCTCTCTCTCCTTCACTATTGCATCCATTGCTTCCCCTTTCTCCAGTTCCATCAGCACTTGCATCCCTATCACTTCTTCTGCTGTTTCCAGACACCTGGCAATACAGAGTTTGATGCCACACAGAGATGCCGCCCAGAGTATTAGTCCTCCAATAATTAACTTCAGTTCTCTTTGCCTCTTCTTCCATTTTTGCATGCATATGCTCTAGTTGGGCCGCTGCATCCGAGAGCGTTCCGTTGTCTTCGTCATTGGTCGGTATGAATGTACAGCAGGAACTCCCTGTCTTTGCGGAAACTCCCCCTTCCATAGCCGTGAGGAGATCCAGAACATACCTGTTCTGGAGTGCCACCAACGTTATCGCTCTGAGTTCCTCTTTGATTGCGTTGAATCCGTTCACTGTTGAGTTTATAGTTAGCATCAGCTCCCGGCGGGTAATTTGCAACCACTTGGCGTTTGCATATGCCTGTACTCCAGGGAGTAGTGATGCAAACAACATTTGTGTCCAACTGAATAACCTGTGGGATGCTGGTACTTCATCCAATGCTACTTCCGATCTTCCCCACAAGTAATTCCCTTCTCTTTCACTGTGCTAAGTTGCTCTTGTGAGTCACTGGCATTTGGTTGGACGGTCATTGCAGTGTCCAGCGATCTTTTCTTCCTTTTGTTCATCTGCATTTTTTGGAAATCATCGTGCTTGACGTCCTTCCTTGGAACTACTAGAGAGGGTACGTTGATGTGTGCCAGGGAGCATACTCCTCCCCAGTTTGGTGGCAGCTTGTGATTTGCTTTTTCTCTGCACGCCCAATATTGGTCCATCAGTAATGCAGTTCCTACACCCATTTCTGGTATTGCTTCTACTCTCTTCGATCCCACGTTTTCTCCTACTTCTTCTTCCCTGTTGTGTTGATAGCACAGTGCTGGTGTGGTTAAACAAATTATTGACATGGGTTCAGCTTTGTTGTCTACCCATGTCACCAACTTTCCACTTCTGTCCCTCTCCTTAAGACACTTATCATTTTTGTCATGCACCTTGTTCACCACTGCCTTAGCTAACGTCAATGCCTTACTTCCTATTACTTCATCTTACCATCCATCGTTTGTATATACCTGTCTGTAGATCAGTATCTGTGGACTCTCCCAGCACCCTGGTATTTACCCTGGTAGATATTGTAGTGTGATTTTCTTTGTTTTGCCCTTTTCAGGTCCTTCTGTTACGTACTACTGTCCTTCACTTAGTTGCCAGTTATTATTCATCATGGGTAGTGTCTTAATGTAATAGAAATGTTGCTTTTGACATCCATCTTAATGTGGCTGTTTTCCCTTGGAATCTTCCCAGCGATGGAACATTGCTAGATACATTAGACACTGTGCAGTTGCTGCAGGTATTTCTGTTGCTACAAAGGTTCTGGAGATGCTCATGGGATAGGGAATTAATGAGAAGACGTATCAGCTTTCCCCAGTGGTGTCCCTACTGATTTTGGGCACATGTTTGTTATGTGTGCTGTGTCTGTGAGATATGTATTAATTCCCTTCATGTCTGTGCCAACACTGCGCTTACCTCTCCTTACCTTATCAGCAGTGTCTTCCACTCCACCTGGCATGGTTGTACGTGCAGCTTGGGTCGTGGAGACCCCATAGGGGGAGGAGATCCCTGGATTTGATGCTCGTCGTTCCCTAGCTTCACGCCTCCGCTATATGGGGGTTGTATTGGAGACACGCGTTCCTAGATAGAGCCGCCGGGGCTCCTGTTCCAGTGCGGGCTCCCTTTTATTAGTTTTATTAGTTTCCACACAATTTACTCGAATCTTCTAGAGCCGTGCTCCTCTCAGGCTCGGTAGCCTGACACTGCTTCTGAGTTGTTCCGGCCGACTCCTCCTCCCGCCGGCAGTCTCCGCTTTCCTGCATTCTCAGTCTAGGGCGTGGCGGGTAAACATGCTGCCTCGTCCTGCGTTACGTGGATCACCTCCTGACCGCTCTATCGAAAGGGGGCGGGGGAGTTAGTGCCTTCACAGATCGTTTTTTCCAGTTGCTAATTGTCCACCTTTACAGATGCCAGCAGAGGGCATGGAGAAGTATAACTTCACGCTCCGGCTGCCATCTTGGAATCCAGAATGTGCTTTTTAGCCATCATGTACACCCAAAAGAACTTAGTAGCAGGCAAATAATAGTGACAGGGAACAGACCCAGCACACAGATCAGCGGTGTAAAAGGGAGGGAGAGACAACACAAGGTCCATGAGCTGAAGGATTTTGTCCCAAACGGTCGAACCTTCGGGCAATGCCAGAACATGTGTAAGGCTATACCCACAGCCCCTCTGCTGTTCCAACAAGTGTTGTCTTGGGATAGTTTGCAGAACCACATCCTGCACGGGACCAATATATGTAATGGGTACTCCTCTGTTGTGTAACAGAGATCTAAATCAATCTTCTACCTTGCGGGGCCTGCACATACCCAGTTCCATGCTATATCAGACATATTATAAACAAGGTATGAGCCCTAATTATTCCTACCATGTTGAGAGGTTAAGCTAGATCCAGAGGGGGCAAGAATCCTGTAAAGCAATGAGGCCGAGAGTGGCAAAATCGTGGGTAACCCATGCAAGCTAGCATTAGTGGGAGAGAATAACATGTCACAGACATCCCTTAGCACCTGATAGCGGCAATACTCTTCTTGTCTCTGCTTATTTTTAAAGCGCAAGAACTCAAAGCTAAGCATATTCTGACCATTATGTACTTGCGAAAGCTTCCAGCTGCCAGCCCTTTACCACATGAGTGACCCAGGAAAGGGTACGATTATCAGCTTGTACGGCCAGGTTCTTCCAGAGACAAGAGTCGCTACAAGGAAAATATTCATCCCCCTGAATCTCATTACTCTTATTTATAACATGCCTAATAGACGGCCGAGTCAATCTAATCGGAAGCCTTTTTTTCCATATAAAGGAGAGAATCAGTTGGAGTCAGGGAGAAAGACTCCTTCTTGATGAAGACCCAGTTCGGTCAGTCAACATTTCCCAGTAGAGGCCAGTAGTGCAGTGTAGGAGCGTAAAGGCAGCGTGATATTGCCTCATCCTGGGATAACCAAAGCCTCCCAAGTGCACCGGTTTCTGAAGAACATCTGTCGGGTTCTCTGACCTGCCCCCCCCCTCACCCTACAGAAACCTGTTGAAAGACTTCTATATCCCTGAAACTAGTTTACCTGAAAGAGGAAGCGGGAGCAGGCCCAACACATAGAGCAGCTTTGGAAGCAGTGACATCTTGATCGCACTAATCTCATCCCAGAGTGTCAAATTCAACCTTCCCCACTTCCGACATAGACCATCTATTTCTGCAAGTTTAAGCTGAACGTTATGCACGAGAAGTGCATCAGTATCTCTGGAAATCTGGATACCCTGATACTTAAAACCACTGGTAGACCACACATCACACCCTACGTCCAACAAGCCTCTGTGGCACGAAGACGAGATTGGAACGATTAAAGTCTGAGCGGCATCAACCTTATAATCCGAAACACTGCCAAAGAAATGCAAAGAAGACATTAACGCCCAAATCATCGAATCCACGTACACGAATGGACTGCCTACTCTTTAGACTCAATTTGCTTCCAACTATGGAAATCCTCCATGTTCGCTTTAAAAATCTTTATCCCTCTGATTTATGCGATAAGTGTAGTGCTGTAACTCAGACGATCCATCATCTTATGACGTGGTGTGCTGGGACCTGGTCTGTCAGAGTTGCACGACTCAAGCGCTTTGTGCATGATCCCAAGTTTTTATCTTCAGACATATTTTGGGACAGACCAATTTCTGGCAACGAAAGGTTCCTCACATTTGAAGTTGTTTTAATTTTAAAAGAATTGAATTTGATAGATAATGGGACTATTTTGAATGGTCAGCCAACTCGGTGAAAGTTCTGTGTTTTAGCTGCTGTCAATTACTTTTCGTTTTTTTATTTGTTCTTATGTACAAAGTTTCTTTTATGCTTTTAGGTATTTACTTGATTTTCCTTTTTGTATACTGTGTAAAAGGTCATACTTCATTTTGGCTAATGCACAATACATTCTTTTTTAAAAATGAACGCCCAAAAGGAGCGCTCCTGGCCCAAGATCAACACCAGAAGGTCATCAGCATAGAGGAGCACCTTGGAGCGACAGTTTCCAACGGAAATGCCCTCAATGTCTGGATGCATCCTAAGTGCAGGAGCTGAAGGTTCTATGAATAGATCAAACAGTAAAGGCGATAGAGCGCACCCATGACGCGTGCCCTTCTGAATGTCAAAGGACGCAGATGTATAGCCATTCACAGACACTGCCACTCTAGCAGCATTATACAAAGCTCTTAACAGCTGCATAAACCGCGGGCCACAGTTTACCATAAGCAGTACACGACGGAGGAATAACCAATTCACTCTATCAAATGCTTTCTCGGCATCAATGCTAACAGCCGCATAAGCGTCTAGAGTGCTTCCTAAGCTGAATCCCCTTCAGCAGCTCTCTCAGATTGCCATAGCTATTCCTGCCGCTCCGGCAGCTATTCCTACCACTCACGCAGCTATTCCTACCACTGACGCATCCAGTCTGATTCCTATAGACCAGCTTTTGCAGCAAATCATTACGTCTTCTAGCATAAACGTTTGCCAAGAGCTTCATATCTGCATTTAACAACGATATTGGGTGAAAGTTACCACAGAGTGATTTTTCCCCGCTTTAGGAATAACTGTAATCAGAGCAGAGCGCATGGTGTCAGTAACAGATTAATTCCTAATAATCTCTGCAAATAACTGCGCCAAAAAAGGATCAAGAAGAGGGCCAAACATTCTATAAAACTCAATGGGAACGCATCCAGTCGCGGACACTTCCCGGCTGTCATTGAATCCATAGCGCCCACCACCGTATGAGCAGATACATCTGTTCAAGACACAGTTTACTGTTTTCATCTAGACGAGAAACCTCGGCCTGACGCAGGTCTCGCAAACCTCTGATTCAGCAATGAGGCCATCATCCCTATGCACTATGCAAAGAAGCATTGGAATGCTATGTCTGTTCTCTCTCGGCACCGTGCACCTGGCCACCCTCTGTCCTGCGGGCCCAGGTCCCTGCTCACCCTGCCACCCCAGGCCACCCCTTGCACTGGGGTCTGCATCTGTACCCATACAGTCCCCCTCTTTCCTTCCTGCACTTATCAGACCTACCCTGTCTGCTGCCTTAAACCCAGCACTTGCCAATTGCTGGCTGCACTATCACTGTTTGTTGCCTTTATTATTTATTTATTCATTGTTATTTTTCTGTTTCTCCTTTGCTCCGCACTTCCCACTTCTCCCCCCTTGCATGCCCTTTCCCCCTCCCCCTCCCCCATGCACTTGCACGTTGTCAATGTCGCTGGGCCTAGTAACATCGCTGTTTTGTTCTCCCCTGTTCCCCTGCCTTGCCTCGTCGCGCTCTGAACCACTTGTGTACGAGCGCGATAGAAATAAAATATCAATATCAATGCTCAAAAGCCCCACACATCTCCTCATTCTTTCTTATAATAGAGCCATCCCCATCTACAATGAAAAGCACACGTCCCCCTTTGTCTTTAAGCTTCAAACGGTTTGCCAGCAGTGAGCGCGATTACTCCCTCGTTCCCAGAAAGCCTGATTAGTGGATAAAAGAGTTCTCCGCCTCTGAATGCAGTGCCCGATCAAGGATCCGCGTAGCACTTAGCATAGAGGCCACGGTAGCGGCCGAAGGGGAGCAATTGTATCGCTCCTCGGCTACTCTTTACTCATCCGCAAGCCTCAGCCGATCTGCCTCTTTTCGTTTCTTCTTGTAAGACGCAAAACGAATCCCCTTCCCGTGTATTGTCGCCTTCGGAGCATCCCAACCAACAGATACGTTTGGAACCGAGCCTCTGTGCTCTTCCAAAAATAACTTGACTTCACTCTCAATGTGCTTGATAAAGTCTGGATCTAACAAAAGACTCCCATTCAGTCACCGCTGTTTGCTCCCTGCCAAGCCTCCCGCTGACGTATCCATGGCAAGCATGACACTAGCGCAGGCAGCGATCACAACATTTCCTACACTCGTGCCACACACATCCCCACAAAGCCCTCTGCTAACCAGAGAAAAGTCAGTCTGTGAGGAGGTCCCAGGCGGGGCTGAATGAAAGGTCTACTATCTACCCCCCTAGTGTAAATCACGCCAAACCTCACGCAGATCCCACGTCTCCATAGGAGTCACAAGGCCTCTGCTGGCCTTAATCCCGGCACGTGAGCTAGCACTGCCTGACTTATTGTAATTGGTTATTTATAAAGCGCTTAATACCCAGAGGTTTCTAAGCGCAGACCCAGGGATCCAACCTGTGTTGCTCTGCGTCGTCTTGCTTCCAAGTCCATCACATTGCCCTTGAGCTATCCTCTCTTGAAGCGCATCTCAAGCGGAATTAAAGTCTCCCCCGAGTATCGCCTCTGCACCCCCCATGGTGGCTAGAGCGCCCCCCATTCTCTTGAGCAAGTCTGCCTGCGCTACACTTGGCGCATAAACATTGAAAAGCCCCTGTTTTCCGCATGTCTCTTTTTTGCAACAGATCCAGCCTCTGAATCTACACCCGACCTGTCAGCTGCATGTCTCAAATCCGTCTTGCGCGAGCCGCCCCCCCCCCCCAGCGCCCCCAGGAGTTGCGCTTCCACATATGCTCTGTTCAGCATGTAATCCGCCTGTTCCGATGGTAAATGAGTTTCCTGCAGGGGGACACTACCTGGAAAGTGAGGACTTCCTTCCTCTTGCCAGGGTTATTAATGCCTTTCACATTCCGGCACTATCCGTCTAAAGCCAGATGTGACCACTTTCAGACCGCGCGGGGTATGGAGTATGAAGTCTGTAGGGTACTCACACTCACGAGGAGCGGATATCAGGCGCATGCATACATAAGGGGAGAAAGTAAGAACAAGGGACAAACAGAAAGAAAAGAATGAACAGAACTGAGGAAAACATCCCCATCCAACCATACCAGCTGGCACAGGAAAGGGGCTGGCAGAAGGGAGACAGAGTTGGCAGGAGAGCTACAACCATGTCTTCAACTGAACGGTGACGGTAAAGGAGCGGGTGCTATTGGTATGGTATGCTATGGTATGGTATGGTATGGTTTATTTATATAGCGCACAAGGCAAGTGCTTCAAAGCGCTCAACAATTAACAGCGCAGAGGTCATTGCAGGACTCAACGTCTATTGCAGTCACAGATGTTGTCAAACAAAAAACAACTAAGGGCAAAGGATCCAACTTCACAGACCTACACCTCCGATGTGATGCCGCAGCACAGCTTGTGAGTTAGCCCAACGCACACACAGGACCCCCACAGCACACATCCAAACTCAAAATCACAGCACAAGTTATCACAGTACCATAAGAATACAAGAACATTGAGTAATAAAAGTGCAAACATTCATCTAAACAATCCTCACCAGCAAGGAATAGTTCCCAAACCATCCCAGGTAAATAAGAGCCCCAGCCACTCGCACACAAGCAGGTCACCATGCAAAAGGGAGCACATCCCAGCGTAGAGGTGCACAAGAATAAATAAATAAATAAGCGCCCCATATAGTATTTCCCACGCACTATCCAGTGTATAATATCCAATCCTGCTTCCAGACGTTGTCCACGCTGCAACAGCCGGCACCACAAGCATGGGAACCAAAACCACCCCAAGGATGAAAGTGCATACAGAGAGAAGCAGCCCAGCTGCGTGTATGTGTCGCCCCCACATTCAGCACGCCACTCGATGTCCCCCCTAAAAAGAGAAAAACCCTGAATCTGAGTTCCGACACACCACCCTTGACTTTCCATTTCCGCTTTATCGGCGACCGTCACCACAATAGTGTAAACTGCACATGGCCAAGCAGTTCGCAGAAGTGTATGTCCCCCCCTCCAATCCCCCAATGCAGACCCAAACATTCCATTTGTTGGGAGTTTGTCCTAACCCCCAATCGCGATGCTCGTAAGCCCCCCAGCGAGTACAGACACACACACACACGTCCGTACTGCTCGGGCTTCCAGGTCGCACTGTCGCAGCCGGGAACGCCCATTTTATTTATACTGTAGGCGGCAGCGTGCAACGTCATGCCGCCGCGTGCGTGTCCCTTCAAGGGGCAGCGCCACACTCCTCCTTTTTCGGGAGGACAACAATAAATGCTTTAATAATACACACCACAAACCAAGTAACTATAATAACACAACACTTACAAACAGTTTCCCCACACACCCCTTTATTAGCATCCACCCGGGTCCCCTCACTTAACAGTCCAAAGACTCAGGCCGATCAGATAAATGTCCCAGCACATAGTCGCTGAGGTAAGCGGGTTTCCCTCACCCAGCCCTCTGAGGGTACCTCCCGCTTACCTCCGGCATGGGTACTCCGTCCACAGGCATCCCCCGGACAGGAGACTCAGGTGTGCCGGATTGGCCTCCTCCGTCATCAGGCACCTCCATTAAGTCCGGCTCATGGGGAGGGTCAGTTCTCGGGTCTCCTAGCTTCTTGAAGAAGCTCACATTGTGGGTAACGGCTGACCTTCCGTCTGAGGCGGTCACCATGGACCCCTTGACAGCCACGACGTCCAACGGTTCCGGCTCGTATGGAAGGCAGAGCTTTCCATGGGGATGTCTGTTTCGGATGAGGACTTTGTCGCCTGGCTCCAGCCGCTGCGGGCGAAGCCCCCCTCTCATGTTTTCCTGCTCAATCCTCACTCGCCGGTCCACCGCTACCTGTTGGTTATCAATCTCCCCTGGCTCCTTCTCCCCCACCTCAGGCAGCAAACCCCGAGGGCAATGCTCGAATAGAGCCTCGGCCAGGGCCACCCCGGTGGAAGCATGCGGGGTGGTGCGGTACACCAGCAGAAACTGATGGAGGGATCTCTGGAGGGACTGTCCCTGGCCTTGGGCAATTCTGAAGGTCTTGTTCAGTGTTCTCATTAGCCTTTCGGCTTCTCCGTTTGCCCTTGGCCACATGGGGGTGATCTTCTGATGCTGTATCCGCAGCTCTCCATCAGTTCCGAGAACCGCTTGCTCTGGAATGGTGCCCTGTTGTCAGTGCACAACGTGTGTGGGAACCCATGGGCCGCAAACACCTTCTCCACGGCCACCACCACGTGCTCGAAGGCCACCGACTCCACGAATTCAACCTCGGGGTACCTCGAGTATTCATCGACGATCACTAGGAAGTGGGTGCCCACCGTTGTAGATCTGAAGTCTGCATGGACCACCTCCCAGGGTCGCGTCCCTTGAGGCATCGCCTCTATGGCCGGTTCTCGCTGCAGAGGAGACGCCGCTTGACACCAGACACAGGCCGCCACGAAGTCATCCACCTTCCGCTCTAGCTCAGGGAATCATACCTTCAGCCGTAGCCTGTCCTTGGTCTTTGCAGCGCCCTGGTGTCCATGGTGAGCAAGGGTAATCATGTCCTTAACCTTGGACTGGAGAACAACTATCCGGTCACCTCTGAACAGCAGGCCGGATGCCAAGAATGATAGTTCTTCCCTCACCTTCCATAATTGCTCCAGTCCCGTTTTGGCCTCTTGAGTACGCCACGCCAGGGACTCCAGCACCGACTTCCAGGAACCCTGCTGCATGGAGTGTCTCAGGATTTGGAAACACTCGTCTCCTGCTGCCTCGAGCTCCCTCACTGGCATCGCATTAGGCGTGGCTGTCTCCACCACCATGCGGACATGATCATCGGCTTCTTCAGCACATGTTTCATACTCTTTTCCCCCATGTGCACCCGGGTGTCGGGATAGATAGTCTGCCGCATTGTTTGCCCCAGGCCGATACAGCAAGGTGACCCCGTGCTCCAGGAGAGCGGGCATCCACCGCTCGATCCTCGCCGGTGGCTTGGATGACGACACTGCCAGAATGGGAAGCAAAGGTTTATGGTCCGTCACGACATCACCGGGCATCCCAGGACATATAGCCTGAAGTGTCTATAGCCCCAGAGCACCGCCAGCGCCTCGCACTCAATCTGCGAATACCCCTGCTCTGTCTCTGACAGCGCTTTGCTGGCGTAGGCCACCGGGCGGACAACCCCATCACGATCTATCTGAGTCAGCACGGCGCCCAGGCCAAATGGGCTGGCGTCCACAATGACCTCCGATGGTAAAGCAGGGTCAAAGAACGCCATGGTGTCTTCGGCCGCCAGCGCACCCTTGATGTCCTCGAACGCCGCCTGCTCAAGCGGGCCCCAATGCCAGGTGGATTCTTTCTTCGTCAGGGCCCTGAGGGGTTCACATCTCGAGGCAAGATTTTGAATAAACCGTCCACAGTAAGTGGCCATGCCGAGGAAACTCCTCACATCGGACACCTACTCGGGTGGCTGTGCCTTTCTGATGTCCTGGACTTTCTTGGGATCCTGTGACACGCTTCCCTCTTTGAAAACAAAGCCAAAGAACTCAATGGACGGGTGCAGGAATTCACATTTTTCCCTGTGAAGGGTGAGGCCCAGCAACTGCAGCCTCTCAAAAGTCTTCGCCAGCCTCTGCAGGTGGTCCACCTCAGTCCCAGCAAACACTAGGATATCATCACTAATGTTCAAAATGCCCTCCAGGTCTGTGAGGGCGCCCCAAATGATATTCTGTAAAACCTCTGCTGCCGAGGACACGCCAAAGTTAAGTCTTTTGTAGCGGTAGAGTCCCCGGTGGGTGGTGAACGTGGTGATGTACCTTGATTCAGGGTGTAGGACCACCTGATGGTAACCCGCCCGGAGGTCCAGCTTGGAAAAGAAGCGAGCACCCTGCACCTCCACAATGATATCATCAATCGTTGGGGTAAGGTGCCTCTCCCTTTTGATGGCTTTGTTCGGCAGCCTCATATTGACACAGATGCGGACAGAGTCAGGTTGCTTAGGTTTCCTCGCCACAATAATCGGGGACACCCAGGGAGTCGGACCCTCCACTTTCTCGATTATGTCGAGATTACCAAGATTGTCCAGCTCCTTGTCCACCTGCTCACGAAGGTGAAAGGGTACCCTGCAATGTTTTAGGGCGATGGGCTGCACGGATTCGTCTATATGTACTGGGTCACCAGCCATCTGACCAATTCCATTGAATAGGGCGGCATACTTATCAAGCAGGTCGTTAATGTCCTCCAGGTACACCGAGTAAGCAAAGCTGACAATGCAGAGGGCATCGGCCGCTGCACAGCTCAACAGGGTGTTCGTGCTTTCCAGCGTTACATAGAATCGAGCGGTGATTGGCGAGCCATCATGCTCCTCCTTCGCCACAAAGGCACCGTCCAGCGGGATAGGTTCCAGACCCCTGAATACAAAGATGCAAGCTTTCGGTGTGACCAATTTGGGAGGCGTGTCCATGGCGTCGTAATGCCCACAGGCCATCACGTTGACTGATGCTCCCATGTCTACTAGGACTGGGACTGGCGACGTTTTGACCTCCACCACATACCTCGGCTGTCTCCTGTTCTTCCCTTTTAGGGCCCCCACACTGGAGACGAAGAAAATGTTCTCTTACTCCTCTTCGTCTACCTCCTCCACCGGGGCATCCTCCTCGCTCTGGTCCACCTGGGCTACATTCGGCTGGCGATTCTGGCAAAAGAACCCGGGCCGGGCTTCTTGGCACCATCACGGGCAGGGCTGCCTTGCACACTCGGAAAAAGTGATCGGGCAGCCCACACCTTCCACATGTCCTTCCAGCCGCTGGGCACTCTGTTGGGTGGGGAAGGTCATACCCACACTTCTGGCATGACTCACCAGCTCTTTCAGCTCTGTCGCGGGGCAGCACCAGGTCTTCTGATGCCTCTTCCACCTCGCCACATGGCACACACCTCCTCTGTCTTAACTGAGCGGGACTCAGCCTCCATCCTAGCTGCCCGAGCCTCAGACACCTCATGGCAGCGCTACAGCTCAAGGATGCGGGGCAGCGTGGTCCCTGGCTCTCTTATGACCTGACGTCAGAGCGTGCCCGAGGAGCACGCCTGGATGAGCATTGTTCTTATCATGTCCTCTGCATCGCCCCATGCACAAGCCAGTGACAGGCGCTGTAGGCGTCCATAAAAGGTGTACAAAGTCTCATCCTCCTTTTGCCTTGCACACAGCATCACAAATCTTTCGTAGTCCGAGTTGGCAAGGGGCAGAAAATGAGCCTGGTGGCTGTCTTTGCCGCCGCATAGGAGCCATCCCCTGGTGGAAGCGACTCAAATATCTCCTGGACCGAAGGTCCCGCCGAATGTAACATGGTTGCCAGCATGCTGTCATCATCTGTCACCTGCGCGGCCCTAAAGTACATATCGAGGTGGTCAACCCCCCTCTTTCATCTGGGCCCCAGGCTGGATGGTGGGCCGAGACGTCAAATTCGGGGATGGGCTGCAGGGCCGCTGGGGCACGTGCCTGGGCCATGATCAGAGGTGCTGGCTGAGCAACCGGTTGCACCACCGGTGGCGCCCGAGGCAATGGAGCCTGACCTCCTGCTTGAGCCTGAGGAGGCTGCTATTGAGCTGCTGGTTGTCCGCCGTCCTGGGGAGGCTGCTCTTGAGCTGCTGGCACTCCACCGTCTTGATCACCAGCCCCGTTCATGGGCTTAAGCGCACAGGCACCCCCAGCGTGGAACTTGGGGGCCGCAACTCAACTCCCACCACCACAACACAGTCCTGACACACACCCAGGCAAATGAAATGTCCAACCTGGGAGCGAAGATGATGATGGCAGAGTATCCCCCTCCACAGACTGTCTCATGCACAGACACAGCAACTGGACATGATGATGAAAAGGATGAAGAGAATGGAAAATCCACAGCTGCAGCAGTCTACACTGAGGATGAAGAGGATAAAGAAGAACAACTCCCCAGCCTGATGATGAAGAGGATGATGAAGAACCAAATCCCCAGCTGCAGCAGCACCTTGCAGGCACAGATGTTCCAAAAATTGAGTCAAGGAGAATTTGGGCTAAGCAGGCCCAGCCATTGTAGCCCTCCTCCTCGCTTTCACTCGACGTAGGAGGCCCAAAAATTAAAATAAAAATCAAAAACCAGGCATGGGCATACAGGTATAACTGCCTGCAAACAGTGTGTCCAGAAATTTGGCCTGGATACCACTCACCGCCCAAACCGGAGCACAGTGAAGTTCCATGGCTGAAATCGAAAATGCCATCAGCCGCGTGGTCGATGCATGGCCTACGGCATGAAACGAAATTCAATCAACATTCCATTCAATCACCGCCGGGCCCAGGCATCATCCTCACCTCGTCGCCACTGTTGGGGGTTTGTCCTGACCCCCAATCGCGATGCCCGTAAGCCCCCCAGCAAGTACAGACACACACACACACGTCCGTACTGCACGTGCTTCCCAGTCGCACTGTCGCGGCCGGGAACACCCCTTTTATTTATACTGCAGGCAGCGGCGTGCAACGTCACGCTGCCGCATGCGCGTCCCTTCAAGGGGCAGCGCCACACCAATGCCCGTTCGGCTGGTACAAAATCCCAGAGTGAGGCCAAAGCGGGCTACTCAGCAGTTGCCCGACCGCAAGGATAAGCAACATGAGTCTGCACCCATCCAAACCAACACGCACCGCACGCTAGACTCGGGCACAGCATGGGGCAGGCAGTGAAGGGCGAGATGGCATCCGTCCAACAACTTCCAGGTTCACAGAGTCCCCTCATACCAGGGGCCTCTTCGCTTGCACCGGTGCCCGGATCTCCAGCACCACAGTCAGCATTCAGAATGAATTAAAGGAAAGGGCTTAGTGTTTGAAACGTTCAACATTACAAATAACAGTACATTTAAATGGAAATGCAACCGGCTTGATTGTAATTGGTTACTTATAGCATGCTTAATACCCAGAGGTTTAAAACTGTGGAGCCGGGGATCGAACCTATGTTTCTCCGCGTCGTCTTGCTTCCAAGGTGAGCACATTGCCCCTGAGCTATCCTCCCGAGATGCCATTTTAAAGCACTTCAAGTTCTACAAATACAAATAAATAAATAAATATAGAGTGAACAGTAACAACCATCAAGCCACAAGTCATTAGCTAACAATACAGGCATAAGCTAATGTTTTAGTTTCTTCGGGGGTACACTTCCAGCAGCGCCAGGTTGTAAGGAAACCTAAAAGGAATGGGCTTTCAAGTGATCTGTGAATCAATGTGTAAGTCCTCTACACAACTACTTTACAGGTAGCTGGATAGACCATACAATAGAAAATATGCCTTTCCCTGGCCAAGCACTTTGAGTCCATAAACTGTAACGGATTTTAAGGTACGGCACACTCCAGCCAGAGACTTCTTCCACTGACACTGAAGTTGGCGCACAATGAAACACACCTTTTTATTTGTATTTGAACTCTGGATTCTTTCTTGAAGAGGCACCCAACGCGTCTCACACCCACCTTAACAAACACCCCGTGTCGCAATGGACCATGAACCAGGCCGGTGTGTAACAAGGAAATATTAATTTATTTTTAAAATTCAAAAGAAAAATCACAGCGAAACAAATTTTAGGGCAGCAATCACCAGTGTGCTGACAATATAATGCAAAATGTTGTAATACAATAAATTCAACTTTCTGACATCATCTACATAAACCTTAAATAGAAAACGAAGCAAAATCATATTATTTTCCAATCATAGACTGCACTTATGTAGTACTCCCACAACCACCTGCTAACTAAATTCTGTGTGGAGGGAAAGCAGTAGCAAGGAGTCAGCAAGAAGAGGGAAAAATTGTTTTTTAAATTCGACCCACCACCGCAGAATGAGAGGCCAAAAAAAATGAAAAATGAAAATCTTCTAAATGAGCGAAATTGCATACTCAGATTTCACTGGTTACTTGTGGATCAGTTACACTTGCGGTAGGATAGCTTGGACAGACATTCATTTGGCTGCACTAAAGAGATAAGGAAGCTGAAAGGCTACTGAGCAGGGCACTAAAGCAACGTGAACACAGGTGAGAAAATGGATTTTTGGGAGGAAAACCGTAAACAAAAATTACACGCGGCAGAATTGCAATTTCCTATTTCACACAGGCTTTAAACTGACAAACCACTAAGAAAATGGGCTTAGCAATGAAAATCGGAAATTGGTTTTGGGATGGGAAACAAAGACACAGAACAGAAAGGGTACTGAGGGGAAGGGATGACTCTTATAGGATGATGATATGTTTTTTATGGGAAATGTAAATCGCATTTTTAAAGAAAGCAAACGACACAAGAAAAATTGGTTAGCTCAATGATTAGTTCAACTGAAACTATATTTTAAGGCTATAATTAGTAAAAACAGTCGACAAAATTGTTACTTTCGAAATGCAACAATAATTAACGTGAGTTTTCAATGGGGAATTAATTGATTTATTCCAAATGATACTAGGGACTTACACAGGTAACTAACGGAAATAGAAAAGAAATATGCTAACAGATATAGACATACACAGATTCTTCTAAGGAAAGGGTGACAGAGGATACTGGCAATTTGGAAATGACTAGGGTTTTTATGGGATTTTAATAGGGTTTGAACAGGAGGCAAGATAAGATAGCGGGATAGGCAGATTTTGGGTACTGGGTGATGGGATACTTACAAGGCAAACTTGGGTTTGCTGATTTGGACAGCCAGCAGGGTCTCTGGCCAATAATCTGGTCACAAGCAGCTGGGTCATGAGATCTGGTTACTGGGTCAGCTGGGCTCTCCTGATGGGGAACAGCTGGGCAAAGTCTGATCACTGTGGACAGCGGGATGGGTCAGCTGGGCAAAAGGTCTGGTCATTGGATTCTCCTAAAGGGGATCAGTGGCCTTTCCTCCTTTCTCCTAGGATTATTTGGTATGCCTGGGCCTGGATAGGTGGCCCTGCCTGGATCTGGATCAGCTGCCCCTGGGCCTGGTTCTGGAGTCTTGGAATCTTGAAGGGTGAATTGTGAGTGTTGAATCTCCCTGTGTCTCCCTGTCTACCCCTTATATAGCCAGAATGACATCAGAGAATTTTACAATATGGGCGGAAGTATCCTGAATAGGTCAGGCTATTGAGGTACCCTCCTCACTCCAGGCTGAATGGTCCAAGGGAAGTTACCTCACCTTAGGTGTGTGCATTCTTATGACTCCCTTTGTCTCACAAGCCTATTTTTCACAAAAGTGGGTTATGGAACAAGAATTCGTATTTACAATAGTCAGCATCATAAAAATCGGATAGGCAGATCCCATATTTCACAAGGAATATACCGGCTTCAACGCCAATTCTGTGCAATGTTGCCTTGTCCTTGGGCACAATTTTGCCATTTCCAGGAGCAACGACTTATCTAAAATTCAGCAAATGGCTACACATATGCAAAATAGTATTTGGCATAGTTTCCCCAAGTTTAATATCTGTGCCATTTATACTCCCCCCAGAAATGCATTTTTTCTGCCATTTCATTTCACCACGTGCCAGAAACATGCACCTAGTCTTATTGTGCTTCTTCAAAAATCACATTAAAACTGTCATAATATCACATATTGCGGGGAAAAATGTCTTAAAGTATAAATGTCCTGCATTATGAATAAGGTGGATTTGCCAAAGATGTGGGCGGCGCTGATACCCCCACAATTCAAATTGTCTCCCCTGGGTCAGCTTGCACAAGGGTTTCCATGACTCCCCTTTGAAGTAATCCAGTTTGAATGGAGAGGAAATCACCCCCGAGGCAAAACTCAGTGCTTCGCGCCCCTCCTTGGGAGCAGTTCTGCCTGGCAGTCTGGGAGAACCTGTAATTATCACACTTGTCAGGTACATAAGAACAGGGCCCCTGCCCTTGCAGTATCAGTTCACAGGGAGGTGCAACATTGGACTTCCTGCCAAACTGGTTCGACAGAAATTCCTGGGCCTCAACCAGGAGGATTTGTCTTCTGGGGGTGGTGTGGGGGGGGAAGAGAGCACAATACATATCTTTGCAGCCCCTCTTCCCACATGTACAATTGTGTTTCTGTGCAAGCTACAGTATTGTTTCACATTTAGCTTTCCCAATGTCATTTTCTGCTTTTCAACAACAGATTTACACATATTATTTTTTTTCTCATGTTCCTATTACAAAATGTGTTTTTTCCCACACACAGCTTCCTTGGCATTTACTTTCTGAAAGGCTTTTTATAGATCTGGTCAGTTTCTGGACACAGAGATATGCTTTTTTGTAAAAAGAAATATATTTTTACATTTTTAAAGCACTCATACAGCCCACGGCATCGAGGCGCTGTTACAGGAATTGTTTGTTTTTTAGTTGCGTAATTTTGTCTTAGTTGCGTAGTTATAACGCGCTTAAATACCCAGAGGTTTCTAAGCGCAGACCCGGGGATCGAACCTGTGTTGCTTCGTGTCGTCTTGCTTCCAAGGCGAGCACGTTGCTGCTATGAAATGGTTTCTTGGTAATTGACAAGAAGAAAGAGATATCATCAAGTACTTTGCATGTGCTGATTTATTTCCAAAAGTAAATCCAAGCTGTGCGTACTTGAAGTAGAATTCTATTGCTTTTCATGGACTTTACTGGTGAAGCAATGCTGTTCTGGGAGGGAATTCCTAATTTAATGGTGTTCAAAATGAAATACACGGACAGGGCTCTGTTTTAATAGAACAAAACTGTGTGATGTTTAAAAATGAAAGTAGCCGCAGTGCGATGCCGTTTTAAATGCAGGTCATTTTCTTGTGCAGCCTTGAATGTTTAAATGACAGAACAGCAATGCAAAGCCATTCTGAATTTGAGTTATTTTCTCTATATTCACGTGAATGAAACAACATGCAGCTATTCTTGGGGTGGCTGTATTCAACTCTCGCACCATATGTGCTCAGCAGACCAAAGCACAGCCATTTTTGTGGTGACTGCTGAAATGCAGTTTTTGTTGAATGGGGGTTCTGCCTTAGGCCTTAAATGTACCCCACAAAATGGTATCGACCAAAAATATTGTTAAAAGAACCCTGAATGGTTAAAATTACTGGATTTCCGCTGTACCAAAATTACGTACAGTCGAAAATACCAAACATTTCAACCATTCGGTTTTCATTATAGCTAACAAGGGAAGCAGGGGTTGCAGGCCATCTTACAATAGGGTGCTAGAGGGGTTACTTAGTATCCCCTTTGTCTAGTTTCTCATGTAACATGTTTATGTTACCCTTTCTACAATTAATGGCTGGTGGCAGTGGTTTCCTTTTAACTACCATTGGGAGTTTTTAACGCGGGCTGCGTTCGCAGCTGCAGTAAGGCACCCATGGGTGCCCATTTTGTCAAAATGGCCCCAGACATCTTTTTCACCATTTCGTGTTGCAAAGGTCCTTCTGGAGAGTTACTCTGCGCGCCAAACTAGGTTTGGTCCCTTTGTTCGTTTAGTCTTTGGCGGGATTCACAAGTGAAGCCCGCCTCTGACTCCAGTATGTCTGGCAGGGGCAGGAAGTGAGGGAGGTGCCTGCAAAAACGGCTGGCGGTCCATCCCGTTGTGTTGCAGGAGTCCCCAGAAGTCCTCCCTCTTGTCCCCAGGACTGAGGCACATGAACAAAATGACCTGCAGAGCTGCACAGGAACAGAAGGCAGCTGGAACCATTTCTTCTAACCAAAGGTACTGTACAGTCTAAGAGAACCTACCTCTTGTAGCCTTATTTGCTCTCAGTTGAGACTTGTCTTGGTTGCTCCTGTGGAGTTGTTTGCATCGTCTACCCTTCACAAGCCTCCCAGTTTGTGGCCCTACATTGATTCGACTTTTTCTATAAAGACTTCTTAAACATTGTGCAAGACTTTAACTTACCTGCAAGAAGTGCCTTAGCTCACCTAGACCTTTGCCCAATTGACATTGTCTGGTGCGGCTCCCTGAATGACTCTTCTCTCCTCTGATTGTGTGTTGGTACCTTCCTTCCAGGAAAGGGTTAACTTACTTTGCATTGGGGGGTTCACAAGTACTTACCTGCTTAAGAATATTTGCGTGATCTCTTGTCTTATTCTAAAACCTCTTTACTTTGATGCACATCTCAGTATTGATCTAAATGTGCAAGTTATATATTAATATCCAAAGTGTCCAAGCTATTCAAGTCACCTGAGGTTGTAGGAAGTGTCTGTGTGACATCCCAAATGGGTACTTGCTGATTTAGAGAAACTAAGGGTGTGTATTTTGGAGTGAATTTGAGGGTTACTATTACATTGCCCCTTCTGAAGATGGCTTATTCAAACTGACTGTTAAATACATGTGAGGCGCTTTATAAATCAATAAATACAAATAATTGTTTAATCAAGAAACCTTGTGTGTAAGAGTTTATTTGGATACTTGTCACTGGGAATCTCTGTGTAACTCCCCTACTTCTCACATTGACCCCTCTTGAGATAAGCCTGGCTGCTCAGCCACACTACCAACCTGTGTAGTACATACCTATGCCAAAGGTTGTGTTCCTATTGCCAGGAGGTCAACGTTGTTGTAGTGCACCCAAAGGGTACTGCGCCAAATCTTGCCTAACAGGGGTTCTGTCTCTGGCTTCAGTAACCTCTTCTCCGTCAGCGTCCCCCACTTTGGATCTTCTGGAAGTTGGAGGGTCCACCGCATCTTCAGATTCTGCCATATTATGTAATCACAAAAAGATTCCATGGCAGGGAGCTGAGCCCTCGAGTTACCATCGCTTCAACCGCCAGTTCTAGAATCTATCAGGAGTTTATACCGCCAACAGTGGCATATATCAGGATTTTATAAAGCACTTCATGCCTGATTCCGCCCAATGTAACAGTACTCAGTTTATTGAACTAGGAAGAAGGACTGAGTTGGCCTTGGCCGAGCCGGGATATGAACTTGAACATTATATACTTGCTTGCTCCATATCAGAGGCAAGCAGGAAACTCATGAGCTGATCACTTGAACATATGTCTCCAATGCTACAACTATCTGCAGTACCAGTCACTGTGCAGCCTAAAATACCATGGCTGGAATTCACCTGCCACCGACAATCATTTGCTGGAACTCTCATTACTGCTTCAGCCATGAGAAGCTCTATAGGTCTATCAGGTGTTTACAATGTACTCATTAGAGGTGCCAAGGGGGGGCACCCAGTGCTCCCCTTCCCCTGCATCATATGAGCTGCCAGTGCCTCCAGGGAGGGGCTGGTGATGGATGTTGCATAGACTGGGCATGGCGTGAAGGGCAAGCCTGCTTTCAATGTCAGAGGGCCACTGAACAATTTAGCTCTGAGACAGAGAATAGCACACACTTCATTCGCAAATTAAAATTGAAACCTTTTTCTGCAAATCCAGAGACTGAAGAACTGACATCTACCGAAGATGCAGGGTATCTAGAACTTACACCTAAAAGCAATTTTAGCAACTTGAGCTTTAAAAGAGCAGTGTCTGGTAATTATGCACTCTACGTCCCTTTGATGTGAGGGTGGCATGACACTCCGTTTTTCTGATCACAGTCATATAAACCACTGAGAGGCGCATGAGTTATAATATAACTAATCAGGTTTTTCTGTTTTGTGTTTTCTCTACCTCTCCCTTTCTTTCCTCCTCCAACCTTTCAGTATATGTTTTGCTTTGGTGATCACCTCATGTATACCTGATTGATTTTAGAATTTATGTTTGATTTGTGATCATGTGTCTACATATATACATTGCTTTTCTGTGTCGTGCATAACCCCTTTTCTTTGGTGACCCTTGTATTTGATCCCTGGATGGCCTCAGAAGAAGAGCCAAGTCTCGAAACACGTGTCAGGCTGTCTTTATCAAGTAATTAAAACATTTACAACTGTACTTACTAATTCACAGTGCATGACACAGTGTGCTTGGTCAAATTAATCTAATGTTCAAATCTAACTGTGGTGTGTAGGGCAATACACACACCAAGCATCAATTACCCGCAGCCTGGCAGACACCAACCTTATAGCGGGGCAAGCGCTGGGAATCTGTGTTCTTTCTTTGCCCGCTCTCTGGATCAATACTGTCATGTGACAATAAATTACAGATTTTGTTTGAAGATAATCCAGTATTTGCTTTTCAGAGAAATCCAAAAAAGGAGGTACATTTCCATGTCCGTCATGCAACAGCTGCAATAACATTATAAAGAAGATTTTGTCACGCATCCTAAGGCAGGAGGAAAGATTAATTTTCAGCATTACCTGCAATTCACAAAATGTTATATATTCAATCAAATGCCCTTGTGGTCTTCTGTATGTTGGCCAAACCTGTCGTAAAGGTCGGATAAGATAGAATGAGCATAATGAAGGCACGGTTCTGAACGGGCACGCCAGAAAAAATACCACCTGCTAGGGAAAAAAGGCCAAGAGATTCTTGCAAGGATAACAAGTTTTAATCACACAAAAAATAGGTAGGACAGCAAAGAACTCAGATGCTCGAGAACGTTCTGCCGAAAAAAGGTACAAGTATAAGGTTATAAGGAAACACATCATCACTAATGACGTCACACGTACAGTAAAAACCCACATGGGTGGTAGGTGAAACCCTATACATGGGTGGCCTGCTCCACAGGGGCTACCAGGTTTCTATTGGTCCCAGCCCCATCCCTCCGACTTCCATCACATGGGGTCAGCTGGGATCAACTCTCCAGGAAATGAAGGTCACGTTCCTCATTAGTTACTATTCTAAGACAATGCTACTCTATCATTATGGCGTACACCTGGGAAGCTCTGGGGCTGGCACAAGGAGAGGCTTAAGAGCATGCTGACCCACACATTCTTCTCTCATTCCATATCGCACTATTCACACCCAAGGTTTCCACCTTGCTTTGGACTATAAATTATTCCTAATTGTGGCTCGTATTAAGTGTGCCATTATGAAATAAGGTGGAACGGTCGTGTTCTTTTAGATCTTTTATGACCACTGGGCTTATGGTTGGGGGTTTGAGGTCACCTAATATTGGGGAATTCAGGGGTCTTGGACTGGGGCAGTTGTGGGTGTCATAACTCTTGGTTGGCTGGGTGGGGGTTGGAGGTCTGCTTTTAGCCTGGCTGTGATGAATGTGCACAGTGAGGCGCCTGGTGCTGGTTCGCAGCCTTGCAGGGCGCATTCCTTCTTGGGATAACAAGTATTCGCAACAGTTCAGGAACAAAGGGAAGTATTTATGGGAATTAGCAGCGCAGGTCTTTCTACCATCAGTGCTTGGGCCTGTTCAGGTTTCTTCGTCGGGCCTGTGTGTACCGCGCTGCCATGCGGGCCAAATGTTTCTACCATCCCTACACAAAATGGCGCTTACTTATATGCGTGTACTAAGTCTACGCATTTACATTTAATGTTGTGTTCATTCAAGGCTTTTTAGCACCTCTCCCTGCCCCCAGGTACATCACAAGTGTGATCATTGAGGAAGCAATCATACAAGTGTCACCTCTGAATTGTATTATATAGTAATACCATGAGTTCCTCATATTAGTGCATACCTAGACATGCACACGTATAAGAGTATACAGGATTTCCTACTACGCACTTTTCTTTTTATACATCTGCATAATTTATTACTTTCAATTAATGAAAAATGATTTGGTATTGAGTTGTAATTTTTTTAAATTAGAAATGTAATTGCCAGCACAGCAATCTTACCTCTCTTGTATTTAACACTAGCTGGGGTACCCGGCATTGCACATTTCCTGATCGAGTGTTGTCTCATGTGCCCTGGAGGATGTTGCTCTTGTCCTCTTGTCCGCAAGTCTGGCTTCAGTTTGCTCTGGCGTCTCACGTGCCCTGGAGGATGTTGGTCTTCTCCTCATGTTAGCAAGTCTGGCTTCAGTTTGCTCTGGCGTCTCATGTGCCCTGGAGGATGTTGCTCTTCTCCTCATGTTAGCAAGTCTTGCTTCAGTTTGCTCTGGCATCTCATGTGCCCTGGAGGATGTTGCTCTTCTCCTCATGTTAGCAAGTCTTGCTTTAGTTTGCTCTGGTGCCTCATGTGCCCTGGAGGATGTTGCTCTTGTCCTCTTGTCCGCAAGTCTTGCTTCAGTTTGCTCTGGTGCCTCATGTGCCCTGGAGGATGTTGCTCTTGTCCTCATGTTAGCAAGTCTTGCTTCAGTTTGCTCTGGTGTCTCATGTGCCCTGGAGGATGTTGGTCTTGTCCTCATGTTAGCAAGTCTTGCTTCAGTTTGCTCTGGCGTCTCATGTGCCCTGGAGGATGTTGGTCTTGTCCTCATGTTAGCAAGTCTGGCTTCAGTTTGCTCTGGCATCTCATGTGCCCTGGAGGATGTTGCTCTTGTCCTCTTGTCCGCAAGTCTTGCTTCAGTTTGCTCTGGCGTCTCATGTGCCCTGGAGGATGTTGGTCTTGTCCTCTTGTCCGCAAGACTGGCTTCAGTTTGCTCTGGTGTCTCATGTGCCCTGGAGGATGTTGGTCTTGTCCTCATGTTAGCAAGTCTTGCTTCAGTTTGCTGTGGTGTCCCATGTGCCCTGGAGGATGTAGCTCTTGTCCTCATGTTAGCAAGTCTTGCTTCAGTTTGCTCTGGTGCCTCATGTGCCCTGGAGGATGTTGCTCTTGTCCTTTTGTCCGCAAGTCTGGCTTCAGTTTGCTCTGGCGTCTCATGTGCCCTGCAGGATGTTGCTCTTCTACTCATGTTAGCAAGTCTTGCTTCAGTTTGCTCTGGTGTGTCATGTGCCCTGGAGGATGTTGCTCTTGTCCTCTTGTCCGCAAGTCTGGCTTCAGTTTGCTCTGGCGTCTCATGTGCCCTGCAGGATGTTGCTCTTCTCCTCATGTTAGCAAGTCTTGCTTCAGTTTGCTCTGGTGCCTCATGTGCCCTGGAGGATGTTGCTCTTGTCCTCTTGTCCGCAAGTCTGGCTTCAGTTTGCTCTGGTGTCTCATGTGCCCTGGAGGATGTTGGTCTTGTCCTCATGTTAGCAAGTCTTGCTTCAGTTTGCTATGGCGTCTCATGTGCCCTGGAGGATGTTGCTCTTCTCATGTTAGCAAGTCTTGCTTCAGTTTGCTCTGGTGCCTCATGTGCCCTGGAGGATGTTGCTCGTGTCCTCTTGTCTGCAAGTCTGGCTTCAGTTTGCTCTGGTGTCTCATGTGCCCTGGAGGATGTTGCTCTTGTCCTCATGTTAGCAAGTCTTGCTTCAGTTTGCTCTGGTGTCTCATGTGCCCTGGAGGATGTTGCTCTTGTCCTCATGTTAGCAAGTCTTGCTTCAGTTTGCTCTGGTGTCTCATGTGCCCTGGAGGATGTTGCTCTTGTCCTCATGTTAGCAAGTCTTGCTTCAGTTTGCTCTGGTGTCTCATGGGCCCTGGAGGATGCTGCTCTTCTCCTCATGTTAGCAAGTATTTCTTCAGTTTGCTCTGGTGTTTCATGTGCCCTGGAGGATGTTGCTCTTGTCCTCTTGTCCGCAAGTCTTGCTTCAGTTTGCTCTAGTGTCTCATGTGCCCTGGAGGATTTTGCTCTTGTCCTCTTGTCCGCAAGTCTGGCTTCAGTTTGCTCTGGTGTCTCATGTGCCCTGGAGGATGTTGGTCTTGTCCTCATGTTAGCAACTCCTGCTTCAGTTTGCTCTGGCGTCTCATGTGTCCTGGAGGATGTTGCTCTTCTCCTCATGTTAGCAAGTCTTGCTTCAGTTTGCTCTGGTGCCTCATGTCCCCCGGAGGATGTTGCTCTTGTCCTCTTGTCCGCAAGTCTGGCTTCAGTTTGCTCTGGTGTCTCATGTGCCCTGGAGGATGTTGCTCTTGTCCTCTTGTCCGCAAGTCTTGCTTCAGTTTGCTCTGGTGTCTCATGTGCCCTGGAGGATGTTGCTCTTGTCCTCATGTTAGCAAGTCTTGCTTCAGTTTGCTCTGGTGCCTCATGTGCCCTGGAGGATGTTGCTCTTGTCCTCTTGTCCGCAAGTCTTGCTTCAGTTTGCTCTGGTGCCTCATGTGCCCTGGAGGATGTTGCTCTTGTCCTCTTGTCCGCAAGTCTTGCTTCAGTTTGCTCTGGTGTCTCATATGCCCTGGAGGATGTTGCTCTTGTCCTCATGTTAGCAAGTCTTGCTTCAGTTTGCTATGGCGTCTCATGTGCCCTGGAGGATGTTGCTCTTCTCATGTTAGCAAGTCTTGCTTCAGTTTGCTCTGGTGCCTCATGTGCCCTGGAGGATGTTGCTCTTGTCCTCTTGTCCGCAAGTCTGGCTTCAGTTTGCTCTGGTGTCACATGTGCCCTGGAGGATGTTGGTCTTGTCCTCATGTTAGCAAGTCTTGCTTCAGTTTGCTATGGCGTCTCATGTGCCCTGGAGGATGTTGCTCTTCTCATGTTAGCAAGTCTTGCTTCAGTTTGCTCTGGTGCCTCATGTGCCCTGGAGGATGTTGCTCTTGTCCTCTTGTCCGCAAGTTTGGCTTCAGTTTGCTCTGGTGTCTCATGTGCCCTAGAGGATGTTGCTCTTGTCCTCATGTTAGCAAGTCTTGCTTCAGTTTGCTATGGCGTCTCGTGCCCTGGAGGATGTTGCTCTTCTCATGTTAGCAAGTCTTGCTTCAGTTTGCTCTGGTGTCTCATGTGCCCTGGAGGATGTTGCTCTTGTCCTCATGTTAGCAAGTCTTGCTTCAGTTTGCTATGGCGTCTCATGTGCCCTGGAGGATGTTGCTCTTGTCCTCATGTTAGCAAGTCTTGCTTCAGTTTGCTCTGGTGTTTCATGTGCCCTGGAGGATGTTGCTCTTGTCCTCTTGTCCGCAAGTCTTGCTTCAGTTTGCTATGGCGTCTCATGTGCCCTGGAGGATGTTGCTCTTCTCATGTTAGCAAGTCTGGCTTCAGTTTGCTCTGGTGTCTCATGTGCCCTGGAGGATGTTGCTCTTGTCCTCATGTTAGCAAGTCTTGCTTCAGTTTGCTATGGCGTCTCATGTGCCCTGGAGGATGTTGCTCTTCTCATGTTAGCAAGTCTTGCTTCAGTTTGCTCTGGTGTCTCATGTGCCCTGGAGGATGTTGCTCTTGTCTGCAAGTCTTGCTTCAGTTTGCTCTGGTGTCTCATGTGCCCTGGAGGATGTTGCTCTTGTCCTCGTGTTAGCAAGTCTTGCTTTAGTTTGCTCTGGTGTCTCATGTGCCCTGGAGGATGTTGCTCTTCTCCTCATGTTAGCACGTCTTGCTTTAGTTTCCTCTGGTGTCTCATGTGCACTGGAGGATGTTGCTCTTGTCCTCATGTTAGCAAGTCTTGCTTCAGTTTGCTCTGGTGTCTCATGTGCCTTAGAGGATGTTGCTCTTGTCCCCATGTTAGCAAGTCTTGCTTCAGTTTGCTCTGGTGTCTCGTGTGCCCTGGAGGATTTTGCTCTTGTCCTCATGTTAGCAAGTCTTGCTTCAGTTTGCTCTGGCGTCTCGTGTGCCATGGAGGATGTTGCTCTTGTCCTCATGTTAGCAAGTCTTGCTTCAGTTTGCTCTGGTGTCTCATGTGCCTTAGAGGATGTTGCTCTTGTCCCCATGTTAGCAAGTCTTGCTTCAGTTTGCTCTGGTGTCTCATGTGCCCTGGAGGATTTTGCTCTTGTCCTCATGTTAGCAAGTCTTGCTTCAGTTTGCTCTGGCGTCTCGTGTGCCCTGGAGGATGTTGCTCTTGTCCTCATGTTAGCAAGTCTTGCTTCAGTTTGCTCTGGCATCTCATTTGCCCTGGAGAAAGCTGCTCTTGTCGGCAAGTCGTGCTGCTGTTTGTTGTTGTGTTGCAGAAGCTCTTGATATTGATTTTCGCTTTGCATCAGATGGAGCTTTTACAAGTGATGTTTCTTTTTTGTGCGGCATGTTTCAGTCTCTCAATGGCTTCAGCACATTTGAGAAAATGTCCAAGAAAGATTGATTGATTGTGCTCTCTCCTCGTGAATGAACTTCAGTAAACCGTAACCCTGCCATTTTCCATATTTGGAGTGGCATGATAAAAAAGAAATTGTAATTATTTTTTAATTCTCTTTAAAAATGCTTTAGTAAACACTTGCTTCAAGCACTTTTCCAAATGTTGCCTCCTTCTCGTACCTACTGTAGGGAATCGGGGTGAGCATCAGTAAAGGCGTGTGTCTACGGAGTGAATTATTTAAAATCCAAACATAGACTACGATCTTGCCCCAGACAAATGAGGAATCCATGCAAAATCTGGTGGCAGTGTTTCTAACAGTGTGGATTTGTATAGCCGGAGAAACACACATCCAAATTTGCTTTTGCATATTAGATTTTAGCATCCAAACATAGACTGCGAGCTTGCCCCAGACAAAAGAGGAATTGATGCAAAATTTGGTAGATGTGGGTTCAACGGTGTGGATTTGTATAGCCGGACAAACATTCACACACACATGCATACATTCAGCTTCATATACTAGACAATATAAGGGAGGAACATATACATCTGTACACAGGACTATTTACCATTGAATTTTCTTGGATAGGATAGTGGACACTATCATTGAATACGTCAGGAAGAGCCTTTGGAATCTCCATTGAATAATATCTTCCGTTCCTCTGTTTACATTCACAGCACGGTTATCACGGTTCGCTCGGTGCGTTGGGACGTCATGGCACGGTATGACGTCACACGCAAGAGCCACCATGCTAGTGTAAACATGGCACTGTATGTAAGCATTTAAGCATAGCTTTCTAGAGCATTACCTCGCAGTAGTAACACATTTGCCTCGATGCGCGGTCCTCATGAATTTTCCTCCATAGTGGTAAGATCTCTTGTGTATGAGCCACAGATATCGAGACGACACTTTAGTATTCTCTCATGGATCTCATAGGAGCTGTTGCTATGAAAACAGTAGTTTGTTAGCTAGTCAGAATCCGCAGCACTTTAAACAGGGACAACTTTCTTTCTTTCTTTCTTTCTTTCTTTCTTGATCTTTTTCAATGTTTAGTGGCAAGTGCTGCCATTCTTGCTATATCCAAAAGTTTTTCTGTTATGTTTCGCACCAAAACAACCCCATTAATGAAACTGTCGATATAATAATTTTTGAGGACAGAGGGACCTGTGCTACTGAAGCAGGTAGGACCATCTGTGATGGTGGCGCTATCGGCCCAAAGTTATATTGACTTTGGAGCAAGTGTTTCATACAAATGTAAACCACCCACATCAGTCTTTGTTTTGTCTCACTGTAACCTCAGGGCGCTTGAAGCTGGAAAGACTTCTGGTGTTTAGAAGGACAGCTAGCAATGGGACAGTAAGCAGAAATGTTTTTCATAGAGCCAGCCCTGAAGATAGACCACTTGGTAGGAAATGCATCGGCAAAGGCCTCTGCTGCTCTATAATGAAAATCACAAAGATCACACCGATAAAAAGGATGTATTGGAAGGTTCGGTTCTCTGTGATGTTTTGATTCCATAATCAAGAGTGTTTAATTTGCAGTAGTATTTACTACGCCATTGGGTCCCCAGTTCTGGTGAATTGTTCATCAGAAAGTTCTTTTGTCCTAATAATCAGCAGCCTTACCTTTTGGGATCACACCATGTGGCATGCTTGTACTTTGTAGCTGTAGGTTTATGCTATGTATGTATATACTGTGTGTGTTAGCACACTAGTAGTCTTGCATCACTGAGGCTTATTTGTAGTGTGACCCTGCTCGCGGTAGCCAGCCCGTGGTGGGTGGTGTTAAGGGAATGGGGGATAGGGTGAAATGATGAGAGTAGCGGAAGTGACTAGAAAGAGACAAACACATGGAAAGGCACCAGAGGATTGAGGGCAAGGATGTCTGCTAATGTATGGAGGGGTGCAGGTGTAATAATTAGTAGTAGATCAATCGAATGGTGATTGGAAATAAAGTCAGTACAACCCGCTGGTGATACCGATCAATGTTCTGCCAGGGGCGTTTCTAGCACAGTGATTTCCTGGTACTAGAGTTAGCCAGGATGTGGGTGTGTGATGGACTTGAGATGTGCTCAAGCATGCCCTTGAAGTGTGGAGGCATTTTCACCAGAAAATGTTTTAAACTTCTCGTCCAGTAAACCAGGAGGATAAACTGGGGGTGCTAAGCCTCCTGGCATTTGTGATGTCATCTTTCATGTCCTGAGTGTTCGTCTTAGCAGTGCACGGTGGTGGTGCGAGTTATGGTTTCAGAGGTTTTACTTAACCATAACGTCCCTTTAACAAAGTTTTTTCATAGAATGTCATTGGTTTTTATTAGTGCTACTTAACCATAGCGTCCCTTTAACAATGTTTTTTCAGTGAATTTCATAGGTTCTTATTAGTGCAACTTAACCATAACGTCCCTTTAACAACGTTTCTTCAGTGAATTTCATGGGTTTTTACAAGTGCATGCTAATTTCCTACAACTTAGTAATATTATATTTACCCCAATATAGCAACATTACTCTCCAATTTGCAAAGTTTCACCTTAACACTCTGCCTTTCCCCACCTTCTAGCATCATTTTTAACACTTCTATACATTCTTTACAAATTTTTACAGTGTGTTTGTGTTCGTCAATGTTTGCGAATGTTTGACATCATTGCGGATTATCCGGACAGTGTCACGTGACCACACGCACGGGGGACATGATGACATTTCGCGAGCAGGTCCATGCTTGGTGAACAGTTCTGAAGTGCATTTTCTGAAGATCTAGGAACTTTCTAGCTCCAAATGTGCCCCAGCACAGCTCCTACAGCTCTTCTTACTCATTATCCGTTAACAATCTAGTACAGAGCACATGCTTGGAAGAATAGTAGCAAAACTGCTATGTATCTTAAAAATGGCATCAGCTATTGCCATCCCTCCTGCCCACAGGCCACCAGCACCACCGCCACCAGCTGGAGGACCCACACAACAAAAAAAGTGCAGTGCTTCCAAAGACAATGAAGAGGACCAAGAAGATGAGGTAGAGGAAGCGCCTACCTCTAGCACCCAGAGAGAATCATGGGTGTGCCAGTTCTTTACCACTGTTGAAAGTGTATCAAAGGCTAAAGCTGACAAAGTGAAATGCAATGTACTCAGTCGTGGACTACCTGGGGAGTACTCCTACGGGACCACCTCCATGCACCGCCACACCAAATTCAACCACAACAATGCCCTCAGAAAGGCGGTTCCTTTGTTAGAAAGTAGTAGTCTGTCTTCTTCTACCTCATCTTCCTCAACCAATACTGTAACCGCACAGCCTACTTCTGTGGTACACAAAACCCCACCAGCTACCTTGCAAGCAATAAAAGAGGCTGTTGATCTATATCTTTCGAAGACAATAGTCCTCTGTATATACTGCAACACACCACTCTGCAGGGGGGAGCAATTTCAAAGCACTTTTGAAGCTGTAATCAAGAAGCATGACAAACGCTTTCCCCTACCATAGAAGTAACACACGCGCAACATCTTCCCCTGTCCACCTGCCCCTCCATATTGGTGCTTGGTGCATCATCCTTCATTTCCCTCCCCACCTTACTTTCTGACTTCTCCTGAAAAAAATAGTTTCCTTTTGGAACCATCTTTCACAGTTAAAAAATAGAACTAAAAGAAATAATCTTATAGACTCCATCTACTTTAAATTTCGCAATAAAGTAGATAGAATCTATAAGATTCTCCAACATATCCATTAGCATTTTGCGTTATGCTAATGGAAATAATGTGTCGTTCCTACCCCGGCTGCAACGGGGGATAACATCCTGGCAGCTCAAGTTATCGGCCCAAGTGAAGTGAGGGCGGATAACGGGGGCTCGGGCCGTTATCCCCTGTTACAGCCCCTACAAAGGGGGATGAAGGCCATTAGCACCCCGGGCTGCCAAAGCAGTAACCTGTGGTGCTAAAAAAAATGATTTTCCTTCCTACAGCGGGACGTGCGCGGCATCCCGCTGTAGGAAGATATGATATGATATGGCATTTATAACGCTGCTGTACACAAGTGTTTCTAGGCACGACAAGACAAGGAGGGGGAAACAAGGGAGGACAAAATAACGATCGTACTAGGCCTTGTGTCATTCAGATCGCACAAGTGTGGGGAAGAGGGAAGGGGAGAAGGGCCAGGGGGGATAGGACGGGGAAAGTGCAGTTAACTCACACGTGCAGCCAGCAGGTGGCTCATAAGTGCAGAGAGAAGGGACTTTAGGGTTGCAGATACAGACCCTTAAGTCCGGGGGGGGGGCCCAGAGACAGTGAAAGGGCAACTGGACATGCAGGAGCCAGGGCCTGAGTTCAGAGGGTGACCAGGTGCGCAGGGCAGTCAGGTGCATCAGCAGTGGAGAGGAATAGAGAAAGCGGAAGCGAAAAGGAAGGTCTTGAGTTGGTTCCGGAACTGGAGGTGGTTCTGCTCAAGTTTCAGAGAGGCAGGGAGGCTGTTCCAGAAGGAGGCCCCAGGCGAAGAGATAGATCTGCCCCCAACTCTCTGCGTGATGAAGCGTCAGACCCTCAGAGAGTTGGAGGTGGATGAGCAGAAAGCTTGAGAAGTAAGATGTTTTGGAAGAGAAAGTTTGATGTAGAGCAGTCCCAGGCCCCAGAAAGCCCTGTGGGTAATGCAGAGGGTCTTGAAGTTGATCCTTGCAGCCACGGGGAGCCAGTGAAGAGATTTCAGAGCTGTAGACATACGATCTCTGGGCTAGAGGCCAAGGACAAGTCTTGCAGTCCAATTCTGGATAAGCTGTAAAGGTCGAAGAACAGAGGCAGGAAGATTTAGAAAGAGGTTGTTGCAGTAGTCCAGCCTAGAGAGAACCATCGCTCTGGAGACAGTGAGCTTCTGGGGGAAAGTGTGAAAGGGAAGAATACCTCTGAGGACTTGCAGCTGGTAGTGGGACTTCTTAGGGATGTCCGTGATGTGAGGAAAGAAGGAGAGGGTGGAGTCAAAGATGACACCAAGGTTCCTACCCTCTCAAGAAGGAGCAGGAAGAGGGCCCAGAGTGGGCGGCCAGTGAGAGAGAGGAAAGAAGAGAGCAGGTGTCCCAAGATGGGCAAGATACGGAGCCCCTCTTCCCTTTTCCATGGGGGCCTGCAGGAGGCAAAGAGAAAGAGCAAATGTGGTGGCGGCACCCACCGCCGCCAAAATAAGAGGGGTGATGCAAAGAAATAAAAAATGAGATGGAGGGTGGGGATGAAGATGGCGGTGGGGAGAACCGGCTGTCAGGCGGCTTGGAACGCGGGCTTGTACCGGCGGTTCAAGCCTGCGTTCCTATCCACCTGATTGGCTGGCTCCCCTGCCCAGGGTGCTAATGGACAATAATATACTAGAGAAAAATATAAAAGGACAGAAACAATCTTCTGTCTCAAATACTTTTATCTAGCATACAATAAGGACCATAACTGATTAACCTGTGTAACTATCCACAGTCTCCACAGTACCCTTTATAGGCCACCGATCATTAAAACACCTGGATGGCATGTGCACACCATCGATTGTATTTGTAACACTCCCTCAATACCTGCTTTCAAACAGTGACACATCCATCCACCAATCACTTCCATAAACTGTACATATAACCCTATGACCACATTAAGCTTCCACACAACAACTGCCACTTAACAATCTTCTACAAATCTTTTGCATCTGCATTTCGGATGCCAAGGTGGGACGCCACTGGCTAACTACTGGAGCAGAGGAGTCCCAAGGCTGGGATGCATCTTAACCATAACATCCCTTTAACAATGATTTTTTGTCAATTTAATAGGTTTTTATAAGTGAAAATGTTTCATGATGTTACATCACTATATATAAGTTATTAATAATTCATATGTGAAAGAACTATAAACCTCCTTTAAGAAACATATTTTTTGCAACACATAATTATGTCTGTTAGCAGTGCTTGCTGGGGATGGAAATCCTTGTTCAATTGCTTACGGCATAAGGCTCCACCATGACCCAAACCAAACCCCCACCCCCTATATTCACTGCACCTAGCCCGCATCCTAGCTCAGTGTCCACTATACCTTTATAATGTAACCAATGGCCAGTGCGCATGGCTTGCAGCCATGCCAGTCTCCAAATCAATGGGGAATGGGTTTCAGCCATGCTGCATTCCCCAATAAGCAAATCAGAGCACACGTTTGTGTTTGCTGAGGGCCAGGCCCACTACCGAGACACCAAATGTATATCACTAGTTTTTCTACTTACATTCTTACACTTTCAAAAAATGAAACACAAGACATATTTACAAAAACATGCTTTGAGGTCCTTGCTAATGCTCATCACACAAGTGTGTTGTAATCTAGTCCACCCTTCAGGCCGTAACCGCAAGCAGAATATTTGTTCCGATCCAAACCATCCAAACCTACCGCTTCATCCATACTGCATGCTCCAATAAGCACATTACAGTACACAGTTCTCCTTGCTGACGGCCAGGCCCATTGCCCAGATATCAATGTTATATCACTGTGTTGTCTACTTACATTTTACACTTTTGAAACAAATAAAACACAGGACATATTTGCAAAACCATGCTTTTAAGTTCCTGCTGACCCTCCTCGTGCATATTTGCTGCAATCCCATCCAGCACTTCTACCTTCATTACGATACTTTTCAAAAAATAAAACATGCTTTCCGGTCTTTGCCAGTGCTCCTTACACGATTTTGCTGCAAATCCTCACATGTTTTATTTTTTCAAAAGCTTCAAAATGTACGTACATACAATAGTCATATAACTCAGCCCCCAGTTGACAAAATCTATTCAGACTTTGCACAAACTTGCAATGTTTGGTCTATACTCTTTCCCAAAACATTTGTCCACATTTGTAAAATGGCAACCAAGTTATAACCCATATACACAAAAGTGGGAAATTGGTTACCCCTCTTTACGCCAATAGCAACTAGATTGGTGGTGCTTTCATACAATAGTCATATTTACATGTATACAAATATGATTTGGTGATTCATAACAACCTCAATAAACCCAACTAATTAAATTGTACACTTTTGTATATGTATGTGTTTTGATTATTTTTCCCGTTTGACGTTTGAGAATTGATCCCCCGTAATCAAAAAAAGAGGGAAAATACCTGATTTAGGGAACAAAGTTATAAGCCATCTAAAAATGTTGAGACCCCCTCTAATTTTGCCCGCTCTTGACAGAATCCCACCAAACAATGCAAACATCCTCAGATCTAAGTCTACAATCTTTTTGAAAACTTGTGTGCAGATTTGTCAAATGGCACCCCATGTATAAGCCTTTAAAATATGTTTTGTTCCCTCTGGACAAAACAGCACTACAATTTGCAGAACCATTCGTAGTCAGGTCTAGAATGAAATTCCCAAATTTAATGCAGTTTCATTGAGTGGTGCCAAAGTTATAAACCAAAATTGCTTTTCAGCAATCCTGTAAGGTAGAAATAAGCATACATGCCCCCGAACATCTCAGATGTTCGCGAACATCACCGGACTGCTCCGGACACCCGGACTGTTTGCGGACATCGGAGTTGGAAAGGCACCTTTTTTTGAGGCTTTTTAAGGCCATATCCCATCCCATCCTCATCACCCTTCAACTCCCCAGTGATTGTTTCATTAGTTTAGCAAGTGCAATGTTGTGTTTTTTAATGTTTTTACCGCGAACATGGCGCTTCAAAAAATCTGGAGCACTTCATGTTTTTAATTGACCAATCATTAGGCGCGTCCGATGTCCGCGAATGTCACGTCACCCTCTGGACCAATCGGAGTCCCATAAGTCTGCGGACCAAACCCAGATATCACTAATTTATTTGTACCTACTTTTTAGTCGTTTAATACAAAAAACAACTGGACGGATTTACACCAAATACAAAAGCACGCTTTCGGGACCAAGCTGCAGCTCCTGCTGCAAATTTGGTGAAAACCTGTCCAGCGGTTTGGGTAATAGGCATGTACAAAGATATTTTTCCCTTGCGTCTATGGGGAAAACCACACATTTTATAGCCCCCCCTATAACTTTGCCTCCCCTGCACAAAACCTCATCAGACTTCGCAGGATCAATCTGACTGGGCCAACTAAATCTTTTCAAAGTTTTGTGAGGATTCGTCCGGGGGGGAAAAGTTATAAGCCGCCCAAAAAGTGCTCATGCTATGGGTTAAGCAACTTAACCATGACTTCAGGGCCGCTACCGTAGGCCCTGTAATATATATTTTATAGTGCAGCATTTCAAGTACCATAGAAAACCTGAAAAATGAATTGCTAATAACTTTTTGTTCAATGGATTTGACTGCAATTTTGCTAAATACATTGTATATATGGCCCCCCTGAGACTGGAAATGTTGGGAAAGATCAGTTAAAAAAGAACAAAATTATTAAGAAAACAGAAATTCGCAGTTTCGGCCTAGTCCCCATTCATTTTCCCACAGAGGAAAAAGTCAAACTTTTGCTCGAGTGCACACCGCAAACCGCAGTACGGAACTGAACCATTGAAACAACCTGGGCAGAAACTGTTGACTCGATTTCCGAGGGGGAGTGGGGTTATTGCATCCAGTAGTTTTTATGGAGAAGGGGATGCCCCCTTCTCCCAAAATTATAGTGATATCTCCCATTGTGCTTTGCAGCAGAGAGGCTTTTCAGAAATGAAAATTCCACTATTTGTTTTTGTTCGATATGAGAGATAACCACAGCTATACCAGCAGCTACCAGAAAACAAAAAGGCAGAAAAATGCCATTTGGTGGAGTAAAAACAAAGCAATGGCACCAGGATAGAGGTGGTGGTGGAGGGATGCGGTGGGGCACCATGTGAAATTGTGGAGTTGGACGGGTGCTAGGGACCAAGTTAGGAAAACAAACGTTTTCTCGTAGCCGCAGTTTTTTGGCAGGATAACCGCGGCTACAAAAGAAATGGAGATCGGGAATGAAAGTGCGTCACACAGAACAAAATGGGATGGGGGCCATGGGAGAGGGCTAGGGTAGGAAACATGACTTTGGAGGGCTTTGAGGGGAGCATGCCAGTAGGAGAGGGGCACTTGGTGAGTGAGTGCAAGGGCCGGGAATCATTGGTTTTTTTCATAGTGTTTCTCGATGACCGCGGCTATCTCTAGTACATTGCTATTATATCCGCGGTTATGGGGAAAACGTTTTCTAAAAAAAGACAATAAAGAACAAAACTATTTGGACAGCTGCAGTGAAGGCCATGGTGAGTGGCCCAGTAGTGTTTTAAGGGAGGGCATGGCCGAAGGCAGTGCTCACTAGCCTGGGCTAGTGGGCTCGAAAGACATGGGAAAAGGCCATGGCCAAAGGCTGTGGGCTGGAAGTGTTTAGAAATATACTGTGGGCATGGCCGTAGCCATGCGCACTGGCCAGGGCCGATGGCCCTAGTTAGTGGGCCCAAAAGAGAGGGGGAATATGTGCAGTGGCCGAAGGGCATGGCTAGTGGGCCGGGAGTGCTTTAAAATATAGAGGGGGGGGCACGGCCAAAGGTGGTGCTCACAAGGCAGGGGCATGGCCACCTAGTTGGTGTAAAGGAAACATATTGAGGAAATATACACATTGGCAACATAAAAAAACAATGGTATAACAAAATTCTTGAAATTCAGCGGATGTGCAAAGTCATGACCGGCGTAACTCGGAGCGCCCCGCTGCAAAGTCCATGAGCACATACATATATTATATGAGAATGGACTCACAATCACATACACAATGGTATTGTGGGGAAACAGCATTATGGGGGACATCAACAGGACATCCCCCATCCGCCGAATTTCAAGGGTTTGGTTGCGATATATCTTGTCAACTTAACTCAACTCTAATATAGATATAGGCCTCGATAGACCGCCCTGGAACCTGCATGCACCTGTTCACATTCTGCCAGAGTGCCTTCCGCTTCTATTCTTACTCAGTTGATAAAATGAGTACCATCTACTTGGATAATAGCGAGGTCTGCCGTTTTCAATGCTCTCGATATAGCCGCTGAAAATCCCAAACTTTGGCCTGGTCGCAGAGTGCGCAAAAGAAAACACTCCAATTAAATAAATATATCGCCCTTAGTTTGTATGAGGCGCTGCTCTAGGCCCCCATATTAAGGCCGCAGGCCCACCACCCTGTGTTGAAATTCTGGCCACCCCACTGGGCGGCTAGTGATACAAAGCCCTGAGAAGGGTGTGGGAGGGTACACAGGGTGGGGCGAGTGTGCACAGAACACACTGTATGCAGTGGTCGAAGCGCAAAATCCAAAGTAATGGAACTGCAGAGTTTCATGGAAAGGGGCTGCTGCTGGTAGGGACGGCGGTATCTCTGCAGTGGGGGCAATGGCTTACAGGAGACAGGGATGTAGCTTAGGGAGAATTTAACTGGACTTATATTGATAAAGTCAGCGACAAAGTAAAACGCAAGAAGCGCCAAGACAGGCGTCCATCTGCAGAAATGCGCCTCCTGCTTGCCTCCACTCCCCTCTTTACTGGATGGGCCGGGAGAGGGGGCACAGAGTGAGGGAGGTCTTCCGCTGGTGGCATGCTGCTAGGGTGAGCGCTTGCTTCTGTTCTCCCGACCTCCGCGTGTCGTCATCAGCAGCAGCCGGAAGAAGTCTCCGGCAAAAGCTCGTGCAGGTCCTCCACCTTCTCAGGGCCTGCTGCTAGAGTAGGGTGGGTAACAACAGCGGGCTAAAGAGCTGTCGCCTCTTCCGCACCTGTGATTCCGTGCAGGCACCTGCGACCTGAAGACCCAAGAGGTTGGTGACACCAAATGCCCCATATATGCCCCAAGTACCACAAGAAACATTACTGCACTTTACTTTAAACGTTCATAGAGCGCAGACCGTGGACCCGTAGGCATTAGGGCGCTGACAAACAAAAAAGCAAAGCACTGTCAAGACAGGCAAGAGGGCTCCGCTGGGAAGGACCCAGGGGAGAAATCATACAAACAGCCACGTTTTCAACTTTCTCTTGAAAGATACTAAATTGACCTTGCATCTGAGATCCAAAGGAAGGTTGTTCCAGGTCTTGGGCGTGGCTATGAAGAAGGCTCCCTTTTCTGCCTTTCTGGTTCTGCACCTGGGGAGCATTAAACGTTTCCAGTTGCTAGATCTCAGGGATCTACTGTGAACTTTTTCCACAATGAGATCCTGCAGATAACTGGGCCTAATGCCCTGTCTACATTTGAATGTGATCACTAACAGGCGATAGCGAACGCGGCCTCCACCGGAAGTCCGATACATGGTCTCGGCGAGATAGCCCCAGGACCACCCTCAGTGCTCCGTTTTGGATTACTTGTAGTCTATTCCCCCCTATTTTGCTAAATCCAGCTAGGAGACTGCAACAATAATCTATTTTGGAACCGACGATAGTTCTTGCAATAGTTTCGCCGTTGGCTTGTGAGATGAAAGGTCTAAGATGATGTAATATGCTGCCGTCGAAACGAGACTCCCAACATGGGCCTTCATTGTAAGCTGCCGGTCGTAGATAACGCCCAGAGTTCTAACATTCTTTTAGGGCGTTATCTTCACCTCTCCCAATTGAAAACTATCATACGCAGAGCCCAGCTTGCATAACATGGGCTGAGTGCCAATAATCAGTAACTCAGTCTTTGCCCTATTCAAAGCTAGGTTATTCCATACCATCCAGTTCTCGATGGAGGCATAAACTCTGGTCAATTCAGATTCATCTCGAGCAAGAGTACCAACCACGGGGACGACACACTGTGTGTCGTCCGCGTAGTTGGTAAACACAATCCCCTCCCGATCCAGCCGGGTGAAGAAAGGTGCCATGAATATGTTATATAAAGAAGGAGCGGTGCAAGCTCCCTGTGGGAACACCACATTCAACGGGAACTGGGTGGGCCTCTCCCTCCTCATGAAAGACCATACTTTTTCTATTTTTCAAGACTGAGGCAGTCACCTGCCACCTGCTGGCCGCACTTCTTATTTATTTACTGTTATCCTAGGTACTGCACTGCCCCCTCCCCTTCCCCCCCGACCCTGCACTTGCGCGATCTCAATGTCACCTGGCCTAGTAGGATCGCTGTCTGTCCTCCCTCTGTTCCCCCTCCCTTGCCTTGTTGTGCCTTGAAACTTGTGTATAGGCGCATTATAAATGCCATATCATATCATCATATTATATCGTATCATATCAGTCCGGCGTACCACTGCTGGGGAGAAATTAGCTACTTCCTCCAACCTGGCGACCAATATTGAGTGGTCGACCAGGTCGAGAGCAGCCGATAAATCCAAAAGCATCAGCATAGATGAAAGACCCTTATCCACACGTTCAAGGAGCCTGGACTTGAATTCTAGTAGCGCAGTCTCCGGTCCGTATCCCAATCTGAATCCTGATTGGACTTTAATTCTAGTAGCGCAGTCTCCGTTCCGTATCCCAATCTGAATCCTGATTGGACTTTAATTCTAGTAGCGCAGTCTCCGGTCCGTATCCCAATCTGAATCCTGATTGGACTTGAATTCTAGTAGCGCAGTCTCCGGTCCGTATCCCAATCTGAATCCTCATTGGACTTTAATTCTAGTAGCGCAGTCTCCGTTCCGTATCCCAATCTGAATCCTGATTGGACTTTAATTCTAGTAGCGCAGTCTCCGTTCCGTATCCCAATCTGAATCCTGATTGGACTTTAATTCTAGTAGCGCAGTCTCCGTCCCGTATCCCAATCTGAATCCTGATTGGACTTTAATTCTAGTAGCGCAGTCTCCGTTCCGTATCCCAATCTGAATCCTCATTGACGACAATTAAGAAAGGGGAAATTATTCAGATGTTGTGAGATCTGCCCGTACGCAACCCGGTCCAGAATTTGGCTTGTTGGAAATGGGCCTATAATTAAGTGGCACCTCCATAGGTAGGCCAGGTTTCTTTAGAATGGGGGTGACATTACATTGTGTAAGTGTTGACACTAAAAGGTTGTGGTTTTTTTGCACATCACGTAATAATACAGAATCATCATAATAATACATAATGTACACTTTTGGGCACGAGGTCCAGGGTTGCGCCCTCTGACCCGTGCCGCCTTCCTCTTCCCACGACACTGTGCGCCCACTTCATTGCCCTGTATCTCTTCTCTTCCATTTCTCTCCCTTTTTCTTGGGTGGGAGGATTCTTGGGGAAAGAAAAAGTAAGCTGTGTACGCAGATACTTGTTTGGTGCTCCGTGCGCAGTCCCAAACTAAATGTACCTTCTTGCTGCTTGGGCAGCTCCTAATATTGTCCAGGGACTAGCCCTGGGCTTTGTCTGTCTGTTTGGGGGATTGTCCAGCCCCCGGCTGGCTGGCGCCGATGGCATTTCGCACCTTGGGGCCCTTTGTCCCTACTTGTGTGTTTTCCCGCTTCCCCTTACCTTGTTGCTTGACACCTTCCTATTGTCCCTATTGTGTTGGTTTGTTCCCCCGTGGCCCCTGATCCTGCCTGGCTCCAAGAGTCTGGAGCATGTGCGAGGGAGAGGTGTTTTCCTCATTTCCCTACCAACTGGCTGCTGTTCTGCCAGCCAGTGCCCTGCCCCTCTCCCTTCCTGTCGTACTTTGTCTACTGGTTACTGGCAGAAAAGAGAAAGAGACATGTATTGCTGCCTGTCTGCCCACAGTGCACTCCAATGGGAGGAGAACCCCCCTGAATACTCGTTTAGTAAATAATCAACGTAGGTTATCTAGTTCAAAATGTTTCACATTGCAGCACTCAGTAGACACTTTCAATTGTATTAATAAAAGAATTCAGCAGACCATTTGTTTGAAAAAGGAAAAGCAACCTTTTACTGGTATTTTTAGATTAAAAAAAAGGCAGACGACACTAATCTTTGTCAGTGTATTAGGACAATCAAAATAATTTAGGATTAATGTAACCAAATAATTTCATCATTAGTGTTACCAAAAAACAGAACACTGTCAAACTTCCAAAGACAATACTTCCATTGATGGACAGGTACACAATGCCCTGGGAATAACAGGACCCCACACCAATGATCAGCTTTAAAAAAAAAAGCAAGTTGCACTGTGATTCATGTGAGACTCTAAGGAAAAATTGCCTTTTGAAGTTTGACAGTGTTCTGTTGTGTAAGTGGTGCCACGTAATAATACACACTCATCATAATAACACATAATGTACACTTTTGGGCACGAGGTCCAGGGTTGCATCCTCTGGCCTGTGCCGCCACACCTGGATGGGTTCCCGGCCTTCCCCCCAAAAGTTGCTACCAACATCCTCTTTCGGCCAAGTTGTCTATCTCCCTGTAGAATAGTTCCATCCCTTTTACAAACAGGTGCGTCCCTTCTTTGTGAAAAGGCTCTGAGACCCTGCAGCTACAGATGCGCCAGCAGACACTGAGGTCCTGAGGGCATGGAGTCCCTGCAGGCACGGAGACACCTGTAGTCACGGAGGTCCTGTAGGCACAGAGGCACCTGCGTGCATGGAGGCCCTGCAGCCAGGGAGGCGTCTACAGGCACGGAGGCCTTTGCAGGCATGGAGGCACCTGCTTGCATGGAGACATCTGCAAGCACGGATCCCCTGCAGGGACGGAAGCCCTGCGAGCACGGAGGCCCTGTGGGCACCGAGGCCCGAGCAGGCATGGAGCCTCTGCAGGCACAGAGGCGCCAGCAGACACGGAGGCCCTGTGGGCATGGAGTCCCTGCAGGCACGGAGACACCTGTAGGCACGGGGGTCCTGTAGGCACAGAGGCACCTGCGTGCATGGAGGCCCTGCAGCCAGGGAGGCGTCTACAGGCACGGAGGCCTTTGCAGGCATGGAGGCACCTGCTTGCATGGAGACATCTGCAAGCACGGATCCCCTGCAGGGACGGAAGCCCTGCGAGCACGGAGGCCCTGACGGCAGGGAGGCCTGTGCAGACATAGAGACCCTGCAGGCACAGAGGCGCCAGCAGACATGGAGGCCCTGCGGGCATGGAGGCACCTGCAGGCATGGAGACATCTGCAGGCACAGATTCCCAGGCAGAGATGCGCCAGCAGACACGGAGGTCGTGCGTGCATGGAGGCCCTGCAGGCACGGAGACACCTGTAGGCACGGGGGTCCTGTAGGCACAGAGGCACCTGCGTGCATGGAGGCCCTGCAGCCAGGGAGGCGTCTACAGGCACGGAGGCCTTTGCAGGCATGGAGGCACCTGCTTGCATGGAGACATCTGCAAGCACGGATCCCCTGCAGGGACGGAAGCCCTGCGAGCACGGAGGCCCTGTGGGCACAGAGGCGCCGATGGGCACGGCGGCCCTGACGGCAGGGAGGCCTGTGCAGACATAGAGACCCTGCAGGCACAGAGGCGCCAGCAGACATGGAGGCCCTGCAGCCAGGGAGGCGTCTACAGGCACGGAGGCCTTTGCAGGCATGGAGGCACCTGCTTGCATGGAGACATCTGCAGGCACAGATTCCCAGGCAGAGATGCGCCAGCAGACACTGAGGTCCTGAGGGCATGGAGGCCCTGCAGGCACGGAGACACCTGTAGTCACGGAGGTCCTGTAGGCACAGAGGCACCTGCGTGCATGGAAGCCCTGCAGCCAGGGAGGCACCTGCTTGCATGGAGACATCTGCAAGCACGGATCCCCTGCAGGGACGGAAGCCCTGCGAGCACGGAGGCCCTGTGGGCACAGAGGCGCCGATGGGCACGGCGGCCCTGACGGCAGGGAGGCCTGTGCAGACATAGAGACCCTGCAGGCACAGAGGCGCCAGCAGACATGAAGGCCCTGCGGGCATGGAGGCACCTGCAGGCATGGAGACATCTGCAGGCACAGATTCCCTGCAGGGACGGGGGCTCTGTGGGCACGAAGGCACCTACGGGCACGGTGGCCCTAACAGCACTGAGTCCCGTGCAGGCATGGAGACCCTGCAGGCAGAGATGCGCCAGCAGACACGGAGGTCGTGCGTGCATGGAGGCCCTGCAGGCACGGAGACACCTGTAGGCACGGGGGTCCTGTAGGCACAGAGGCACCTGCGTGCATGGAGGCCCTGCAGGCACTGTTATACCTGCAGACATGGAGGGCCTGCAGCCAGGGAGGCGTCTGCAGGCACGGAGGCCCTGCAGGCATGGAGGCGCCTGCTTGCATGGAGACATCTGCAGGCACGGATTCCCTGCAGGGACGGATGCTCTGTGGGCACCGAGGCCCGAGCAGGCATGGAGCCCCTGCAGGCACAGAGGCGCCAGCAGACACGGAGGTCCTGCGGGCATGGAGTCCCTGCAGGCACGGAGACACCAGTAGGCACGGAGGTCCTGTAGGCACAGAGGCACCTGCGTGCATGGAGGCCCTGCAGCCAGGGAGGCGTCTACAGGCACGGAGGCCTTTGCAGGCATGGAGGCACCTGCTTGCATGGAGACATCTGCAAGCACGGATCCCCTGCAGGGACGGAAGCCCTGCGAGCACGGAGGCCCTGTGGGCACAGAGACGCCGATGGGCACGGCGGCCCTGACGGCAGGGAGGCCTGTGCAGACATAGAGACCCTGCAGGCACAGAGGCGCCAGCAGACATGGAGGCCCTGCGGGCATGGAGGCACCTGCAGGCATGGAGACATCTGCAGGCACAGATTCCCAGGCAGAGATGCGCCAGCAGACACGGAGGTCGTGCGTGCATGGAGGCCCTGCAGGCACGGAGACACCTGTAGGCACGGGGGTCCTGTAGGCACAGAGGCACCTGCGTGCATGGAGGCCCTGCAGGCACTGTTATACCTGCAGACATGGAGGGCCTGCAGCCAGGGAGGCGTCTGCAGGCACGGAGGCCCTGCAGGCATGGAGGCGCCTGCTTGCATGGAGACATCTGCAGGCACGGATTCCCTGCAGGGACGGATGCTCTGTGGGCACCGAGGCCCGAGCAGGCATGGAGCCCCTGCAGGCACAGAGGCGCCAGCAGACACGGAGGTCCTGCGAGCAAGGAGTCCCTGCAGGCACGGAGACACCAGTAGGCACGGAGGTCCTGTAGGCACAGAGGCACCTGCGGGCATGGAGGCCTTGCAGCCAGGGAGGCGTCTGCAGGCATAGAGGCTCCTGCTTGCATGGAGACATCTGCAGACACAGATTCCCTGCAGGGACGGAGGCACCTACGGGCACGGCCGCCCTGACGGCACCGAGGCCCGAGCAGGCATGGAGCCTCTGCAGGCACAGAGGCGCCAGCAGACACGGAGGCCCTGCGGGCATGGAGGCGCCAGCAGACACGGAGGCCCTGCAGGCATGGAGGCGCCAGCAGACACGGAGGCCCTGCAGGCACAGAGGCGCCAGCAGACACGGAGGCCCTGCAGGCACAGAGGCGCCAGCAGACACGGAGGCCCTGCAGGCACAGAGGCGCCAGGAGACACGGAGGCCCTGCAGGCACAGAGGCGCCAGCAGACACGGAGGCCCTGCAGGCATGGAGGCGCCAGCAGACACGGAGGCCCTGCGGGCACAGAGGCGCCAGCAGACACGGAGGCCCTGCAGGCATGGAGCCTCTGCAGGCACAGAGGCGCCAGCAGACACGGAGGCCCTGCAGGCACAGAGGCGCCAGCAGACACGGAGGCCCTGCAGGCATGGAGGCGCCAGCAGACACGGAGGCCCTGCGGGCACAGAGGCGCCAGCAGACACGGAGGCCCTGCAGGCATGGAGGCGCCAGCAGACACGGAGGCCCTGCGGGCACAGAGGCGCCAGCAGACACGGAGGCCCTGCAGGCATGGAGCCTCTGCAGGCACAGAGGCGCCAGCAGACACGGAGGCCCTGCAGGCACAGAGGCGCCAGCAGACACGGAGGCCCTGCGGGCCCTCATGCGGGATGCTGCCTCATATAAGTGCCCAAACAGCAAAAAACAAAAAAGGTGAGGCTTCTTCCAACCTTTACAATAATATGTTTAAACCTATTGCTCAACAATATGTATGGTATTGACTGCCGCACAATATCCTCTAGGCCCCTATTATGTAAATATCATATTATGACTTCAAGAAATTAGACATGCGAACACATACCATTACTATTTCATTCTGATCATCAATATATGAATAATCCATTAATGATCCTATTTTATATGAGATAATGAATGCAAAGCCCTCGGGCTAGAACCATCGGAGTCCTAATGGTCATATGTATTCCATATTGGTCTCATAACCGCAGTCTTAATAAAAGAGTGAAATGTTTGTCATTGGTGTGGTGGAGTGCCCTGGCTTGAACACTCGTCAGTGTGGTGGACGCAGAAGACGTTTTGGCACACGAGATTCAATTATACGCCTTCATCCGGACCTTATATTTTATTTTCTCAAAGCCACCACCGAACTCGTTATGCAGATGCCGCGTTCTCCGCCGCATAGCACCACGGGAACACGTTATGCAGATGCCACGTTTTCCGCCGCATAGCACCACGGGAACACGTTATGCAGATGCCACGTTTTCCGCCGCATAGCACCACGGGAACACGTTATGCAGATGCCACGCTTTCCGCCGCATAGCACCACGGGAACACGTTATGCAGATGACTCGCTCTCCGCCGCATAGCACCATGGGAACTCGCTATGCAGATGACCCGCTCTCCGCCGCATAGCACCATGGGAACTCGCTATGCAGATGACCCACTCTCCGCCGCATAGCACCACAGGAACTTGTTATGCAGGTGCCACGCTCTCCGCCGCATAGCACCACAGGAACTCATTATGCAGATGCCGCACTTTCCACTGCATAGCACCACAGGAACTCATTATGCAGATGACGCACTTTCCGCCACATAGCACCACGGGAACTCGTTATGCAGATGCCGCGCTCTCCGCCGCATAGTACCACAGGAACTCGTTATGCAGATGTTGTGCTCTCCGCCGCATAGCACCACGGCAAGTCTTTATGCATATGCCATGCTCTCCGCCGCATAGCACCATGGGAACTCGCTATGCAGATGACCCACTCTCCGCCGCATAGCACCACGGGAACTCGTTATGCAGATGCCGTGCTCTCTGCCGCATAGCACCACGGGAACTCGTTAGACAGATGCTGCACGTTCCGCCGCATAGCACCACAGGAACTCATTATGCAGATGAACCACTCTCCGCCGCATAGCACCACGGGAACACGTTATGCAGATGCCACGTTTTCCGCCGCATAGCACCACGGGAACACGTTATGCAGATGCCACGCTTTCCGCCGCATAGCACCACGGGAACACGTTATGCAGATGACTCGCTCTCCGCCGCATAGCACCATGGGAACTCGCTATGCAGATGACCCGCTCTCCGCCGCATAGCACCATGGGAACTTGTTATGCAGATGCCACGCTCTCCGCCGCATAGCACCACAGGAACTCATTATGCAGATGCCGCACTTTCCACTGCATAGCACCACAGGAACTCATTATGCAGATGACGCACTTTCCGCCACATAGCACCACGGGAACTCGTTATGCAGATGCCGCGCTCTTCGCCGCATAGCACCACAGGAACTCGTTATGCAGATGTTGTGCTCTCCGCCGCATAGCACCACGGCAAGTCTTTATGCATATGCCATGCTCTCCGCCGCATAGCACCATGGGAACTCGCTATGCAGATGACCCACTGTCCGCCGCATAGCACCACGGGAACTCGTTATGCAGATGCCGCGCTCTCCGCCGCATAGCACCACGGGAACTCGTTAGACAGATGCTGCACGTTCCGCCGCATAGCACCACAGGAACTCATTATGCAGATGAACCACTCTCCGCCGCATAGCACCACGGGAACTCGTTATGCAGATGCCACGCTTTCCGCCGCATAGCACTACAGGAACTCGTTATGCATATGCCACGCTCTCCGCCGCATAGCACCACGGGAAGTCGAAGTCGTTATGTATATGCCACGCTCTCCGCCGCATAGCACCATGGGAAGTCGTTATGCAGATGCCGCGCTCTCCACCGCATAGCACCACGTGAACTTGTTATGCAGATGCCCGCTCTCCGCTGCATAGCACCACGGGAACTCGTTATGCAGATGCCGTGCTCTCCGCCGCATAGCACCACAGGAACACATTATGCAGATGTTGTGCTGTCCGCCGCATAGCACCACGGGAAGTCTTTATGCATATGCCACGCTCTCCGCCGCATAGCACCATGGGAACTCGCTATGCAGATGACCCACTCTCCGCCGCATAGCACCACGGGAACTCGTTATGCAGATGCCGCGCTCTCTGCCGCATAGCACCACGGGAGCTCGTTAGACAGATGCCGCACTTTCCGCCGCATAGCACCACAGGAACTCATTATGCAGATGAACCACTCTCCGCCGCATAGCACCACAGGAACTCGTTATGCAGATGCCATGCTTTCCGCCGCATGGCACTACAGGAACTCGTTATGCATATGCCACGCTCTCCGCCACATAGCACCACGGGAAGTCGTTATGTATATGCCACGCTCTCCGCCGCATAGCACCACGGGAGGTCGTTATGCAGATGCCGCGCTCTCCACCGCATAGCACCACGTGAACTCGTTATGCAGATGCCCGCTCTCCGCTGCATAGCACCACGGGAACTCGTTATGCAGATGCCGCGCTCTCCGCTGCATAGCACCACAGGAACTCGTTATGCAGATGTTGTGCTGTCCGCCGCATAGCACCACGGGAAGTCTTTATGCATATGCCATGCTCTCCGCCGCATAGCAACATGGGAACTCGTTATGCAGATGCCCCGCTCTCCGCCGCATAGCAGAGCAGAAGTTCTTAACCAGCGTTCATAAGCAGAGGTGTGCCTAAAGAAATTGTGCATTGTTGCCAGAAGAATTCATATCCTAGTTTACCTCGCGATAGTGGACTGTTCTTGGGGTACACCCAATGAACCAAGCTTCAGGGCCACACTCTGTGGGAGGTCGAGAACTCTGCGCATCTAAAATATCGGCCTTTGCGAGGAGGCAAGTGCACATTTCTTGGAACAGAAAATGAACAGTCGTGTGTGCATGTGCGTGTGTGGGTGTGCATGTGTGAACAGGGTGGGGCAAAGAGGATGTCAGATGTCAAGAGTAGCAGCAGCGCACAGGGTAGAAGGAGCTCAGGCAGAGAAAGCACCAGAGGGTCAGCGCCTGGGCAGCTCGCGCATAACTCGAGCATGTATTTTACACAGCATGGCTGGCAGCTGGGTCATCGCTTTTAGCATCAGCACTTTTTAACAAGGGCAATGCCGCCATGTTATTGGACATTTTAACCATGAAAGGGCATGTGCTTTACAGCGAAGTACTGACTCATTGCTACTGCATACACCGCCTGTCCTCTCGCTCTCCCTCACACGCCCTCCTCTATCCCCTAGATCTTCTTCTCCTTCCTGCCCATCCCACTCCCCCGGATTCTACTCTCTACTAGTCTCTCCCTCTTCCACACCAATGCTACTCTCCCCACTGCACGGTACCGCTAGTCTCTCCCTCTTCCACACCAATACTACTCTCCCCACTGCACGGTACCGCTAGTCTCTCCCACACCAATACTACTCTCCCCATGGCACGGTACTGCTAGTCTCTCCCACACCAATACTACTCTCCCCACTGCACGGTACTGCTAGTCTCTCCCACACCAATACTACTCTCCACACTGCACGGTACTACTAGTCTCTCCCTCTTCCACACCAATACTACTCTCCCCACTGCACGGTACCGCTAGTCTCTCCCTCTTCCACACCAATGCTACTCTCCCCACTGCACGGTACCGCTAGTCTCTCCCTCTTCCACACCAATGCTACTCTCCCCACTGCACGGTACCGCTAGTCTCTCCCTCTTCCACACCAATGCTACTCTCCCCACTGCACGGTACCGCTAGTCTCTCCCTCTTCCACACCAATACTACTCTCCCCACTGCACGGTACCGCTAGTCTCTCCCTCTTCCACACCAATACTACTCCCCCCACTGCACGGTACCGCTAGTCTCTCCCACACCAATACTACTCTCTCCACTGCACGGTACTGCTAGTCTCTCCCACACCAATACTACTCTCCCCACTGCACGGTACCGCTAGTCTCTCCCACACCAATACTACTCTCCCCACTGCACGGTACTGCTAGTCTCTCCCACACCAATACTATTCTCCCCACTGCACGGTACCTCTAGTCTCTCCCACACCAATACTACTCTCCCCACTGCACGGTACCGGTAGTCTCTCCCTCTCCACACCAATACGACTCTCCCCACTGCACGGTACCGCTAGTCTCTCCCACACCAATACTACTCTCCCCACTGCATGGTACTGATAGTCTCTCCCACACCAATACTACTCTCCCCACTGCACGGTACCACTAGTCTCTCCCACACCAATACCACTCTCCCCACTGCACGGTACCGCTAGTCTCTCCCTCTTCCACACCAATACTACTCTCCCCACTGCACGGTACCGCTAGTCTCTCCCTCTTCCACACCAATACTACTCTCCCCACTGCACGGTACCGCTAGTCTCTCCCACACCAATACTACTCTCTCCACTGCACGGTACTGCTACTCTCTCCCACACCAATACTACTCTCCACACTGCACGGTACCGCTAGTCTCTCCCACACCAATACTACTCTCCCCACTGCACGGTACTGCTAGTCTCTCCCACACCAATACTATTCTGCCCACTGCACGGTACCTCTAGTCTCTCCCACACCAATACTACTCTCCCCACTGCACGGTACCGCTAGTCTCTCCCACACCAATACTACTCTCCCCACTGCACGGTACCGCTAGTCTCTCCCACACCAATACTACTCTCCCCACTGCACGGTACTGCTAGTCTCTCCCACACCAATACTACTCTCCACACTGCACGGTACCGCTAGTCTCTCCCTCTTCTACATCAATACTACTCTCCCCACTGCACGGTACCGCTAGTCTCTCCCCCTTCCACACCAATACTACTCTCCCCACTGCACGGTACCGCTAGTCTCTCCCCCTTCCACACCAATACTACTCTCCCCACTGCACGGTACCGCTAGTCTCTCCCCCTTCCACACCAATACTACTCTCCCCACTGCACGTACCGCTAGTCTCTCCCTCTTCCACACCAATACTACTCTCCCCACTGCACGGTACCGCTGGTCTCTCCCCCTTCCACACCAATACTACTCTCCCCACTGCACAGTACCGCTACTCTCTCCCCCTTCCACACCAATACTACTCTCCCCACTGCACGGTACCGCTAGTCTCTCCCCCTTCCACACCAATACTACTCTCCACACTGCACGGTACCGCTAGTCTCTCCCACACCAATATTACTCTCCCCACTGCACGGTACCGCTAGTCTCTCCCACACCAATACCACTCTCCCCACTGCACAGTACCGCTAGTCTCTCCCTCTTCCACACCAATACTACTCTCCCCACTGCACGGTACCGCTAGTCTCTCCCTCTTCCACACCAATACTACTCTCCCCACTGCACGGTACCGCTAGTCTCTCCCACACCAATACTACTCTCCCCACTGCACGGTACTGCTACTCTCTCCCACACCAATACTACTCTCCACACTGCACGGTACCGCTAGTCTCTCCCACACCAATACTACTCTCCCCACTGCACGGTACTGCTAGTCTCTCCCACACCAATACTATTCTCCCCACTGCACGGTACCTCTAGTCTCTCCCACACCAATACTACTCTCCCCACTGCACGGTACTGCTAGTCTCTCCCACACCAATACTACTCTCCCCACTGCACGGTACCGCTAGTCTCTCCCACACCAATACTACTCTCCCCACTGCACGGTACTGCTAGTCTCTCCCACACCAATACTACTCTCCACACTGCACGGTACCGCTAGTCTCTCCCTCTTCTACACCAATACTACTCTCCCCACTGCACGGTACCGCTAGTCTCTCCCCCTTCCACACCAATACTACTCTCCCCACTGCACGGTACCGCTAGTCTCTCCCCCTTCCACACCAATACTACTCTCCCCACTGCACGGTACCGCTAGTCTCTCCCCCTTCCACACCAATACTACTCTCCCCACTGCACGTACCGCTAGTCTCTCCCTCTTCCACACCAATACTACTCTCCCCACTGCACGGTACCGCTGGTCTCTCCCCCTTCCACACCAATACTACCCTCCCCACTGCACGGTACCGCTACTCTCTCCCCCTTCCACACCAATACTACTCTCCCCACTGCACAGTACCGCTAGTCTCTCCCCCTTCCACACCAATACTACTCTCCCCACTGCACGGTACCGCTGGTCTCTCCCCCTTCCACACCAATACTACTCTCCCCACTGCACGGTACCGCTAGTCTCTCCCCCTTCCACACCAATACTACTCTCCCCACTGCACGGTACCGCTAGTCTCTCCCTCTTCCACACCAATACTACTCTCCCCACTGCACGGTACCGCTAGTCTCTCCCCCATCCACACCAATACTACTCTCCCCACTGCACGGTACCGCTAGTCTCTCCCTCTTCCACACCAATACTACTCTCCCCACTGCACGGTACCGCTAGTCTCTCCCCCTTCCACACCAATACTACTCTCCCCACTGCACGGTACCGCTAGTCTCTCCCTCTCCACACCAATACTACTCTCCCCACTGCACGGTACCGCTAGTCTCTCCCACACCAATACTACTCTCCCCACTGCACGGTACCACTAGTCTCTCCCACACCAATACTACTCTCCCCACTGCACGGTACTGCTAGTCTCTCCCACACCAATACTACTCTCCCCACTGCACGGTACCGCTAGTCTCTCCCACACCAATACTACTCTCCCCACTGCACGGTACCGCTAGTCTCTCCCCCTTCCACACCAATACTACTCTCCCCACTGCACGGTACCGCTAGTCTCTCCCGCACCAATACTACTCTCCCCACTGCACGGTACTGCTGGTCTCTCCCACACCAATACTACTCTTCCCACTGCACGGTACCGCTAGCCTCTCCCTCTTCCACACCAATACTACTCTCCCCACTGCACGGTACCGCTAGTCTCTCCCACACCAATACTACTCTCCCCACTGCACGGTACCGCTAGTCTCTCCCTCTTCCACACCAATACTACTCTCCCCACTGCACGGTACCGCTAGTCTCTCCCTCTTCCACACCAATACTACTCTCCCCACTGCACGGTACCGCTAGTCTCTCCCACACCAATACTACTCTCCCCACTGCACGGTACTGCTAGTCTCTCCCACACCAATACTACTCTCCCCACTGCACGGTACTGCTAGTCTCTCCCACACCAATACTACTCTCCCCACTGCACGGTACTGCTAGTCTCTCCCACACCAATACTACTCTCCCCACTGCACGGTACCGCTAGCCTCTCCCTCTTCCACACCAATACTACTCTCCCCACTGCACGGTACCGCTAGTCTCTCCCACACCAATACTACTCTCCCCACTGCACGGTACCGCTAGTCTCTCCCTCTTCCACACCAATACTACTCTCCCCACTGCACGGTACCGCTAGTCTCTCCCTCTTCCCCACCAATACTACTCTCCCCACTGCACGGTACCGCTAGTCTCTCCCCCTTCCACACCAATACTACTCTCCCCACTGCACGGTACTGCTAGTCTCTCCCACACCAATACTACTCTCCCCACTGCACGGTACCGCTAGTCTCTCCCACACCAATACTACTCTCCCCACTGCACGGTACTGCTAGTCTCTCCACACCAATACTACTCTCCCCACTGCACGGTACTGCTAGTCTCTCCCACACCAATACTACTCTCCCCACTGCACGGTACTGCTAGTCTCTCCCACACCAATACTACTCTCCCCACTGCACGGTACCGCTAGCCTCTCCCTCTTCCACACCAATACTACTCTCCCCACTGCACGGTACCGCTAGTCTCTCCCACACCAATACTACTCTCCCCACTGCACGGTACCGCTAGTCTCTCCCTCTTCCACACCAATACTACTCTCCCCACTGCACGGTACCGCTAGTCTCTCCCTCTTCCCCACCAATACTACTCTCCCCACTGCACGGTACCGCTAGTCTCTCCCCCTTCCACACCAATACTACTCTCCCCACTGCACGGTACCGCTAGTCTCTCCCACACCAATACTACTCTCCCCACTGCACGGTACCGCTAGTCTCTCCCACACCAATACTACTCTCCCCACTGCACGGTACCGCTAGTCTCTCCACACCAATACTACTCTCCCCACTGCACGGTACTGCTAGTCTCTCCCACACCAATACTACTCTCCCCACTGCACGGTACCGCTAGTCTCTCCCACACCAATACTACTCTCCCCACTGCACGGTACCGCTAGCCTCTCCCCCTTCCACACCAATACTACTCTCCCCACTGCACGGTACCGCTAGTCTCTCCCACACCAATACTACTCTCCCCACTGCACGGTACTGCTGGTCTCTCCCACACCAATACTACTCTCCCCACTGCACGGTACCGCTAGCCTCTCCCTCTTCCACACCAATACTACTCTCCCCACTGCACGGTACCGCTAGTCTCTCCCACACCAATACTACTCTCCCCACTGCACGGTACCGCTAGTCTCTCCCTCTTCCACACCAATACTACTCTCCCCACTGCACGGTACCGCTAGTCTCTCCCTCTTCCACACCAATACTACTCTCCCCACTGCACGGTACCGCTAGTCTCTCCCACACCAATACTACTCTCCCCACTGCACGGTACTGCTAGTCTCTCCCACACCAATACTACTCTCCCCACTGCACGGTACTGCTAGTCTCTCCCACACCAATACTACTCTCCCCACTGCACGGTACTGCTAGTCTCTCCCACACCAATACTACTCTCCCCACTGCACGGTACCGCTAGCCTCTCCCTCTTCCACACCAATACTACTCTCCCCACTGCACGGTACCGCTAGTCTCTCCCACACCAATACTACTCTCCCCACTGCACGGTACCGCTAGTCTCTCCCTCTTCCACACCAATACTACTCTCCCCACAGCACGGTACCGCTAGTCTCTCCCTCTTCACCACCAATACTACTCTCCCCACTGCACGGTACCGCTAGTCTCTCCCCCTTCCACACCAATACTACTCTCCCCACTGCACGGTACCGCTAGTCTCTCCTACACCAATACTACTCTCCCCACTGCACGGTACTGCTAGTCTCTCCCACACCAATACTACTCTCCCCACTGCACAGTACCGCTAGTCTCTCCCTCTTCCACACCAATACTACTCTCCCCACTGCACGGTACCGCTAGTCTCTCCCACACCAATACTACTCTCCCCACTGCACGGTACTGCTAGTCTCTCCCACACCAATACTACTCTCCACACTCCACGGTACCGCTAGTCTCTCCCACACCAATACTACTCTCCCCACTGCACGGTACTGCTAGTCTCTCCCTCTTCCACACCAATACTACTCTCCCCACTGCACGGTACTGCTAGTCTCTCCCAAACCAATACTACTCTCCCCACTGCACGGTACCGCTAGTCTCTCCCCCTTCCACACCAATACTACTCTCCCCACTGCACGGTACCGCTAGTCTCTCCCACACCAATACTACTCTCCCCACTGCACGGTACTGCTAGTCTCTCCCACACCAATACTACTCTCCACACTGCACGGTACCGCTAGTCTCTCCCACACCAATACTACTCTCCCCACTGCACGGTACTGCTAGTCTCTCCCACACAAATACTACTCTCCCCACTGCACGGTACCGCTAGTCTCTCCCTCTTCCACACCAATACTACTCTCCCCACTGCACGGTACCGCTAGTCTCTCCCACACCAATGCTACTCTCACCACTGCACGGTACCGCTAGTCTCTCCCCCTTCCACACCAATACTACTCTCCCCACTGCACGGTACAGCTAGTCTCTCCCACACCAATACTACTCTCCCCACTGCACGGTACTGCTAGTCTCCCCCACACCAATACTACTCCCCACACTGCACGGTACCGCTAGTCTCTCCCACACCAATACTACTCTCCCCACTGCACGGTACTGCTAGTCTCTCCCACACCAATACTACTCTCCCCACTGCACGGTACCTCTAGTCTCTCCCACACCAATACTACTCTCCCCACTGCACGGTACCGGTAGTCTCTCCCTCTCCACACCAATACTACTCTCCCCACTGCACGATACTGCTAGTCTCTCCCTCTTCCACACCAATACGACTCTCCCCACTGCACGGTACCGCTAGTCTCTCCCACACCAATACTACTCTCCCCACTGCATGGTACTGCTAGTCTCTCCCTCACCAATACTACTCTCCCCACTGCACGGTACCGCTAGTCTCTCCCACACCAATACCACTCTCCCCACTGCACGGTACCGCTAGTCTCTCCCTCTTCCACACCAATACTACTCTCCCCACTGCATGGTACCGCTAGTCTCTCCCTCTTCCACACCAATACGACTCTCCCCACTGCACGGTACCGCTAGTCTCTCCCTCTTCCACACCAATACGACTCTCCCCACTGCACGGTACCGCTAGTCTCTCCCACACCAATACTACTCTCCCCACTGCATGGTACTGCTAGTCTCTCCCTCACCAATACTACTCTCCCCACTGCACGGTACCGCTAGTCTCTCCCACACCAATACCACTCTCCCCACTGCACGGTACCGCTAGTCTCTCCCTCTTCCACACCAATACTACTCTCCCCACTGCATGGTACCGCTAGTCTCTCCCTCTTCCACACCAATACGACTCTCCCCACTGCACGGTACCGCTAGTCTCTCCCTCTTCCACACCAATACTACTCTCCCCACTGCACGGTACCGCTAGTCTCTCCCCCTTCCACACCAATACGACTCTCCCCACTGCACGGTACCGCTAGTCTCTCCCTCTTCCACACCAACACTACTCACCCCACTGCACGGTACCGCTAGTCTCTCCCTCTTCCACACCAATACTACTCTCCCCACTGCACGGTACCGCTAGTCTCTCCCTCTTCCACACCAATACTACTCTCCCCACTGCACGGTACCGCTAGTCTCTCCCTCTTCCACACCAATACTACTCTCCACACTGCACGGTACCGCTAGCATAACATTTATATATTTTTGTGCATACCTTATGGATTGCGTACTTTTCAAGCCATCTTGTTTAAACATTTTATGTTTATAAAAGATGCCTTGAAAAGTACACAATTCAATCCATCTTTTATAAAGCTTTGACGACGTTGTCCGCCGGCAAAGCTTTATACAAGATGGCTTGAATTGTGTACTTTTTAAGGCATCTTTTATAAACATAGAAATTAAAATTATAAATTAGCACGAGTCCCCAGGTTCGCCGAGGGTCAAAGACGCCTCTCTGACCTGGCGAGGGAGAAGCAAAAGGACAGTAACTTCCTCTGGTGACCCCTGGTACGAAGGGTGACCAGCGGAATTTACAGTGACTGACAGAAGTGCCAGCCAGCCACGGCATTGTTGTGGCTGGCTGGCACTTCTGTCCGCCTGCATGACTTAATGGCTGGCGCATCTCCCGTCGTGGCTGCAGCCGCAATGGGATAATGCATCCCGCCAATGTTGTGGTGGGACTGGGGGTCCACGGCAGGGCCCCGGATAAGCCCCACTATTTTGAGACTGCCGGGGACAGGGCCCAGTTGGCCCCAGCCCACTTAAAGCACTGGTACTACTTCTCTCCTCTCTCCACACTGCTACTCACTCTACTCTCCACCCACACCTTCTTCTCGCATTCACTTCCCCAGTCACCTTCTCATTCACTCCCTACACTCTCGCTCTATCGCGCTCCCTCCTACTCACATACCTTGCACGGCCACTCAAACCAAAGTACCACTTTCTCCTACCAACCAATGCCTCAGTTTGCACACTCCTTCGGCAATCCTCCTCAACACCCTTCTACACCATGCTTCCTCTGCCTGGTCGATTGATCCTCCTTCTCCTCCCTTGAACCCTTCCAAATATCCCACACCTCCCTGTTTCCTGTTCCCCTTCTTATCCATCCCCTTCCCCCTGATTGGGCTCTTTTCCTCCCCTGGTTTCCCCAGGCCAACTGCTGCCTTTGCTTTCCCCAAGGGAGGTGTTACTGGTGAGCAAAAGCATAAAAGTGGTCTTGAGCGCCGGCCTTTTCTTGTAAGCGACACTGCTGGCTCTAGTCAATGACGGCGGCCCGCTGTAGTGGGAATCAGTTTCAATGTCGTGGGTAATGTGAGAGTTTTACAGCTTGTGGGGGATGACGATCTGACAGCGGGACTGCTCCGCCGCCCCGTTGCAGGTAAGCGTAGTGTCCTTGTGGTTGAGGCCATTGACAAGCTGAATGGAGCGCTCTGTGAGGTTGCGTTGGGTGACTTCCTTGTTTGAGTCCGGGCTGTGCGGGGCGTTGGTATTTCTGGATCGCGGAATGGCTCGTTTCGCAGTCTGCAGCTCTCTTGCTGGTCGGGCTTCACACTCGCGCTTCCACTATCAGGTTTTCTTGGACCTGTGTTTTCCTAGGGGAAACAGAAACAGGATGGCCGACAGTGTGCACAACAGTTATCGGGCAAGAACAGGGGGTACTCATTACAAACATGCAGGCACATGTAGAAAGGCAGGGGCTGGGGACCTCCAAACTCCCACACCCTGCCTCTGCGGCAGCACTGGCTCTGGTGAAAACACTGGTAATCCTCCCAGCTCAGGCTGAGAGGAGGCCCCATCCCTTCTTGCCAGGGTCAGGTTTCTGGCCCTATCACAATGCACACAGAGACGCCCTGGTTAAGATTTAGTGCAAAATGGAACCATGACACACATATAGATTTCACACCAACCTCCTAATTGTATGGAGATAAAATACTTGGCAAGTGACCATCAAAACTGCAAAGCGGCCCCCCCCTGGAGCCAGTCCTTGCGTTTTGACCAAGGCCCCTTTGCATTCTGGGAGGTGCAGTTTAGTGCCTCATAAGTATGTGCCTACTCCCTGCATACCTGGCCTAGTTCCAGGTGCCACATGGCATGAGTCCACTTGCCAGCCATCGGCAATATGAAAAGCTGTTGTTTTTGCTTCGAGGCAGTGCTACTCAGACCTTCATTGTGGCAGATCCCATCAGGCCATTCTGTTGGTAATTTTCCATTGTGCAGCACAGAAGACTGCTGCATTCCTGCACATTCCAGCCTGGTCAGTTTCGTCTTACACGGGGTGACCAGTGAATCACTTCCTAAGGGGAATAAGATTCCGCTCCTATAGCATTCTTTCCGGAGAGCCATTGGCGTGCCCATACGCTCATTCTCCAAACTCTTCCTGGAAGAGTTCCTGGAACAGCGGGTGAATTCTTTTAGGGGAGCAGCATAAATATTTTCCCCTAAATGGGTACAACATTTCTACACGTGTTGGGAAGGGGGCAGCCTCGCCCTAACCCAATAGGTGCTTTAAAGTGAGGAGAGATGGATTTGAAGCACTGTGATGGGTCAAGTGGGAGAGGTAGGACCAATATAAACAAATATAGTCCATCCACATAGTACAGCATAAGGCGCGAGCAGCATTGCTATTTTGTGTAGATATTAGTAACCATAGGTAGAAGGGAAGGCCTGTGCAGATAAAGCGGAATTGCCTGCGCTATGCCCAAATCGCGAGACAAGCGAAAACCCCAGCCATGCCTGAGCTCCCGTGAGGACAGACCACACCCCAACCGTCACAACGCCTATTCATTGTTCTAACAGTGTTGCAAAGATGTTCAAGAGGAATGTGTCCTACAAGGCCGCGATCACAGACCGGCGGCTGGTGTGCATGTTATCACATACTGGCCAAAGCATGGACCGGCCCATGCCCCGGCGACCACGAGTTATAGCCCATGTAACTGACTAAACCCAAAGACCCCTAAATTCCATGGCACCAGCTGTCCTTTGACCACCAACCCCAAATTAACAAGTCCTGAGATGTTCAAAGAGGACAGTCAGGGCACATCTGGGAGTGATACATTATAGTTCAAAACAATGGTGGAGACCTTGGAAACGGATGACGCAGAGGGGAGTGAGTGAAATGTTTGTGTGAAGGTTAGAGTGCCCCAGAACCTCCTTTGTGCCGTCTTAAGGCCTAGCAAGTGAACAGTATGAGTGATAAAATAGTTTTGTGGTAGGAGTATAATTCATTTGTTTTCTGACCTTCGACATGAGAAGATGAACACTGCAGCACCCACGTGAAGGAAGACTGACAGATCAGGCTGGAACCAATGGCCTGGCGTCCCTTATGGGGCAGGCGGAGCCTGTATAGGCACACATCAACCAGCCGCGCTGGATTTTACCCTATGTATTGCGTCATGTATGATGATGTTTGGCTTTATAAGACTCTGCTTGTACTCCTTTTTGGCAGAACGAGTTCTTTGCTGTAGCTCTCATCTGCGTACGGGGTTAAAAACTTGTAATCCTTACAAGATTGACTTGGGCCTTTCTTTCCTAGCGGGTTGTACTCTCTCTGGTGTGAGCGTTCAGGGACTTCCATTCAATTGGTAACCCTGACATGATCCCTGCACCCCTGTATTTTTAGAGGCTTCCAGGTCGCCTCTCCAGAAGGAGCCGCACCCACCGACAGCGACTGGTTCTGAAAAAACACATGTTCCAAGTGGTTAAGCAGGAGCCATTTTAAGAGAAGTCCTCTCTGCTCTTTGAAGCCGGGCGTGGCTCCAAGGAGCGTGCAGGCCCGTGTTGGTACCTCGTGATGGAGGAGTTCGGGTGAGCACGCACATGTGAGTAGACTCTTGTTAACGATAACAAGTAGGGGACAGATGCATAGGGAAGTGTGAAAGGTGTGAGTATATGGAAAGCGAGGCCGTTGATGCGACGTGGGTGAGGTTAGGGTTATTTGTTGTTAACATTTGTACTATGAAGACAGTGTTGCGGTAAGGCATTATAAGGTAAGGCATTTTAAGGTAAGGCAAAGGTAAGGCAGGTAGCCCCTCCCCGGAAGAGGAGGGAAGGTGGTACCACAAGACAGTGACAGTATATTATTTAAAGGAGGAATATAGAAATAAAACTAGTGATCTCAAAATAGGCCTGGAATAAGTAGTGGTTGTTTTGTTAACTTGTTATTTCATTGCATTATATATTTTTAAATGTTTTTATTTATTTGTTTGCATTTTTAGTTTACATTAAACTTTTATCAAAATCGAGAGGAATGAATGCAACATATTCTTTTCCTGCCATATATTTCACTAATCGGTCTGGATAGTGGCAGAGAATTCGGTTATCACAGCTCGAAGAGGTTCCTCCAAAAAGTTCCTAAAATAATTAACCATTGCAATTGTCACAGAAGTTTGTTCTTCTCTCAGCAGGAGACTCCACCAGTCCTCAGTTGACATGGTTCTAAATCTTTCCAAGAAACGACTGAAGTACTGAGTTCTCTTCAAGGTGAGGGCTGGACATGTGGTAAACAGATGAAAATGAGTTTCTTACGAGTTATTTGCGTTGCAGAATCTACATGATTCATCACTATCTCCAACTTTGTCTCTCGTAAATAGGATTTCCTTTGTCCATTACACAGAGGTTTGGGTGGACCTGGTGGGGGGAAGGGAGATGCATCTATATGATTTGCTCACCTGAAGAGTACACACGGAGGGGGGAGAGTTTGCAGTCAGTGTGTAGGGCTTGGGTGCCGATAAAGGGAACTCAGCCCTATTTGGAAGCCGAGAGGAGGGAACGGGAGCACAGAGTTATAGCAGAGTTTGTTACTGTAGAAGTAACGAAAGGGGGAATGCTTTAGAGTGAGGCGAGATGCATTCGAAGCACTATGATGGGCCAGGTGGGGGGGGGACGGTGAGAGGACCACCTCCCAGTTTACAGTTTAACCGGACCCTACTCCAATATAACCAAATATAGTCTATCCACATAGTACAGTATAAGGCATGAGCAGCATTGCTATTTTGCGTAAATATTAGTAACCATTGGTAGAAGGGAAGGCCTGCGCAGTAAAAGAGGAATTGCCTGCGCTATGCCCAAATCGCGAGACAAGAGAAATCCCCAGCTATGCCTGTGAGGACAGACCACACCCCAAACGCCACAACACGTATTCATTGTTCCAACAGTATTGCAAAGATGTTCAAGAGGGGGGGGTGCTGTTGCACGCCATCTAAGATGGCCGCCTAGTTTCTGAGCTGCGCCACTTCATAGATCCTGTAACGAGAAATCCTGCAAGTTGGCTGGACTAAACTGGGGAAGCTGTATGGAAAACTGAATCGGAAAATCTGCGGATCCTGAGCGACGCACTGCTGTCCCCCTTCGGCACCGTTAACACGTAGTTTCTGGAGAGGTAGCAGGTGCATCACTAGGACCACCTCTTCCCCTGCGGCGCAGTGAGCTTGGCCGGAGGAAATACCCGCCCGGCGAGAACTGTGCACGGCCGTCGGAGTGAAGGAGGAGGCAAGCAATATCCGGAAGACGATCCCCGCCTGAAGCCTCAAAAGAACAAAAAAAACAAACAAAGACTGCTCCCGTGCTGACAGGAAGCACAGAAGAAAAGGAATCCCCCTGGTGCCTGAGTCAGAGGGACTGGAAATGACTGGACCCAGCGGCGGATCCCTGCTCCCCCACCTGAGCCGCCGTGTGCGCTGATGAGCGAGCAAGCAGGCCGGGGGGGGTAAAGGAGAAAACCGCCAAGCTCTTATGCTGGATTAACGCAGGAGAAGGAGGTACGTCACACCCTGTAATCATCCCAGCAGTCAGCCCAAACAACAACATTACGGACACAATGTGCCGTCTGCTGCGTGTTCCAGGGATGGGAAATATAGACATAAATTCCAGTGTATGGTGCGCAGGACTCAACTACAGAATCACAACCCATAAGTGGAGAGAGAGCTACAAGCAAACACAGGGCAACGGGTGTAATAGTGCCACAAACAATAGCCCAACACACTTTAAGACCAGAGGCAGCAACAGACACAAAGTAAGGTCAGTAAGCTAGGAGATTGGAGTAGTGCATGGCCAGCGCCACTGATGTCCTGAAGGATCAGAGATACCATAGCATAATACCCAGAGCTAGTGCCCCTCAAGTGAAAAAGGATCAAGGAGTTCACCACTAAGCACAAGATATACGGGGTACACCCGCACCTTGGCTAGAAATGTCGACCTGAACCACACCACGTAGAAGGGGAACCGCAACAACCACGGCATCTGGACATAAACACTAGCATCGCCATACTTTGCAGGTCATGCCCAGGTGTAATAAAGTTCCCAGGAAAGGCCCCATGGATGCATTTCCCAACCCAAGCACGGAAGGTGAGAATACAAGATCCCCGCCGTCAAATGAACCCAATGCCCCGCTAATGGCAGAACCCACGACAGACCCCTATATGGCGGCATTACAAGCTGGTTTTGCATCAGTCAACTGTAGACTGGACGACATAGTCAACAACATATCCTCCATTACATCAGATCTACAGTCTGTAAACACGAGAGTCATGGAAGCTGAAACCAGAGTAGGGTCACTAGAGGACTCCTCCACGAATCAAGCCAGAAGCATTGAGGAGATAAAGAAATCCTTGAAACAAGTCCAAGCTAAGTGCGAGGATTTAGAATCACGTTCTTGGCGAAACAATATCAGGGTGGTTGGGTTGACCAAACCGAGCAACTTCAACGTTGCATTCTACAACGTTGAAGCTGCTGGCTTTTGTGTAAATGAAAGTGTAAATGAAAGTCATATACACCGCACGGGTGTATATGAACACTTTCCTATACACCAAAATAAGCAGCTTCAACATCCTGCAATATTGAAGCTGCTCACTTTGGTGTATAGGAACTGTGTTCTCGGCAGCATTTTTGTAGAATAACGATTCTCTCGTTATTTAACAAAAATGCTGCTGAGATTCTGCAATCCGCCTGTTTCCATTAGAAACAGGCGGATTACAGCGAAAGCACTGTCGTGCTTTGCGAAGACGCCCAGGGCCACATGAGAATAGCAGTGGTGCCTGGGCGTCAAGAAATGGCGCAGTGAGTCGTGCTATTTAGCACGCTCACTGCGCCAAGATGAGAATCGGGCCCTGAATGTGCTCATGGAAACATATTTAGAGGACGTGTTCCGTGCTGTTCTACCTGAAGCCCAGTTTTCACAACAGTTCCTGATCGAGAGGGCCCATAGATCTCTGGCCCCACAGCCTAAACCCGGAGCACCGCCACGCACGGTTAGTGCACGTTTACTCAACTAACGGGATCGTGACCTCATCCTCCGGCTATCCCGAGAGCAAGGCACACTGTTGTACGACTCCGCAAGAATCCATATCTACCCAGACTTCTCTTCCGGAGTGCAGACCACCCGCCGAACATTCGACCATGCAAAAAAAGCACTGCGGGAGAGATCTGTACCCTACGCAATGCTGTTCCTGGAAAAGCTACGCCTCCAACACTCAGGAAGGGCACACTTCTTCGAAACAGCAGAAGAAGCAATGAATTACATAGAACAGCACATCCCACTCCCCGCAGGCAAGAGAGATCAGACAGCCCGATCTAACACCTGACGACGGGGTGACAAAAGATACACCGGCAAATCCGCCACAGGACTCCAACCAACTATAGACACGGCGCAAGAGCTACTAGGGGCGACTTGTTAAGCAAAGAGAAAAAAACAAAAAAAGAAGAGGCTAAAAAGAGCTCCCCAGGGATGCAAAAGTTGCAGAATTCACAGGGAACTACACTGTCCAGTTGGGAGAATAGTGAGGGAGGCGGAGGGGTTTGGGACAGGCCTGTTGCCGAATGACTGTTGGGAAGTTCAATGGTTTGGTTATACTACAAAATCTGTTGGACACATGGCTCACAGACACAGCAAGTGGGGCTCAGTACAAATTGTGGAACATGATACATAATGCACACGACTGCAAAGGGTAAGGCCCACGGGCTGCGGTTCCTAACATGGAACGTCAGAGAACTAGAGAATCCCATCAAAGCGAGAAAAATACTAGCCTATGCGAATCGGCATAAAATAGACTTCCTTCTTTTACAAGAAACACACGCGACTAAGAAGGTGACGGAATCATTTGCACAAAGCTGGGGCCAGATAGGTATTGCAACAGATTACTCATCACAAGCCACAGGGGTGATAACGCTAGGCCATAAAGGCACAGGATTTCAGTTGTTCAGAACGGAAATAGACCTTGAGGGCAGATTCGTCATAATCTGGGGTGTGCTGGCAGGTGTGGAGTTAATAATAATCAACACGTATGGCCCAAAGATAGATTCGCCGGAATTTTACCTGCAAATACTAGCTCAAATCACACCGGCGGGTTCTGCCAAAATACTATGGGGGGGTGACTTCAACACAATCCTCGACCCCGCTATGGATCGCTCAGCTACAGCACAGAGGCCCCACACTAAAGCTGCAACTACCATATGGCTTATTATGGAAACGTAACCACTAACAGATACATGGAGGGAGACGCATACAGGACAGAGAGAATATACGTTCCATTCACATCTACATGGGGCAGTTCACGGATTGACTACTGGCTTATCTCTCCCGAACTAATACAACATTTACAAGAATGTACAATACTACCACGCACGCTATCGGACCACTCTCCCGTCCTGCTTCAAATACTAATAGGCATAAATCAATGCAACCAACGATCATGGAGGATGCCCCCATCATTGCTTAAGGATGAAGCAATGATTGAAACACTTAGGGTGGAGATAACCGAATTCTTCGATTATAACATAGGATCAGTTCAATCAATGACCACAGTGCGGGAAACCTTTAAGGTGTGGCTGAGAGGGCATTTAATCTCGAGGACAGTCGGCACGCTGAGCGAAATACGAAACGACCTTACCAAGATGGAAAAAGAATTACGTAGACTAGAAATCATACACTCTCAGGCGCCACGGAAGGACACTCTGAAACCTCTGCAAGAACAAATGACCAAATTTAAGGGGCTGGCGGAACGGGAAATATACTACACAGTGAGGCCAATACGGGCCAAAAGATATTGGGAGGGAAACAAAGGCAGTCGCATAATGGCAAACCTCATCAAAACCGAACAAGGGTTCAGACAAATAACAAGTATAGTAGACCCGCAGGGAATAATCCACACGGATGCACAGGAAGTTAATAAGGTGTTCCTAGACTTTTACACCCAACTATACTTGAACACTGATCAAGTATCGGATGAAGCGCTACAAAACTATATGGATTCTTTTCCACTGCCTGAATTAGGCCCGACAGACAGAGAGGCCCTGGACCTCCCACTAACCATAGAGGAAATCACACAGGCTATTAAGGAACTTCAATCAGGCAAGGCACCGGGCTCAGATGGGATACCGGCAGACTTTTATAAAATCTACAAAGAAGAATTTTCCCCCAAATTAATTAAGGTATGGGAGGAAGTCCTGGGTAAGGGAGCACTGCCTACTACAATGAAAGAAGTACATTCTCACCTCACTGATGATGCCCAACAAGGCTGAAACACGTGTATGGGGTTGCTGTTGGTACTCTTGTTCAGAGAGGAATTGCCATAGCATTTCGGTGCTGGACTGCCCATGTGGGCGGGACAAAGACTGATATGCAAATGGATATTTCCCATCTGTGAAAGGTACAGTGAGCAAAAATCAGATGGCTGTGAACTCTCAATGTGGTTAACAACCACATTGAGACTGTACAGGTTATCATGCCTTGTTCTTCCGAGAGAGGGGCGCCTGCTACCTTTGTTGAATTCTTTGAAGGAACTTGGGGTTGGTCACCCTTAGTTACCTGGGGGCAACCAGACGTGGACTCCCTGCTCACTGTGCTTAGAGAGGCTCAGCTTCACCTCACTGATGATGCCCAACAAGGCTGAAACACGTGTATGGGGTTGCTGTTGGTACTCTTGTACAGAGAGGAATTGCCATAGCATTTCGGTGCTGGACTGCCCATGTGGGCGGGACAAAGACTGATATGCAAATGGATATTTCCCATTTGTGAAAGGTACAGTGAGCAAAAAGCAGATGGCTGCGAACTCTCAATGTGGTTAACAACCAACCACTGAACAGGTTATCATGCCTTGTTCTTCCGAGAGAGGGGCGCCTGCTACCTTTGTTGAATACAATGAAAGAAGCAATAATAACTGTTTTCCTGAAACCACATAAATCACTGCAAGACCCCACATCCTACCGTCCCCTTTCCTTGATCAATGTGGACACTAAGATATTCTCTAAAAGAATAGTGAATCGTCTGCTATCCCATATCAATAAATTAATACATCTGGTCCAGTCCGGCTTCATCCCCATCCACCTCCTTAAACCTCCGAAGGTTCTTCGCAATAGTGTCACAATTGGACCCAGAAGCAAAAACAGTAGGAGTGGCTCTCGATGCTGAAAAAGCATTCGACTCTGTCTCGTGGAAATACATGTACGCTATCCTTCGAAAAAAATGGGTTTCGGCCCTGGTTTCCAGAAGTATATACAAACACTATATAAAGACCCCAGAGCAAAGGTCAGAACGAATAACACGCTTTCGGCAAATTTTACATAGCAAAGAGGCACGAGGCAGGGCTGTCCACTCTCACCCTTAATATTTGCGCTCACGATAGAGGGGATGGCGGCCCCTCTATCCGACACAACCATGCATGGTGAGGCATACGCATTAGTGGCCCTCCCCAATTCATTTCACTGTATGCAGATGATAAAATGCTATGCCTGAGAAACCCAGAGACAATTGTTGCGCCAGTAATGGACGACATAATGCAATTCGCAGAATACTCTGGATATAAAATAAACATCGGAAATAATCCCCCTTACAAGAGCCACCATACAATCCCCAGCCACCGCTCAGTTCTGCTGGTCCCCAAACAAAGCACGATACTTGGGCATCAACATGGCCACAGACAGACACACACTTTACTTAAAAAACTACGAGCCGTTCCTAACAACACTGGAGCTGAAGCTCAAAATCTGGGACAAACTCACAATATCGTTACACGGCAGGATTGCGTTGCTTAAAATGGTGGTGGTGCCGAAAGCTCGGTACTTATTCATCAACATACCAATCTGGCCAGGCAGACTGTTCTTTGATCTACTACAAAAACTGGCCTCCACATTCGTATGGGGAGGGGGCACTGTGGGATTAAGATGGAATAAATTGTGCGAGAAGTATGACACGGAGGGGGCTAACGGCTCCAGATTTTCTATTGTACTTTTATGCAGCACAGACACACCTTCCGAAATACTGGTCCGAAAACACTGAAAAATATGCACATATACAAGCAGAGAAATTCGCAGCCTCCCCGATCAAACTGCAATACATGATATTCGCCAAAAGCAATAAAGATATGGGGGAGGTTGATCCGTTAAACTCCACGGTGCGCGCATGGTCATACCTGTTCCAAAGAGTCAGATACTCGAACCCCTATTGGCCGCACGCAACCCTGTGGCACTATCCAGACCCCATACCTACAACAGACACGACGATACAAAAAAAATGGGATCCAGACATTGAAATGAATTTGGGAGACCTATACCCAGACGAGAAGTTTGTGCCGTTGAAAATGGTCCAAGACAAGGTGGGCCAGGGCCTCACTACTGCCGATGTTCCCGGATGAGCCGATCTCACATCCGTTCTTGACCGCAATCATGTCGCCAGAAGGGTTTCGGGGAGGCATATCCACACTGTACACAGCGGTACAAGCACACACCCCATCCATGAATAAGATGAAGGAGAAGTGGGAACGAGACCTAGGCATGAGTATAGATGAACCACTATGGCGCAAATACTGCCAATACACCAAAACCATCACAATAAACTCAAATTTTAGGCTAATCCAATTAGAAATCCTGAACCAACTCCATATCACCCCCAGCAAATTGGCCAAATTCGATACCTCCAGCCAAACCCACTGCCCTAAATGTAACGCTCCTGAGGCCAACTCCATGCACATGTACTGGGAGTGCCCACCAGTTAAACGCTTCAGGGAAGAGGTAGCTGAGATAGTGAGTGATTTATTAGACGTAAATCTACCGGCCACCCCACGTAAATACTCGCTGGGAGACATCGGGAAAATCGCAATCAAATCCTGCAGATTCTTCGCGGTATCCAACGCAGTGGCCAAAAGGAACATTCTAAGAGCTTGGTAAAGCCAGAATGGGCCCAACAGTACAAGAATGGCTGAAAGACCTCATACGGGTACAGGACTGCGAAGAAGGTTATACAAGAGGAATAGTATTTGCGGGTAGACCAAAGGACATCTGGGGCCCCATAAAACGGTATTTGAACACAGACACGGTGGAGTCAGAGGAAGATACAGACTGAATCAAGTATAGGTTCAACACCGGCACGATGGCCAGAAAAATCGGCTAAGAATACACTGTTTTTTTTTTCTTATTTATTACATAAATGCATACATTAAGACTTGCAAATGTAACCACTATATGCCTGTAAATTGTAATGTGTTTGACAGAAGAAATAAAGGTTTAAAAATAAAAAAAAAAGATGTTCGAGCGGAATGGGCCCTGCAAGGCCGCGATCACAGACCGGCGCTTGGTGTGCATGTTATCACCCACTGGCCAAAGCATGGACCGGCCCATGACGGATGGATTGTGCTGGAACCAATGGCCGGGCATCCCTTATGGGACAGACAGCTTCTGTATAGGGGCACACCAACCTGCCACGCAGGATTTGACCCTATGTATTGCATCATGTATGACGATGTGTGGCTTTATAAGATTCTGCTTGCACTCCTTTTTAGCAGAATGTTCTTAGCATCAGAGTTCTTTGCTGTTGCTCTCATCTGCGTACGGGGTTAAAAACTTGTTATCTTTACAAGATCGACCTGAGCTTATCTTCCCTATCGGGTTGTATTCTCTCTGGTGTGAGCATTCAGGGACCTGCCTTCACAAGTACTTTGTAACACATTTCCGTGAAGCCTTTGTCCACAATGAAAACCTGCTTTGGCACTGTAAAATGCAATTTCATGATGATTGTGCCTTCTGTGTCATACACATTAATGATGGTGGTGCCCACAATATATGTCAGGATTGCCACTGTAAAATATGTCTGTGATCCTGTACTCATAATATATGCCAGCACTGCCGCTAATTATAGGTCAATACATGGTTTCATCGACCTAAATCACTTTGTGGTAAATTACTCCATGGTAGATTAGTTCCTTTTATTTCTGGGGTGGATTGCCCTCTCCCCTACACCCCCACCCACCCGTACCCATTTCCCACCATGTTATCAATGCCCCCCCCCCACTTGTGAACTAACCTTATACAAAAAACTTATCACAGAGTTCTAACTACAGCACACGCCAGGCCCTACAATAGACACAGAAACACAGCCACGCACACACACTCTTTTTTGGTTTTACCTATCTGCCAACTCAGCACGACCCCCTGTCCTGCCACCCTGGGTGCCGCTGAGTGCTCACCAGGAAGAACTGGAACCAAGTCTTAAGGACCCTGGCATCCAGCCAGCGGTGCAATGATGCCAAGACACAAGTGTGCCAGGCTGGGAGAGCTGTACACCCCAGCCAGGATTGCTCCACTGGGCATGCTTGGCAGCGTGTGCTTCTCTCTATTCGTGTTTGTTTGTGGCCTTCTCCTTCATAATGGGTGATGTGTGGTAGGGTACCACCCATTATTGCCAACCTGACTGACTGCCACCATATGACAGTCTATATTTCAGTGTTGCTCAAAAGGTCTTTCAAGAGGCTAATACAATAATGGGCCCATTGCCAGCGTCAATCCTTAAATAAGCCTTAGTAATGTCACATATGCCAGATTTCAGCCAAGTGTGCGAGCTTGTCAGTTTAAAATGCCACGTTGCCAAACTGATGTCACACTGCCCCAGTTGTTTGTTAATGTATTGTTGGTTTCAACAGTGCCATGCCAGTATTAATCCCAGTCAAGTATTGTCATGAAGACCTCTAGAAAAGTGCCATGTCATTTTCACCAGTGCTACACCTGCCAGTCCATATGCATGCATGCATACTTAGCTCACCATTCTCCAGACCATCTGCATGCATGCATACTTAGCTCACCATTCTCCATCTGCATGCATGCATACTTAGCTCACCATTCTCCAGACCATCTGCATGCATGCATGCATACTTAGCTCACCATTCTCCATCTGCATGCATGCATACTTAGCTCACCATTCTCCAGACCATCTGCATGCATACTTAGCGCACCATTCTCCAGACCGTCTGCATGCATGCATACTTAGCTCACCATTCTCCATCTGCATGCATGCATACTTAGCTCACCATTCTCCATCTGCATGCATGCATACTTAGCTCACCATTCTCCAGACCACCTGCATGCATGCATACTTAGCTCACCATTCTCCATCTGCATGCATGCATACTTAGCTCACCATTCCCCAGACCATCTGCATGCATGCATACTTATCTCACCATTCTCCAGATCATCTGCATACATGCATACTTAGCTCACCATTTTCCATCTGCATACATGCATACTTAGCTCACCATTCTCCATCTGCATGATCACCATTCTCCAGACCATCTGCATGCATGCATACTTAGCTCACCATTCTCCATCTACATGCATGCATACTGAGCTCACCATTCTCCAGACCATCTGCATGCATGCATGCATACTTAGCTCACCATTCTCCAGACCATCTGCATGCATGCATGCATACTTAGCTCACCATTCTCCAGACCATCTGCATGCATGCATACTTAGCTCCTCACCATTCTCCATCTGCATGCATGCATACCTAGCTCACCATTCTCCAGACCATCTGCATGCATGCATACGTAGCTCACCATTCTCCATCTGCATGATCACCATTCTCCAGACCATCTGCATGCATGCATACTTAGCTCACCATTCTCCATCTGCATGCATGCATACTTAGCTCACCATTCTTCAGACCATCTGCATGCCTGCATGCATACCTAGCTCACCATTCTCCAGACCATCTGCATACATGCATGCATACTTAGCTCACCATTCTCCAGACCATCTGCATGCATGAATACTTAGCTCACCATTCTCCAGACCATCTGCATGCATGCATACTTAGCTCACCATTCCACATCTGCATGCATGCATACTTAGCTCACCATTCTCCAGACCATCTGCATGCATGCATACTTAGCTCACCATTCTCCAGACCATCTGCATGCATACGTAGCTCACCATTCTCCAGACCATCTGCATGCATGCATACTTAGCTCACCATTCCACATCTGCATGCATGCATATTTAGCTCACCATTCTCCAGACCATCTGCATGCATGCATACTTAGCTCACCATTCTCCAGACCATCTGCATGCATGCATACTTAGCTCATGCATGCATGCATACTTAGCTCACCATTCTCCAGTCCATCTGCATGCATGCATACTTAGCTCACCATTCTCCAGACCATCTGCATGCATGCATACTTAGCTCACCATTCTCCAGACCATATGCATGCATGCATACGTAGCTCACCATTCCACATCTGCATGCATGCATACTTAGCTACTTAGCTCACCATTCTCCAGACCATCTGCATGCATGCATACTTAGCTCACCATTCTCCAGACCATCTGCATGCATACGTAGCTCACCATTCTCCAGACCATCTGCATGCATGCATACTTATCTCACCATTCTCCAGATCATCTGCATACATGCATACTTAGCTCACCATTTTCCATCTGCATACATGCATACTTAGCTCACCATTCTCCATCTGCATGATCACCATTCTCCAGACCATCTGCATGCATGCATACTTAGCTCACCATTCTCCATCTACATGCATGCATACTGAGCTCACCATTCTCCAGACCATCTGCATGCATGCATGCATACTTAGCTCACCATTATCCAGACCATCTGCATGCATGCATACGTAGCTCACCATTCTCCATCTGCATGATCACCATTCTCCAGACCATCTGCATGCATGCATACTTAGCTCACCATTCTCCATCTGCATGCATGCATACTTAGCTCACCATTCTCCAGACCATCTGCATGCATGCATGCATACCTAGCTCACCATTCTCCAGACCATCTGCATACATGCATGCATACTTAGCTCACCATTCTCCAGACCATCTGCATGCATGCATACTTAGCTCACCATTCTCCAGACCATCTGCATGCATGCATACTTAGCTCACCATTCCACATCTGCATGCATGCATACTTAGCTCACCATTCTCCAGACCATCTGCATGCATGCATACTTAGCTCACCATTCTCCAGACCATCTGCATGCATACGTAGCTCACCATTCTCCAGACCATCTGCATGCATGCATACTTAGCTCACCATTCCACATCTGCATGCATGCATACTTAGCTCACCATTCTCCAGACCATCTGCATGCATGAATACTTAGCTCACCATTCTCCAGACCATCTGCATGCATGCATACTTAGCTCACCATTCCACATCTGCATGCATGCATACTTAGCTCACCATTCTCCAGACCATCTGCATGCATGAATACTTAGCTCACCATTCTCCAGACCATCTGCATGCATGCATACTTAGCTCACCATTCCACATCTGCATGCATGCATACTTAGCTCACCATTCTCCAGACCATCTGCATGCATGCATACTTAGCTCACCATTCTCCAGACCATCTGCATGCATACGTAGCTCACCATTCTCCAGACCATCTGCATGCATGCATACTTAGCTCACCATTCCACATCTGCATGCATGCATATTTAGCTCACCATTCTCCAGACCATCTGCATGCATGCATACTTAGCTCACCATTCTCCAGACCATCTGCATGCATGCATACTTAGCTCACCATTCTCCCTCTGCATGCATGCATACTTAGCTCACCATTCTCCAGTCCATCTGCATGCATGCATACTTAGCTCACCATTCTCCAGACCATCTGCATGCATGCATACTTAGCTCACCATTCTCCAGACCATATGCATGCATGCATACGTAGCTCACCATTCCACATCTGCATGCATGCATACTTAGCTACTTAGCTCACCATTCTCCAGACCATCTGCATGCATGCATACTTAGCTCACCATTCTCCAGACCATCTGCATGCATACGTAGCTCACCATTCTCCAGACCATCTGCATGCATGCATACTTATCTCACCATTCTCCAGATCATCTGCATACATGCATACTTAGCTCACCATTTTCCATCTGCATACATGCATACTTAGCTCACCATTCTCCATCTGCATGATCACCATTCTCCAGACCATCTGCATGCATGCATACTTAGCTCACCATTCTCCATCTACATGCATGCATACTGAGCTCACCATTCTCCAGACCATCTGCATGCATGCATGCATACTTAGCTCACCATTATCCAGACCATCTGCATGCATGCATACGTAGCTCACCATTCTCCATCTGCATGATCACCATTCTCCAGACCATCTGCATGCATGCATACTTAGCTCACCATTCTCCATCTGCATGCATGCATACTTAGCTCACCATTCTCCAGACCATCTGCATGCATGCATGCATACCTAGCTCACCATTCTCCAGACCATCTGCATACATGCATGCATACTTAGCTCACCATTCTCCAGACCATCTGCATGCATGCATACTTAGCTCACCATTCTCCAGACCATCTGCATGCATGCATACTTAGCTCACCATTCCACATCTGCATGCATGCATACTTAGCTCACCATTCTCCAGACCATCTGCATGCATGCATACTTAGCTCACCATTCTCCAGACCATCTGCATGCATACGTAGCTCACCATTCTCCAGACCATCTGCATGCATGCATACTTAGCTCACCATTCCACATCTGCATGCATGCATACTTAGCTCACCATTCTCCAGACCATCTGCATGCATGCATACTTAGCTCACCATTCTCCAGACCATCTGCATGCATGCATACTTAGCTCACCATTCTCCCTCTGCATGCATGCATACTTAGCTCACCATTCTCCAGTATATCTGCATGCATGCATACTTAGCTCACCATTCTCCAGACCATCTGCATGCATGCATACTTAGCTCACCATTCTCCAGACCATATGCATGCATGCATACTTAGCTCACCATTCCACATCTGCATGCATGCATACTTAGCTACTTAGCTCACCATTCTCCAGACCATCTGCATGCATGCATACTTAGCTCACCATTCTCCAGACCATCTGCATGCATACGTAGCTCACCATTCTCCAGACCATCTGCATGCATGCATACTTAGCTCACCATTCCACATCTGCATGCATGCATACTTAGCTCACCATTCTCCAGACCATATGCATGCATGCATACTTAGCTCACCATTCCACATCTGCATGCATGCATACTTAGCTCACCATTCTCCAGATCATCTGCATGCATACGTAGCTCACCATTCTCCAGACCATCTGCATGCATGCATACTTAGCTCACCATTCTCCAGACCATCTGCATGCATGCATACTTAGCTCACCATTCCACATCTGCATGCATGCATACTTAGCTCACCATTCTCCAGACCATCTGCATGCATGCATACTTAGCTCACCATTCTCCAGACCATCTGCATGCATACGTAGCTCACCATTCTCCAGACCATCTGCATGCATGCATACTTAGCTCCTCACCATTCTCCAGACCATATGCATGCATGCATACTTAGCTCACCATTCTCCAGACCTGCACTTCCTGTGGGCAGCGTATAATGACCAGCAGGCATCCAGGGGGGATCCAGGGGAGGGCCTACTTGCCCATGCCCCCCTGTTTGCATGCTGGCAGGGAGGGTGAGACAAAGGTCACACTCCACCACGACCTTCCGTCAAACATTAGCAGACCACACCCAATCTGGGAGGTGTGTCTGCCATTTTGCAACCCACAGTAGTGAACTATTTTATAATAATACGTTTATTGTGATATAGGTCATAATTTTAACTTTACACAAACTTAAACATATAAAATACAGTACTTATACACAAATTTCCACAGAATGTAGAATAATACAAATTATATACAAAAGAATCAAAGATGATAGTGATAACCTAAACAAGCAGACAAACAAGCAATAAAACATCACAGATAACAAAATAGAATCATGAAATGTGTGTTATTATTTATTAGCACCCTTTGCGGGTGCAGCAGCCAATCAGGTTGCTCAAAACCGGGGCTGAATCTACCAATGCAAGCCCATGTTCGGATCAACCCGAGTGGTCGCTGCACACGGTGCTGCTGTTTTCCCTCCTCCGCTGCCAACAGCCTCCAAATCCAGCCCTTCAACACCCACTCCCACCCACTCCCACCAACTCCTAAACTGAAACGGGCTCCTCTGCCTGGGCTGTACCGTTCGCCTAACTTCCTGGTCATTACCCGGGAAATGGAAGAGGGCCTTGTAGCGGAACCCCGCATTCCATTACCATGGCAATCCTGACTCTCCCCTGCTGCCACTGTGAACGAAGCAGCACAGGCAGTAAAAAAAGAAATGGGTTATTAGCACCTCAAGGATATGCCACGGGGTGCTAATAGCAACAATACGGGCTTCACAGGCCCGGTGCATGGCACACATGTCCTGGGAGGGGGCCCCTCAGACAAAGAAATACATGAAAAAACAGGAAACAGAAAGAAAGTTTCTTTTTGAAGTCACTCTGCCTTCATAAAGAAACTATTTCTGTTACAGCGTGACAGACATAATTTCTTTATGAAGGCAGAGTGACTAAAAAAAGATACTATTTCTTTATGAAGTCCGAGGGCTCCCCCACTCCATGATATGGAAGCCTACAGGCTGGAGGCCTCCATGTCATGGGCGGGGGGGAGCCCTATGACTTCAATAAGAAGTAGTTTCTGTTTGAAGTCACTCTGCCTTCATAAAGAAATGATTTCTGTTCCGGTCGGGCCTTTAACGGAAATCATTTCTTTATGAAGGCAGAGTGACTTAAAAAAGAAACCATTTCTTTTTGACGTAATGGGGCTCCCCTCCACCCCTTGACACGGTGGCCTCGGATCGTCTGCAGATGACGGGAACAAGCATTCCAGGCAGGGAGCTGAAGGTCTGGTTCCCTGGACCAACGGATGAAAGGTAAGTAAATGTATTTTCTTTAAATCTTTGTGCGTGCATGTAAGTGTGTGTATATATATCTATATAAGGTAATTTGCATTAATGAGTTAGTGTATGATGCAGCCTGGACATGCCTGTGTGAGTGTATAGCGAAAGGGTGCACACTAAAATGTATGGGTGGCTGGGTGTGCGTATGTGAGTGTATGATGAAAAGGTGCACAATTAAATGTATGGGTGGTTGCCTGGGTGTGCCTGTATGGTGAAAGGGTCCCACTTGAATGTATGGGTGGCTGGGTGTGCGTTTATGTGTATGGTAAAGGGTGTGTGTGCTTGTGTTCAGGGGCTCAGCAAAACCTACATTTCGTCGGGGGCTAACCCTTTGAATGTTGGGAGAGGCACTAATTCACGGGCGGTGGGGGAGGGGCAAACTTATTTGTGTGGGAGCATCTAACTTCTTTACGCATTCTAATGAGACTATCCTAGTGCAGCTTCAATGTTACAAGCAGTTAACTCTCTCCTTTAAGTCTGAAAGCACCCACTTATGGACTGCTGTGAGAATGAACAGTCTCCTGTCCCCTCTCTACCCTTCCAATCACTCCCCTGCCATACAAGTACTAAACCCACATCACGATTTCAATTGCCAAAAAACTAACAGTGAAATGCTTTACGTTAGTAATTGCCGGGCCTTTGCTAACAGCAAAACACAGGCCCCGTTTAACATTATAAATGCCATATCATATTATATCTTATCTGTGTCCTGTTCTGTCTGGCACCTGCTTTGTAGGTCAGCCAGGTCGAGTCAACATAGCCCAAAATTTCAGGGGCTGGGGAGAGGACTGGTGCCCAGTCAGATCAATGGTGTTGTGCCACTGCTTGTGTTTAATGCCATGATTACTTATTGGTGATCTTCATTACTTGTAGCCCCATTCTTCCTCGTCCCAGTACTTGTGCATGAGGCACTTGGACTCATAGACAAGTACTGGGATGAGGTAGTGGGACATGGAGGTAATGCCTGGCTTACTTACCTGTAATCTTCATTAATCCTAGCCCCACTCTTCCTTGTTCTATTATTTACCTATGAGGCAAGGTGCCTTATACGTCAGCACTGGGACAAGGAAGAGGGACATGGAGGTAATGTCTGGCTTAGTTACCTGTAATCTTCATTACTCCTAGCCCCACTCTTCCTTGTTCTATTATTTACCTATGAGGCAAGGTGCCTCATACGTCAGCACTGGGACAAGGAAGAGGGACGTGGAGGTAATTCTGGGCCAATGTGCTGATTTTGCAGGTTGGGGTAAGGGGTTGGAGGGAGAGGGGATGTGTGGGGGTGGGGATTGTTGATAAATCATAATGGTAATCCGTCTCCAGACTAAGCAGGCATGATATGTGGTGTTAGTGGCTAGAGAGGCATTTTGGAGCAGCAGTCTAGTAATTTCTTAGTTTGGTGTGACCTTTTTTAACTGGGCATCGCTGATAAAGCAGTTCTGCTAAGTGTAATTACCTGGCTAGGCTGGCATATGGTTGCTGCCAGTTTAGCTGTTTCTTACTGTGGCATTGTATATCTTTCTGGGCATCTGTGATAAAACAACCATCATAAGGGTTATTGCTTCGACTGGCATTTTGGTGCGAGTCTAGGTCTGTCTAAATGTGGCCTGGCATGCTTTACTGTAATATGTCATTATGTGTCTAGACTGGGTCTATGATGTGCAGCCAGTTGGACATAATTTCATTGTGGCATGGCATTTTTAATAGCAAAGCATTACATTCATTAAAGCATTAATGTTCCTTTGAAATGTTGGTGACTTGCATGTATTGGATTTTTGGACTGGTCTTACCCTACAAAACAATTGCAAACTCTCTGGCTTTTCAGCCAATTTTATAAGACTGTGTGTTGTCTAAAGAATTAAAACACATATACATATATATATGTATGCTTCTCCTAGTACAGTGTGTGGTGTACCCCTGAAGCAGCACGTTTATGCGCATTGCGCAAGCGTGGTAATCTTGGCTGCCCCATAATGTGGCAGGACCCATGATTTGTTTGCCAAACTGGGTGGTTGGGCGGGGCTCAGCATGGCTCACAGGGGGCCCCGCAAATTTTGTTACGCCATTGGCCCGGTAACAGCACTGGGGCCTGCTGTTAGTTTAGGCTCTGGGCCATTAACGGCTGGTGAAGCTCACAGAACGTGGTATTATTGCTTAATTTTGAGTAATTGCTGAGTGCAGGCCTAGCTGCAGGAGGCAATGTGGCCCTGCTGTACATCATAGGGGTTTCAGGAATATATTCACTGACCACAGGCGCGCCGCAGCCTCCGCAATGCGGGGATCCCAGGCCCAGGAAGGGAGGTGCCCAAAAGAGACCACTGTAACCCGCTGCAGTCCTCCACTAAACACCATCAGAGGCCTTTCTCCTGTGCAGAAAATGACACTCAAGTGACACCCAAATGTGAAGTCTCTCCAGATGTGTACACATGCCTAATAGCTTTCAGACATTTTACTGCTATTGTGACAAGGAAATAAGCACAAATCCCAAGGTGCATTGTGTGCTTAAAATAGTTACCTGCCATGTGACATCACTATCACATGCATAAAATATAAAAATCCATGGCCGTTAATATGTTCCCAAAATGCGCTTTGATTTTATGAAAAGCAGCCTGAAAGTATTGTGTTATTAATCCCCAAACTCTTTCACCCTTTCCCATAGGAGACTCATTTACAGAAAGATGGTGATTTCCTCACTGATTGAATTGTATATACTGAGTGTGAGAATATTTTATTGTATGAGCAGCTATTTATTTACAAAGTGAACTAGACAGCTTTTTTGCAGTATATGACTGGATGGAAACAAGAACACCCAAGACCACCCTGAGGGACACAACATACATGTTTCCAGTGTCTTGTGATTTATTGTGTGAGTGTTTGTGTGTGTGCTGAGGGGGCGGTGGGGATGTGGATTGGGTGAAATCCATTCATGCATTTCGGGGCAGGGACCTGCATTATGAAAGTTATTGATTGTGACAAAGCGAACTAATTGTGTTTGTGCGACATTATCCAATGTGGTATATTGGGAATTCTGGTATACATTGGGTCTGTAGCTTCATAAAAGTGATTTATAGTGACCATGCTGGCATAGGTTGTGGCAGCAACTTCATGAAAGTGATTTATAGTAATCATACTGTCATGGGTTGTGGGCACAGGGATATGTAGTGACCATACTGGCATATATAGTAGCTGCAGCTTCATGAAAGTGATTTATAGTAATCATACTGGCATGGATTACGGGCACAGGGAAATGCAGTGACCATACTGGCATAGGTTGTGGCAGCAACCTCATGAAAGTGATTTATAGTAATCATACTGTCATGCATTGCGGGCACAGGGAAATGCAGTGACCATACTGACATAGGTTGTGGCAGCTACCTCATGAAAGTGATTTATAGTAATCATACTGTCATGCATTGCGGGCACGGGGAAAGGCAGTGACCATACTGGCAAAGGATGTGGCAGCAACCTCAGGAAAGTGATTTATAGTAATCACACTGTCATGGATTGCGGGCACAGGGATATGCAGTGACCATACTGGCATAGATAGTAGCTGCAGCTTCATGAAAGTGATTTATAGTAATCATACTGTCATGGATTGCGGGCACATGGATATGCAGTGATCATACTGGCATAGATAGTGGCTGCAGCTTCATGAAAGGGATTTACAGTGACCTCACTGGTATAGATTGTCCCACAGTTTTGTGAACATGGTTTAAAGCGACCACACTGGCATAGAATGTGACTGCAGCTTCACAAAGGTAATCTACTTTATTTATTTATTTAATGTGGTTTAGTTTCAAATGAAACTTTTCACATAAAACATAATCACACAAACCACAAACAAATCTTCATCAAATTAATACATGCATTCAGTTTAAAACACTCAATAAAAGTTCTAATATTATAAAAGTTAAAACCTATCAATTTTTTGTTTAGCAGCTGCATAAGTCCATACTCTATAAAGTGCATTGTGGGTGAATCGTTATAGTATTAAGACAATATTTCCAGAAATCCAGATTCTTGATAGCCTCAAGTCAATAGACAAACTCACCCAGCTCTCTCATAAACAATGGGCCAAAACACTGACACTGCATGAGTACATGTCTTGACGTCTCTAGTTTACTGGATATTTTACATATTCAACACAAACTGTGCCTCAATGTTCCACCCAGTCTAGGACCTACTATACTTAACACAGGTAACTTTCAGTGACCATACTAGCATAGATTGTCTTTGCAGATGCAGAAATCATTTACAGTGACCTTTGATGAATCTAGCGATTTCTCACTGCATCTCTGTGGAAGGTCTCTTCCCATATGGCCAGCGAAAGGCAGCGCTACCTGATCCTGACCCTGGGGGAGTATCATATGAAGAGTGACATCCCTCATGGGAGTGAGGCAGATTTGCTAGCTAGGACAGGATATCCCCCGTTTTGCACTTGTGGTATGACATCAACCCCTTGACTCCCGAATCCTGCATGGCCTATTGTAATATAAAAGTAGAGCCTACAATCCGCACTCACAACAAGGTTATTTCATAGCTTTGTAGTAAAAGGACTGAGATGGAGAAGAGCAGTAGAGCAATGCAGAGCAGTGAAGCCATGAAACTAGAGATGCACTCTAGTTGTTGGATGATTAGAGGGTAAACCAAGCAACCTGATTGCGAATCTGGGACCCGCACCCAAATACAATTGAGCAAACTGAGAACATTCTGGCAGGAGAGTACACCAGGTGAAGTGATTACAAATCTGTGACTCACACCTATTTGTAGGAGTATAAGTGTTTGGAAGCAAAGGAGGAGAGTGTGGCAGACTGACAGAAGAGGGTGTGTCTCATGCTTGTCAAGAATCGGCATGTAAATGCATGTAATCAAGAGTTTGTGAAATCAAAGGGAAGGGAGTCAATCCCTTAATGGTTGTATGCTTCTGAACTGTGCTAAGGAACCAAGAAAGAGGAATAACTTCTTGGCATTGTGAATTGTGAAGATGATCAGGGGAAGAACCATACCCTCTGAAATTGTGAATTGTAATGAGCTTGAGAAACTCGGGGTAAGGGAAACATCCATTGAGGATTGTTTATTTCTTTTTGCACATTTTGAAACTTTATGTTGGAACTCTGGAAAAGAGCTGCAGACGACCAGTTGAAAGACCATAACCCTTTTCACCTTATCTTGAGTTTAGTGTGTAAGGGTCAGGATAGACTTTGGACGCAGGACATAGAAGTTTACTTTGGACATTCTAACATGGACACCCTTTAGCATTAATTGAGGCATGAAAACCCCTCTTATTGATGGCAAGATAGAATTTCCTCCAACCCTCTTTTTATTTTAATGAAAGTCTTTAGCAACCACGACAATGCCCTTGTGTCTGAGTCTTACTTTTGATTCCTTACATACCATAATGGCATAGATTAACCTCAGATTCCCATAGCTATAATCAGGTGACTAATAATGCCAATATCAATGATACGATATGATATGGAATTTATAACGCGCCTATACACAAGTGTTTCAAGGTGCGAAGAGGCAAGGGAGGGGGAACAGAGGGAAGACAGACAATGATCCTACTAGGCCAGGTGTCATTCAGATCACGCAAGTGTATCGAAATGGAGAGGGGGAAAGTGTGGGGGGGAGGGGACAGTGCGGTACATGGGATAATAGAATAAATAAACAATAAGTAAAAGTACGACCAACAGGTGGCAAGTGCAAGGGTAAGTGCAGACATCAGGTGTCAAGTGCTGGTAGTGGGACTGTATGGAAACAGAAAACAGGCCCCAAGTGTGGGGGTTGCCAGGAAGGCAGTGCAGGTGTGCGACTGGCAGGGGAGGGGACCTGGCCGAGATCAGAGGGTGGCCAGTTAACCAGTGCAGTTTCAGTTTCAGCCAGGAATTCAGCAGGGGAGAGGGGGGAGAAAGCAGAGGCAAAGAGGAAGGTTTTGAGGTGCTTCCGGAACCAGAGATGGTTCTCCTCAAGTTTCAGGGAGGCAGGAAGGCTGTTCCAGAGGGAGGTCCCAGCCGAAGACAGAGATCTACCACCAACTCATTGCTTGAAGAATCGACTGACCCTGAGGGAGTTGGAGGCGGATGAGCGAAGAGCTTGAGAAGGAAGATATTTAGGAAGAGAGAGTTGAAGGTATGCAATGGGTTCTCTCTATGCACCGCCCGCTAGTCATCTAGTGGGATCAATGCACCCCCCTTGTCTACGCACCTAGTGGGATCTATGCACCCCCCTTGACTATGCATCTAGTGGGATCTATGTACCCATTGCCTATACATCTAGTGCGATCTATGCATCTGTTATCTATGCATCTAGTGGGACTGATGCAACCCCTTTTCTCTAGTTATCTAGGGTGTTCTACGAATACCTCCTTGAATACCCATAAGATGTCTAGTCATCTTATGGGTTCTATGCAACCCACTTGCCTAGTTATCTAGTGGGATATATACACCACCCCTGTTGTCTACTCATCTAGTAGGTTTTATGCACCCCCCTTGTCTAATCATCAGGTAGGTTTTGTGCGCCCTACTTGTCTAGTCATCTAGTGAGTTCTATGCATCTCCCTTGACATCCCACTTGCCTAGTCATTGTGTGGGTACTATGCCAGTATTTTCAAAGGGGCGTTTCACCGTCCTACTAAGTGGGAATATATCTGTCATCAAACAAAAGGAAGGTTCCTCTATAAACGTATGCCACACAAGCATACCCATAGATTACACTAACAGGGAGCTCGGACCACGTACCCCAAAACAAATACAAGGAGATGGAGGTTCAATCGAAAGCTGATGTTCTTTATATAAAAACAAATATCAGTTTTATTCATACAAAGTGCAAGTAAGAACACCTGCTAAATAATCACAATAAACCTATTGTTCTAAAATCCTAGATACACAACTTGACTGTTCAATCACATCAGTATTACAAAACACAAAACCACAAAAAAACATACAGTAATTAATACATTTCAACAATCAACACAGCCAGTCACACTGGCTGGACATGACACAGTGATGGTTTGTTCCACCTAATTTTCCATAAGGTCACGATTAGCCCGATGCACCTCCCTTGTCAGTCATCTAGTGGGTTCTATGCACCCCATTTGTCTAGCCATCTAGTGGGTTCTATGTGCCCCTTGTCTAGTCATCTAGGGGGTTCTACACACCCCACTTGTCCAGTCATCTAGTTGGTTCTATGCACCCCACTTGTCTAGTAATCTAATGGGTTCTATGCGACCACTTGTCTAGTCATCTAGTGTGATCTATGTAACCCCCTTATCTATGCATCTAGTGGGATCTATGCCCCCTCTTGTCTAGTCCTCTAGTGGGTTTTATGCACCCTCCCTTATTGAGTGATCCAGTGGGTTCTAGTCACCCCTGCAAGTAAGGTCATTTAGTGGGATTTCCCCAACCCCCGTCTATGCAGCTAGTGAGATCTGTGCACCCCCCTGACTAAACATCTAGTGGGATCTATGTATCCATTGTCTACACATCTAGTGGGATCTATGCACACCCTCTTCTCTAGTCATCCCTCCTTGTCTAGTCATCTTATAGGTTCTATGCACCCCACTTCTTTAGTCATCTAGTGGGAGCTATACACCACCCCTGTTGTCTACTCATCTAGTGGGGTCTATGCACCTTCCTTGTCATCCCACCTGTCTAGTCATCTTATGAGTACTATGCACCTCCCTTGTCAGTCATCTAGTGGGTTCTATGCACCCCCTTGTCGGAGCATCTAGTGGTTTCTATGCACTCCCACTTGTCTAGTCCTCTAGTGGGTTCTATGCACTCCCACATGTCTAGTCATCTAGTAGGATCTATGCACCACCCTTCTCTAGTGGGATTTATGCCCCCTCTTGTCTAGTCCTCTAGTGAGTTCTATGTACCTCCCTTGTCATCCCACATGTCTAGTCATCTTGTGGGTACTATGCACCTCCCTTGTCAGTCATCCAGTGGGTTCTATGCACACCATTGTTCAAGTCATCTAGTGGGTTCTATGCACCCCACTTGGCTAGTCATCTAGTGAGTTCTATGCACCCCACATGTCTAGTCATCTAGTGGGATCTATACACCACCCTTCTCTAGTGGGATCTATGCAGCCCCCTTGTCTATGCGTCCAGTGGGATATATGCCCCCTCTTGTCTAGTCACCCCTGCAAGTAAAGTCATTTAGTGGGATGTCCCCCTGTCTATGCAGATAGTGGGATCTATGCACCCCCCCCGACGTTTGATTACGCATCTAGTGGGTTCTATGCACCCCTGGTGTCTACTCATTTAGTGGGTTTATGCATCCCCCCTTATTTAGTGATCTAGTGAGTTCTAGTCACCCCTGCAAGTAAAGTCATCTTGTGGGTTTTATGCACCCCCTCCCTTATTTAGTGACCTAGTGGGTTCTAGTCACGTCTGCAAGTAAAGTCATCTAGTGGGTTGTATGCACCTCCCTCATTTCTAGTCATATTTTGAGATCTATTCACCCCTATTGTTTAGTCATCTAGTGGGTGCTATATGCCCCCCTTGTCTAGTCATCTAGTGGGAGCTATGCATTCCCCTTGTTTAGTGATGTAGTGGAATCTATGACCCCCTCTTGTCCAGTCATATTGTGGGATCTATGCTCCACCTTGTCAGCCAACTAGTGGGTTCTGTGCACCCCATTTGAATAGTCATCTAGTGGGTTCTATGTGCTCCTTGTCTAGTCATCTAGGGGGCTTCTACACACCCCACTTGTCTAGTCATCTAGTTGGTTCTATGCACCCCACTTGTCTTGTAATCTAATGGGTTCTATGCGCTCCACTTGTCTAGTCATCTAGTGAGTTCTATGCGCCCCTTGTCTAGTCATCTAGGGGGTTCTACACACCCCACATGTCTAGTCATCTAGTGGGATTTATGCACCGCCCTTCGCTAGTGGGATCTATGTACCCCCCTTGTCTATGCATCTAGTGGGATCTATGCCCCCTCTCGTCTAGTCCTCTAGTGGGTTTTATGCACCCTCGCTTATTTAGTCATCTAGTGGGTTCTATGCACCCCTTTTTTAGTCATCTAGTGGGTTCTATGCGCCCCTTGTCTAGTCATCTAGTGGGTTCTATGCACCACACTTGTCTAGTCATCTAGTGGGTTCTATGCGCCCCACTTGTCTAGTCTTCTAGTGGGTTCTATGAGCCCCTTGTCTAGTCATTTAGGGGGATCTATGCACCACCCTTTGCTAGTAGGATATATGTACCCCCCTTGTCTATGCATCTAGTGGGATATATGCCCGCTCTTGTCTAGTCCTCTAGTGGGTTCTATGCACCCCTGTTGTTTACTCATCTAGTGGGTTTTATGCACCCTCCCTTATTGAGTGATCCAGTGGGTTCTAGTCACCCCTGCAAGTAAGGTCATTTAGTGCTATTTCCCCCACCCCCCGTCTATGCAGCTAGTGAGATCTGTGCACCCCCCCTTGACTACACATCTAGTGGGATCTATGTATCCATTGTCTACGCATCTAGTGGGATCTATGCACACCCTCTTCTCTAGTCATCCCTCCTTGTCTAGTCATCTTATAGGTACTATGCACCCCACTTGTTTAGTCATCTAGTGGGAGCTATACACCACCCCTGTTGTCTACTCATCTAGTGGGTTCTATGCACCTTCCTTGTCATCCCACTTGTCTAGTCATCTTGTGAGTACTATGCACCTCCCTTTTCAGTCATCAAGTGGGTTCTATGCACCCCCATGTCGGAGCATCTAGTGGGTTCTATGCACTCCCACTTGTCTAGTCCTCTAGTGTGTTCTATGCACTCCCACATGTCTAGTCATCTAGTAGGATCTATGCACCACCCTTCTCTAGTGGGATTTATGCCCCCTCTTGTCTAGTCCTCTAGTGGGTTATATGCACCTCCCTTGTCATCACACCTGTCTAGTCATCGTGTGGGTACTATGCACCTCCCTTGTCAGTCATCCAGTGGGTTCAATGCACACCATTGTTCAAGTCATCTAGTGGGTTCTATGCACCCCACTTGTCTAGTCATCTAGTGAGTTCTATGAACCCCACATGTCTAGTCATCTAGTGAGATCTATGCACCACCCTTCTCTAGTGGGATCTATGCACCCCCCCTTGTCTATGCGTCCAGTGGGATATATGCCCCCTCTTGTCTAGTCACCCCTGCAAGTAAAGTCATTTAGTGGGATGCCCCCCTGTCTATGCAGATAGTGGGATCTATGCACCCCCCCCCCTTGACTACTCATCTAGTGGGTTCTGTGCACCCCTGAGCACTCAACCCGCTGAGCTATCAAGAGCGAGCTGATGTCAACTGGCTGGACACACTTGACTAGACAGAGTGACTACGTTAGCGACACCATGAGGACATAGTCACATTAGACACGAAGCACATGTGCACATCCGCGCAACTGGGTTGCACGCATAATCCTACACGAAGCACACGTGCACATCCGCGCAACTGGACACGCATGCACAGATTAGAGGACAGTGGCATACATATATCTGCATGTTTAGTGTTTTATAAATAAGGCACCATAGTGCAAAACGCAAGAAGCAAGAATAACCAGTATCCAGGCTTGCAACGCTTATAGATGCCTAACCTTATGGAGATATGGAACATGGCGAATCACCAAACTTTGTTAGAACGACAATGCTCAAGTTAGAGCCACCACAGGCCCAGGAGGGATGAGCCAGACCAAGATGGGCTCAGTAAATTTCCAGAGGCAAGATGCTGCTCAGACAGGACGGACCCTGGCGAGAGATGCAGACAGTCAAGGCCGAACTGTTGCAACCTGACATTTCACTGGCCCAGCCAAGGTGACACCGGCGGCTGCAAACAATGCTCCTTGTTAGATTCACCAAAAAATCGAAGTAATTGAGCTCGCAAGAGTGGACCCCTATCACGTGACCAACAGCCACCAAGGCCTGGAGCGCGGGCACATGTTCCTCGCGGATGGGAATGGAATGTCCTCATGGCATTAGTTGTCCAGACACCATTGTAAGCCGCAGACACATAGTTGCAACTTACCGAAACAGAGTAGAGATACAGATGCCATGTGAGCTGGGAACAGAGTTTGTCCCAGGCTGGGGGGGCCCGCGGGCTAGCCAATCAGGGAGTTGCATCCGAAAGTAGACGGTGGGGGGACACTAGCCAATCATAGAGCTCATCCAATGTAACCTTTCATGAGTAACAATTTTCGGGGATGTCCCAAGCATGCCGCCTGACGTAGTGCAGCCACTAACAAATGCCTTCTATACGTCCGTATAGGGGACCTACCACTCAGTGGCATATCCTGAGTGGAGTTAAGTTTGGGGGGAAGGAGCCAGGGGATGGCGTAGAGTATGACATAACCAACCAACAAAACTGGCCTGCGAGCCAGAAATCGGTGTAATGTGTCCGGACCTTACTGGCATCTAAACCCTGTGTATTTTTTCTGAATAAACCACAGTAGACTGTTGCTCCTTGTGTGGACCTTGGCTTCTTGGGACCCGGGAGTGAGTCGGGGCCCTCTGTGAGCTGGGAGGCCTTGGACCTCGGCACAGCTCTGCCGGCCTCTAGAAAATCCCTTGACACTATGCACCTCCTTGTCTAGTCATCTAGTGGGTTCTAGGCACTCCCCCATGTCTAGTTAGTGGGTACTATGCACTTCCTTGTCTAGTCATCTAGTGGGTTCTAGGCACTCCCCCTTGTCTAGTCATATAGTGGGATATATGCACTCCCCCATGTCTACTCATCTAGTGGGTACTATGCACCTCCTCGACTAGTCCTTTAGTGGGTTCTGTGCATCCCACTTGTCTAGTTATCTAGTGGGCTCTATGCACCCCCCTTGTCTAGTTGTCTAGTCATATAGTGGTATCTATGCACTCCCCTTGTCTAGTCATCCCCTATGCAGCCCCTTAATCTAGTCATATAGTGGTATATATGCACTTGTATTTTTTAGTCTTTTAGTTGGATCTATGAACCCTCTCCCACCTTGTCTAGTCATTTAGTGGGATATATGCACCCCCCTCTAGCCATCTAGTGGGATCTTTGCACCCCTTGTATAGTCCGATAGTAGGTTCGATGCACTCCCATTGTCTACTCATCTAGTGGGTTCTACGCACCCCTGCAAGTATAGTCATCTAGTGGTACGTATGCACCCCCTTGTATACTTATCTAGGAGGTTCTATGCACCAACCACTTTTGTAGTCATTTAGTGGGATTTATAAACCCCTACCATGTCTAGTCATTTAGAGGGATCTATGCACTCCCATTTTTAGTCATCTGGTGGAATCTACGCACCCCACTTGTCTAATCATATTTTGAGATTCATGCACCCCCATTGTTTAGTCATCTATAAGGATCTATGCGCCCCCCCTTGTGTAGTCATCTAGTGGGATGTATGCACCACCTTGTCTAGTCATCTAGTGAGATCGATGCACTGCACGTGTCTACTCATCTAGTGGGTTCTATGCAAACCACTTGTTTAGTCATCTAGTGAGATCGATGCACCGCACGTGTCTACTCACCTAGTGGGATCTATGCACCCCTATCATGTCTACGCATATTTTGGGATCCATGCACCCCACTTGTCTAGTCCTCTAGTAGGGTATATGCACCCTGCCTTGTCTAGTCATATTATGCGACTATGCACCCCGGTGTCTAGCCATCTAGCGGGATCTATGCACCCCCATTTTCTACGCATCTAGGGAGATCTATGCACCCCCATTTTCTATGCATATAGTCGGTTGTATGCACTCCCACATGCCCAGTCATCTAGTGGGATCTATGCACAACCCTTCGCTAGTGGGATCTATTCACCTCCCTTGTCTATGCATCTAGTGGGATCTATGCCCCCTCTTGTCTAGTCCTCTAGTGGGTTCTATGCACCCCTGTTGTCTACTCGTCTAGTGGGTTTATGCACCCCCCCTATTGAGTGGTCTAGTGGGTTCTAGTCAGCCCTGTGAGTAAAGTCATCTAGTGGGATCTATGCACCCCCTTGACTACGCATCTAGTGGGATCTATGCATCTGTTATCTATGCATCTAGTGGGATCTATGCACCCCCTTTTCTCTAGTCATCTAGGGGGTTCTATGCATACCTCCTTGTCTAGTCATCTTATGGGTTCTATGCAACCCACTTGCCTAGTTATCTAGTGGGATCTATCTATACACCACCCCCACTTGTCTAGTCATCAGGTAGGTTTTGTGTGCCCTACTTGTCTAGTCCTCTAGTGGTTACTATGCAACTCCCTTGTCAGTCATCCTGTGGGTTCTATGCACCCCCTTGTCTAGTCATCTAGTGGGTTCTATGCACCCCCTTGTCTAGTCATCTAGTGGATTCTATGCACCCCACTTGTCTAGTTATCTAGTTGGTTTTATGCACTCCCCCCCTTGTTTAGTTACCGGGTAGGTTTTGTGCACCCTACTTGTCTAGTCATCTTGTGGGTACTATGCACCCCCCTTGTCGTCCCACTTGTCTAGTCATCTTGTGGGTACTATGCACCTCCCTTGTCAGTCATCTAGTGGGTTCTATGCACCCTGTTTGTCAAGTCATCTAGTCGGTTCTATGCACCCCATTTGCCTAGTCATCTAGTGGGTTCTATGCGCCCCTTGTCTAGTCATCTAGGGGGTTCTTTTTTTATTTTGATATTTAAACAGTTGTTTAAATCAAGATCATTCTTGATTTTTCAACATAAACATTCAATACATTCTATTAAAACATTCATTTGTTAAATATATCATACAAAAAAGAAATCTTAAAGGGAAAGAAAACAAGATAAGAAAGTAAAAGTTAAAAGGCATAAAAGGTTTTCATAGCTTGCTCTTGCATAGTTTCGTTTCTTTTTTTGACAGCTCTAAGCCATATAGGAAATTAAGGATTGCATATCTCACCTACTGACTCGTAGTATGGTATAATAATTCCCAAAAGCGAACAGCATTCAAATTGACAAAGCCTTCAAATAGATGTTTAAAGTGTATCACTCTCAGGTGGTAGAGCATAGGACATTCTGCACATATATGATTCATAGTTTCAAGTTCTAGGTCACAAAATAGAAACGTTGTCTCTTCTTTTGTTATTAGCCTGTGATGGTATAGTAATTCACGCGTAGGCCACAGATTTAAGTGAAAATGTGATGGGAATTAGGGAACTGCTTCAAATAGCATTCAATTATACCATATCGTTTATAATTGAACGGGTTGGCCAAACATTTCTTATACTTGATACATGCCTCTCTCGTTTGAATCCAGTCGTATTTCCATATGCAAGTTTTGGCTCTATCTGGTTTTTCTATCAGAAGTTTCATTGAAATTCCTGTATTTGTGATAATCTTCTCTATTAATTTACGCCATGATAGAGGGTATGCTTTTGGCGATTATAACAAATAATTCGACAATAAGTATAACAACCCATTTTTGGATCCAGCCATGATACATTTCCGGTAGAAAGAGCATCATTTCCATTTGTATATTGCGTATAGGGATAGCAAGTCCAGTTAATGTCTTATTATACTTATGGGTTCTGATTTTGGGAGATTCAGTACAGGTTTCCAGTATTCTCCATCGAGTTTTGCCCAGTAAATATTAGATCTTTCAGGCCATGCTTCTGATCCATACATAATTACAGGGGTCACTTTTTGTTTATAATAAACAAGAATTGGAATAATGGAACATTTACAAAATTTAGTCTTAATCAACTGGGCTTGCGAGATAGCTGTACGCAAATTACCTCTAATATGCAGTTCCAGGGTACCATTGCTTTGCTGGTTTGCCACATGACTACCTAGATAAATATTTGAGGACTCAGATCTCAATAGTACATTTTGCAGTGGCCATTTGTGTTTAACATTACATTGTCTATTATTTCCAAATTGTACTACTTTAGTTTTCCCAACATTAATAGTAATGCAATTTTTCTTTGTGTATATATCGAGAGCGTTAAGTAAAGATCTTAGGCCATTCGGAGTTTTTGAAAATAAAACCTTATCATCTGCATATAAAAGAAATTTTATAGGCTTTCCACTAATTTTGGGAGAATCTGCATTGATGTCCATAAAAGCCTCATTAACATCACTTATGAAAAAATTAAACATTGCTGCCGCTAATAAACAGCCTTGCTTTAGGCCACGGGCGGTGTCAATAAGATTAGTTACCAGGCCATCAGCATTTCTTTTAACTTGAATTGTGGTGTCTGAGTGTAAATCGATCACCCACTTTAAAATGTGCCACAGACAATTTTTATCCATTCATTTTTTATACAGTAATTCACGTGGCACTGCATCAAATGCCATCCGGAAGTCTATAAAGGCTGTGTATAGCGGCAAGCAACATTGTTCTGACTGACAGATAAGGCTATTCAGTGTGACAATATTCACTCCTGTGCCAAGGCCGGATATGAACCCCGTTTGAAAGGGATCACGATGATTATTTGTGTCCAGCCATGTGTTAAATTGTTTCAGAACTAGCCGTGCAAATATTTTACCCGGACAATCCAGTAGAGCAATTGGTCGGTAGGATTTTGGATTGATCCTATTGCCCTTTTTGAAGATTGGTACAATTAAAGATCGTTTCCATGACTCAGGTATCTGTCCTCTCGTGAATATGTTCTTAAAGATTTGCTGTAGTATATCTGCCCATTCCTGTGGGTAGTCTTTCATCATAGCATTGTGTAGACCATCAGTCCCCATAGCTCGGGAATGGCTCAAATTATTAATGCAGATCATAATGTCCTCACTGTCTATCTGAAATGAGTGGCTATTGCTTGGCATTACTAGATTAAACTTAAATTCACCAAATGGGGAACAGTATACATCTTTGAAGTATGTCTGCCAAGCAAGGGATATTGCATTGAATTGTAATGCACCTTGAGTCTTATAAGTGGCATTATTTAAGCAGGTCCAGATTCCACTAGTAAATTTACTTAGGATTTGTTTAAGCATCAGCTCGCCATCACGTTGATGTTGGGCAATTCGATGATTTTTTTACCATACCTTATAGGTCCTTTTGAGCCATTTTTTCCCTTCTCCTTTATCTATACCCAACTGATTGCTTAGAGATCAAAGGTCACTCCGTAGCTGCGCTGTGCGTCGTTGTAAATCTAAATTAAATACATGATGGTGTTCTATCCTATTCTTTGAATTCAGCGATGTATAATCTTTAAAGATCTGCATTAATTGGACGTAGCACTCTGAGCCGTTGGTGAGCGGAGACTCATAGACCTCTCCAATGTTGGTTCTAAATTGGGCAAGTCTACATCGATTCCATCTTAACCGGTTATCTTGATTATAGACCAGTATATTTCTCACATGGACGTTTTGCTGAGTGGTCTGTGCATTCGGTGAAAGATTACATGACAAGTGCAATATATTATGATCACTTAGGTCCGTTGTTATAACTTTTAAAGTCGTTACATGCTTCAAAAATGGATTATCTACAAATATGTAATCTAAGATTGATTGTTGACGACCTCTTTTCCATGTATGCTGTGGAGGAGTATCACCTTCTATTGTACCATTCAGCATTATAAAGCCTCGTTCTTTCATTATTGAGGACCATGTAAGTTCATCATGTGTAAAGTCAGAATCAGTCTTAGTAAGAAGATGTAAGTTTAGATCTCCCATAATTAATGTATGTAAAATTTGGGGATCTAAAAGTTGTTGATCTAAAATAATACATAGATCCTCAAAGAACTGCTTTGCTGGTATTGATTGTTTACTCCAATAGATATTAATAATGGCAATAGACATTGAGCTTCTCGAGAGTTTTGCTACAAGAAAACAAGGGGATAAGGAGGGACATACTACACACGTCAAACCCGTGTTTTTTTTTCACTGCTATTAAGAGACCACCTTTAGGACGTCCTAGGAGTTGTCTAGTAGCGGCTGTTGTTATTATTGTGTGCGAGTCCCATACCGGGGTATTACTAAGCCAAGTGTTCTGTAATGCAATGATGTCATAATCACCCAATTTAGTTTCCAATGAATTTATAATATGGTTGTGGCCTCTCGTATTCCAAGAAATTAGATTTATGTTTTCGTTATTCAACAAATATTATGACCTCTCTCTTGGAAATTGGGATTCTGGGAATTCATTTGTATACTGAAAAGTTTGTTCCGATGCTCGTTTTTGAAGAGGCCTATAGATATTTATCACTGGTTTTTCTGTCTGTAGTATAGATGGAGAACTAGCTTGTGATAAAAATAAAGCCTAGATTATACAAATCTAATCTTGCTTGCCATAGTATATTTGCAACTAGAGTAGATTTCACATATATTTTTGCTTCATCTAGACTTGTCCCGGGAGGATAGATCAGCGGCAGCGTGCGCGTCTTGGAAGCAAGACGACACGAAGCAACAACAGGTTCGATCCCCGGGTCCGCGCTTAGAAACCTCTGGGTGTTTAGGCGCGTTATAAATACGTAACTAAGAAAAAATAAAACACACAATTACGCAACTAAGAAAAACAAAAAAAAAACAATTCCTGTAACAGCGCCTCGATGCCTGCGGGCTGTGTGAGCGCTTTATAAATGTAAAATAAATAAATAGACTTGAATTGTTACTAAATTCCACTAGGTCAATATCAGATGTTACCAAGTTCTTTAACAATGGTATTTCTGCACAAATGTTCAGTATGCTAGTTCTATTCAACGTATACTGGGCACCTGGTGGATTTCTTCATTTTAGCAGTAGGCAATTATAGTTTTTACAACTATTTATACGCCCAGTCTCTGTCTGGATATTAGACGCAGGTTTTTTTGCAGATACCATCGGATGGTTCATCGGTGTTGCCATATTTACAAGAGTTCCTTGCGCAGGTCTATAGGTTTGTGATAAACTTTGTGGACCTTGAAGGTAAGGTCGTAATACCAGGGAAGGCAGGTCTCTGTTTTATTTCATCATTTTGCATTTTCCCTTTATTCACTGTAATATAATTATCAATAGACACTTTTACCATGTATCTTATCTCTTGTGTCATAGATTTCTCCACTCTGACTGGTAAAGTCGACACTGCAGGAAGGTCAACTGAATTATTGGACTGTTGTAATCCAGTTTGTGGATTTATATTAGAAAATGTTGGATCCAATTGCCTTTCATCTGGCTTGATAAGTATACTTGGTGTATTTGTCTTTAAAGGACACGCTATTACAGTTTGTGCAGACTTCAGTTGTGGTGATTTTACAGAACTCTGTATTACATAGGATTAAATCGAGGCACGGATCTCTTCCCTTAATCTATCAATACTTAGTTGTACCATATTTGTGCTTGCTGGTCTTGATATATTATTGGATAGCACTTCAGTATTATCAGTAGGACATTTAGTTTCTACTGGACACTTGTCAGAGATATCTCTCAGGCCTTCCTCAGTATTTTTTGTTCTTTCCTTGACTGCTATGCCATCAGAAGAAGCCACTAAGTCATCTAGCGTCTTGTATGTCATTGTGTATTTCCCAAAATTCTTAGTAGACATAGCAGGTACTTTATCACTGCCACTGGTTTTACACTTGGGTAAATGACTGATAGCTTTGAGTATCCTTCTATTTTTTTTTTGTATGCGTTTGAAGCAAATCTTTCATTAATTTCCGATATTTCTTAGAATCCTTGTTACGTTTAGTTGTTGTATCCGTTTTGTTTGCTTGATTACTTTCAACTGGCGCAAACAACTCGAATATATTAGTTTTGAGGCTAGCTATTGGTTCTTTTGATAAGTTCACTATGGGCGACTCTTTGGTTGGGGGTACGCCAGATGGTGGCTCTATTCTATCACTACTAATCTCTGTCATGAAGGTTGCTTTCACAAGTGTTGAAGAGGGATGTATTATCGCAGATCCTTCTCGTACTGGCCGCACCAAATCCTTTTGGCACATGATTCTCTCTACAGTGTTATCAGTCTTTTGATGTTCAGATGAATCTTGGATATGATGGATCTTATGTTCCACAGGGCCAGATATCGGAGTGGGTCTAAGATATAGTTCCAAACTGCATACTTTATCAGTTAGTCGCTCAATCATTAGTGTTTGGGTACTCATTTTGTCCTCTAATATTTCATACAGTTTTGCTATAGTTAGTAAGGCTGCATTCATGGCTCCTAGTGTATTATTCAGGGCGGGAGCTTCTGGAAAAGAGAAATGCGTCGATTGACCTTTTTGAATAAAAAATTCTGCACCCTGTTCCATTTCTTGAAATCTGGATTGCCTCGGAGTGGGTGCAATAAAAGAGAGTGATTCATTTATCTTTCCACGAGCACAGCGGGTGTGAGCAGCCGCCGTCAGCCGTGCCAAGTCTGCAGGTTTAATCCCTGCCTGGCCCCTGTGGGCCTCCAGTGAGTGTTGTTTTCTTTTTCTGGGTGTTTTTAAACTTATTAACAGGCCCGTGCTCCGAGCGCTGTTCTCCCTCCTCCCCACTCCCCATGCAGCCACTTCCTGGTCCTCCCTCCCTCCCACCTACCTGACCGCCCACCCCCCCTCTGATTGGTGCCGTGGGTTGTCCTTCCAGGATTACCCGACGGCTGCTCTCCCCGTTCGCTTCTTTCCACGAGCAGAGCGGGTGTGAGCAGCCGCCGTCAGCCGTGCCCAGTCTGCAGCTTTAATCCCTGCCTGGCCCCTGTAGGCCTCCAGTGAGTGTTGTTTTCTTTTTCTGGGTGTTTTTAAACTTATTAACGGACCCGCGTTCCGAGCGCTGTTCTCCCTCCTCCCCCCTCCCCCTGCAGCCACTTCCTGATCCTCCTTCCCTCCCTCCCGCGTACCTGCCCGCCCACCCCCCCTCTCATTGGTGCCGTGGGTTGTCCTTCCAGGACTATCCGACGGCTGCTCTCCCCACTCGCTTCTTTCCACGAGCAGAGCGTGTGTGAGCAGCCACCATCAGCCGTGCCCAGTCTGCAGGTTTAATCCCTGCCTGGCCCCTGTGGGCCTCCAGTGAGTGTTGTTTTCTTTTTCTGGGTGTTTTTAAACTTATTAACGGGCCCACGCTCCGAGCGCTGTTCTCCCTCCTCCCCCCTCCCCCTGCAGCCACTTCCTGGTCCTCCCTCCCTCCCTCCCTCCCACCCCCCCTCTGATTGGTGCCGTGGGTTGTCCTTCCAGGACTACCCGACGGCTGCTCTCCCCGCTCGCTTCTTTCCACGAGCAGAGCGGGTGTGAGCAGCCGCCGTCAGCCGTGCCCAGTCTGCAGGTTTAATCCCTGCCTGGCCCCTGTGGGCCTCCAGTGAGTGTTGTTTTCTTTTTCTGGGTGTTTTTAGACTTATTAACGGGCCCGCGCTCCGAGCGCTGTTCTCCCTCCTCCCCCCTCCCCCTGCAGCCACTTCCTGGTCCTCCCTCCCTCCCGCCTACCTGATCGCCCACCCCCCCTGCTCCCCCTACTATTGGGTGCCTTCTGGTTTAATCTGACCCCTTGGGCAGCCCCCTGCCCGGCAGCCCCACGGCTAAGGGCCCCCTAGGCAAAGGGCAGCTCCCTACTGTGCGGCTCCCTGTGTGTCTGCAGGTGTCTGCAGGTGTCCGCAGGGGACGCCAGACGCCATTCCGCCGCTCCATCTGTGAACTCCACCTGCTCCCCCGGGCCATCCCACCCTTACCTGTTCACCTCCTCGCAGGGTGTCTACACTTCTGTGTCCTGATTTTTGTGGTAAACTAGGGTTTTTGTCCCCCTGCAGGATTTTCAAACTTAGGTGGCCTCTCCACTGTGTACCTGATACGCATTACTGTGTGTTCTGATTTTGTGGTAAACTAGGGTTTTTTCTCCCCCCCGCAGGATTTTCAAACTTAGGTGGCCTCTCCACTGTGTACCTGATACGCATTACTGTGTGTTCTGATTTTGTGGTAAGCTAGGGTTTTTTCTCCCCCTGCAGGATTTTCAAACTTAGGTGGCCTCTCCACTGTGTACCTGATACGCATTACTGTGTGTTCTGATTTTGTGGTAAAGTAGGGTTTTTCTCCTCCCGCAGGATTTTCAAACTTAGGTGGCCTCTCCACTGTGTATCTGATACGCATTACTGTGTGTTCTGATTTTGTGGTAAACTAGGGCTGCCGCTCTCTTCCTGTCCGCTTGCACTTGTCCTGTCTCCCCCCCCACTACCTCCTATTCCATGGTGCTCTCTATCTCACTGATCTTTTCTAACTGCTTCTCCATTGACTATCCTGCTCTCCTCACTAAATCTGGTAGGAAAAAGTTTAAAAAGGACATCCTGGTCTCCAACCCAGGCCTCCCTATCGCTGACACCTACACTAGTTCCTCCTCCAAGGAAACTCTCACTGACATCCTCTTTTTCGTGCCTTCACCGACCTATGGACCCTTCATATGGTCTCTGTGCTCTCTCCTTTCTCCTCTTCTCCCATTACTGGTGGCACCCGTTGGGATGTCCTCTTGGCCTCCTTCCACTCCTCTAAGGCCATCATTAATGTCTACGCTAATGGGACCGTCTTGGTCCAAGGCCCTCAGGCCAACCTTCACCTCTTCGATAGACGCTTCCCGCGCCTCATCAACTTCCTTTCCTCTCCTGCAGTGCCCCTTCCTCTGTCCTCGACTACCTTGCCTCTACCCTCTCCCCCACCCCCTCTCTTGCCTGTTCTTCACCTCCCCAGGGCGTACTTCTGATCTGTACCCCTCCCCGGAAGAAGTCCTTCAAAGATGGCAACCTTCTCCACATTGCCACTCTTAACTCTCGCTCTGCCATCAAACATTCCTCTGATATCTGCCGCCTTCTTGAGGAACTTGACCTTGACGTACTCGGTCTCACTGAGGCATGGTTCACGGCCAGCTCTGCACCAGCTTTGACACACTACTACCTGACGGTTACAAGATCCTCTCTGTGCCCAGGCCCAACCGTGCTGGAGGGGGTGTGGCCCTTATCTTCCCTGAGTGGATTCCTGCCACTGTCACTCCTACGCAGACCTACTCCTCTTTTGAATGCCTTGTCTGCCGACTCTCTCTCTCTCCTAGCCATTCCCTTACCGTGGCTACTATCTATCGGCCACCTGGTCAAATTTCCTCCTTCCTCTCCGAGTGGGCGGACCTCTCCTCCTCACTCCTGTCCTCAACCACTCAACTCCTCTTTCTTGGTGACTTCAACATCCACCTGGATACCTCCTCTCCCCCCTCTGGACTCTTTCGAGACCTCTGCAACTCGCTCTCACTCTCTATTCTCCCGTCTGGGCCGACTCATTCTGCAGGGCACACTCTTGATGCCCTAATCTCCTCTGACTTTCCCCTCTCTGTCCCTCTCTCCACTCCTCTCTCCTGGAGTGATCACTTTCTCCTCTCCCTCCCACCTCACCCTCCCTACCCCACAGGCAAAGCCACCCCCATCACTGCCACCTTCCTTCTCGGTCATCCGACCCATGAAGCGCGTGTCAGTGGAGGCTTTCGCTGCCACCTTCTCGCCCCCTCCTCCCCCTTTGGCTGACTCCCACCCTGACACAGCCCTCTCCACTCTCCACTCTGCTCTATCTGATACTCTTGATATCCTTACCCCTGTCATGAGTATCCGCCTGAAGCCCAAAGCCAAATGTAACTCCTGGTATGACTCCGATCTCGTCACCCTCAAACGCAAGTGCAGGGTGGCATAGAGGAAATGGCATGCTTCATGTTCATCCTCTGACAAACTGGCCTGTCGCCTGCTCCAAAGGCAATACCGGCTCTCCGTTCTCACCAAGAAGAGAGCCCTTATCCAAGCCTGCATCTCTGCGGCATCTAACAATTCGGCCAAACTCTTCAAAATCTGCAAGGAGCTGGCCAACCCCGCTGCAGTCTCTACCTCTCCTGTCCCCTCCCAGGCCCTCTGCACGGCACTGGCCTCTCACTTCATTTCAAAAACTCAGGACATCCTGTCCTCACTCTCCTCCTATCACCTACCCCCCTCTATTATCTGCCCTTCCTCTGGCCCTTCTGCAGCCGCCCCTCCTTTCTCCTTCTCTGCCTTTCCCCTTTTTTTCTGCTGACGAGGTTTCAAGACAAGTCCGATCTATGAAAGTCTCGTCAAAACAGGTCCACCCCTGTTCCTCCAAGACTATCAAGGACCACATAGACTCCCTGGCTCCTGCCCTTGCTGACTTCTGCAATCACTCCTTTGTCTCTGGGGTCTTCTCATCCCCTCTCAAGCACTCCCCTGTGCACCCCCTTCTTAAGAAACCCTCTTCCGACCCGTCCTGCCCAGCTAACTATCGCCCAATCTCTATCACCCCCTTCCTGGGCAAGCTCCTGAGAAACTGGCCATCTCCCAGCTCAATCTCCATGCTGAATCTGTTGGTAGTCTTCATGACCATCAGTCTGGCTTCAGAGCTGCCAGAAGCACGGAAACTGCTCCCCTGAACATCAGTGAGGACCTGCTCTCGAACCTTGACTCTAACATTCCATGTGTTCTCATTTTGCTTGATCTCTCTTCTGCCTTTGATACTGTCAACCATACCATCCTGCTCAACCGTCTCCGTGATAACCTGGGTATCACTGGTCAGGCTCTGGCGTGGCTGACCTCTTTCTTCTCCAATCGACCCTCCCAGGTCACACTGGGGTCTTTCCTCTCTGACATCTTTTTCTCTACCTGTGGTGTCCCCCAGGGATCTAACCTCTCTCCCTGGCTGTTCAACCAGTATCTGGCACTTCTCGCCCACCGCATCGCTGCTCTCTGCCCCAACTTTCAGTGCTATGCGGATGATACCGAGCTCATTTTCAGGCTACCCTGGACCTCCTCCTCTCCTTCCCTCATCTCTGACTGTCTTTCTGCTATCCAGGAATGGTGTGCCGTCAACAACCTCTGCCTTAATGCCAGTAAGACTGAGATTCTACTCATCAGCACACCTACTCCCTCCTTCCCTGCAGCTCTCTAGCCGGCCTCTCTTGGCCCTCTTCCTGCTCCTACCTGCAAGGCAAAAAACCTTGGGGTCATCTTCGACTCCACACTCTCCTTCTCTCCTCACATATCCGACGTCTCTAAGAAGTCACACTACCAGCTACACCTCCTCAGAGGTATCCTTCCTTTCCTCTCCTTCCCCCAGAAGCTCACTGTCTCTAGAGCCCAGGTTCTCTCGAAGCTGGACTACTGTAACAGCCTCTAAATTAATCTGCCCGCCTCTACTCTCCGCCCTTTGCAACTCATCCAGAACAGGACTGCGAGACTTGTCCTTGGCTCAAGCCCAGGGACCGTATCTCTCCAGGACTGAAATCACTGCACTGGCTCCCAGTGACTGCGAGGATCAAGTTCAAAAACCTCTGCATTGCCCACAAGGCTGTCTGGGGCCTTGGGCCAAAATACCTTCAACTCTCTCTTCCTAAATATCTTCCTTCTCGAGCTCTTCGCTCATCCGCCTCCAACTCCCTCAGGGTCAGCTGCTTCTCCAAACAACGAGCTGGGGGCAGATCTCTCTCCGCTGCAGGGGCCTCCCTCTGGAACAGCCTTCCTGCCTCCCTGAAACTTGAGGAGAGCCATCTCTGGTTCCGGAAGCAACTCAAAACCTTCCTCTTTGCCTCCGCTTTCTCTCCCCCTCTCCCCTGCTAATACTACTGAAACTGCACCGAATCTGCAACTGGGCCACTCACCGTTCTCTGTCCTTGGCCCAGCCACTCTCCCCTGCACTGCCTCCATGGCAACCCCTGCACTACGGGACTGTGTCTGTATCCCTACAGCCCCCCTTCCCAGCACTTGTCTGCACTTACTTCGCACTTGCCACCAGCTGGCCCTTGTTATTTATCCTGTTTGCTGTATGCTATTAACCCTGTACTGCACTTTCCCCTCTCACTTTCCCCCTTGCACTTTTCCCTTTCCCTCTACCCTTTGCACATGCGCGATCTGAATGACACCTGGCCTAGTAGGATCGTTGTCTGTCTCTCCTTGTTCCCCCCCTGCCTCGTCGCACCTTTAAACACTTGTGTATAGGCGCGTTACAAATGCCATATCATATCATATCATTCACAAGGTTCTCCTGCATCTCTGCTGATATATCTTCTTTTGTCATATTTTTACAAGGAGATGGACTCGCCGGTCACCTATGTTCATCATACTTAGGTACATTATCGTCACGGGTGCTTTCCTGTAATTGTATTAAATCTCCTGTGTTAGAACAGATGCATAATACATCTTGTTGCGGACTGGGTTTACTGGATAATTCCATAAAATCCAGTGCATCTTCATCTATTTCTCCTACTATTGTCAAATGCTCATAGGCATCCCGTAATCTTTTTTGGGCTGCTACAGAGCAGCGGACAGGTTCCCTTATGTTTACGCAAAAACAAAGAGGTGATGTCTGGAAGGTTTAGAATGAATCTTAACCATTGGCGTTGCTCTGGGCAACCATCCAGTCCACCGTTCTTCGCCTGCCAAGCCATTACAGAAGGGGAAAGACCATATGCAAATCAGGCTTGGCCCCACCCCAAAAGGGGCAGTCCAGCCTGAACTGCTAGGTCACTTCGCTTCTGCACAAGACCACAAGCATCCCCAAACATGTTGCCAGTGGTTACGATTCATTCTAAACCTTCCAGCCATCACCTCTTTGTTTTTGCTTTTCCATTATGTTTACCCCAGTGTTTGGTAGAATTGGTACAGTTAGACTCGGGGGACATAGTTCTTCTACTAGGGAGGCCGATGCCATCGTGGTATCGGTAATTTCACCTGATAATTGGACCATCTTTGTTTGTAGAGTATTGACTGGCATCGAGGCATCATTATTAGGGGCACGTTGGCTCGTTATACTGGTTACCATTGATTTTGTAGATGGGGCACTGACCGCATGTATGACGGGATTTTCGGGTATAGCTTTATTGCTAGTCTTATTCCTATTGCATTCGCTCTCGGAATTCACAGTATTGTGCTCACAGGTGTCTTTAGCATAAAACAATCGAATATCAGAAGAAAGTGATAATGATTGACGCGGCATAAAGCCTGCATGTCTAGCGGCAGAAGACACATGCTTTGCTCTTAGATTGGACGCACTCACTTCTGCCATTCTTTGTTGGCCTTCTGTAAGTGGACGCAGTAGGGCAGGAAGTGGCATTCCAGTTTTTAGAGTACATTTTTTGGGTCCCATTTTAAGGGTAACAACACAGCACCAATTACCAATCACAAAATGTGCTACTACACTCAGTGCAGTTCTGTTTAACTGTTTAGTTGTGTGTTTATGAAAAATAACAGAAAAGATAAAAAAATAAAAAATAAAATGTAACTTGCAGTACAATACAATGAACACAATTAAGTATATAAAAAGGACTTTTCACCCCTCCACCCCAGTACGCCTCAGACAGCCGCAGACAGCCCTTGACGGACAGCGCTTCTCGAGAAAGCGCGCACACAAAAGCGCGGGTTCGTTGATTATAATGGGCTTGTGGGTAGAAAATCGGCGGGACTTAGAGTCTTTTCTCTATTCTTGGTGAAAAAAAAGAAAAAGAAACAATCAGGATTTGCAAGTATTTGCAAGTAACTTTCTAGTCTCTGGGTTCTGGGCTTGTCACAGGAAACACTCGCCGAGCATACCGTAAGTCCAATGCAAAGTCCACACAACAGATCCAAGGAAGCTGGAACCAAAACGATGTGCAGCCGCTGACAGCCCTTGACAAACAGCGTTTCTCGAAAAAGCATGCACGCAAAAGCGCGGGTTCGTTGATTATAATGGGCTTGTGGGTAGAAAATGGGCAGGACTTTGAGTCTTTTCTGTCTTCGTAAGTCCAATGCAAAGTCCACACAACAGATCCAAGGAAGCTGGAACCAAAACGACGTGCAGCCGTTGACAGCCCTTGACGAACAGCGCTTCTAGGGGGTTCTATATACCCCACATGTCTAGTCATCTAGTGGGTTCTATGCACCCCACTTGTCTAGTCATCTAGTGGGTTCTATGCGCCCCTTGTCTAGTCATCTAGGGGGTTCTACACACCCCATATGTCTAGTCATCTGGTGAGATCTATGCACCACCCTTCTCTAGTGGGATCTATGCACCCCCCTTGTCTATGCGTCCAGTGGGATGTATGCCCCCTCTTGTCTAGTCCTCTAGTGGGTTTTATGCACCCTCCCTTATTTAGTGATGTAGTGGGTTCTAGTCACCCCTGCAAGTAAAGTCCTTTAGTGGGATGCCCCCCTTGTCATTTAGTGGGATGTCCCCCCTGTCTATGCAGCTAGTGGGATCTATGCACCCCCATTGACTATGTATCTAGTGGGTTCTATGCACCCACATTGTCTACTCATCTAGTGGGTTTTATGCACACCCCCTTATTTAGTGATCTAGTGGGTTCTAGTCACCCCTGCAAGTAAAGTCATCTAGTGGGTTGTATGCACCTTCCTCATTTCTAGTCATATTTTGGGATCTATTCACCCCTATTGTTTAGTCATCTAGTGGGTGCTATACGCCCCCCTTGTCTAGTCATCTAGTGGGAGCTATGGCCCCCTCTTGTCAGCCATCTAGTGGGATCTATGCACGTCCCTTGTCTATGTATCAAGTGGGATCAATGCACCCCCTTGTCTAGTCATCTAGTGGGTTTTATGCACCCCACTGGTCTAGTCATTTAGTGGTTACTATGCACCCTCCTTGTCTAGTTATCTAGCAGGTACTATGTACCTCATTGCCTAGTCATCTAGGGGGTTCTAGGCACTCCCCCTTGTCTGCATGCCTGATGTAACCCCACCGTACCATGAGGTGAGGCTTTGCTAGACTGCATACACACACACATAGTTTGTCTCAGTTGCTAGTCTGCATGCCTGATGTAACCCCCCCCCGTACCATGAGGTGAGGCTTTGCTAGACTGCATACACTCATACATAGTTTGTCTCAGTTTCTTGTCTGCATGCCTGATGTAGTCCCGTACCATGAGGTGAGGCTTTGCCAGTCTTGTCAGCCATCTAGTGGGATCAATGCATGTCCCTTGTCTAGTCATCTTGCGGGTACTATGTACCTCTCTGCCTAGTCATCTAGGGGGTTCTAGGCGCTTCCCCTTGTCTGCATGCCTGATGTAGTCCCCGTACCATGAGGTGAGGCTTTGCCAGACTGCATACACTCATACATAGTTTGTCTCAGTTGCTTGTCTGCATGCCTGATGTAACCCTGCCCCGTACCATGAGGTGAGGCTTTGCCTGTCTGCATACACTCATACCTACTTTGTCTCAGTTGCTTGTCTGCATGCCTGATGTAGTCCCCCGTGCCATGAGGTTAGGGTTTGCCAGTCTGCATAAACTCATACCTATCTTGTTTCTGTTGCTTGTCTGCATGCCTGCTGTAGTCCCCCATACCATGAGGTGAGGCTTTGCCAGTCTGCATACGCTCATACCTATCTTGTCTCAGTTGCTTCTCTGCATGCCTGATGTAGTCCCCGTACCATGAGGTGAGGATTTGCCAGTCTGCATACACTCATACCTATCTTGTTCCAGTTGCTTGTCTGCATGCCTGATGTAACCACCTGTACCATGAGGTGAGGCTTTGCCAGTCTGCATACACTAATACCTACTTTGTCTCAGTTGCTTGTCTGCATGCCTGATGTAGTCACCGTACCATGAGTTGAGGCTTTGCCAGTCTGCATACACTCATACCTATCTTGTCTCAGTTGCTTGTCTGCATGCCTGATGTAGTGCCGGTACCATGAGGTGAGGCTTTGCCAGTCTGCATACGCTCATACTTATCTTGTCTGAGTTGATTATCTGCATGCGTGATGTAATCCCCGTACTATGAGGTGAGGCTTTGCCAGTCTGCATATGCTCATACCTATCTTGTCTCAGTTGCTTGTCTGCATGCCTGATGTAGTCCCCGTACCATGCGGTGAGGCTTTGCCAGTCTGCATACGCTCATACCTATCCTGTCTCAGTTGCTTGTATACATGCCTGATGTAGTCCCCGTACCATGAGGTGAGGCTTTGCCAGTCTGCATACGCTCATACCTATCTTGTCTCTGTTGCTTGTCTGCATGCCTGATGTAGTCCCCGTTCCATGAGGTGAGGCTTTGCCAGTCTGCATACGCTCATACCTATCTTGTCTCAGTTGCTTGTCTGCATGCCTGATATAGTCCCCGTACCATGAGGTGAGTCTTTGCCAGTCTGCATACGCTCATATGTATCTTGTCTCAGTTGCTTGTCTGCATGCCTGATGTAGTCCCCGTACCATGCGGTGAGGCTTTGCCAGTCTGCATACGCTCATACCTATCCTGTCTCAGTTGCTTGTATGCATGCCTGATGTAGTCCCCGTACTATGAGGTGAGGCTTTGCCAGTCTGCATACGCTCATACCTATCTTGTCTCTGTTGCTTGTCTGCATGCCTGATGTAGTCCCCGTTCCATGAGGTGAGGCTTTGCCAGTCTGCATACGCTCATACCTATCTTGTCTCAGTTGCTTGTCTGCATGCCTGATATAGTCCCTGTACCATGAGGTGAGTCTTTGCCAGTCGGCATACGCTCATATGTATCTTGTCTCAGTTGCTTGTCTGCATGCCTGATGTAGTCCCCGTACCATGCAGTGAGGCTTTGCCAGTCTGCATACGCTCATACCTACTTTGTCTCTGTTTCTTGTCTGCACGCCTGTTGTAGTCCCCCTGTACCATGAGGTGAGGCTTTGCCAGTCTGCATACACTCATACCTATCTTGTTGCAGTTGCTTGTCTGCATGCCTGATGTAGTCCCCGTACCATGCAGTGAGGCTTTGCCAGTCTGCATACGCTCATACCTATCTTGTTGCAGTTGTTTGTCTGAATGCCTGATGTAACCCCCTGTAACATAAGGTGAGGCTTTGACAGTCTGCATACACTCATACCTACTTTGTCTCAGTTGCTTGTCTGCACGCCTGATGTAGTCCCCGTACCATGGGGTGGGACTTTGCCAGTCTGCAGACAGTCATACCTATCTTGTCCCAGTTGCTTGTCTGCATGCCTGATGTAACCCCCTGTACCATGAGGTGAGGCTTTGCCAGTCTGCATACACTCATACCTATCTTGTTGCAGTTGCTTGTCTGCATGCCTGATGTAACCCCCTATAACATAAGGTGAGGCTTTGACAGTCTGCATACACTCATACCTACTTTGTCTCAGTTGCTTGCCTGCACGCCTGATCTAGTCCCCGTACCATGGGGTGGGACTTTGCCAGTCTGCATACAGTCATACCTATCTTGTCCCAGTTGCTTGTCTGCATGCCTGATGTAACCCCCTGTACCATGAGGTGAGGCTTTGCCAGTCTGCATACACTCGTACCTATCTTGTCTCAGTTGCTTGTCTGCATGCCTGATGTAGTCCCCCGTACCATGAGCTGAGGCCTTGACAGTCTGCATACACTCATACCTACTTTGTCTCAGTCGCTTGTCTGCATGCCTGATGTAGTCCCTCGTACCATGAGGTGAGGCTTTTCCAGTCTGCATACACTTACCTACTTTGTCTCAGTCGCTTGTCTGCATGCCTGATGTAGTCCCCCGTACGATGAGGTGAGGCTTTGCCAGTCTGCATACACCCATACCTATCTTGTCTCAGTTGCTTGTCTGCATGCCTGATGTAACCCCCTTTACCCTGAGGTGAGGCTTTGCCAGTCTGCATACATTCATACTGTGGGTGCGATTTCTCGCCATCACCATAACCAGTACAAAAGGGACCCTATAAAAACTCAAACAGAAAAGAGTTGAGTAAACATTGCTTTATTAACACACAAGCATTCGCGAATGGGCCACAAGTTCAACCGTCTCGCAAAGCAAGTCGTCAAAGTGCCGCCCTTTCCCCTGCACATCGTGGTCCTTTTATACCCATCTGTTTTACATTGTCATACATTGCTGCACATAGATTATGTCCACCACAAGGCGGTTCCTCCCAGTCATGACTTTGCATCAACGGTCAACAGTTCAACATCTGCTATTGTGGTTTCCTGTTATCTGTTATTCGCTCTCTCTCGTGCCCCTCTGTGTCCTTATCTCTGTGCACGAGGCTGTGCTTACTCATTCCTTCCCCACCCGTAATCTGCAGATAGTTTTAGCAGGCTCAGCAGGCTTCGACATACAGTGACCAAACACAATTCTTCTGCAAAACAAGCTCTTGCCAGGTCAGCAGGTCTTAAACGCCGCTGTACAAAGAGAATGCCTCTTCTTTCAACAAAAGGGTACATTCTTTTAACGCATATGGTGATTAGTACAAACTCCAAGTGTGAGCACAACATTACATATGCATGCGTACCTTCAATCCACCCTTTGCTCACACTTGAGCATCAATCTAAACAGTCCTAGCATAAGCAGATGGCAGGAAAGCAACATCATTACATAGCATACAAAAAATAAGATTTTGGTCCTTGTGGTGCAAAGTGGTGTTTTTCTCTTACCTTCTGTGTTCGGGGAGCATACACTTATCCGTTCAGGGACTAAACCAGCATACACGGGTGTAGACATAGTTCAGTATATGGCTCAGTATACAGCGTATATCAGTTGCAACCTAGCGATATAGCAATATCCCCTATTTAAAGCACCAGTGTCCTTATTACTCTAGTAGTGGTAGGTCTCACCGAAAACCTTCATCCGATCTGTCCCACGTCTCATAGTGCCTGTCCCAGGAGGGGAACGCGAAGGCCCTTCAGGCTACAAGCCCGTCGTCTTCAGTAAGGCACAATTCTGCTAAAACCAACAAGAGAGTCCAAATGTTCATCTCCCTAATGATCAAAGTTCAAAACAGTGTCCTTACACGTTGCTTGGCACATACACGTCACGGGATCGGAGACGATGGGCACACCTACTAATGGCGTCTGGCAGTACTGTTGCAACCTGGGGTTGGTTGGTTCCCTTTTCCGGAGGAATCAGTAATGGAAGCGTCTTCTTGACGTGATTCACGTGGTACCAGTGCGGTTTGCCATCAACTTTTACCGCAGTTTGTGTTGCGAGGAGCACCTGAAACGGGCCCCTCCATCTGGGTTGCAGTCCGCTGGTGCGATCGAAGGCTTTTATAACAACCCAGTCACCGGGCTGCACGTCGTGACCTTCTCCTATCAGAGGAGATGGAGCTACTGCGTTCACCTGTGCATTAATAGAAATCAGTCTATTAGTTAACCCAATACAGTACTGTTGTAATGCAGGCCATGCTTGCTCAGACAATCTCTTAGGTGATATGGGGGTCCCAATACTTGGTGGGCGCCCCATAACAATTTCGAAAGGAGATAAACCATGTGTACGCTTAGGCATAGTACGCATACTCAATAATGCAATAGGCAATGCATCCGGCCATTTCAGTCCCGTTTCAGCACAAGCCTTTGCCAGTTTGTTCTTCAGTACCTTATTTGTGCCCTCTATAATCCCAGCTGATTGAGGATGAAAAACTGCGTGGAAACGTTGATCAATACCAAGGGCCTTGCAAACTTTGCTTACTACTTCACCAGTAAAATGAGTCCCATTGTCAGACCATAGATATCTGGGGACCGTATACAAGGGCACCCAGTGTTTCAATATGCATTGTGCTGTGGAGGTGGCACTATTGTCCCGCAGGGGATATGCTTCCACCCATCCTGAGAACCCACATCTCATCACCAAACAGTAGGAATGTTTATTTACAGGCTCCAGCTGTATAAAGTCCATATACACCACCTCAAAAGGGCAGGTGGGTAACTTACTGTGGCCCGCCGGGGCCGGTACACCTTTCCCCACATTATATAAAACACATATTTCACATTGTTTTGCCCATTGGCGACAATACATTTCCAATATTTTGTTGTACCACACAGTACTTAAAACTTCTTCCATAGTTCTTGCGTTAACGTGGGTTGGACCATGAGCCACGCTCACTATCACAGGTAAGTATGCGTCAGGTAGTACCCAGGTGTTCGTTTTGGTATGTGCCCATAGCCCATCTACCGTCTCCTCATATTGATCATACTTGTGCCAAGATAGTCTTTCTTCAATGGTTGCATCTGCTTGGATTTCCTTTACGCGCTCCTTCGTCCCTTCCATAGTCACATCCCTCCCCACTATGAGCTGTCGGGCTTCCCACCGAGTGTCCCTTGTGGCAGCTAGTTTAGCCATCTGGTCAGCCAAAGAATTTCCCTGCGTGACATAATCCAGTGTTTTTTTATGCGCTGAGCACTTCACTACGGCCACCATTTTGGGCAGCGTAAGGGCTTGCAATAATTCAGCAATCAATCGGGCATGTTTAATAGTATCACCTTGGGAGGTTAAAAACCCACGCTCTCCCCAGAGTTTACCAAAACTGGAAACCACCCCATGAGCGTAGGCTGAATCAGTATAAATTGTCACTTTCATACCGCTGCTTAACACTAATGCTCTCGTTAGCGCAATTAATTCTGCTGCCTGGGCCGATTTTTCACACACTTTCCCACTCTCAATCAACCGTTCCCCTGTAGTTACTGCATACCCTGCTGTTGTCTCCCCATTTGGCAGTTTGAAACAGGAACCATCACAGAATAATATACCCTCATTATCAACCAGCGGGGTGTCTTGCAGGTCTGCTCTACCCTTAGTGTGTTCTTCCATTTGGATCACACAATCATGCCTAATGTCATCAGGTGAGGTGGGCAAAGGAAGCAGTGTCGCTGGATTCAAAGTGTTACACCGTTCAATTTTTACATTACTGGCAAACAGGATCATCTCATACTGTGTGAGTCTAGCTGTAGTCAAATGCTGTGTATGCACTCTATTCAGAAGAACATCTACCGTATGTGGAACCTTTACTGTTACTTCACTCCCTAGGATGATACCTGCACTTTGTTTTAGGGCTGTCGCTGCTGCAGCTACTGCTCTCATGCATGGGGGTAGGCCTCGAGCTACTGAGTCCAGAGTGCTAGAAAAATATGCACATGGTCTCTGTTTACCCCCTTGTTCCTGTGTCAAGACTGACACAGCGCAACCTTCCTGTTCATCAACAAAAAGGCAAAATCTCTTAGTATAATCAGGTGTGCCTAAGGCCGGTGCGTGGCATAGAACATCTTTCATAGCTGTCAGGGCTTTTTCCATCTCAGGTGTCCATTCTAATGGGCCGTTTTCTTGTACTTCTTTTAAGGCTTTTAGCATGGGCTGGATCAATACAGAGAATTCAGGAATCCAGTGCCTACAGTAGGATAAAACACCAATTATCCTTCGGAGACCCTTTGCCGTGTCTGGACCTTTTATGGACTGTATCAAAGCAATGCGATCAGTAGACAGGGTTCGCCCCTCTTCGGACAACTCAAAGCCTAAATAATGGACCTTTTGTTTTACATACTGCATTTTGGCTAGGGCTACCTTGTGCTTATTCTCTGCTAAGTGCATTAGCACCAATCTGGTCACATAATGGCATTCCTCTTCGGTGGCTGCACATAATAGCAAATCATCAACATATTGTATCAGAGCAGTGTTAGCGGGTAGGGCTAGGTTATCCATCTGTGTTTTTAGTGCTTGGCTGAATATGGCGGGACTTTCTGTATTTCCCTGCGGGGCTCTAGTAAATCGATACTGTCTATCTCGAAGAGTGAAACTAAACAGGTACCTGCTTTCTTCGGCAATAGGAATGCTGAAGAAGGCATTTTTCAAATCAATTACCGTAAACCATTTCGCTGTTTTGGGAATTAAAGTGAGTACACTTGAAATATTAGGGACAACTGGATATCTGGGTTCTACTATTTTGTTTATTTCTCTCAAATCAATAATGAAACGATAGGGTACCGCTTCATCACCTTTCTTGTGTACTGGAAGGATCGGAGAGTTACAAGGGCTATCATTTGTTGGCTCTACCACCCCTAACCGTATCATGTCCTGTACTATTTGATATAGTGCCTGCTCTCCCTCGTGTGATATGCGATATTGTTTTATCCTGGGCAACCTGGCACCGGGCTTTAGTTTGATTACTACTGGGGAAACATCCAACACTCCTACATCATTCCCATGAGTGGCCCATAGTTCATTCGGGATGTCTTGGAGTTCCGGGGGCAGGGTTTGCATTACTCCTATCATACTCATAGGTTTGCTTATGGTCATTCTCACTCCCTGGGGGGAGCAATATATTGTGGCCCCTAGCGTTTTTAATGCATCAATACCTAACAAGTTTTCTGGGCAGTGATTGGTCAACAGCCACCCATTCTCCCATTTTACCCCATGAAGTTCCGCTTCTACTATTTCACTTACAGGAGTCCTTATTGGATTTCCCCCAAATCCAACTGATACCTTGCTTTTATCCGATAATGGGACAGCGGGGACGGCTCTGATATTCACGGAACTGTTTCCAGCTCCCGTGTCTACCAGACATCTCAAGTTTCGGTGGGGGCCGATCCTAATAGAGGCATAAGGCCCCCTTTGGTCTATAGGAACCTGCACCACTCCCGCTATCTCATTCCGGCATCCTCAGGACATATCGCTTGTGTTATCCTGAAAATCATCGTTATAGTATACCCCTTCTCCACATTCTTCACCCTGGCATACACCTTGTACTTGTGTCGTTTGTCGTGGCTGATACAGTAGATTGGGGGGAGGCGGGGCCGGCCAGGGAACATCCCCTCTTGCTTGTCCGTCAAAGGCATTGGGTTGAGGGGGTTTAAACATTCTATTGTCTTGGTTGCCGTACCCACCAGTCCTATTTCCTGGGGCAAATGTTGTCTGTGAAGGGGGCCGTACGCCCCTTCCTCTCCCACCACTCTGGGGACACTGGGATTTCCAGTGTCCGGGTCTCTTGCAGAAGGCACATACATCTTGGGGTAGCCCATCCCTCCTCCCATATAGCGCACCTCCTTGCACTGTACCTCTTCCTGTCCCTTGGCCCCCTATCATGTTGCTACTATAGCCCTGTGACGGGCCGTTATAATTGTAGTTATACCTGCCTTGGGGCCCTTGATGCAACTGTTGCATCAACACTTTGGTTTTTAAATCCTTCTCTTGTCGTGCCTTTTGTTGTCCCTTCACTCTTTCCCCTCTTTCGTAATACCTAGCCATTTCGAGGAGATCCCGGGGGTTTCTAGTCATCCATGTACTTTCTGCCCTCCTAATGTTCTCCTGAATTGGCCCGTGGAGCCCCTCTACAAAGTTTGTGGCAAAGTACCGTTGGCCCGTTTCAGACCCTATCTCTAGCCCACTGTGCGCTTTGAATGCTGCTTCATAACGCAGAAAGTACTGTGCTACTTCCTCACTTGCACCCTGTATCACAGCGGACAGTTTCTCCACATTCACATCAAATGGGGGTAACACCTTTTCTAGAGCCCTCAGGACTGCCATGCCATGCCCCCTTAGGGGTTCAGGATATTCCTCATGCAGTTTTCTATTTTTGCTCGCATCCATTACATCTTTCCATTTTATTGTTTCATTGTCTTTGGCACGAAAGGGGGTCCATATTTCTTCTGGGACAATGGCTAACAATATGTTATCTACATCCTCTACGGTAAATAACCCTGGTCTGAATAACTTTCCTACTTCTTTGTAGAATCCTGCCGGGTCTATACGGGGGTCGGGAATGGACTTGGTGATATGCATTAATTCAATTCGGGATAAAGGGACATACACATAGGTGCGCATCATGTTACCAGTGGCTGCCTCTATGGTGGGTTGGCACTCTCTCATTGGCATTAATAGTAACTTTTCCGTATTTGTTTGTTCACTTACAAGGGCCTGCGCTGGTAGCGAAACAGAGGATTGATGACTAAGAGCTTTCTCTTTTATTTTTTTATAATCTTTTAATAGTTTCTCCACCTTAGCCATCCTCCATTCTTCCGCCCCTGAATCATCCACTCTTATATTAGATAGCAGTTTCTTATCCAATTCCGTCCTAATCCTATTCCACTGGGACACATATCTAGGCTCCTTTTCCTCTTCTATATCATCCACCCTAATAAGAAGATATTTAATTACGTTTACTTGTATAGGCCAGCCAAGGCCCTCCATCAGACTCACCAGGGTGGACATGGACTGCGAGTGTATGGATGCTATCATACGATTAGCTACGTTTTGGCCCGCCTGGTCTGCATCTTTGAGTTTAGCCTCTCTTTCCCTCACCTCTCTTTCCCATGCCCTCTTTTCCTTCTCCCATTCAACACCGCCCCTTATGACTTCCGCTATTATGTCGGACATACATCCCCATAACTGAACACTGGACGCAGTCACTGGTAGTAACGCGACAGCGTCCTGATATGCTGAGGGCAGATCCGCAGTACTCTGTCCTCTCAATTTACAGTTACCCTCATAAAAGGTATATAGTTTAGTGGCCACTGTCTTAAATTCCAAAGGTGTCAAACGCCCCAATTGGTCCCGTAGGCTGTCATTGAGGGGTGTGCCATACAGCCCGGTCATAAGGATTTGCAAGTCTCCATCTCTATCCTTTTCTACAGTAGTCGTTCTCCTATGGTCTATCAACCTATCTGGGTCTCCATACTTCATTGGGAATTCCACCCTTTCACCCTCACTGTCTGCCGGTGGAGCTGTAGCTCCTGGAAACAATAATTCAGTTGTTGTTTGTTCTGCTTCTAGCCCTATCACATCTTCATACCGAGGCGCCGGCAAGGCAGGATACATACCCCCACTGTTCTTAATCATCATATGTCTATCCAACTGATCTAGCCTCTCACCCTTCTCTTTTATCTCTAGATCATGTAATTTTTGATTTACCGTTCTCTTCTGCTCCTTTGCTTTTTGTTTATTCTGAGCATTGCGCCTGCGCATTGCTTCTACCCTCCATAGTCGTATAGCCTCAAACTGTGCGGGTCTAACCCGTCTTTTTACTAACTCTATTTCTATTTTGGATATGCGGTCTATGTCAAAGGACCCGGTATCTGGCCAATTATGTTCAATCAAATCTTTTGTATATTCAGACCACTCCCTTAAAAACAATGTCGAGTTCAATCCATGTTTAATCAACATATCAAATGCAGGGGTTCCTTCAAGGGGGGCATAGTGTCTCTTGCCTATACCTCCCTTGTGGGAAGCCGTTTGACCCATCTTGGCGGTATACCGCAATTGCCTAAAACACTCACCTTTCCCAAATATGCACCTATTGGCTAACAATAATAATACATCCTCCTGGCGTATCTAACATATCATATCATCATTTCAACATTACTTCTTCATAGACGGACTTACCACCGTCCTCTTCACAAACCCTGAATCATTATTTCCTTATTCCATCATGCATCCGTCCATACCACTTATCTTAAGGGTCCCGCCAGAGTGTTCTGGACCCGAAGGGCGACAGCCTGCTGTTCCACCGCCAACGGAGCCGGAAAAACAAGGATGACGCGTTGGTTGCAATCAAAGGTGCAGATTCAGTTGTTGGGGCCCCGTGATCAATTCCTTCTCCGGTTCCGCCGCGGCGTTCCTCACCCAGTGACGGACTGTCGCTCCTTCGCGTCCCACTTCTGACACCAAAATTGTGGGTGCGATTTCTCGCCATCACCATAACCAGTACAAAAGGGACCCTATAAAAACTCAAACAGAAAAGAGTTGAGTAAACATTGCTTTATTAACACACAAGCATTCGCGAATGGGCCACAAGTTCAACCGTCTCGCAAAGCAAGTCGTCAAAGTGCCGCCCTTTCCCCTGCACATCGTGGTCCTTTTATACCCATCTGTTTTACATTGTCATACATTGCTGCACATAGATTATGTCCACCACAAGGCGGTTCCTCCCAGTCATGACTTTGCATCAACGGTCAACAGTTCAACATCTGCTATTGTGGTTTCCTGTTATCTGTTATTCGCTCTCTCTCGTGCCCCTCTGTGTCCTTATCTCTGTGCACGAGGCTGTGCTTACTCATTCCTTCCCCACCCGTAATCTGCAGATAGTTTTAGCAGGCTCAGCATGCTTCGACATACAGTGACCAAACACAATTCTTCTGCAAAACAAGCTCTTGCCAGGTCAGCAGGTCTTAAACGCCGCTGTACAAAGAGAATGCCTCTTCTTTTAACAAAAGGGTACATTCTTTTAACGTATATGGTGATTAGTACAAACTCCAAGTGTGAGCACAACATTACATATGCATGCGTACCTTCAATACCTATCTTGTCTCAGTTGCTTGTCTGCATGCCTGATGTAACTGTCATGATGCCTACCCCCGGACATCCAGACCAAGTCCATCAGTCCAGGGAGCAGGCATCCAGACACCTATTGAAAACCCAGCCACCCCGGCTAGGGGCTATCTGGACTCAGTCCTGGCGCCTATGGCGCCAGGCTCATATATGGAATCAGTCCTGGCGCCTATGGCGCCAGGCTCATATATGGAATCAGTCCTGGCGCCTATGGCGCCAGGCTCATATGAAGAAACTTACCTCATGCAGACCATGCTACAAAGAATCCAACCCAACGTGAGGCCTGGAAGGAACCACTTTGTTTCAGGGACTATTTTTTACTCGGGTGTGGTCTTGGGGTACTTCTTACCTGGGACTACTTTGGAGGCTATTTAAACCAAGCCCGATGAGCAGCACACGCTTCACGTTATTCTGCATCCTGCAGCGTAACGCTCACCGTGCCTGTCAGTCCAGCATCCAGGCTTCTGCCACGCCCGCCTCGAATCCGGAGCTCATAGAAAGAAGGGAAATAAGAAGAAAAGGTTAGAGCAAGAACATTACCTTCATTCTTCCTCTGATCCTGGATCCTTTGCGCATCCGAACAAGGAAAAAGACTTTATTTTGTGCGCGTCGCACCGCCAGCTGCAGCGCCGCGCTATACTTACCAGTCTTCACAGCACCTCCTCGACCCGGCGCTGCTCCATCATTCATCGCCGAACTCCCGGCACCTAAGGGGACGAATAAAGACAATAAGGCGAGCCGAGAAAACCAACAAAGACAATTTCTATTATCACTATAGACTTACTGAGTTACCGCTGGAGATATTATTCTTCTACAGCCACATCGTCGTACGCTGCACCTGTAAGGAGAGAGAAAGCAACATGTTAAGTACTGGCATTTTCTACCGGACAGTGTTGGGTAAAACAGACTCTTACCTAAACGCAATCAGCTGCTACGGGACAACCTCCTCTCGAATCAAGCTTCAAGACAAAGGAAGGAATCGGACAAGAGTGAATAACAGACATTTTGAACTCTTAAGAACCAAATACTTACTGCTCCTCGCCACTTACCTCGGAGTCAATATTCATCTGGAACTCACACAATTCCTTCGGACCAGTGAAGTAACTGGTTATCTACGCGCCCCTGCACTCCACGCAGGATGGAGAACTCATCATTCAAAACCATAAGGTGAGAATGGTGAAAGGGAATATCGGAGGTGATTAGTGGGAAAATGGTGGGGGTGTGCTCGCTCAATCCACGGGTGGCTAATTCCTTTTCTCCGCTTTCAGGAGAATAGTCCTACGGGTCAAGCAGACGAAATTGAGCAGGCCAATCCAGTCAGTCATCTCTGCACTACAATTCATGTTGGTGGAGGCTGCAGCTATCCAGTTCCGACTGTCGCTCTTGTGGGAGCCAGGTGAGCGTAACAGTAACCCCCTGTACCATGAAGTGAGGCTTTGCCAGTCTGCATACGCTCATACCTATCTTTTCTCAGTTCCTTGTCTGCATGCCTGGTGTAGTCCTCGTACCATGAGGTGAGGCTTTGCCAGTCTGCATACACTCATACCTATCGTGTCTCAGTTCCTTGACTTCTTGACTGCATGCCTGATGTAGTCCCCCATACCATGAGGTGAGGTTGTGCCATTCTGCATACACTCATACCTACTTTGTCTCTGTTGCTTGTCTGCATGCCTGGTGAAGCTCCTGTACCATGAGCTGAGGCTTTGCCAGTCTGCATACACTCATACCTATCTTGTCTCAGTTGCTTGTCTGCATGCCTGGTGTAGTCCCTGTACCATGAGCTGAGGCTTTGCCAGTCTGCATACACTAATACCTACTTTGTCTCTGTTGCTTGTCTGCATGCCTGATGTAGTCCCCCGTACCATGAGGTGAGGCTTTGCCAGTCTTCATACACTCATACCTATCTTGTCTCAGTTGCTTGTCTGCATGCCTGGTGTAGTCCCTGTACCATGAGGTGAGGCTTTGCCAGTCTGCATACGCTCATACCTATCTTGTTGCAGTTGTTTGTCTGCATGCCTGATGTAGTCCCCCGTACCATGAGTTGAGGCTTTGCCAGTCTTCATACACTCATACCTGCTTTGTCTCTGTTTCTTGTCTGCACGCCTGATGTAGTCCCCGTACCATGAGGTGAGGCTTTGCCAGTCTGCATACACTCATACCTACTTTGTCTCAGTTGCTTGTCTGCACGCCTGATGTAGTCCCCCGTAGCATGAGGTGAGGCTTTGCCCGTCTGCATACACTCATACCTACTTTGTCTCTGTTGTTTGTCTGCATGCCTGATGTAGTCCCCGTACCATGAGGCGAGGCTTTGCCAGTCTGAATATACTCATACCTGCTTTGTGTCAGTTGCTTGTCTGCATGCCTGATGTAGTCCCCCTACCATGAGGTGAGGCTTTGCCAGTCTGAATACACTCATACCTGCTTTGTCTCATTTGCTTATCTCCATGCCTGATGTAGTCCCCTGTACCATTGATTGTCTGCACCCCTGAAGTAGCCCCTGTACCATGAGGTGAGGCTTTGCCTGTTTGAACTCACACACGTATTTTGTCTCACTTGCTTGTCTGCATGCCTGATGTAGCCCCCTGTACCACACGGTGAGGCTTTGCCAGTCTGCATACACTCACCTATTTTGACTCACTTGATTGTCTGCACGCCTGATGTAGCCCTCATACCATGAGGCGAGGCTTTGCCAGCCTGCACTCACACACATATTTTGTCTCACTTGACTGCATGCCTGATGTAGCCCCTGTGCCATGAGGTGAGGGTTTGCCAGTCTGCATTCTTTTAGGAAAGATTTCCAGTTATAAGTAATTTTCCCTCCAGTTGTGTACTCCCCAACTTTTTTGCTGCTGTTTAAACATCATAGTCTGACTTTGCCAGTGAAGCACAGCCTTCTGCTGCACTCCACTGGGCTTTCGCTCACTTTGTTATGGGGAAACTGACATGCCCTTAAAGACAGTAATTACTGGGAGACTTTGTTTCCCTTAGTCCTTTTCCAATGTCGCAACTTTTCTGCAACATGTTGCAAGTGCACAATGTACCTAACAGTACAGTGCACTTGGGTCTTCCTTTCGTTTTCAAAGGCCCTAGACTCCCTCAAAGGATTTTTTAGAAGTGCAGCTGTGCCTTGGACAGGGAGGGAGGCAGCTTTGAGCTTTGAGCAGCTTTGAGCAGGTGTTAAAGTCGAAGGCGCAAAGGGGCCTCCAAGCCAATAACGGTGACCGTAATGAACGGTCACCGTTATTTGCATCTTCCCCATTCCCATTGAGCCCTATGGGGGCTCATTTGGGAATGGGGAAGAGCCTTGGTGAATGGGGAATTACCGCCCCGCCAACCTTGGAATGGGGCGGTAATTCCGCCATCCACCAAGGCGCTGCCGGTCCGGGTACGGCGTCAACCAAGGCGTTAATTGTCTTCTAGCCTATGAAATATGCTCCCTTCTTGGAATTCCTAGGGCGGCTCTAAGAGCATTGTTCTGTAGTGTTTCAATCTTTTTGCAACATGTGTTTATTAGACCCTATATATAGTGCCTTGCAGTAGTCCAGTTTCGATAGCACTAAGGGTCGAGCAAGGGTGAGGCAATTGGTGGTAGACAGGTATGGTTTTGCAGCTTTAATCAACTTGCAGGTGTATGCAGTGCTGGATGCCATTGCGCTCACCTGTTTTGTTAGGGAGAGGCAGGAGTCGAGGTAAAAAGCTAATGTTTTTACCTCTTTTGCTACCTTAATGGTGTTACCATCTATGACGAAAGAGGAGTATTCGTCTTTTAGTCTTTTGATGTTTTGTGTGTTCCCCAATGTGATGAGTTCCGTTTTGTCATCATTCAGGCATAGACTGTGACGGGCCATCCATGCCTGGATGATGAGGTATATCTTGTTCACCAAGGCCAAATCTTGTACATAATCCCCCGAAAGTGGGATGAGAATCTGAGTGTCATCTGCATAGTTAGTGTAGGTGACACCCAGATGGTCCAGATCATCGAACAAGGGCTTTGTGAAAATGTTGTACCTGGTGGGGGAGACACAGGAGCCCGGTGGGACTCCACATGTGATGGATACAGGGTCAGCTGCAGCAGAGGTAGAGAAGACTCACATGGTTCTACCAGCTAGGAATGATTTGATCCATGCAATGGCATGTGTGGAGAAGTGGGCAGCTGTTTCTAGGTGGGTGCAAAGCACATCATGATCCACCAAGTCAAATGCTGCAGAGAGATCCAGTAGGAGGAGTAAGGCCATCTTTCCAGAGTCCCTCAGCTCGTCGACCTGGGTTTTGAGATCGATGAGCGCAGTTTCAGTTCTGTGCTGTTGTCTGAAACCTGATTGTCTTGTGCCTAGAAGATGGTGCAACTCCAGGTGTTTTTGAATCTGTAAGTAGGCTACTCTGTCTAGGATTTTTAACAGGAAAGGTACCGTTGTGATAGGCCTATAGTTGGTCGGGATGGATGGGTCCAATGTTTGCTTTTTAAGGAGGGGGAGGAGTGTGCAGGGGACACGAGTGTTCCACAGCCCGTGGACACTTTTGTTCTTCCTTTTAAGGAGGGGGAGGTGCCTGATGCATTGATGAGCTTGGAAATGAAAGGGGATAGGTCTCTGGCCGCGTCTTTTATTAGTTGGGCTGGGCATAGATCGCCTCAGCAGTTAAATGGTTTGAGTGAGAGTATTATCTTTTCGGTTTCAAGTATAGTTACTTTAGTAAAGTTAAATTTTTGTTCTGGTTTGGTGGTGGTTGGTAGTTTGTCTCTTTGGTTGGTTGAAGGGGGAATATTCTGGGTTTTTTTCTCAATTTTTATTTGTAGTGTGGCTATTTTGTGGTTTAGTGCTTTTTGGATGTTCGAGCACCACATTTTATTTTTGTCACAGTTATCCTGAACAGGAATGGGGTTTTCCAGTTCCTTTAGTATAAGGAATAGTTCTTTGGTCCCAGATTTAGCCTGCAGTATTCTATTGTTAAAGTTCTCTTATTTTGCTTTCTTTATTTCATTTTTGTAGGTTTTGGAGGCATTGATGAGTGCAGTTTTATTTGTCTCTGTTGGGGTTAGTCGCCAGGCAGATTCGCATTTGCGTTTTTCTATCCTTAGGGATTTAAGGTGTGGAGTAAACCAGGTGTTTAGATGGGCTCTGGGCTTACTTTTTCTCAATTTCAGTGGGGCAATAGCATCTAGAGCTATGGCCATGGTAGAGTTAAATTCCTTTACTAGTGTTGAGGTGTCCAGTGAATCAGGTAGGGAGTTTAAGGTAGAGAGGATAAGTGGTAGCAGTTTTTCGGTAGTTATACGTTTTTTATTTCTGGTTGGCAAGGGGGGAGCCAATACAGTTTCGATGGGTTGGGCCATGTTAACATTTAAGAGGAAAGTTATCAGTGCATGATCTGTCCAGATTTGTGGAGTGATATTGACGATCGTTGCATTGCAATTATAGTCACCAACCCAGTCAAGTATTCGGCCTTTTTCATGGGTGGGTTGTGAGATTTTTTGGGAGAAACCTAGTTCTGAAATGGCATTAGCGATATTAGTTGCTTGCTGGTCTTTAAGGTCATTGTAGCCTAAATTTAAGTCTCCCAGAAGGATGGCTTGTGATGGGTTTTTTAGGTTGTTTGAAAGGATCGTGGAAATGTCCTCCTCAAACGTACCAATAGGGCCTGGTGGTCTGCAGATAAGGTGTATATTGATGGTTTGAGAGGGTGATGTTAGGAGTTTAGCGGTTAATGATTCACAGGATTTTGTAGTTGAACTTGCTTCAATTTTTTGGGTGAGATTATTTTTAGCAATAATAGCTAAGCCACCTCCTCGAGAATTGACTCTCTTCTCTGAGTATGGTGTAATTGGGGGGCAAGGCAAGCATCAGGGCAGGTCCTGCAGCTTGGTGCAGCCAAGTTTCTGTTATCGCGAGGAGGTCATAATCTCCTGTTTGAATGAGATCCGCAATTTCAGTAGCATGTGCTATTAGTGACCTTGCATTAATAAGGGCACACTTCAATGGGGTGTTTTGTTTTGATATAGCCTGGGTGGCATTACTTTTCTTTTTTGATAGACTGTTATTAGTGTTATTAGCTTTGGAGTGGTTGTTTGTGAAGTTATTACGATGGAAGTCATTTTTTGAGGGGGGGGGTGTTTCGTTTGTTGGCGTTGGGTTGTAAATCTCTCCTATTACCAAAAGTATTGACCAGTCTGGCTAGTGGTTTGTAGATTTTAGGTAATCTTGATCGTAGTTTGGCGTTTCTACTCACAGTGTCGCAAGGGAGGTTTGTTAGTGACTGGTAAGTGATGGGCGAATGTATAGGCTGATGGACGGGCTCTAGGGAGAGAGTTCATTGGCACTCATCCAGGATTGGTGTTCCCTGGGATATGAGTTGCGGTTGGTGGTTTACTTTTGGCATTGTGGACCAGATGGTTGTCAGGTAAATAGGAGTGGAAATCATTCTAGCCTAGAAGAGTGATTATTTGAATCTGGTGGGTTCCTTTGGTTCAGTGGCCGGGAGCCCCCAAGATGTCTGTGCCCCGGACCCCAAAGAGTTTAAGATGGCCCTGCTCCCGGAGGTCTGTCTGCCATTAGTCCTGATTTTTTAACTCATCTCAAGTGATGTTGCAAAGCCTTTAGAGTTCCTGACACATGCGTGGTTGCTCCTCCTTAATTAAGTGTTGAATCTGTATTCGCATCTGCATCTCGATGGATAGCTCAGTGGCAACGCGTTCGCCTTGGAAGCAAGACAGCACCACAGGTTCGATCCCTGGGTCCGCGCGTTGAAGAGCTGTAAATAACCTGTCCTATCATCTCATTCGCAGATATGCAGCATCCTCTGGCCTCTTGCTAACTGCTTGACCTGCTTCGCCCATTCTTGTGTTGCCACCTCGGCTGTCCCTTCTTCCTGCCACCCCCCACTCTTTGCAGCGCTCATTTCACGGCTTTTCTCGGAAACCACCCACCATACCCTCGGGGGATTTCTGGCTCTGAATGGACATTTCGGCTAATTTCTTCAGGGTACACCCTAAATAACTTGAGGATGGGCGGAGCCTGCACGCCCCATTCTAAAACCTGTGCCCAATGCGGGCCAGGTTCCCTGCTTCCTGAGGACTCTAGAAGGCCTACGCACGCCTGTGCTATGAGGCCCTCTGTGCAAGCAGCCGCCCTCAGCTCCCAAGAGCAGCAGGGCCGGGAATCCTGCTTTCTGGGGACTCTAGGAGACCCGGGCACAGCTGTGCATGAGGCCCTCTGTGCAAGCAGCCGTCCTCAGCTCCCAAGAGCAGCAGGGCCAGGAGTCCTGCTTTCTGGGGACTCTAGAAGGTCTGGGCACAGCTGTGCCATGAGGCCCTCTGTGCAAGCAGCCGTCCTCAGCTCCCAAGAGCAGCAGGGCCGGGAATCCTGCTTTCTGGGGACTCTAGGAGACCCGGGCACAGCTGTGCCATGAGGCCCTCTGTGCAAGCAGCCGTCCTCAGCTCCCAAGAGCAGTAGGGCCGGGAATCCTGCTTTCTGAGGACTCTAGGAGACCTGCGCACACCTGTGCCATGAGGCCTTCTGTGCAAGCAGCCGTCCTCAGTTCCCAAAAGCAGCAGGGTCGGGAATCCTGCTTTCTGGGGACTCTAGAAGGCCCGGGCACAGCTGTGCCATGAGGCCCTCTGTGCAAGCAGCCGTCCTCAGCTCCCAAGAGCAGCAGGGCCGGGATTCCTGCTTTCTGGGGACTCTAGGAGGCCTGGCACAGCTGTGCCATGAGGCCCTCTGTGCAAGCAGCCGCCCTCAGCTCTCAAGAGCAGCAGGGCCAGGATTCCTGCTTTCTGGGGACTCTAGAAGGCCTGGGCACAGCTGTGCCATGAGGCCGTCTGTGCAAGCAGCCGTCCTCAGCTCCCAAGAGCAGCAGGGCCAGGAGTCCTGCTTTTTGGGGACTCTAGAAGGTCTGGGAACAGCTGTGCCATGAGGCCCTCTGTGCAAGCAGCCGTCCTCAGCTCCCAAGAGCAGCAGGGCCAGGAATCCTGCTCTCAGAGGACTCTAGGAGGCCTGGCCACAGCTGTGCTATGAGGCCCTCTGTGCAAGCAGCCGTCCTCAGCTCCCAAGAGCAGTAGGGCCGGGAATCCTGCTTTCTGAGGACTCTAGGAGACCTGCGCACACCTGTGCCATGAGGCCTTCTGTGCAAGCAGCTGTCCTCAGCTCCCAAGAGCAGCAGGGCCGGGAGTCCTGCTTCCTGGGGACTCTAGGAGACCTGCGCACACCTGTGCCTTTAGGCACTCTGTGCAAGCAGCCGTCCTCAGCTCCCAAGAGCAGTAGGGCCGGGAATCCTGCTTCCTGGGGACTCTAGAAAGCCTGCGCACACCTGTGCCATGAGGCCCTCTGTGCAAGCACCGTCCTCAGCTTCCAAGAGCAGCCGGGCCAGGAATCCTGCTTCCTGGGGACTCTAGAAAGCCTGCGCACACCTGTGCTATGAGGCCCTTTGTACAAGCAGCCGTCCTCAGTTCCCAAGAGCAGCAGGGTCGGGAATCCTGCTTTCTGGGGACTCTAGGAGACCCGGGCACAGCTGTGCCATGAGGCCCTCTGTGCAAGCACCGTCCTCAGCTCCCAAGAGCAGCAGGGCCAGGAATCCTGCTTTCTGGGGACTCTAGGAGACCTGCGCACACCTGTGCCTCGAGGCCCTCTGTGCAAGCAGCCGTCCTCAGCTCCCAAGAGCAGCAGGCCGGGAGTCCTGCTTTCTGGGGACTCTAGAAGGTCTGGGCACAGCTTTGCTATGAGGCCCTCTGTGCAAGCAGCCGTCCTCAGCTCCCAAGAGCAGCAGGGCCGGGAATCCTGCTTCCTGGGGACTCTAGGAGACCTGCGCACACCTGTGCCATGAGGCCCTCTATGCAAGCACCGTCCTCAGCTTCCGAGAGCAGCAGGGCCAGGAATCCTGCTTCCTGGGGACTCTAGACAGCCTGCGCACACCTGTGCTATGAGGCCCTTTGTACAAGCAGCCGTCCTCAGTTCCCAAGAGCAGCAGGGTCGGGAATCCTGCTTTCTGGGGACTCTAGGAGACCCGGGCACAGCTGTGCCATGAGGCCCTCTGTGCAAGCACCGCCCTCAGCTCCCAAGAGCAGCAGGGCCGGGAATCCTGCTTTCTGGGGACTCTAGGAGACCCGGGCACAGCTGTGCCATGAGGCCCTTTGTGGAAGCAGCCGTCCTCAGCTCCCAAGAGCAGCAGGGCCAGGAGTCCTGCTTTCTGGGGACTCTAGAAGGTCTGGGCACAGCTGTGCCATGAGGCCCTCTGTGCAAGCAGCCGTCCTCAGCTCCCAAGAGCAGCAGGGCCAGGAATCCTGCTCCCTGAGGACTCTAGGAGGCCTGGCCACAGCTGTGCTATGAGGCCCTCTGTGCAAGCAGCCGTCCTCAGCTCCCAAGAGCAGTATGGCCAGGAATCCTGCTTTCTGGGGACTCCAGGAGACCTGCGCACACCTGTGCCTTGAGGCCCTCTGTGCAAGCATCCGTCCTCAGCTCCCAAGAGCAGCAGGCCGGGATTCCTGCTTCCTGGGGACTCTAGAAGGCCCGCGCACACCTGTGCCATGAGGCCCTCTATGCAAGCAGCCGTCCTCAGCTGCCAAGAGCAGCAGGGCCAGGTTCCCTGCTTCCTGGGGACTCTAGGAGGCCCGGGCACACCTGTGCCATGAGGCCCTCTGTGCAAGCAGCCGTCCTCAGCTCCCAAGAGCTGCAGGGCCGGGAATCCTGCTTCCTGGGGACTCTAGGAGGCCCGGGCACACCTGTGCCATGAGGCCCTCTGTGCAAGCAGCCGCCCTCAGCTCCCAAGAGCAGCAGGGCCGGGAGTCCTGCTTCCTGGGGACTCTAGGAGACCTGCGCACACCTGTGCCTTGAGGCCCTCTGTGCAAGCAGCCGTCCTCAGCTCCCAGGAGCAGTAGGGCCGGGAGTCCTGCTTCCTGGGGACTCTAGGAGACCTGCGCACACCTGTGACATGAGGCCCTCTGTGCAAGCAGCCGTCCTCAGCTCCCAAGAGCAGCAGGGCCGGGAGTCCTGCTTTCTGGGGACTCTAGAAGGTCTGGGCACAGCTGTGCTATGAGGCCCTCTGTGCAAGCAGCCGTCCTCAGCTCCCAAGAGCAGCAGGGCCGGGAATCCTGCTTCCTGGGGACTCTAGGAGACCTGCGCACACCTGTGCCATGAGGCCCTCTGTGCAAGCAGCCGTCCTCAGCTCCCAAGAGCAGCAGGGCCGGGATTCCTGCTTCCTGGGGACTCTAGAAGGCCCGCGCACACCTGTGCCATGAGGCCCTCTATGCAAGCAGCCGTCCTCAGCTGCCAAGAGCAGCAGGGCCAGGTTCCCTGCTTCCTGGGGACTCTAGGAGGCCCGGGCACACCTGTGCCATGAGGCCCTCTGTGCAAGCAGCCGTCCTCAGCTCCCAAGAGCTGCAGGGCCGGGAATCCTGCTTCCTGGGGACTCTAGGAGGCCCGGGCACACCTGTGCCATGAGGCCCTCTGTGCAAGCAGCCGCCCTCAGCTCCCAAGAGCAGCAGGGCCGGGAGTCCTGCTTTCTGGGGACTATAGAAGGTCTGGGCACAGCTGTGCCATGAGGCCCTCTGTGCAAGCAGCCGCCCTCAGCTCCCAAGAGCAGCAGGGCCAGGGGTCCTGCTTTCTGGGGACTCTAGAAGGTCTGGGCACAGCTGTGCCATGAGGCCCTCTGTGCAGGCAGCCGCCCTCAGCTCCCAAGAGCAGCAGGGCCAGGAATCCTGCTCCCTGAGGACTCTAGGAGGCCTGGCCACAGCTGTGCTATGAGGCCCTCTGTGCAAGCAGCGGTCCTCAGCTCCCAAGAGGAGTAGGGCCGGGAATCCTGCTTTCTGGGGACTCTAGGAGACCTGCGCACACCTGTGCCTTGAGGCCCTCTGTGCAAGCAGCCGTCCTCAGCTCCCAAGAGCAGCAGGGCCAGGAGTCCTGCTTTCTGGGGACTCTAGAAGGTCTGGGCACAGCTGTGCTATGAGGCCCTCTGTGCAAGCAGCTGTCCTCAGCTCCCAAGAGCAGTATGGCCGGGAATCCTGCTTTCTGAGGACTCTAGGAGACCTGCGCACACCTGTGCCATGAGGCCCTCTGTGCTAGCAGCCGTCCTCAGCTCCCAAGAGCAGCAGGGCCGGGAGTCCTGCTTCCTGGGGACTCTAGGAGACCTGCGCACACCTGTGCCTTGAGGCCCTCTGTGCAAGCAGCCGTCCTCAGCTCCCAAGAGCAGTAGGGCCGGGAATCCTGCTTTCTGAGGACTCTAGGAGACCTGCGCACACCTGTGCCATGAGGCCTTCTGTGCAAGCAGCCGTCCTCAGCTCCCAAGAGCAGCAGGGCCGGGAGTCCTGCTTCCTGGGGACTCTAGGAGACCTGCGCACACCTGTGCCTTTAGGCACTCTGTGCAAGCAGCCGTCCTCAGCTCCGAAGAGCAGCAGGGCCGGGATTCCTGCTTTCTGGGGACTCTAGGAGGCCTGGCACAGCTGTGCCATGAGGCCCTCTGTCCAAGCAGCCGCCCTCAGCTCTCAAGAGCAGCAGGGCCAGGATTCCTGCTTTCTGGGGACTCTAGAAGGCCTGGGCACAGCTGTGCCATGAGGCCGTCTGTGCAAGCAGCCGTCCTCAGCTCCCAAGAGCAGCAGGGCCAGGAGTCCTGCTTTTTGGGGACTCTAGAAGGTCTGGGAACAGCTGTGCCATGAGGCCCTCTGTGCAAGCAGCCGTCCTCAGCTCCCAAGAGCAGCAGGGCCAGGAATCCTGCTCCCCGAGGACTCTAGGAGGCCTGGCCACAGCTGTGCTATGAGGCCCTCTGTGCAAGCAGCCGTCCTCAGCTCCCAAGAGCAGTAGGGCCGGGAATCCTGCTTTCTGGGGACTCTAGGAGACCTGCGCACACCTGTGCCTTGAGGCCCTCTGTGCAAGCAGCCGTCCTCACCTCCCAAGAGCAGCAGGGCCAGGAGTCCTGCTTTCTGGGGACTCTAGAAGGTCTGGGCACAGGTGTGCTATGAGGCCCTCTGTGCAAGCAGCCGTCCTCAGCTCCCAAGAGCAGTGGGGCCGGGAATCCTGCTTTCTGAGGACTCTAGGAGACCTGCGCACACCTGTGCCATGAGGCCTTCTGTGCAAGCAGCCGTCCTCAGCTCCCAAGAGCAGCAGGGCCGGGAGTCCTGCTTCCTGGGGACTCTAGGAGACCTGCGCACACCTGTGCCTTTAGGCACTCTGTGCAAGCAGCCGTCCTCAGCTCCCAAGAGCAGTAGGGCCGGGAATCCTGCTTCCTGGGGACTCTAGAAAGCCTGCGCACACCTGTGCCATGAGGCCCTCTGTGCAAGCACCGTCCTCAGTTTCCAAGAGCAGCCGGGCCAGGAATCCTGCTTCCTGGGGACTCTAGAAGGTCTGGGCACAGCTGTGCTATGAGGCCCTCTGTGCAAGCAGCCGTCCTCAGCTCCCAAGAGCAGTAGGGCCGGGAATCCTGCTTTCTAAGGACTCTAGGAGACCTGCGCACACCTGTGCCATGAGGCCCTTTGTACAAGCAGCCGTCCTCAGTTCCCAAGAGCAGCAGGGTCGGGAATCCTGCTTTCTGGGGACTCTAGGAGACCCGGGCACAGCTGTGGCATGAGGCCCTCTGTGCAAGCACCGTCCTCAGCTCCCAAGAGCAGCAGGGCCGGGAATCCTGCTTTCTGGGGACTCTAGGAGACCCGGGCACAGCTGTGCCATGAGGCCCTCTGTGCAAGCAGCCGTCCTCAGCTCCCAAGAGCAGTAGGGCCAGGAATCCTGCTCCCTGAGGACTCTAGGAGGCCTGACCACAGCTGTGCCATGTGGCCCTCTGTGCAAGCAGCCGTCCTCAGCTCCCAAGAGCAGTAGGGCCAGGAATACTGCTTTCTGGGGACTCTAGGAGACCTGCGCACACCTGTGCCTTGAGGCCCTCTGTGCAAGCAGCCGTCCTCAGCTCCCAAGAGCAGCAGGCCGGGAGTCCTGCTTTCTGGGGACTCTAGAAGGTCTGGGCACAGCTGTGCTATGAGGCCCTCTGTGCAAGCAGCCGTCCTCAGCTCCCAAGAGCAGCAGGGCCGGGAATCCTGCTTCCTGGGGACTCTAGGAGACCTGCGCACACCTGTGCCATGAGGCCCTCTGTGCAAGCACTGTCCTCAGCTTCCGAGAGCAGCAGGGCCAGGAATCCTGCTTCCTGGGGACTCTAGAAAGCCTGCGCACACCTGTGCTATGAGGCCCTTTGTACAAGCAGCCGTCCTCAGTTCCCAAGAGCAGCAGGGTCGGGAATCCTGCTTTCTGGGGACTCTAGGAGACCCGGGCACAGCTGTGCCATGAGGCCCTCTGTGCAAGCACCGCCCTCAGCTCCCAAGAGCAGCAGGGCCGGGAATCCTGCTTTCTGGGGACTCTAGGAGACCCGGGCACAGCTGTGCCATGAGGCCCTCTGTGCAAGCAGCCGTCCTCAGCTCCCAAGAGCAGCAGGGCTAGGAGTCCTGCTTTCTGGGGACTCTAGAAGGTCTGGGCACAGCTGTGCCATGAGGCCCTCTGTGCAAGCAGCCGTCCTCAGCTCCCAAGAGCAGCAGGGCCAGGAATCCTGCTCCCTGAGGACTCTAGGAGGCCTGGCCACAGCTGTGCTATGAGGCCCTCTGTGCAAGCAGCCGTCCTCAGCTCCCAAGAGCAGTAGGGCCAGGAATCCTGCTTTCTGGGGACTCTAGGAGACCTGCGCACACCTGTGCCTTGAGGCCCTCTGTGCAAGCAGCCGTCCTCAGCTCCCAAGAGCAGCAGGCCGGGAGTCCTGCTTTCTGGGTTCTCTAGAAGGTCTGGGCACAGCTGTGCTATGAGGCCCTCTGTGCAAGCAGCCGTCCTCAGCTCCCAAGAGCAGCAGGGCCGGGAATCCTGCTTCCTGGGGACTCTAGGAGACCTGCGCACACCTGTGCCATGAGGCCCTCTGTGCAAGCAGCCGTCCTCAGCTCCCAAGAGCAGCAGGGCCGGGATTCCTGCTTCCTGGGGACTCTAGAAGGCCCGCGCACAACTGTGCCATGAGGCCCTCTATGCAAGCAGCCATCCTCAGCTGCCAAGAGCAGCAGGGCCAGGTTCCCTGCTTCCTGGGGACTCTAGGAGGCCCGGGCACACCTGTGCCATGAGGCCCTCTGTGCAAGCAGCCGTCCTCAGCTCCCAAGAGCTGCAGGGCCGGGAATCCTGCTTCCTGGGGACTCTAGGAGGCCCGGGCACACCTGTGCCATGAGGCCCTCTGTGCAAGCAGCCGCCCTCAGCTCCCAAGAGCAGCAGGGCCGGGAGTCCTGCTTTCTGGGGACTATAGAAGGTCTGGGCACAGCTGTGCCATGAGGCCCTCTGTGCAAGCAGCCGCCCTCAGCTCCCAAGAGCAGCAGGGCCAGGGGTCCTGCTTTCTGGGGACTCTAGAAGGTCTGGGCACAGCTGTGCCATGAGGCCCTCTATGCAGGCAGCCGCCCTCAGCTCCCAAGAGCAGCAGGGCCAGGAATCCTGCTCCCTGAGGACTCTAGGAGGCCTGGCCACAGCTGTGCTATGAGGCCATCTGTGCAAGCAGCGGTCCTCAGCTCCCAAGAGCAGTAGGGCCGGGAATCCTGCTTTCTGGGGACTCTAGGAGACCTGCGCACACCTGTGCCTTGAGGCCCTCTGTGCTAGCAGCCGTCCTCAGCTCCCAAGAGCAGCAGGGCCGGGAGTCCTGCTTCCTGGGGACTCTAGGAGACCTGCGCACACCTGTGCCTTGAGGCCCTCTGTGCAAGCAGCCGTCCTCAGCTCCCAGGAGCAGTAGGGCCGGGAGTCCTGCTTCCTGGGGACTCTAGTCGACCTGCGCACACCTGTGCCATGAGGCCCTCTGTGCAAGCAGCCGTCCTCAGCTCCCAAGAGCAGCAGGGCCGGGAGTCCTGCTTTCTGGGGACTCTAGAAGGTCTGGGCACAGCTGTGCCATGAGGCCCTCTGTGCAAGCAGCCGTCCTCAACTCCCAAGAGCAGCAGGGCCGGGAATCCTGCTTTCTGGGGACTCTAGGAGACCTGCGCACACCTGTGCCTTGAGGCCCTCTGTGCAAGTAGCCGTCCTCAGCTCCCAAGAGCAGCAGGGCCAGAAGTCCTGCTTTCTGGGGACTCTAGAAGGTCTGGGCACAGCTGTGCTAGGAGGCCCTCTGTGCAAGCAGCCGTCCTCAGCTCCCAAAAGCAGCAGGGCCAGGAGACCTGCTTTCTGGGGACTCTAGAAGGTCTGGGCACAGCTGTGCTATGAGGCCCTCTGTGCAAGCAGCCGTCCTCAGCTCCCGAGAGCATCCTCAGCTCCCAAGAGCAGCAGGGCCAGGAGTCCTGCTTCCTGGGGACTCTAGAAGACCTGCGCACACCTGTGCCTTGATGCCCTCTGTGCAAGCAGCCGTCCTCAGCTCCCGAAAGCAGTAGGGCCGGGAATCCTGCTTTCTGGGGACTCTAGGAGACCTGCGCACAGCTGTGCCATGAGGCCCTCTGTGCAAGCAGCCGTCCTCAGCTCCCAAGAGCAGCAGGGCCAGGAGTCCTGCTTTCTGGGGACTCTAGAAGGTCTGGGCACAGCTGTGCTATGAGGCCCTCTGTGCAAGCAGCCGTCCTCAGCTCCCAAGAGCAGCAGGGCCGGGAATCCTGCTTCCTGGGGACTCTAGGAGACCTGCGCACACCTGTGCCTTGAGGCCCTCTGTGCAAGCAGCCGTCCTCAGCTCCCAAGAGCAGCAGGGCCGGGAATACTGCTTCCTGGGGACTCTAGGAGACCTGCGCACACCTGTGCCTTGAGGCCCTCTGTGCAAGCAGCCGTCCTCAGCTCCCAAGAGCTGCAGGGCCGGGAATCCTGCTTCCTGGGGACTCTAGGAGGCCCGGGCACACCTGTGCCATGAGGCCCTCTGTGCAAGCAGCCGGCCTCAGCTCCCAAGAGCAGCAGGGCCGGGAATCCTGCTTTCTGGGGACTTTAGGAGGCCCGGGCACACCTGTGCCATGAGGCCCTCTGTGCAAGCAGCCGTCCTCAGCTCCCAAGAGCTGCAGGGCCGGGAATCCTGCTTCCTGGGGACTCTAGAAGGTCTGGGCACAGCTGTGCTATGAGGCCCTCTGTGCAAGCAGCCGTCCTCAGCTCCCAAGAGCAGCAGGGCCGGGAATCCTGCTTCCTGGGGACTCTAGGAGACCTGCGCACACCTGTGCCTTGAGGCCCTGTGTGCAAGCAGCCGTCCTCAGCTCCCAAGAGCAGCAGGGCCAGGAGTCCTGCTTTCTGGGGACTCTAGAAGGTCTGGGCACAGCTGTGCTATGAGGCCCTCTGTGCAAGCAGCCGTCCTCAGCTCCCAAGAGCAGCAGGGCCGGGAATCCTGCTTCCTGGGGACTCTAGGAGACCTGCGCACACCTGTGCCTTGAGGCCCTCTGTGCAAGCAGCCGTCCTCAGCTCCCAAGAGCAGCAGGGCCAGGAGTCCTGCTTTCTGGGGACTCTAGAAGGTCTGGGCACAGCTGTGCTATGAGGCCCTCTGTGCAAGCAGCCGTCCTCAGCTCCCAAGAGCAGCAGGGCCGGGAATCCTGCTTCCTGGGGACTCTAGGAGACCTGCGCACACCTGTGCCTTCAGGCCCTCTGTGCAAGCAGCCGTCCTCAGCTCCCAAGAGCTGCAGGGCCGGGAATCCTGCTTCCTGGGGACTCTAGGAGGCCCGGGCACACCTGTGCCATGAGGCCCTCTGTGCAAGCAGCCGGCCTCAGCTCCCAAGAGCAGCAGGGCCGGGAATCCTGCTTTCTGGGGACTCTAGGAGGCCCGGGCACACCTGTGCCATGAGGCCCTCTGTGCAAGCAGCCGTCCTCAGCTCCCAAGAGCTGCAGGGCCAGGAATCCTGCTTTCTGGGGACTCTAGGAGGCCCGGGCACACCTGTGCCATGAGGCCCTCTGTGCAAGCAGCCGCCCTCAGCTCCCAAGAGCAGCAGGGCCGGGAATCCTGCTTCCTGGGGACTCTAGTAGGCCCGGGCACAGCTGTGCTATGAGGCCCTGTTAGGCAGAATCCCGTGCAGTGCCCTTAGGGACCACTACACCCAATTAAGACTACAGGTGGCAATACAAGTTTTAGCTTTGGTGCAAGCCTGTGCTACTAAGTTAAAGTGGTAGCAGTAGCGGAGCAGCCAGGCTTATCTCAAGAGTATATGAGCAGTAGCAGAGATTACACAAAGGGGCCACAATTACTGTGACTCAAGGACATTTATTTTTAAACCATCTGTTATAAAACACAACACTTCTATATTTCGAAATCACATGTAAAATACACTACACAACCAATTCAAATTGTTCCAGTAAATTCAAGGTAAGTACATTAGGATTTGACAGACCGGTGTTGCGATACTAACGCGTACCCGCCAATAGAAATGCTCACGAAGTTAAAACACACTTTGTACTTAAGAATTTCAAACACAGGAAAAGTGAATAAAAATCATGGGCAATACTTTTTCAAGGCAAGGAGACTCAAGGACTTATTCAAAGATACAGATTAAAGTAAATAGGCCTGCACCAGTGACAATGGAGCAGATGCTCAGTTGCCGAGGATCACACGTTGAACAGTTCGAGATCCGAGATGCCAAGAGTTTGTAAAGATTGTCAAATAGAAGGAAAAGTTATAAGAGGGAGGGAAGAAAGAACAAATCTTCGTGGAGGAAAAGGGTTCACCCCGATTCCGGCTGGTCAGACGGAGAGAATGACCAAGTTTGCACAGTACCTTATTCCGTTGGAGAAAAGCTGGTGCCACGGCAGTTGTTCCTGGTAGTTCCTGCAGACACACGGTTACTGCGGCTTCAGTCATGGGGACAAGAAGGAGGACCTCTTGGAGCGATCTGCACTATACAGAGATGAGGCCAGCAGCAGCGAATAAGACAACGATGAATAAAAGGTGCACTCCTTTAAATCAGGCGAGGGCTCTTCTGATGGCTATCCGGACCACTACAGCACAGCAGTGATTTCAACCCAGGAGAGGATTCTCTGACTGAAGAAAAGACGAACTGGTTGATCCCACCAGGCTCAAGGGAAGAAGACTCCGGACTGTATCTTCTCTTAGTCGTTGAAGGGGTAGATAGCTCAAGACTGCAGCAGGGCTTCACCGGGACTCTGGGTTGCAGCAGTCGTCTTCTTCTCCGCTTCTCTTGGGTTCCTTGTAGTTCCAGAGGCGACTCTGCCTTCTAGGTCAAGAATCCTGCCTTTTATGCCAAAATCCCCCATTCACTCAGCCTGGCTGTCAATCACTCAGCAGGAGGGTTGTCCAGCCCGGACAACCACCTCAGCCTATCAACACAAAGTGTGACTTGGGTCTCCAAGGAGACCCTGTGCAGGGGGGGACTACACCCCTCCCTAACATTCAGCCCACCTAGACACCCAGACGCCAAAGGAGGGCTTCTAGTCAGAAGCCTGCCAAAGGTCGGCGAACAAAGGAGGCAAACCTGGTTTGCCGCGCAAAGAAAGACCCAAGAAGGATTTTAACAAAAAGAAATGGCGATTAAACCCAACCGGAGCCAAAATAAAGAGTATTTGGGCTAGCGGGTTTAAAGTTCGAGGCTACTAAAATAGCCTAAAACAATACCACGTTATGTAATATAATCGCGGTAGGAATATTAGGGAAGGTACTACTGCCACCAGCCAAGTCTTAATGTAAAGGGAGCAAAACAATGCTCCAAGAGGTACAGATAAAAAGGGCTAATAATTAACCCTTTCCAATACTCCATGTAAGATGGGGTGTACTGGATTTGTGATTAAATGACTATGTAAAGTTAATGGCAACTTTACCCTTTTCTGGGGGACAGTAGTCAGCCCCAGAAATGGAGTCGTTGGGAAGTCTAAAAGACAACCCTGTGTCACTACATTGAAGGTGCTGTGTAACACACAAAAGAGTGGAGCTACTGAAGTGGTGTACTCCAGAGTCCACAATCACAAAACAGATGAAATACACATGGCAAAACACAGGTAAGAGTGGGGGAAAAGGTCACACTCTTACCCAGTGGAAAAAATAAACCCTAGAAATCCAACAAAGCTGCTGAGGGACTCACTAGGTAAGGGAAATTAGCCATAGAATGAGAATTCTCCCTAACACGCGCCACCCATCCCCCAAACTAAGGGACAGAAGGATTTAATCCACTCCTGGATGGATCTCATACCTCTAGTCGGTTATAAGCATCCTAGAGAGACCATCAGCATTTTGGTGGTGACTTCCTGCTATGTGCCCAATGGAAAAATCAAATCCTTGCAGGCAGATTGACCATCTGAGTAACTTCGGGTTTTCCCCTTTCATTTGCATCAGCCATCTCAAGGGTTGGTGGTCAGTCTGAATAATGAAGGTAGAACCATACAAATATGGCCTAAACCTCTTCAGTGACCACACAATAGCAAAACATTCACGTCCAATTGTTGCCCACCTTGTCTCAGGATCCTTTAACTTCCTGCTGATGAAACGATTGGGGTGTTCCCTACCTTTCTCATCCAGTCGACTAAGGACTGTACCTATACCTCTATACATACATTTGAAGCATCAGTTTGTACAATGAAGGGTTGGTGATAGTCAGGAGCTCTTAGGACTAGATCTTGACAAAGGACTTTCTTGAGACCTTCAAAGGCTTGATTGCACTCCTCATTCCACTTGACCCTTTTTAGGAAATTTGGGAGAGGAGATGACATTCAAGGGAGAATCTATGGTCCCATAGTTCTCTATGAAGTTCCTGTAATACCCAGTGAGTCCTAGGAAGGCTCTCACTTGGGTTTGAGTAGTATGGGTGGCCCAGTTTTGTACAGCTTGTACTTTGCTAGGCAATGGCCTTATTTCACCTCCTCCTACCTCATGTCCAAGGTAGACCACTGTACTCTGACCAACTTGACATTTACTTGCCTTTATGGTCAGGCGGGCCTGTTCCAGAGCCTGCAATACATATCCTAGGTGATCAATATGTTCTTTCCATGTAGGGCTGAACACTGCAATGTCGTCCAAGTATGCCATGCAGAAGTCCTCCATCCCATTCAGAACTTGATTGACCATCCTCTGAAATGTAGCAGGTGCATTCTTTAATCCAAAAGGCATTATCCTGATTTGGTAGAGGCCAGCTGGGGTGGAGAATGCAGTTTTCTCCTTGGCATGGTCTGTCAGGGCTATTCGCCAATAGCCTGAGGTTAGGTCAGATGTGCTGAGGTACTTGGCTGCACCAAGTTTGTCCACCAGCTCATCTGTCCTAGGTAAAGGATGGGCATCATTCGTGGTGACTGCATTTAGAGCTCTATAGTCCACGCAGAATATCAACTCCTTGGACCCTGCCTTTGGTACAAGCACAACTGGGCTAGACCATGGACTAGTAGAGGGCTCTATAACCTCAAGGTCAAGCATCTTGTTGACCTCATTCCTTACATGGGTTCTTACATTGTCTGACATTCTGTACCCCCTGCTTTTGACAGGCAAACAGTCACCAGTGTGTAGGTCATGCTGGCCCCAACGGGTCAAGCCTGGTGAAAGTGAGACCAGGGAGGCAAACTGATTTAACAGTAACTTGCACTCATCCTGCTGGTCAGATGTGAGACTGGAAGAGAGATTAACTCCTTCCACTTGCTCATTTAAAGGTAAGCCTCTGAGGAGGTCAGGCAGAGGTTCACTCTCCTCCTCCTCCTGAGCGGAAGCTAGGAGCAATGCCTCTATGTCAGGTCTAGAGACATAAGCCTTTAAACGGTTGGTGTGAAAGACTCTGGGAGCCTCCTTAGGATTACCTAAGTCCACCAGATAGTTCACTTCTCCAAGTTTACCCACAACTTTGAAGGGTCCTATCCATTTATCCTGCAAGGCCCTCTGCCTTGTGGGGACCATAACAAGAACAAGCTGGTCTTGAGTAAACTCAACCATGTTAGCTTTCTGGTCATGTGAATGTTTGACCAGAGCTTGACCAGCCTTCAAGTTATCACTTGCCTCTGCCATTATGTGTGACATTCTCCTCCGGAGACCTATCACATAGTCAATCACTCTGACTGGATTGGGGAAGGAGCACTCCCCAACCCCTCCTTAATCAGGGCCAATGGACATCTGACTGGATGGCCATAGAGGAGTTTGAAAGGACTGTAACCTACTCCCTCCTGAGGGACTTCTCTATATACAAAGAGAAGGCATGGCAGTAGAAGGTCCCACTTTCTTTTAAGGGGTTTTTCTAAAGCACCTATCATGCTCTTCATAGTTCTGTTAAACCTCTCTACCAGCCCATTGGTTTGGAGTAGGTAGGCAGTAGAGAACTTGTGGGTGACTCCACAGGTTTTCCACATGGCCTGCATGTAGTGGGAGATACAACTTGATCCCCTGTCAGATATCACCTCCTTAGGAAAACCTACTCTGGTAAAAATACCAAGTAGGGCCTTAGCCACAGCTGGAGCCGTAACAGTCCTCATAGGTATTGCTTCAGGATACCTAGAGGCATGATCCACTACAACCAGGATAAACCTGTTGCCTGAAGATGTGGGAAGGTCAAGAGGACCAACAATGTCAATCCTGACCCTTTCAAAAGGAACTCCCCCCACTGGGAGAGGCACTAAGGGTGCCACATTTCTGGCTCCATTCTTGCGAAGAGGTTTGGCAAGTGTGGCAGCTCCTGCAGAATTTGTCTACTTCTGAACCCATCTTAGGCCAGTAGAAGTAAAGAGAGAGCCTTTCCTTGGTCTTCTTAAAACTTAAGTGACCAGCCAAAGGTATCTCGTGGGCTAACTGCAGAAACTGGAGTCGGTTCACTAGAGGTACTACAAGTCTTTTGCAGTCTCCAGGGGTTGACTCAGTTGGTTCACTGTAGAAGAGCAAATTCTTCTACTGGGGTAAGACCCCAAACACAAGGTAGTGTCCCCTCGTACGAAGTGGGGATATAATATTCTTGAATCCCAAAAAAAGGAAGGGTATACATATAATAACACAATTCTCATATATACCAACAGAAAACTGTGGGTATCTTGACAAAAACACCTCTGAAATAAATCTAGGGTGTATGTCTGCAACTCCCTTTCATATCAAGGTTAATTATTATATATTCAAAGCAACAATATCATGACACAAATCTAAAAAACATAAAAAAGCATATGCACATGTTACAATACAATATACAAAACGCATAAAAAATTTTCACTAAAAAACCCATACACAATTATTAGAATAGGAGGGATACAGAACGAAATAAATTGTTGTAGTTCAACATTGATCCCATCATAGCCCGACATATATACGTTTCTGTCCTAGATGTTATAAGATAACTGGACATTCCTCAGGGGCAGTCATGTATCTTGTGCTTAAAACGTGGTGATTCTTTTCCACTTCTGATTCTAATTCTTAGTTCTGGTTTCAAAAAGGTACTGCAATATCTGTAGGTACACAAATATAAACATACATATCACTATGCAGAGGAGGAGCGCTCTGAGAGGAGAGCATTTATCTTTCCTGCCTGTTGTGCCTGTTGTTAGTGAAAACGCTCGTTTCCTGGAGGAGGCGGAGCTTGGCCAGATCAGCTGTTTGATCACGTGACCTTCTGCCCAGACTAAACGAAGCACAGGGTGGTCCCTTGCGGCGTTAAGCCCGACGGTGTCAAGGGCGCTGACTGTTTTGCGGCTGTTTGGCGCGGGTGGCGCATATGGCCCCATAAAGGATCATCCATCATACCTACATCGGAAACCAAACAGAGCCTGTACTATCTAACAACAAATCAAGTGGAACCGAGGTAAGGGGCCTCATCATACTTGTATAGTATTGTACTTGAGATTGGATACCGCGCGAGACTCCGGGATATTATTTCCTTTGATCGCGCTGGTTGTGCCCAACAAAATTCGGGATATACTTACCTCTCTGGGCTTTGGAAGGGGTTCATCGATAGACTATCGTGATACACACATCCTAGGTTGCAAGCATCTCTGACACAGAAAGCTTCCATTCCATCCAGGTCTCAAACTACTATATACGCATTATTTTGCAGTTTTTATAGAGTGTTTTGTAACCCAAAAAGAGTTGAATGAAACTTCGTAGCAGAAAAGAAATGGAAGGAGCAGGGGATGGATCATATTTAAGTAAAAATCAGGAAGCAAATACATCAACTGCTCAACATGTGCAGGAGAATGTAAATCGAAATACTCTGCAGCAAATCCAAGTACTGATACATGCTGAAGAATCTCACACCACTCCAGTAAAAAGATCCATGGAGAAAAACCCAAACATTGCAATAGTGAACAACTGGAAGCGGGGTTTGGAATATACCGTTACAACAAAAAAGATACAAAGCAAAATAGAAAGTCATTTTGGGAGAAAACGACACAAAAGCCATAGCGACATCGAAGGAGAATCACTCATCCTCTGGGAAGATCTAAGACAATCCCAAACTCCGGCTTCTAGCACAGAAATGTATCCCACATTAACAAATCTGGAAAAAGAAGCCCCTATTCAATTTGAGGAGGATAATGTGACCCCTCCATCGTTACAAAATCTACAAGCAACAAAAAATGTTACACAATTCTTTCAGGAACAAAGTGAAGCAGATCTCAAAGATGATGAGAAGACAAAAACAAAGTTAAACACAGACACATTGAAAGCCTTAAACTTCGTTCTTAGCTCTTTGGTCACAGTCTTTGAGATGTTAAAAGGAGAGGTCCAATCGCAAAGCGGGACATTGTTAGAAATGACAAAAGAAATCGCATTATGTGATTCTACCTTAGTGGGCTTGGCAAACGTCTTTAACACAAAACTGAGCACTCCAATTCAGGCTCTAAACCTCGAGATTGCAAAACAAGGACTTGATATTTTCTCCATCCAGCAATCATTGAAGGAAAAAAATGAAATTGGAAACCTTAACAACAGATTGTTACAAGAGGTTCTCTTAACCTTGAAAGGACACCCGTCTCCAGCCCAAGCAGAGAAAACTCCAGAAAAAAATCGGGAGTATTCACTTGATGATACACCGCTGTCAGACTCGATAATGGAAGAATTTCTAAGACTTGCTATCGTAATGGAGGAAGATGCAGATATTGGAAATAACACACAAGAAACAGATTGTGATCATCGGAAAAACATACAAGCGGGTGAATCACAAGAATGGCAAGAACAAGGGGAACAAACATCAAGAGGTAGAAGAAAAAGAAGGAATCGTCTCGCAAAGAGAGAGAGATCCAAGTCTATACGCCTTAAAGGGAAAAGAAAACAAGATAAAGGGCTGAAATGCAACAAAACCGAAAAAGAGAAAGGAAAAATACATCACAAACTGTGAACTGTTTATCAGCTGCACAAAAACCATTAGGTCGTCCTTCAGGAGGCTTATTCATAGCATTGAAAAACCAAGTCTTTAAAAACGTAATAGAAATATGGAAAAATCCCCAAGGTATCCAGGCATGTAGAGCTGAAGTAAACTTACAAGAAACCACTAAAACCTGGATCTTTGTAAATATTTATTGGAACCCAGTGACATCAAAACTAAACTGTTTTTTGGAAGATCTAGCAGCACTTTTTGAACTATTAAAAACAACCTTAGCAACCAGTAAAATTGTGGTAGCAGGAGACTTCAACTCGAACTGTTCATATCCACAGAAAGGAGATTCAGATCGAAGGTCTCATGGAAAAGTGAGCAGGGGAAAAAAGTGGCGGGATTTCATGGAGCAATGGGATCTTCACATGGTAGCTGGCATACAGGATGGTGAACCGTATATAACATGGCGAAGAGGGAACTCATCCTCTGCATTGGATTTTATTTTTGTTTCAAAAACCTTGCAGGCTTTGCCTTCCACTCTAATAATAAAACAAGAAACTGGCAGTGACCACAGCAGATTGGAGCTGTCATTTGAAAACATTTTTACAACAGAAACTGAAAGAGAATTACAGTTGTTAGAAGAAAAAAAAGGAAAACTCAGAGTTGTCAAATACAAAGATGGGGGAGACAAACTAAATGGAAAACTTAAAGGGATCCCTGAACATATCTGGAAAATACAATGTAACCCAGACCGATTCACCAACTTTTTATGGGCGACTCTGGCACCCAAATATTTAGCGGGAGAAATAAAACAGAAACATCTACATGCCTTTGATGAAACTACACAAAGGAGAAAAAGAGAGCATAGAAAAGCTCTGAGAGACATTCGGAAAGCAGGATATTCGTTTGAAGAAATGCAAATCGCGATAAAACACCAAAAAGTAAATTATAAATCATGGTCAATCTCACATAAAGCACTTCGGATGCAGACAGATGGTGAGCATATACTCACTACCCTTAGAGAAAGCAACAGCAAAAACTTCTGGGAAATAATGAACCAATTCGAAGGGGATCACACTCAATCACTATGTAATTTAGTGCCAGAAGATGGTTGGGTGAGATATTTGACAGAGACATATAAAAGCGACAACAATCGTGAATTTATAAGCAAGCCAGAACTCCGTTGGCAACTTAATTTCAATGAAGAGGACATATATGAAATCATAATTAATTCCTCAACATCCAAAGCCTCGGGACTAAATGGCTTGACTTATCAGGCATTGAAAAGCGAACCTATCCTGTGGTCAAAGATTTTATTTGTTCTCTTTGATGAAATACTAAAAAAACGGACTTTCCCAGCATCTTGGAAAACGGCCCTTATAATACCCTTGTTTAAACATGGGGATCGTCGTGCAGCAACGAATTATAGACCAATAGCATTGCTGGACATTGAAAGCAAAATTTTTATGAAGCTTCTACTAAATCACATCTCAAAATGGGTGGAAGACTTCAATATCTTATCACGCTTTCAAACAGGATTCCGCAAAGGCCATTCAACATCTCTTAATGGCCTGATTTTAAGCATCGTAAGTGAACAAAAAAGAGGGGGAAGAAAAACATTGTACGGAGCCTGGATAGACTTGTCCAAAGCTTTCGACCAAATAGAACGAGTCTTACTTTGGGAGAAACTCCGGAAATGGGGAATGCCAGAACCACTATTGTCCATCTTAGTGGAATTACATAGGGAAACTAATCTGAGAGTAAGGCTCGATGCAATGGGACATCTTTCAAGACTGGTTGAAGTAAATAGGGGGGTCAGACAGGGGTGCTTGGGAGCGCCTCTGTTCTTCAACCTGTTCTTAGCAGATATGGGCCTTTTTTTGCAACCATCTGCTTTGTTAAGTCCAATATTAAATGGGAGAAAAATATGTTGGCTCGCGTACGTGGATGATATAGTTCTCCTCGACAGAACAGCAATTGGTCTACAACATTTACTTGACAAATTGAGTGAGTATGTGGGAGAAAACAAACTGACAGTAAACCCGGTTAAATCAAATATCCTGACTTTCAAACATCCGCTACTAAAAACAAAACACATAAACTGGAATATGGGAGGAGAACGGATAAGAACAGTAGAAACCATAAAATACTTGGGATATAACATCCATGCCCATCCAGCAATATACAAAGCAGAAAGTGAAATCATGGCTAAAGTAACACAATTCACATCACAAATGATCAAATTAAACTATAAACTCTGTAAATGTTCTATTCTCCCATTGGTAAAGTTCTACCTTGCCAAAGTGGTCCCAGTCATCCTGTATGGTTTAGAAGCCAAACCCACTCTTTGGTTCATAAACTGGGACAATTTTGAGGGCCGCCTATGGAAAAAAGCTCTGGGTCTCCCAAACTGTGCCTCCTCAAAAAGCTTGAGATTTGAGCTAGGTCTAAAATCGCTGAACTGTATGGCAGACTGGAAGCTGATTACATTGTCTCGAGAAATAGCAATAAGTAAGGACTCGACATTGTATGGAGACCTCAGATATGAAACACTGCAAAAAAAATCAACTATCCTCACCTTGTTAGAGGCGAGAACACTGGAAAGACTGAAGACTTTAGATATAAACAAAGAGACCTTAATCCTAAACCCACTCAAAGTGAAAAGAAGACTAGAACAATGGGATTGGATCGAAACAGTAGAGAGAGTAAGAGATAAACCAACTCAAAATCCATTTTTGAAGGGAGAAAAGAAGCTTGGGTGTCTCTCTTGCTATCTACTAAAATCCCCAAACAGGAAACTGCGCTCAGACTTTCTTAGAATGAGACTGAACCTTGTCCAATGTGGGGCTGTTCTGGAAAAGCGCAACCAAGGGGACGTGGCAAAAAAACTATGTTCAATCTGCATCAACCCTGCCAAACAAACATTAAGGCATGTTCTAATGGAATGTGAAGGCACATGGCCTCAACGACTAAGACTTTTCAGAGACTTTGTGTGGAGAGAGGAAGATATAATTTCAGACCTCTTTTGGGACAGAATTACCTCAGGAAGCAACGCAGTTTTGACGTTTGCAGCAATCCAGGTGATAACAGAAAATGGACTGATCATCTAACAAAATAAAATAAAGGACAAAAGTCTTCAAAACATTGATCTAGCTGAAAAATAGAAAATTGGCAGGGTTGGGGGAAAACAATGAAATTTAATGTAATTTTTATGTGTTTTATGCTAACAATTTTGTATTATTTTTGTAAAGGCTTAAGCCAAAACAAATAAAAAAAAATAAAAAAAAAAAAAGAAAAACTTCACCTCGCCATAACCCTCAATACCAAAAATGGGTAAACCAAGTAGGAAAAACAAATAGTCTCTACCTGTATCAGATAGCCAAAGGCTATGAATCTCTTAAGCCATATTACGATTGTAATTCTTGGTTGAATGAACACTGGTCATCATATCACACATATTCCATTAGGTCTATCTGTGCAAAAAACAAACAAACACACACAAAAAACACATGAGGACAGAACGTGTCACCTTATTAATTCACACGTGATACAAGTAAACTTCTCCATATGCCAACACCGCAAATCATGGTGAGAGAGAAAAAACTCAATAGAGAATCTCACCTGAACAGAACCGCATTATTTTCTGTCTGTCAATACTGGGCCAGAAAAGAACTTCTAAAATCCATAAGTTACCCAGATGCTCCAAAAAACACGTGTTTGATCATCCTAATATATTGGGACACGCTATTTTGTTGTTTTCAAAAACTGCTGTAACCTAGATAACAAAACATATTATCAGCTGCATTTATTTGATGCACCAAAGCCACCAGACGTACCTAACGGCCTGCACTACCACTAAATGAAGAGCGTTCCTTACCTTAGTTAGACACACGTTCCCATACAAGTGGAACACTCGGCCACAGTTCGAATCCAATCCGCCGAACAGTCGCGGTAAACGCCAGACGTTATCGGAGTAAATCGCGTGATAACATTACGTGGTATTCAAACTAACCTAAGTTGCTATGCGACTACTCCCGCCTGCTCAATCAACCGAGATGCGTCCAAAAAGCACCTAGCTCTCATAATGCCCGATCACACCAATGTGTCCAACATAGGACGTTATCAGCGGAAATCACGTGATCACATTCCGTGATATCCAAACAACCCTCAGTTGCTGGGTGACTACTCCCGCCTACTCGAAAATACACCTAGCTCTAATATCGCCCGATCACACCATTGTGTCCACCATCGAGGTCACACACGCCATTACATGGACTCATTCGCGCACCCCAGAAACACAACCAACAGCACGGCATGTAGCCCAAATGCACAATGGATTAAAAAACGCTGTGACCCCAACAAATGTAAAAAAATAAGTGGGAGGTTCCATACTCATATGACTGCAAACCATCATTGGAGAAAATCGCTACAGGGCATCCTTCTTTACATCAAATATAGGCATTTCATAATGGGGTAACACTTAGAACATATTGCTCCCAATATATATTGCAAACCCATCAGGAAAAGTACCAGCTATTTGACCCATAGAAAGTATAGATTCTAGATTATTTAACATTATGCCATTCAATACTTTCGTTAAGTCCTGAAAGGTGACTCTTTGTCAAAAAGATAAGTTTCTGTTCCAAATTAAGTAATTTTCTATTAATCAGTTCTTGGCACTTTCCTTTTACCTTTTTTAGAATACACCATTCAAAGTCATTCTCACCATGTCCGAGGTCTCTAAAATGCGCTACCAAAGGGGCTTTATCAATATTATTCCTCAGGAAGCTCCTATGCTCGATCATACGAGTTTTGCACCTCCTGCTGGTCTTGCCAATATATATAAGGGCACATGGACATTTAATCATATAAATCACATTTGTTGTGTTACAATTCGTATGTTCTTGCAAAATCCAATCATGGTTCAGACCTAAATTCACCACAGATACTTTTTGTGTTAAAGGGCACATTACAGAGTTACCCCACGGGTGGTGGTCCACAACCTGAGGTAGGCCCCACAAAGTGCTTTGTGAATGAGTTTGAACTTCTGTTTGCTGAACATCATTTTTCATCACCAAGTTTCTGATATTGGTACTCTTCTTGAAAGCCACCACCGGTGGAGGAGTACGCATGATCTTTCTCCAATTCTTACAGATTATACCCTTCACTTTGTAGGATAAATTGCTAAAGGTATTTACCAACAAGGAAATTCGATATTGATGTGTTGTTATGCTTGAGCTAAAACATGGCGCTGGTGCACAGTGCATTCTGGGAGCACTCAGAGCCATAATGGATATTTACTTCATGCCGTAGTGAAAAGCTGTACTCATTTTGCTGAGAGCTGGATTTATTATGCTGAAGAAAACATGCTTTCCAAACCGGGTATGCAGTCAAGGACATTCTGCTGGGAAAGCTGGCTTTGTTATGTCTTGCTATGAGTTATGGGACTGTTTTCCGTGGCTTTGCTCCTTGAGGTTACTGTCGGTTGACCCAGCTGGCAACCAATGGTTGCCCATCAATCCGCAAGTGCGTTGCCAGAAGGTTCGAGAAATTACCACCCCTTTTTGAGGAGTGCATATATGTGGAACCCCTTAACGGTCAGACGGGACCTCAGTCGGAGGGGGGACGCTTCCGTCCGGCATACCTGTGGGCTGTTGTGCTCTCGGCCTGGCTGTTATCGGGGTCTTCCAGCCGCTTCTGGCGAGATGAGGGATTCAGTTACGCCCACGGTGATGTATTTTCTTTTGAATTCTCTGTTTTTTCTGTGATTTATTTCTGTGTTATCACTTGTTGCTTCCAAGCTTTGAATAAATAGCCGTATAAGTGCTCATTATTTTCTAAGAGTGTGTGTGGTTGTAAGTCACTGCGTCGTCTACCTGCGTTTAGAGTATTGGCTCTGTAATTGCACTGGTGATTAATGACTGTCTGTGCACTCTGGGCGAGCAATACATTTTGGCGTCACAAACAGGATATTTGTGATGAATTGTTCCAAATATTAAAGAATCTGTTTGAACGCAGATAGGCTTTGTTTACATTGCAAGCAAAAGTAATTTGGCAGTGAGTGTTGAACTGTGTTAAGCTGTTTTCTTTTCTCTTGTTGGTGTGTGCTTGCCTGCGCGAGTGACTGCAGTGTGGAAAGAAAAAAAAATATAGATATAAAGAGGTTTTATACAGTATTGCAATGATGAATAGTTTGTTCAGGAAAAAGAGCGTTCCCGCTGGCGGTGAATGTTCTGATGTTATCATTCCAGGCTGGACTAAGAGACAATATGATAAATTGGTCCAGGTGTGGGCATGCTGCGCGGGGCTAAGTGAAACATGGGATCAGGGATTGGGAGATGCTGATCCGTCTGATGTAATGTTGTGCTTACAACAAGTTTCAGTGGAACGGGGCAGGGAATGTGCTGCGCTGGGTAGGCGGGTTTGGGTCCTCCTGCATGCCTATAGGAAAATACATCAAAGGAATTTGGAAATGAAAAATGAGATTTTGCGATTGGAAAGAGAGCTTGCTGCAGAAAGGCAGACTGCGTTAATGCAGTAGATTCAAATTAAACTTTTTAAAGATAAGGCTGACACATACCAGGCTGTGGCCGAGAGGGCAGCAGTCAGAGTAGCCCGGTATAAGTATAGGAAAAGAAGGCGAGGGGTCAACCAAAGAAAGGTGGCAGCTGTAATCGCTACCGCCGGTGTGGACTGGGATCCAGATAATTGGGATGGTGACATTTTTGACTCAACCAGTCCAGAGAGTAGTTCAGCAAATGAGTCAGACCCCAAAATGGAAATTAAGCAGAAGACAGTGGTTGCTAAGCCAGTTAGAAAACGGCGAGCCGGGCCCCACCCGCAGAATCCTGCAGGCGGGGTTGTGGATTTATCCACGCTGGAGGATTACACCCAGCAGGAGGTTGGGGAAATTATTACCCGTTTGAGGCAAAAATCAGGGGAACCTTTATTGACATGGATGGTGAGGTTGCTAGATGGGGGCGCTGCAGGGTTGTTGGTAGATTCCACAGACTCACCGCGTTTTCTACCCTTGTCAACTGACACCAATGTACAGGAGGTCTTAAGGGCAGGGCCGCCCCCTGATGAGAATGGTCACGATTCACAGGTGTCTTTGTTGCACCTAGCAGCCGAAGCATGTAACCGTAAATACCCCATTACCACAGATTGGCCTAGCGAGGAAACAAAGTGGTATACTTTGAAAGAGGCAATTCAAAAGGTCAGAGAGCATGCTATGAAAGAGGCAATTCACGTAGATGCTCCAGGACACATGGGGCCTGTGCCGCTCTCAGTTTCAACTAGAAACATGGTGATCAGAACTGCACCACCTGCATACAAAAGTGTCATTATGACTTTGCTCGTAGGTATGACGGGCAAACCCACTGATGAGGTAGAGGCAACTGGCAGATTTAGGGGAGTGGGACAAGAATGATGACAAGCCACGGGAGAGAGAGGGGCGTAGTGAGAGAAGAACTGAAGGCAGGAGGCAAGATAGTAGAGACTCCCGAGTGTCCAGAAAGGACATGTTTTTGGCTTTGTTAAAAGATGGTGTGCCACGAGAAGAAATTGTTGGCATTGAAACTAGGGTAATGTATGAATTATACAAAAAAAGAGGACTTGCAGCCAAAGAACGCTATAAACAGGTTAAGAAACAGGTAGTAACCAAGCCACAGGGGGACACCTCACCTGCCGCTCCTCCCGAGGAAGAACAGGAAGAAGGGTCTATGGGGATACCTTCCCCGTAGCAGTTAACATATGCTGATTTGAGGAAGGTGGTGAGTGCAATGCTAGAGGCAGAGTCAAGTTACACTCATTCGAAATTTGACTAGGGTTACGGCCAAGCTCCGGCAGCGTCTGCTCATATAAAAGTTGATAGGCGGCTCCATGTTAATATTAAGATTTTTTGGGGGCCAGGAAATACGCAAGGGGTGCGAGCATTGATAGACACCGGGGCGGAGGACTCTCTGATTCATGGCAATCCAGCACGATTCAAAGGCAGACAATTTACTATTACAGGTCTCGGGGGAAAGGAGACCCCCGCAGTACAAACGGAAGTGGAGATGAAAATAGGCAATTTGACTAGGCAGAAATACCAAGTAGCCGATTCATGGAATAAATGTGCGCCGAAAATTCCGGCGCAGAGGGGCCTATACGTGCGCTGCGCCGAAAAATAGCGAAAAGCGCAGGGAAACCAGCGCACGTCGATTCATGGAAGTCCGTGCGTAAGAAAAGCATAGGACGTGCGCTGAAAAAGTGCGCGGCGCACGCCGGCGCACAGGTCAACCAACGGCGTGCGCCACGGCCACTGCGCTATCACTCCGAGCGCAGCACACAGCTCTAAAGTAGGCGGAACACAGGGCGGGACACTCGGAATGGGGAATAAAATGGGGCACAACACTCGGAATGGGGAAGAATGTGGGCGGCACGGGGAAGTACAGGAGGCAAGTGCGCGGAACGCCCACACGCTCTCCGGCAACACGTATTCATGGATTCGAACAGGGCAAAACAGCGCTCGATCAAACCAGCGCACAGGCCCAAAAACGTACGCCACAAGTAAGCAGGCGGTAGCGTCCCGACGCACTTAACGAAAGTGCGCCAAAACCTGCGCCAACAAATACCACCCACATACAGCAATGGGCCATACCGTGACCCCAAAGGACAAATGAGGTGCAAAGGTGTACGCCATTAACACGGACACCCACTGTTCAAAAATTCGCGCGTGTGTGTACAACGGGTTGCGCGAGAAGTGACTCGCGCGATTGCCCTGGGTACGTGTATCCCGGGGTGCGGGGAAGTCCCACACGCGATTGCCCTGGCCACGTCGATATCAGGGGTGCGTGTGAAGTTCCACACGCGAAAAGCCAGGGTACGTCAATTACAGGGGTGCGCGGGAAGTTTCACACGCGAAAAGCTAGGCTACGGGAATTCCAGGGGTGCGTGTGAAATCCTACACACGAAAAACTAGGGTACGTCATTTACAGGGGTGCGCGGGAAGTTTCACACGCGGCTCTGCTGGGTGGGTCCTCACAGGTGTTCCATTCACACCCTCCACGTCCCCTGCATGCAACCCACACCACAGGGGACTACCCTGCACACCACCTGCTCATGCCTCCCACCACCCCCACCCCCCCCGCAGTCAGGGGCACCTTCCAGCAGGCCCCCACCCATGTCTACCACCACCCCCACCCCCCCAGCAGTCAGGGGCACCTGCCAGAAGGCCCCCACCCATGTCTACCACCACCCCCACCCCCCCAGCAGTCAGGGGCACCTGCCAGAAGGCCCCCACCCATGTCTACCACCACCCCCACCCCCCCGCCACCAGGGGCAGCCTCCACCAGGCCCCCACCCATGCCCCCCACCACCCCCACCCCCCCGCCACCAGGGGCAGCCTCCACCAGGCCCCCACCCATGCCTCCCACCACCCCCAACCCCCAGCAGTCAGGGGCACCTGCCAGAAGGCCCCCACCCATGTCTACCACCACCCCCACCCCCCCAGCAGTCAGGGGCACCTTCCAGCAGGCCCCCACCCATGTCTACCACCACCCCCACCCCCCCAGCAGTCAGGGGCACCTGCCAGAAGGCCCCCACCCATGTCTACCACCACCCCACCCCCCCAGCAGTCAGGGGCACCTTCCAGCAGGCCCCCACCCATGTCTACCACCACCCCCACCCCCCCAGCAGTCAGGGGCACCTTCCAGCAGGCCCCCACCCATGTCTACCACCACCCCCACCCCCCCAGCAGTCAGGGGCACCTTCCAGCAGGCCCCCACCCATGTCTACCACCACCCCCACCCCCCCCCCGCAGTCAGGGGCACCTTCCAGCAGGCCCCCACCCATGTCTACCACCACCCCCACCCCCCCGCAGTCAGGGGCACCTTCCAGCAGGCCCCCACCCATGTCTACCACCACCCCCACCCCCCCAGCAGTCAGGGGCACCTGCCAGAAGGCCCCCACCCATGTCTACCACCACCCCCACCCCCCCAGCAGTCAGGGGCACCTTCCAGCAGGCCCCCACCCATGTCTACCACCACCCCCACCCCCCCAGCAGTCAGGGGCACCTTCCAGCAGGCCCCCACCCATGTCTACCACCACCCCACCCCCCCAGCAGTCAGGGGCACCTGCCAGAAGGCCCCCACCCATGTCTACCACCACCCCACCCCCCCAGCAGTCAGGGGCACCTGCCAGAAGGCCCCCACCCATGTCTACCACCACCCCCACCCCCCCGCCACCAGGGGCAGCCTCCACCAGGCCCCCACCCATGCCCCCCACCACCCCCACCCCCCCGCCACCAGGGGCAGTGTCCACCAGGCCCCCACCCATGCCCCCCACCACTCCCACCCCCCCGCCACCAGGGGCAGCCTCCACCAGGCCCCCACTCATGTCTCCCACCACCCCCACCCTCCCGCCACCAGGGGCAGCCTCCACCAGGCCCCCAACCATGCCTCCCACCACCCCCAACGCCCAGCAGTGCAGGGGCAGCCTCCACCATGCCCCCACCCATGCCTCCCACCACCCCCAACCCCCAGCAGTGCAGGGGCAGCCTCCACCAGGCCCCCACCCATGCCTCCCACCACCCCCAACCCCCAGCAGTCAGGGGCACCTGCCAGAAGGCCCCCACCCATGTCTACCACCACCCCCACCCCCCCAGCAGTCAGGGGCACCTTCCAGCAGGCCCCCACCCATGTCTACCACCACCCCCACCCCCCCAGCAGTCAGGGGCACCTGCCAGAAGGCCCCCACCCATGTCTACCACCACCCCCACCCCCCCCGCAGTCAGGGGCACCTTCCAGCAGGCCCCCACCCATGTCTACCACCACCCCCACCCCCCCGCCACCAGGGGCAGCCTCCACCAGGCCCCCACCCATGCCCCCCACCACCCCCACCCCCCCGCCACCAGGGGCAGCCTCCACCAGGCCCCCACTCATGTCTCCCACCACCCCCACCCTCCCGCCACCAGGGGCAGCCTCCACCAGGCCCCCACCCATGCCTCCCACCACCCCCAACCCCCAGCAGTGCAGGGGCAGCCTCCACCAGGCCCCCACCCATGCCTCCCACCACCCCCAACCCCCAGCAGTCAGGGGCACCTGCCAGAAGGCCCCCACCCATGTCTACCACCACCCCGACCCCCCCAGCAGTCAGGGGCACCTTCCAGCAGGCCCCCACCCATGTCTACCACCACCCCCACCCCCCCAGCAGTCAGGGGCACCTGCCAGAAGGCCCCCTCCCATGTCTACAACCACCCCCACCCCCCCCTCAGTCAGGGGCACCTTCCAGCAGGCCCCCACCCATGTCTACCACCACCCCCACCCCCCCAGCAGTCAGGGGCACCTGCCAGAAGGCCCCCTCCCATGTCTACAACCACCCCCACCCCCCCCTCAGTCAGGGGCACCTTCCAGCAGGCCCCCACCCATGTCTACCACCACCCCCACCCCCCCAGCAGTCAGGGGCACCTTCCAGCAGGCCCCCACCCATGTCTACCACCACCCCCACCCCCCAGCAGTCAGGGGCACCTGCCAGAAGGCCCCCACCCATGTCTACCACCACCCCCACCCCCCCGCCACCAGGGGCAGCCTCCACCAGGCCCCCACCCATGCCCCCCACCACCCCCACCCCCCGCCACCAGGGGCAGCCTCCACCAGGCCCCCACCCATGTCTCCCAACACCCCCACCCACCAGCACTGTGGGGCACGTGGCCAGCAGGCAGTCAGGCAGCAGCAGATGGCAGGTGGGAGCGTGCTCAGGGCTCTGGGGGGCAGTAATCTGGCCTCCTGGCCAGGAGCGTGGTCTCTCGTGTGTGAACGCGTGGACAGCCTGATAGGGAGTGAAATCCCACACGTCAGCGTGTGAATCGAGGAAAGGCCCTTAGCGCGTAAACCCGTCAACAGCATATGCGCGCCTATAGTCACCTGCACGTGCAGGAAATTGTTGCGTGACACGTCCCAGTGTCAAAGCGTGTGATTGGTGAAAATGGATCTACACGCAGAAGTGACAAAGCGTGTGATTGGTGAAAATGGATCTACACGCAGAAGTGACAAAGCGTGTGATTGGTGAAAATGGATCTACACGCAGGAGTGACAAAGCGTGTGATTGGTGAACGTACACGCCGCGTAAGTGACGCTGTACGTGTGGGCCTGTATATAAGGTACATGTAGAACACCATTTCCTTGTACGTGCTTTTCGTGGAGAGCGAGTGGGTGAATTCTGTACTTCTTGTCGTTTCACACGCGATTTACTTCACGGCGTTTCCAGTTCGTACTCCCTGTTACCTCTGACAGCTTTTTCTCTATTTTTCCTCTTGTACTGGTTTACCTGGGCCTGTTCCCTCAAACAGTGTCCCCTTCTACTGTTGTCCTGTCTTCTCAGACAGCGTACACATCTTCTTTTGGCGGGGGTTTAGCCAGCCAAACGCGCTAATTTTTCACGCTCTTTTACCTGGCAGACGGTGAGTCACGCACGTATCCAACTTCTGTGCTTGCCCCGTGTGTAGCCTACCCCTTCAGAGGTCATTCTAGGCTGCGTGTGACACGCATACGTTCATTCTTGTGTTACTGGGTGCCACAGCGTAGTGCAGGTTTTTCTTCCTGCACACGTGGTCTAGGAGGGGTTGCGTGCACGTCATCTCCCTTTTTTGGGCCTCCTGTGCGTTGCGTGACCCGTCATCTTTCCCCAGGGGTTACAATCAGCCGTGCCAGAGCACTAGGGTACAATTACCATCTGGTACCCAACCCCTTTGACCCCCAATTGCCCAGGACAATTGTCTACAGCCACTCCCATACGCACATTAATATCAGTGCCATGGCTGGGAGGCGAGGATTCCGTAAGGGTGGCAAAGGTGGAAGAGCCACAAGTGGTGGCCGTGGTGGATCCGGTAGGGGACGTGGTCGTAACTTGCAGGGTGAGCCTGTCCCCCCATGTGTGGAGGACCAGTCAAGGGCACCCATCATCCCCCCCCTCCCCCCCCCCCCCCCTCCCGTTGAGGCTGAAGTGGCTGACACCATCCATGCTCAGCCCTTGTTGAACCAGCCCATTGTGGCACCAGACCTGGCTGACTCCATGGCTGACTTCCAGGTCAGCAGGGCTACGACACGTGCGCTGGTGCACGTTGATGCTATCATGCCACGTGGATCTGGGGCAGCAAGGTCATCTGCTGCCCCAAGTAGGCAGGGCGGAGAGGCTGCAGGGGCAGCTGCAGCTCCATCCACCCCAGCTCTCACACACCCAGCCAGGACAGTGTCCGTCCTAGTCCATTCTGCTGACATTCCCCATGACACCATTACACTTGAGCCAATGCCTGCACCAACTCCCATGCTGAGTGTGCAATCCCACACACCTGATACAGAGCCCACCAGGGCTCCTGCCCCTAGTGTCCAGAGCGGCGCAGGACACTCAGGATCACCACCACCTTCCAAGCGGAAGAGGAAGAGTGCTCGTCCGGCACAGGCTGATGCCCCCGACACGGCTACACAGTCCGGTCCGTCGAGGAAGCCCAGCTTCACGGATGTGGAACTGAATGCACTTGTCGAGTATGTGTCCGGACATGATAACGAGATGGTCATTGTTGCAGGATCCAATACCACACCTGCACAACGCCAGGCACACTGGCAGACCATTGCGGACATCGTAAGTGCCCTTGGAATCGTGAGGCGCACAGCCAATGATTGCTACAAGCGCTGGAATGACCTAAAGCGCAGGGCAAAGAAGAAGCTGGCCTCAAGTTATGCCGCAACTCTAGTGACTGGAGGTGGGTCTCCAGTAGAAGACATGGAACTCACTCCACATGAGTCAGTCGCTGGGACCTACGTCACGGAGGAACAGATCCAAGGCGTGGGAGATCTGCCTGATTACGAGGCATTGTCCGGTGAGTGCACATGCATGTGTGTGTCATCCATGTGCATGGTGTGTGTGTGAGGGCATCTGTTTGTGTGCCAGGTGAGAGTGTGTGCGCCTGAGTCGAATGGGTCAGCCATGTGCTTCATGCAAGACATCCTGCGCAGCTGCATTTCGCCATTGCAGTATCCCTTCTGCCAACAGTAGACATCTAGCCCAACAGCACCCAAGTTGGCCTTGAAGTGTCACCTTGCCACTACATTGTTGATTATTTTCCTATGTTCAATCAGACAGATTGTATGCATTCCACCACTTATACTAGGCATTCCTCAGTCCTCTAGTCACATGTATGGCATGGCCATGGTAAAGTGGAGTTACTTTGTTACCTGGATATCATATGTTCACACATGTCCCTGGGCAATTGGACCATATTGGACTGGCAGCTCCAGGTGATAAAGCAGACCTGTCAGAATTAGAAAAGCTATTGCATGTGGGAACTGGACAGAATGAATAAGTGCTGCCCTCCTCTCCATCTACACTCAATAGCAATGGCACATGCCATCTGTGTGATGGCATGTGTGTGTCACCTGGCAATCACAGGGCAATGTGTGATGCCACTGCCAGGCAGCATGCATGAAATGTGTTCATCTTCCATCTTTGTGTAATGAGTGTGTGCCATTTGCCTGCCCTTCATACGCAGTGAGGGTGCATGCATGGGAGGGTCTTAGTCATGTGGGACATGTGTCAATCAAGTACTGGTTCTCTTGTTTCACAGCCCTCATTGTGTGCCATGGTGCTAATGCGGGTTTCCATTTCTTTGTCATTATGTCATTGCAGGGGAAGACGCACCTGATACTGCTGGGGTTGTGGAGATGGTGCAGAGCCAGGAGGGGTCCGAGGGCCGACCAACCACCAGTGAGGGACGTGGTGTGCTGGTGGGTGAAAACCCACAAGTGCTGCAGGTCGTGCTCTCAAGGGGTGTCTCTGGCTGCACCTCCCCCGAGCTTTACTCAGCTGTTGACTCGGATGATGAGACCTACGTGCCGTCGCAGGTGAGTGTTCCAGGGAGGGAATCTGTTCTGTCCCACCCACCTGCACCAGGGTCAGAACCCTCAATGGGGATGTCAGTGTTGGCAGCTAGGCCTTTGGTGGTTACGGATGCAGGGTCACACTCCGCGACATCTGATCCTGTTCCTGGGCCAGCAGATCAGAGGGGGAATGCAGTCCTGCAGCCTCAGGCAGTGCCGGCACAGCAAGGCGCAGTCCGCCTTGCCCCAGACAGGTGTGGTGCCCGCCGACGTGGTGGCCGTATGCCACCTGGCAATACCGTATGGGAGCAATCCATTTACGGTATGGCTACCCAACAGGCAGCATCATCCGAGATGATGGCTCAGGCCATGGATAGGGTGGCCACTTCCATTGTCCCCCCTGAAAGGCTGATGGAGCGACTAGAGCAGGCAACCGACTCCATCTGCCAGTCACACAGGGAGGACATGTTGGCGTCCAACAGGGACAGGCGGGCGGCACTGGCGACTCTGCAGGAGGCCATCTCCATAGAGTCCCAGGGCCACAGGGAAGCCCTGAGGCAGGAGCTACATCAACTCAGGACGACTCTTGTTGAGCTAGAGGCTTCAACACACCAAAGGACAGAACAGCAGCTGGAGCGTCTCACCCGTACGCTCTCAGCTGAGATGCAAGCAACGAGGGCGGAGGTCCGGGCATCCCGTGAGTTGTTGCATGGGGACCTCCGCACCCTCATCCTCCAGAACGAGACCTACCACACCCGCATGCTTGCAGCCATGGAGGAACAGAGTAGGGCCTTGCGTGGGCTGCCTCCCATAGTGCAACCACCTCCGGATGCAGCTGCACAGGGTGATAATAGCGACAGCAGTGATACTCCCACAATAGGGTAGCCGTGTGGGCCATGAGCCCATGGAGGTGTTTTTTTTCCCCAGGATCCACACAGGTGGTTTCTGGTGTGCACCCTGACCTCGGACCTCCTGGGTGGCCTCCCCAACCCCCCCGGGCCCTTTAATGGCCATTTTTGATTTTCTTTTTATTTTTATATTTTTTAAATTTTTATTTTTATTTTTATATTTTTCCCAATTTTTTGGGGACACATTGTTGGCTTCCGTGGTTCCTGTGGGCATACGCTGCATTGTGGCTGGGCACATGCAGGCTTGTCATGTATTAGGTTCAGATGCCTGGGTTTGAGTCACACACACCCCTCCAGCTTCCCGTTTCCATGGGCTTGCAAAGGGTGTGCCCAAGTGACATTGAAGTACATGGTGACATTGGACTCCCACTACATGTGTGGGTAGTCTAGTCAATACTGTGTATACATTCCTAGTGCATATTGCTGTTGTGTTGTACACTGCATGTTGCATTGATGTGTAACTCATCATCTGTGTCTGCCTCCCAATTTGCAGGTCCCTTCCTCATGTCTACACAAGGCCCTCTAGTCTGGAGATGGGGTCCTTGTTGGCAGCAGTGCACCTACAACTCTACATGGCACCAACACTGTTCAGTTGGAAGTGGTGGGAGTGCAGGCATATCCAGGTGGTGAGACAACTGATTTATTACATTACTGAAGTCATGTTTATGGTAGTACGTGCTCAAGTATGTTGTTTGTCCTGCATTACAGTGAGCATTTCAGGTGTAGGAAGTTTCAATTGGGGACACTGTACATCGCAACACTTGTCACGTTGTGGGGATTACTTTGTTTACCTGCACATAGCATGACATGGCACAGTGTGTTGTGTGGCGGTGCTGGGGATGGGTTGGGTGACATGGCACTGTCCTCTTGTTGCATTTAGCAAGTGGGTATTAATTTTGGCTGCTTGAATGTGTTCCTTCACAAAACTGCATTGGTGTTGTGTGTGGGTAGGGATGCACACATTGTAACACTTCCAGGTGAACAATCTCAGGCTGATATGCTTTTCACGGTTGAATCTCCAGACATTCAGGATCAGTGTCAGGTTGAGTCATCATTGATTGTCAGATGGAATGTGCCAGGCCAGTGTGCACTCCACAGGGGAGTGAATACTATGTGAAGTAATTAGCCACTAGCTGTGTACGGGCTGCCTCCCCTCGTGCCCTTTCCCCTCCCATGTGCAGCGGCTGTGCATGTGGTTGGGGATGTGGGGCCACCACCATGTCCACGGCCAGGCCCCGGCGTGTTGCAACGTTGTGCAGGACACATGCTGCCACTATGATCCTGCACACTACTGGGGGAGCGTATAACAGCTGCCCGCCAGAACGGTCAAGGGAGCGAAAGCGTGACTTTAGCACTCCGAATGTGCGCTCCACTATGCCCCGGGTTGTAATGTGGGCTGTGTTATATCTTACCTCGGGTGGCGTGGTGGGGTTCCGAATTGGCGTCATCATGTGGGGGCTGAGAGGGTAGGCACTGTCCCCTGTGGAGGTGGTGATTGGTATCATTGGTGGGGTTGTGACCTTGCTCAGTATCCAACATGCATGCATGTGCAGTGGCATACATACTCACCGAGAAGCCATGTATCGCCATGCCGCCCAGCATCTATGTCCCGGCATAGGGTGGACATTCGGTAAATGAAGCTGTCGTGGGTGGACCCGGGATAGTTGGTATATACTGAGGTGATGATTCCCTTGGCATTACATACTACCTGCACGTTGATGGAATACCAGTGCTTACGGTTCCTATAGATGTGCTCTGATGCCCTGGGGGGACGTAGAGCCACATGGGTGCAGTCGATGGCACCTAGCACTTTGGGGAATCGTGCCACTCCGTAAAAATCCAGGGCGGCAGCATGCCTTTCAGCAGGTGTTCTGGGCAGGTATATGTGCCTGCGGACTGATGGGCGTGCAGTGATGATGTCCAAGACCTGGTGTAGGCAGCGTGACTGGGTGGCCTGTGACACCCCACCCACTATGGCACTTGTCCGCTGAAATGATCCAGTGGCTAAGAAGTGCAGTACATTGAGGACCTTCTCCAGGGGGCTGAGTGCTTGAGAGCACAGGGTGGGTGATGTGAGGTCATCCTCCCACTCACTCACCAGGTCCAGTATTATGTGTGGTGGAAACCTGTACCTTCCATACACCTGGTCATCAGGCATCCCGAAAAGGCTGGTTCTGGGTGTGAATATTCTGGCCCTGACTCTCCTCCTCCTCCTCCTTTGGTAGCCCACTGCCACTGCTGCTAGGAACGGTATGTTCATCCTGGCATCTGGCTTGTTATTTGAAAAGTGCGCAAATTAATGCTTTGCGCATGTTCTAGGCGAGCGTGTGACCCGCGCACCCCTGGAATCTAGTTCCCACTCCAATAGCGTGTGGAAATTCCCACGCAGCAGCCATACAGGTGCGCTGACGTACTTGCGTGTGTAAGTGCCCGCGCACCCCTGAAATACACGTACATAGGCCAATCGCGTGTACGCGCACTTTTGTCCAATTACACGCAATGAAATACACGTACATAGGCCAATCACGCGATGACACCCTGATGTGCAGTATTTCCACGTGTGTTCCGTCATCACGTGCTGAGTGGGGAATGCCCGTGCGGGTCACGTCAGACGCGCTTACGCGCTGAGGGACTCTGGTCCAATAGAATCGCGTATGCGTGCTGACGCGCTTACGCGCTAAGGGCCTTTCCTCGGATTTCACGCTGACGTGCAGGATTTTCACGTGCCAAATCACTCCGTATCAAGCTGGCCACCCGAAAACACACGGAACACCACGCCCCTGCCCAGAAGGCCGAGTTACTGCCCCCCAGTGCCCCGAGCAGCCTCCCACGTGCTATCTGCTGCTGCCTGCCTGCCTGCCTGCCCGCTGCCACCGTGCCCTGCCATTTGGTGCCTGCACATCAGCCATCTGCAGGGGTCCAGTTGCTGTGTCCACCCCTGCTGGAACTGAAGACTCCCAACTGGGATTACATCGCTCCACAGCCCAGCCCCAGGACCCAGTTGCCCACCCACACCTGCCTCTGGGGTTGCCATGTCGGGCACTTCCACATCTGGCACCAGTGGCAACCCCAGGCCAGAGGGGCAGAGGGGCACCAGCTTCACTGCCACCGAAGTTGGTGTCCTGGTGGAGCATGTCCTGGGGCAGTATGATGCCCTCTTTGGATCGTCCCGCGCCAGCAAGGAAGGACGGGAGAGGATCTGGGCCGACTGTGTGGTTGCCATCAACGCGGAGGGGGTGGCAACCCGCAACGTCCAGAAGATCAAGAAGCGCTGGGAGGACTTGAGGTCCAGGACCCTTGTGAAGGCCCGGCGCCTCGTGGAGGGGGGCCGGGGCTGCATGAGTTCCATCCAGAAGAGGGTCCTGGAACGCGTACGCCCAGCGCTCCACGCCCAGGTCCTTGAGAGGGAGGCCCGTCTGGAGTTGAGCGGTATGTGTCCAAGCATTACTGTGTGAGACAGGGCATGTTGCGGTGTGCTGGTTCTATGATACTTGCCTGTATGTGTGCCATGGGCCATGTATGCATGTATGTGTGCAGGGACATCATGGTAATGCATGTGCGACCAGTGATGTGTGACCCACATGGTTGTTGCATGTGTTGAAATGCGGCATGGGGAGCCCTATGCAGATTTTGGACATGAGAGCATGCCAGTCTCTGTACCTGGACATGGATGGGGGTGAAGGATGGGTGCTGATGCCAGGTACATATATGGTAGCCATGTCTGTGTGCCTGACCTGCGTGTCTGTGACTTGTGCATGCCATGGATGCATGACACATGTGTGTGACAATGCACAGATTCAGTGACGCACCCAACTTACCCTTGTTTCGCCTGTGTTCGGTGTGTTTGGGGCCAGATGGATGTGACTGAGGTGAAGTGTGTGCATGTGATATGCATGAGCCATGATGCATGTGAGTTACATATCATTAAATGTTTCTAGAGTCCATTGGACATGCATGGAAATGTCCATGGCATGCACCATGCCTGTTACTGTGTGTGTTTTGCCTGGACTGACCCATGTGTTGTGGAGGGACATGATGGAAGTGTACTTTGACAGTGGTGCTCATCTGCTATTGCTTCCTGTCTAGGGGACCATTGTACAGTAGCCTGATGCTTGTGTCCTTTGTCTCCCTCTACGCAGCGGCTAGTGAAGAAGAGGGCGGAGACGGCGCTGTGGAGCAAGGCGGCGGGGATGCCCCCACGGCTGCAGCGGAAGGGGTGGGTGAGCCCCCACAGGGGCCTGCTACGGCGGGAGACGGTGAGGAGCCATCCAGGTTGGTGGTTTGCATAGAGGAGGAGGAGGCCGACACTGGTGCACACATGGGGCCTGGTGGGAGCATCCCTGCTGGTGCAAGTGGTGCAGTCCAGGGCCAGGGGCAGGAGGCAGCACAGGTCACCGTGGAGGGGCCTGTGCATGTCACTGTCCCTGACCCTGTGAGTGCACCACCATGCACCAGCAGGGATGCCCCGTCCCAGGCCCGTCCGCAGGTAGAGGGGATGTCCATGTCACCTGACTCCCCTCCACCTGCGGACGTGGTAACCCCTGGCCGCGTGGAGAAGGTCCTGATTGGGGTCGCGATGCGCACGGCTGTGATTCGTGATGACGTGCGTGCTTCCCGGGAGGAGCACGCACGTCATCACGAAGTGCACCGTGCCGACGTGGCCCAATTGGGATCGGCCATGTTCGGGGGTTTCCTGCATGTGTTGGCCAATCTGACGGCCCTCTCCTCCTCTGTGCAGGCTATCCACCGGTCGTTCTCCTTGCCGTCTTCCGGCCCAGATGCCACCAGGGCCCCCTGTGGACCTGCCCCGACCAATGCAGCCAGCTTGGTGGGGATCCCATCCCTGCCACAGTTGGGAGTCGGAGGTCCAGCAGGGGTGGACAACACAGCAAGTGGACCCCAGCAGATGGAAGATGTGACGGCATCATCGGGCAGGGCACGTGCACGACGGCGTCGGTGGTTTCCATCAGCCTGGATGCCGTCGTGCTGGCAGAGGCAGTGGCGTCGGAGGCAGCAGCGGGCTCGATGTGGGAGGCATCATGGCTCGGGGCCATCAAGATCAGAGGGGCAGGCATCGGCCGGAGGGCAGGGCAACCCTGGGATGGTGGTGTGTTCCGTGTGGGAGGAGTTTGGCCAGCGGATAGGTGCGGAGCGGCAGCGGGCGGAAGAGGAGCGGCTCGCCATGGTCAGGGCGGAGTTCTCCATGCGTCGGGCATTGAGGCGGGCTGAGTGCCTCGAGGAAGCTCGCAGGGAGTTTGAGGTGGACATGGGGTTGTCCCTGCGAGACCTCGGGGCCAGGACAGAGTCCCGCCTCCAGGACATCGACATGGAGTTCGATGATGCCCTGGCCAGCAACATCACCAAGTGAGCCGCAGGACTTGCCCGCTGCCTTTGTATATAGTTATTTAGTTAGTTAGTGCTAGGTTTCCTTTATTTATTTTTATTATTTTGGACCGCTCGGACAATGGCCACTTTTTTGTACATATATTTTTCATTAGTTAGTGGTAGGTTTCATTTTTGGTGTTGGGCTCATGGACCCTGGAACATTCCTGTATATAGTTTGTTTTTTTGGGAGATACATTTTTTTGATTTCTTATTGTTTTCACCATGACGTAATGGTTTTTCATTAATTTCCTATGACATGATATTGCTTTGGACAAAATCATTTTAATTTTTTATTCCTTTGTTTTTTTGTTTATCACTTTTGTTCTCGGACATGGACCATTTATTTACTTAGCCACATCGTTGTATGTTTGAAAAGTTCACTTATTTTTGGTATTTAATACATTTTTTATATTTTCTTACACTTGTGTTATTTTCTCATTGGTTTGTTACATGTCATGATATGGGTTTTGACATTCACTTGCACCCATTGTGTATGTGTGTGTGACAGACATGTGTTCTTTTGCATACTTGGCATTGGGGTTGTGTCATGTGATTGCATTCACTATGTGGGTGGATGCAATCCTTGCCTGGGTGTTTGTGCTGGGTATGCTGGCCATTACTGCCATGATTGTGTATCGTCAGGACCTGGGGCCAGGGGGACATGTGTGGGGGCCTGCTGGCAGGTTCCCCACAGTGCTGGGGGGTGGGGGTGGTGGGAGACATGGGTGGGGGCCTGGTGGAGGCTGCCCCTGGATGGTGGGGGGTGGGGGTGGTGGGTGACATGAGTGGGGGCCTGGTGGAGGGTGCCCCTGGTGGCGGGGGGTTGGGGGTGATAGGGGACATGAGTGGGGGCCTGGTGGAGGCTGCCCCTGCACTGCTGGGGGGTGGGGGTGGTGGGAGACATGGGTGGGGGCCTGGTGGAGGCTGGCCCTGGATGGTGGGGGGTGGGGGTGGTGGGGGGCATGGGTGGGGGCCTGGTGGAGGCTGCCCCTGGATGGTGGGGGGTGGGGGTGGTGGGTGACATGAGTGGGGGCCTGGTGGAGGGTGCCCCTGGTGGCGGGGGGGTGGGGGTGATAGGGGACATGAGTGGGGGCCTGGTGGAGGCTGCCCCTGCACTGCTGGGGGGTGGGGGTGGTGGGAGACATGGGTGGGGGCCTGGTGGAGGCTGCCCCTGGATGGTGGGGGGTGGGGGTGGTGGGAGACATGGGTGGGGGCCTGATGGAGGCTGGCCCTGGATGGTGGGGGGTGGGGGTGGTGGGGGGCATGGGTGGGGGCCTGGTGGAGGCTGCCCCTGGATGGTGGGGGGTGGGGGTGGTGGGTGACATGAGTGGGGGCCTGGTGGAGGGTGCCCCTGGTGGCGGGAGGGTGGGGGTGATAGGGGACATGAGTGGGGGCCTGGTGGAGGCTGCCCCTGCACTGCTGGGGGGTGGGGGTGGTGGGAGACATGGGTGGGGGCCTGGTGGAGGCTGCCCCTGGATGGTGGGGGGTGGGGGTGGTAGGTGACATGAGTGGGGGCCTGGTGGAGGGTGCCCCTGGTGACTGGGGGTGTGGGGGTGGTGGGTGACATGAGTGGGGGCCTGGTGGAGGGTGCCCCTGGTGACTGGGGGGGTGGGGGTGGTGGGAGACATGGTTGGGGGCCTGGTGGAGGGTGCCCCTGGATGGTGGGGGGTGGGGGTGGTGGGAGACATGGTTGGGGGCCTGGTGGAGGGTGCCCCTGGTGACTGGGGGGGTGGGGGTGGTGGGAGACATGAGTGGGGGCCTGGTGGAGGGTACCCCTGGTGACTGGGGGGGTGGGGGTGGTGGGAGACATGAGCAGGTGTGCAGGGTAGTCCCCTGTTTTGTGGGCTGCCTGCAGGGGCCGTCGAGGGTGACAGGACCCACCCAGCCTAATCGCGTGTGTAACTTCGCACGCACCCCTGTAATACACGTACCAAGCCAAATCGCGTGTGATAATTCCCGCGCACCCCTTAAATACACGCGCCCAGGCTATTCGCGTGTGGAAATTCCCGCGCACCCCTGAAATACACGCGCCCAGGCTATTCGCGTGTGGAAATTCCCGCGCACCCCTGAAATACACGTACCCTGCTGTAATCGCGTGTGGGACTTCCCGCGCACCCCTGTAATACACGCGCCCAGCCTATTCGCGTGTGGAAATTCCCGCGCACCCCTGAAATACACGCGCCCAGGCTATTCGCGTGTGATAATTCCCGCGCACCCCTGAAATACACGCGCCCAGGCTATTTGCGTGTGGAAATTCCCGCGCACCCCTGAAATACACGCGCCCAGGCTATTCGCGTGTGGAAATTCCCGCGCACCCCTGAAATACACGCGCCCAGGCTATTCGCGTGTGATAATTCCCGCGCACCCCTGAAATACACGCGCCCAGGCTATTCGCGTGTGGAAATTCCCGCGCACCCCTGAAATACACGCGCCCAGGCTATTCGCGTGTGGAAATTCCCACGCACCCCTGAAATACACGCGCCCAGGCTATTCGCGTGTGGAACTTCCCGCGCACCCCTGAAATACACGCGGCCAGGCTATTCGCGTGTGGAACTTCCCGCGCACCCCTGAAATACACGTACCCTGCTGTAATGGCGTGTGGGACTTCCCGCGCACCCCTGAAATACACGCGGCCAGGCTATTCGCGTGTGGAACTTCTCGCGCACCCCTGAAATACACGTACCCTGCTGTAATCGCGTGTGGGACTTCCCGCGCACCCCTGAAATACACGCGGCCAGGCTATTCGCATGTGGAAATTCCCGCGCACCCCTGAAATACACGTACCCTGGCTTTTCGCGTGTGGGACTTCCCGCGCACCCCTGGTATTCCCGTAGCCTAGCTTTTCGCGTGTGAAACTTCCCGCGCACCCCTGAAATGGACGTAGCCTGGGATTTCGCGTGTGAAACGTTCCAGCGCACCCCTGAAATGGAAGTAGCCTGGGATTTCGCGTGTGAAACTTCCCCGCGCACCCCTGTAATGGACGTACCCTGGCTTTTCGCGTGTGGGACTTCCCGCGCACTCCTGGAATTCCCGTAGCCTAGCTTTTCGCGTGTGAAACTTCCCGCGCACCCCTGTAATGGACGTACCCTGGCTTTTCGCGTGTGGGACTTCCCGCGCACCCCTGCAATTCCCGTAGCCTAGCTTTTCGCGTGTGAAACTTCCCGCGCACCCCTGAAATGGACGTAGCCTGGGATTTGACGTGTGAAACTTCCCGCGCACCCTTGAAAATCGCATGGGCCGCTTGCCGTGATGGTCCAGGGTTAGCGCAGCCCCTTGCGCTGGTTTGTGATTTTTATGAGATTTCCCAGCGCAAGGGGCGTTCCTGGGGGCGTAACTGGCGCTGCAGCGAGTCGCTGCGCCACTGTGCGCCACGGCTGCCTGGGGAAGCTAAAATCCATGAATACGCTGTGCGCCGGATTCGGTTTTGGCGCACGCGGCTGGCGCAGACTATCGCACGCGCACGCTGTGCGCCAGCCGCGTGCGCTACTTGTGCGCTGAATTCTATGAATTACCCTGCAAGTGTTGATTGTCCCGATACCTGAGTATATAATTGGCTTTGACATTCTGGAAGGGTTGACTTTGGGACTGGGAGGTAAAACGTACCAGTTTGGGGTGAGTGCATTGATCTGCACACCCATTACCATAGGCAAATTGATGATGCCCCCAGTGCAAGTGCCGGTGGCAACCAAGCGGGTAGCAATGAAGCAATACCGCATTCCTGGGGGGCACAACGAAATTTCAGACACCATCAACGGGTATGTGAAGGCGGGTGTGTTACGCCCTATCACCACCGCATGGAACAATCCTCTCTGGCCTGTTAAAAAGGGGGATGGGTCTTGGAGGATGACGGTGGATTACCGTGAGTTGAATAAACACACTCCTCCCTTAGTGCCTGCGGTCCCAGATGCCATTACCTTGATTGAGAATGTCCAAAAGTTTGAGGGGACTTGGTATGCAGTGGTAGATTTAGCCAATGCATTTTTCTCTGTGCCAATTGCTGAAGAGTGCCAAGAATAGTTTGCATTTTCTTGGAGCGGGAGTCAGTACACCTTTACAAGGTTACCTATGGGGTACATACATAGCCTGACTATCTGTCACCGGCTGGTGGCAGAGCGCTTAGATAAGATACCGTGTAAACCTGACATACAAATCTCTCACTACATTGATGATATTTTGATTCAGGGCAAGGATGAGCACAGTGTGCAAAACCAGTTAGAAGTCATTATGGAAGGATTGAAGAAGGAAGGGTGGGAGATTAACCCGAATAAAATTCAAGGCCCAGCTGAAACAGTGATATTCCTAGGGATTCAGTGGCATAATGGGCATCGAGAAATGGTGCCAAAGGCCCGACAGAAAATACTTGAGTTCACCACTCCAATGAACAAAAAGCAAGCTCAGCAGTTTATAGGGCTGTTTGGGTTCTGGAGACAGCACATTCCCCATTTAGGGCGGATACTGGCCCCCCTCTACAAAGTGACACGAAAGAAATATGAGTTTCAGTGGGGGGAAGAGCAGCAGAAAGCATTTGATTTGGCGAAAGAAACCGTGCAGCAGGTGCTTGATTTATGGCCATTGAAGGAAAGTGAAGTGGAATTGAATGTGTCTCTAGAAGACAATTATGCTAACTGGAGTGTGTGGCAGAAACAGGACAGGAAACATGTGCCATTGGGGTTCTGGAGTCGTAAGGTACCCAATGCTGGTAACTCATACACTCTGTTTGAGAAGCAGTTGCTGGCATGTTATTGGGCCCTTGTTGATACCGAGCAAATGACGGTGGGCCATGATGTATTGATGAGGCCAGAAATACCAATCATGCAATGGGTACTGAGCTTTCCTAAAACACATAGGGCCTCATTAGGACCCTGGCGGAGTGGGTTTCCGCCAGCGCTAATCGCGGCGGACCCGTCCGCCGTACTACGAGTTCCCTTAGCGCCATGGCGCCGTTTTCCGCCTGGTTTTACCAGGCGGAGAAAACCATGGCGCTACGGGACCTCGTTGTTAATTACGCCACCGTATTTTACGGTGGCGTAATTAACTCCTTCCCCACTCCCATTATACCCTATGGGGCAAGAATGGGAATGGGGAAGGGCAGAATGGGGATTGGGGATTTACCGCTCCGCCAAGGTCGGAATGGGGCGGTAAATCCGCCAACCCCCATGGCGCTATCGACGGCTTTCCGCCGTGCTTCGCGGTGCATTTAGCACCGCGAAATCCGCCAGGGTCCTAATGAGGCCCATAGAATAGGACATGCTCAAGAAGCCAGCATAATTAAATGTAAATGGTACATTCAAGACAGAGCCAAATCAGGGAAGGGTGGAGTTGCGAAATTACATGAGCAAGTAGCCAACATACCACCATCAGATTACATACCACCGGAAGTGCCTGAAAAATGCGAGTCTCCCGTGAAATAGGGAGTACCTTATGGCGATTTGACCGTGGAGCAGACAGAGCATGCCTAGTTCACGGATGACTCAGCCCGATATGTGGGAACTGAGCGATACTGGAAAGCAGTGTCGTACAATCCCAAGACAAAAAAGATTTTGAAGACGTCAGGGAAAGGGAAGAGGAGTCAGTTTGCAGAGCTTTACACAGTTTACCAGGCATTGAAAGAAGAGACCCCTGGTCGATGTCATGTGTACACGGATTCATGGTCAGTGGCGAATGGGTTGACGGTGTGGTTGCCAACCTGGCAAAAGAATGGGTGGAAGATTCATTCAAAAGAGTTGTGGGGAAAAGAACTGTGGCAAGATATTGCAGAAATGTTATCACAAAGTGAAGTCACTGTGTATCATGTGGACGCGCATTGTGCTACAGACTCATTAGAATGTTGGTTTAATTCTGTTGCAGATGAACACACCAAGATTTCATCTGTGGATGCGGAGGCTCAGGAAGACGATTTGGAGGGTTTGGCCAAGTGGGCTCACCAGAAATGTGGGCACCTTGGAGAAAAGTGTGCCAACACCAACAGCATAGGCATATCCCTCAGATTGTTCGGGGTACATTGCGAAGAGGAAAACTACCAGGTCAAATTTGGCGGATTGATTATATCGGTCCCCTGCCAATCAGTACAGGTTGTCAGTATGCATGCACTATTGTGGATACATAATCAGGATACATGATGGTTTTGCCGTGCAAGCGTGCCACACAACTGAACACCATTAGGTTGTTAGATCAGATCATATTGCATTACGGAGTGCCTTTGTAGATTCAAAGTGACAATGGGTCACACTTCAAAGGCAAATTGACACAGGAATATTGTCAGGAAAAGAGCATTGAGTGGCTCTACCATGTGCCTCATTACCCTGCCGCTTCAGGGCTGATTGAACGAATGAATGGGTTGTTGAAAGAACAGCTGTGCAAACCTGGACATGGCAGTTTGGCAGGCTGGCATGATCGTGTGTTTGATGCGGTGCAAGTGTTAAACAATAGGCCTGTGAATAATCATGAAACTCCTTTGATGCGGCTAATGACTCCTGCTTTACAGATTCAACCCAATTCAGTCAGAGAAACCCTATTGTACTGGGAAATTACCCCGGGTTCTTTAGCTCCCTATCGGGCGACTCCAGAGTCAGCAGGGGTAAACCTGCATTCTCATGAGGAAATCAGAGTAGACCCAAGAGGGATGGTTGTAATTGAAACAGGGATTGTAGTACAAATTCCCCCAGAGCCTATTGGATGGATTGCCCCTAGATCTGTCCTAGCATTGAAGGGAGTTCAAGTGTTGGGAGGGGTAATTGATGCCGATTACCAAGGCGAGATCAAAGTCATCCTGATGAATAGTGGGGTCCAATTGTTACCAATCCACAAGGGCGATCGGGTGGCCCAACTGATTATTATCCCCGTTAAGTTGTCCATGATTAAGAAGGGGGAGCCTCCTACAGTGTTAACTACCCGTGGGGATCGTGGTTTTGGTTTTGAATCATGCTGGATTGCCATGAATCAGACAGTATGGTACCGTTTGCGAAGGTGTGGGTAGAAAGGTCAAGTGGCCCACCAGTGCACGCTGATGTGCACTGGTAATGGAGCCCGGTAGAAAGAAATGGCAATATGTGCCCGCAGACAAAGGTTACCTGAGAGAGTGATGTACAACACTGATATCTCTTTTCTGGGTTTGCCTTGTAGATCCTGTGTCTGGCTGGTGTGATTGTGGGACTAATTGGACTCCGTTCGGGAGAGTTAAATGGCATGTTGCTACCAATGAAAAATGTCACATCTGTGCCAGCGATCAAGGAGAAGCTGATAATGATGAGTAATGATGTCCAAAAGCAGCCCTATGCCGATGCCGAAAAGCCAGCCAGACCGAAAACATGGATTCGTGAAATGCGGCAAACACGTCAGGCGCAAGTGAAAACAACATTGATGCCAGGACGGCGAAAACATTCTCCCGTAATCACCCAAACGGAGAATATGTGGATATACCTGTCACAACAGGTGCTCAACATTACGCACTTTTGCCTTACTGACGTGCCCAATGCTGAAGCCTTACTGACTACGTGCTTAGTAGCAGTGCCGACGCCAGTTCCGGTTCTAAAGCATATTTTCGGCATCACGCACAATGATTCTTTGGTTCAAGATTCCGATATCAGGCAATCCTTTTATGTCTATGAGTACTGCAGGTTTTGCCAGGAAACAGATCGCAAATGGAGAAATTTGACACATATTATAACCTAGAATATAACTCAAGGTCATGTGTGTTACCTTATGTCATGCAATGCAAAAGAAATTGGCAAATGCCAACAGCTCAATTTAATCAAACAGAAAAATCAAACGGTGTTCGAGAAACAATTATGTTCGCGAGTTCCACGAACATGTACCAGTGTGAATAACACTATGGGCCTCATTCCGAGTCGGGCGGTAAGGGTTAACGGTCACCGGTAACGAGACCGGTGCCGTTAAACCCTTACCGCCCTATTCCGAGTTCCCTTTGCGGGTTGGAACTTAACACCTGCTTTTTGCAGGCGTTAAAAAACCAACCCGCAAAGGGACCTTGGAGCTAATTACGGCACCGTAATTTACGGTGCCGTAATTAGCACCTTCCCCATTCCCATTGAGCCCTATGGGCCAAAAATGGGAATGGGGAAGGGCCCATGGTGAATAGGGAATTACTGCCCCCGCCAACCTTGGAATGGGGCGGTAATTCCGCCATTCACCATGGCGGAGTCGGAGTGATAACGGCGTCAACCAAGGCGCTAATAGCGCCTTGGTTAACGCCAGGGTCGGAATGAGGCCCTATGTCTTGTAATCATACAGTGATAGCTGCCAGTCATTTGAATCATGTGAAACTTCCAACAGGATGGCTCTTTTCATGTGGCAACATCACATACACTTACATTCCATCTAACATTTCCGGAGGTCCATGTGCTTTAACTCGATTAGGACTAATGATGTTCCCTTTACACCCAGCGATATCTCGAGGCAAAAGGTCAGCTTTTGAGTCTGTGGGTCTATCCCCCGATTGTGATTTACATGTGCATTTGCTATCAGAAGCTGAGGTCCTAGCATTAACCCTTTAATTAGTGGGAGTTTGGGGTTTAGCTGCTGGGGGTTACAAATCTTTGATCAAATTAGCATGTTTAGTAGTTAAAGGACTCAATCATACTTCTCAGGCATTAGAAGAGTTACTCCTTGATAGCAAAGTTATTAGAAAAGCAACTTTGCAAAACAGAGCTGCTGTTAATTATCTATTGCTAAAGCATAATTTAGGTTGTAACGCAGTTGAAGGTATGTGTTGTTTCAATCTAAGTGACCATTCACGATCCATTGAAAGTCGTATTCGAGGTTTGAGGGATCTCATTTCTCAAGTGTCCCAAGATCATACTGGGAATTGGTGGGATTGGTTATTTTCATGGATTCCTGATATTGGGGGTACACTGCGTTACGCTTTTGCTTGTATTTGTATTATATTAGCTATCATAATAGCTTGTTGTTGTTGTATTCAATGCATTCCCAACTTAGTTTTAATATTTCGTCGGTTTCAGAGACAGGCTCCTCTGCCACTGGGCTATGGAAGATAAATATCCAAGGGTGGAATTGTTATGCTTGAGCTAAAACATGGCGCTGGTGCGCAGTGTATTCTGGGAGCACTCAGAGCCATGATGGATATTTACTTCATGCCGCAGTGAAAAGCTGTACTCATTTTGCTGAGAGCTAGATTTACTATGCTGAAGAAAACATGCTTTCCAAACCTGGTCTGCAGTCAAGGACATTCTGCTGGGAAAGCTGGCTTTGTTATGTCTTGTTATGAGTTATGGGACTGTTTTCCGTGGCGCTTGTTTTTAGAGGAGGGAAGCACTTTGCTCCTTGAGGTTACTGTCGGTTGACCCAGCTGGCAACCAATGGCTGCCCATCAATGCGCAAGTGCGTTGCCAGAAGGTTCGAGAAATTACCACCCCTTTTTGAGGAGTGCATATATGCGGAACCCCTTAACGGTCAGACGGGACCTCAGTCGGAGGGGGGACGCTTCCGTCCGGCATACCTGTGGGCTGTTGTGCTCTCGGCCTGGCTGTTATCGGGGTCTTCCAGCCGCTTTTGGCGAGATGAGGGATTCAGTTACGCCCACGGTGATGTGTTTTCTTTTGAATTCTCTGTTTCTTCTGTGATTTATTTCTGTGTTATCACTTGTTGCTTCCAAGCTTTGAATAAATAGCCGTATAAGTGCTCATTATTTTCTAAGAGTGTGTGTGGTTGTAAGTCACTGCGTCGTCTACCAGCGTTTAAAGTATTGGCTCCGTAATTGCACTGGTGATTAATGACTGTCCGTGCACTCTGGGCGAGCAATACATGTGTTCAAAACTAAGTTAGATGCACATATGAAAGAAATGCAAACATTCAAAATGGATACGAGTTCAGAAAGAATTAAGAGACTCAAAAAAGATCTTACGAGTTATTCGCATGACAAAACGTTTCCATATACCACTAAAGATTATGTTTTTGGGGCTCAGAGCGGAGTACAAAAACCGAATCGTAGGGTGAGATTTAGGAACACTTCATACAGCTCGAGTGAAGAAGGGACTGTAGGGGGTAATGATGAAGATACTACTAATTCTAGCTCTAGAGGAAGGGGTGGGCGTAGGAGTAGGCCCCCCGGTAATTATCAAGGATCCCGTAATGGATCTAGACGCCAACCTTTTTTAGACAGAGGTAGCAGCCGGCAGGATTGGAACACAGATCGGATGCAGTTACCGGGGCTGGTAATCTATCCAGCTATGTCTTGATGGTGGAAGAAGAAAGAACTTTGAATAAGGGCTTAAACTTTGTAGTGTCTAAGTTTCACAATCCCTTTGAATTCAGGCTTGAGTTCAATGCCTTTATGCGAAAGGTTCATCTCAAAGAGTTTTTTGCAGAAGTTCAAACTTGTATACAAAGCACTTTGTGGGGCCTACCTCAGGTTGTAGGCCACCACCCGTGTGGTAACTGTGTAATGTGCCCCTTAACACAAAAAGTAGCTGTGGTGAATTTAGGTCTGAACCATGATTGGATTTTGCAAGAACATACGAATTGTAACACAACAAATGTGATTTATATGATTAAATGTCTATGTGCCCTTATATATATTGGCAAGACCAGGAGGAGGTGCAAAACTCGTATGATCGAGCATAGGAGCTTCCTGAGGAATAATATTGATAAAGCCCCTTTGGTAGCGCATTTTAGAGACCTGGGACATGGTGAGAATGACTTTGAATGGTGTATTCTAAAAAAGGTAAAAGGAAAGTGCCAAGAACCGATTAATAGAAAATTACTTAATTTGGAACAGAAACTTATCTTTTTGGCAAAGAGTCACCTTTCAGGACTTAACGAAAGTATTGAATGGCATAATGTTAAATAATCTAGAATCTATACTTTCTATGGGTCCAATAGCTGGTACTATTCCTGCTGGGTTTGCAATATATATTGGGAGCAAAATGTTCTAAGTGTTACCCCATTACGAAATGCCTATATTTGATGTAAAGAAGGATGCCCTGTAGCGATTTTCTCCAATGATGGGTTGCAGTCATATGGGTATGGAACCTCCCACCTATTTTTTACATTTGTTGTGGTCACAGCATTTTTTACTCTATTGTGCATTCGGGCTACATGTCGTGCTGTTGGTGTGTTTCTGGGGTGCGTAAGTGGGTCCATGTAATGGCGTGTGTGACCTCGATGGTGGACACATTGGTGTGATCGGGTGATTTTAGAGCCAGGTGTATTTTCGAGTAAGCGCAGAGTAGTCGCCCAGCAACAGAGGGTTGTTTGGATATCACGGAATGTGATCACGTGATTTCCGCTGATAGCGTCCTACATTGGACACATTGGTGTGATCGGGCATTATGAGTGCTAGGTGCTTTTTTGGACGCATCTCGATTGATTGAGCATGCAGGAGTAGTCGCCTAGCAACTTAGGTTAGTTTGGATACCACGTAATGTTATCACGTGATTTACGCCGATAACATCTGGCGTTTACCGCAACTGTTTGGTGGATTGGATTCTAACTGTGGTCGAGTGTTCCACTTGTATGAGAACGTGTGTCTAACTAAGTTAAGGAACGCTCTCCATTTAGTGGTAGTGCAGGCCGTTAGGTACGTCTGGTGGCTTTGGTGCATCAATTAAAAGCGGCTGATAATATGTTTTGTTGTCTAGGTTACGGCAGTTGTTGAAAACAACAAAATAGCATGTCCCAATATATTAGGGTGATCAAACACGTGTTTTTTGGAGCATCTGGGTAACTTATGGATTTTGGAAGTTCTTTTCCGGCCCAGTATTGACAGACGGAAAATAATGCGGTTCTGTTGAGGTGAGATTCTCTATTGAGTTTTTTCTCTCTCACCACGATTTGCGGTGTTGGCATATGGAGAAGTTTACTTGTATCACGTGTGGATTAATAAGGTGACACGTTCTGTCCTCACATGTTTTTTGTGTGTGTTTGTTTGTTTTTTGCACAGATAGACCTAATGGAATATGTTTGATATGATGACCAGTGTTCATTCAACCAAGAATTACAATCGTAATATGGCTTAAGAGATTCATAGCCTTTGGCTATCCGATACAGGTAGAGACTATTTGTTTTTCCTACTTGGTTTACCCTTTTTTGGTATTGAGGGTTATGGCGAGGTGAAGTTTTTCAAATCGTTGACACCTGCATAGTGATATGTATGTTTATATTCGTGTACCTACAGATATTGCAGTACCTTTTTGAAACCAGAACTAAGAATTAGAATCAGAAGTGGAAAAGAATCGCCATGTTTTAAGCATAAAATACATGACTGCCCCTGAGGAATGTCCAGTTATCTTATAACATCTAGGACAGAAAGTTATATAAGTCGGGCTATGATGGGATCAATGTTGAACAACAACAATTTATTTGTTCTGTATCCCTCCTGTTCTAATAATTGTGTGTGGGTTTTTTAGTGAAACATTTTTATGCGTTTTGTATATTGTATTGTAACATGTGCATATGCTTTTTTATGTTTTTTAGATTTGTGTCATGATATTGTTGCTTTGAATATATAATAATTAAACTTGATATGAAAGAGAGTTGCAGACATACACCCTAGATTTTTTTCAGAGGTGTTTTTGTCAAGATACCCACTGTTTTCATTTGGTATATATGAGAATTGTGTTATTATATGTATACCTTTCCTTTTTTTGAGAAGTCACTGTAGAAGAGGCCATCTTCCCAGTGCAACCTATACTTTCCAGGCTCAGTCCCGTTGAGCTGAGAAGCTGCCTGTAGGCGAAGACCTTCAAGAGTAGGACACTCTCTTTGTCCTCTGGTGAAATCTGCCTGTTGGGTCCACCTTCTGCCAGTGAAGACTGCAGCTCAGGATGGTCAACAGAGTCAAGATCTCCCACCAGAGCAAGATCTTCTTCTAGATCTGACTCCTCAGTATCTAGTTGAACCATACAGGGTTGAACCTCACACTCAGCCTCAGCAGGTGGAGGAGTCACTGATGTGACTTTGGACAGTCTTGGAGATGTCCTTCTGGGCACAGGAGTGCTTGCTGGTTTCTTGCTGGCAGTCTTGGGTTTCCTCTTTGTCTCTTTCTGTCCTGCAATAGCAGTAAGTAAGTCGTGTGGACTTGGAGTGATAGTTTCCGCTATCATATCCCCAGGAGAGCCTCTCAAGGTTCTCTCCCTTGCAGACCTTGTGAGCTCCTGCTTCCTTCTGCTGGGGTTCTGGGGGTACTAGACACAACTCCAAGAGTTTTAAGGTCGTTACCCAGAAGGACCCTCCCAGGCACGTTATTTTGCACACTTGCAGGTATCTTGACAGTCATGTCATTGCACTGGATGAGAGCTGGTAACTGGGGAAGCATTTGCACAGGGCCTCCAGCTAGCTTGGTGAGGTGTTTGGGTGCCTTAGCAGCATTCTCCACCTTGAAAAAACATTCATCAACCACAGTTATGCTGGCTCCAGTGTCTCTGATGACAGGGGTTTCCTGACCATTCACAAGAACACTATCTTTGTAATACTCTTTAGTATTATCTGGGACTTGTTTTCCCATTAACTGTGCAATCAATTCAGATTTGTTTCCTTTACCAGAGAGACTCCTCTCCCTACACATGGTTCTCAAAACCTCAACAGTGTAGTTTGAGAGACCCTCTTCAGTGTAGCTTTCTATATTTGACATGATTTCTTAGTTAATAGAATTAGTGGTGTTTAGACTTGTGGTTAGTTGACCCAAAGCAATAGCAGCACTCTAAGTGTAATAACTATACTTCCAAATCCCACCGCTGCCACCGGTGTTAGGCAGAATCCTGTGCAGTGCCCTTAGGGACCACTACACACAATTAAGACTACAAGTAGTAATACAAGTTCACCTTTGGTACAAGCCTGCACTACACTGTTAAAGTGGTAGCAGCAGCGGAGCAGCCAGGTCTCAAGAGTAAATGAGCAGTAGTAGAGATTACACAAAGGACCACAATTACTGTGACTCAAGCAAACACTGACTCAAGGTTTCAGGTAAAAAATGTAAGTACATTTATTTTTAAACCATCTGTTATAAAACACAACACTTCTATAAATTCAAAACCACACGTAAAATACACTACACAACCAATTCCACTTATTCCAGTAAATTCAAGGTAAGTACATTAGGATTTGACAGACCGGTGTTGCGATACTAACGTGTGCCTGCGAATAGAAATGCTCACAAAGTTAAAACACACTTTGTACTTTAGAAATTCAAACACGGGAAAAGTGAATAAAAATCATAGGCAATACTTTTTCAAGGCGAGGAGACTCAACGACTTATTCAAAGATACAGATTAAAGTCAATAGGCCTGTGCCCGTGTCAATGGAGCAGATGCTCAGTTGCTGAGGATCACACGTTGAACAGTTTGAGATTCGAGATGCCAAGAGTTCGTAAAGATTATCAAATGGAAGGAAAAGTTATAGAAGGGAGGTAAGAAAGAACAAATCTTCGTGGAGGAAAAGGGTTCACCCCGATTCCGGCTGGTCAGACGGAGAGAATGACCAAGTGTACACAGTACCTTATTCCGTTGGAGAAAAGCTGGTGCCACGGCAGTTGTTCCTGGTAGTTCCTGCAGACTCACGGTTCCTGCGGCTTCAGTCATGGGGACAAGAAGGAGGATGTCTGGAGCGATCTGCACTACCCAGGGATGAGGTCAGCAGCAGCGAAAAAGACAACAATGAATAAAAGGTGTGCTCCTTTAAATCAGGAGAGGGCTCTTCTGATGGCTATCCGGACCACTAGAGCACAGCAGTGATTTCGATCCAGGAGAGGATTCTCTGACTGAAGAAAAGACGAGCTGGTTGATCCCACCAGGCTCAAGGGAAGAAGACTCTGTACTGGATCTTCTTTTAGACGTTGAAGGGGTAGACAGCTCAGGACTGCAGCAGGGCTTCACCGGGACTCGGGGTTGCAGCAGCCGTCTTCTTCTCTGCTTCACTTTGGCTCGTTGTAGTTCCAGAGGCATCTCTGCCTTCTAGCTCAAGAGTCCTGCCTTTTATGCCAAAATCGCCCATTCACTCAGCCTGGCTGTCAATCACTCAGCAGGGGGGTTGTCCAGCCCTGACAACCACCTAAGCCAATCAACACAAAGTGTGACTTGGGTCTCCAAGGAGACCCTGTGCAGGGGGAGACTACACCCCTCCCTCACATTCAGCCCACCTAGACACCCAGACGCCAAAGGAGGGCTTCTGGTCAGAAGCCTGCCAAAGGTCGGCAAACAAAGAAGGCAAACCTGGTTTGCCGCGCAAAGAAAGACCCAAGAAGGATTTTAACAAAAAGAAATGGCGATTAAACCCAACCGGAGCCAAAATAAAAAGTATTTGGGCTAGCGGGTTTAAAGTTCAAGGCTACTAAAATAGCCTAAAACAATACCACGTTATGTAATATAATCGCGGTAGGAAAATTAGGGAAGGTACCACTGCCACCAGCCAAGTCTTAATGTTAAGGGAACGAAACAATGCTCCAAGAGGTACAGATAAAAAGCGCTAAGAATTAACCCTTTCCAATACTCCATGTAAGATGGGGTGTACTGGATCTGTGGTTGAATGACTATGTAAAGTTAATGGCAACTTTACCCTTTTCTGGGGGACAGTAGTCAGTCCCAGAAATGGAGTCGGTGGGAAGTCTAAAAGACAAGCCTGTGTCACTGCACTGAAGGTGCTGTGTAACAGACAAAAGAGTGGGGCTACTGAAGTGGTGTACTCCAGAGTCCACAATCACAAAACAGATGAAATACACATGGCAAAACACAGGTAAGAGAGGGGGAAAAGCTCACACTCTTACAAAGGGGAGAAAATAAACTCCAGAAATCCAGCAAAGCTGCTGAGGAACTCGCTAGGTAAAAATTAGCCATATAATGAGAATTCTCCCTAAAAGGCCCTCTGTGCAAGCAGCCATCCTCAGCTCCCAAGAGCAGCAGGGCCAGGATTCCTGCTTCCTGGGGACTCTAGGAGGCCCGGGTACAGCTGTGCCATGAGGCCCTCTGTGCAAGCAGCCGTCCTCAGCTCCCAAGAGCAGCAGGGCCGAGAATCCTGCTCCCTGAGGACTCTAGAAGGCCTGGCCACAGCTGTGCTATGAGGCCCTCTGTGCAAGCAGCTGTCCTCAGCTCCCAAGAGCAGCAGGGCCGGGAATCCTGCTTCTGGGGACTCTAGAAGGCCCGGGCACAGCTGTGCCATGAGGCCCTCTGTGCAAGCAGCCGTCCTCAGCTCCCAAGAGCAGCAGGGCAGGGAATCCTGCTTCTGGGGACTCTAGGAGGCCCGGGCACAGCTGTGCCATGAGGCCCTCTGTGCAAGCAGCTGTCCTCAGATCCCAAGAGCAGCATGGCCAGGATTCCTGCTTCCTGGGGACTCTAGGCGGCCCGGGCACAGCTGTGCCATGAGGCCCTCTGTGCAAGCAGCTGTCCTCAGATCCCAAGAGCAGCAGGGCCAGGATTCCTGCTTCTCTAGGAGGCCCGGGCACAGCTGTGCCATGAGGCCCTCTGTGCAAGCAGCCGTCCTCAGATCCCAAGAGCAGCAGGACCGGGATTCCTGCTTCCTGGGGACTCTAGGAGGCCCGGGCACAGCTGTGCCATGAGGCCCTCTGTGCAAGCAGCCGTCCTCAGCTCCCAAGAGCAGCAAGGCCGGGATTCCTGCTTCCTGGGGACTCTAGAAGGCCCGGGCACAGCTGTGCCATGAGGCCCTCTGTGCAAGCAGCCGTCCTCAGCTCCCAAGAGCTGCAGACCCCCCACTTCTCAGACAGGGGTCTGTGGAACACTGCTCTCTGAGTGAGTAGTGGAGCCCTTCTTTAAAATAAAGTGTTTGTGTATCTTTCAAATAGTCTACCGGAGGCCATGGGGGTAAGGCGCAGGATTAGCCCTTGCTGTCCCCTCTCCTTCACTCTGCCTCTCATATACCCAGCTCCCCCCTTCATTCATGCATGGGTCATTAACATGACTGTGTCCTATCATTATTCTCCAGCAGTTGTTTTTTTTATCTCAGCCTCAACCAGTGGCCTTCAGTTGCACAAGAGTCGCGCAAGGCCCTTAGTCCTATTCTGTGCACACGATAAAGCAAATCCTGCAAATAAATAGCAACACATGCCTTTAGCAAGGCTCCCAGCGAGGGTCCGGTGTCATAACTAGGACGCCGCTCAAAGTGCAGCGAAGCGCTGCTTAGCTTTGGTACAAGCAGCAGCCCTGTGGCCTGGGCAGACCCTCATAGCGGGGGTCTTGTAGTCCCTTCGGCAGGGATGTGAGGGAAGAACTTCTGCCTCGGAGGCAACTCGCCGGGCATGGATTCCGCTTCCTCCGGTGACCCCCGCTCAAGATGGTCTGAAACCTGTATTCAGCATCTTCTCGCCTTAGCCAAGTGCGGAAAGTGCACCTGTCTTTACAGTCCCCTTGTGCCCCTGTATGGCCAACACCGCTGGCTGAACCAAACCGGCCTTCACTTCTCCCTATTCCGTCACACCGCTCCGGTTCTCCCATGTTCTAGCCAGTTGCTAAATCGGGGCATCATGTGTCAACTGTTTTCTGGTCTTTAGCTCGTATGCCAGCCCCACTTTGCGCCATTACATCATTCCTGACTTTGTGTCTCTTTTCAGTGTAATTGACACTTTGCGCCATTACATCAAATTCCTGACTTTGTATCTTTTTTCAGTGTAATTGACACTTTGCGCCATTACATCATTCCTGACTTTGTATCTCTTTTCAGTGCAATTGACACTTTGCCCCATTAGTATCTCTTTTCAGTGTAATTGACACTTAGCGCCATTACATTATTCCTGACTGTATCTCTTTTCAGTGTAATTGACACTTAGCGCCATTACATTATTCCTGACTTTGTATCTCTTTTCAGTGTAATTGACACATTGCGCCATTACATCATTCCTGACTTTGTATCTCTTTTCAGTGAAATTGACACTTTGGGCCATTACATCATTCCTAACTTAGTATCTCTTTTCAGTGTAATTGACACTTTGTGCAATTACATCATCCCTGACTTTGTATCTCTTTTCAGTGTAATTGAACGTTGTGCCATTACATCATTCCTGACTTTGTATCTCTTTTCAGTGTAATTGACACTTTGCTCCATGCACTTGAGCTCATAGATGAAAATAACCCCATCCTAATGTTGCTTTTGCAACTGGTAATAGCAAATACAGGCTTTCCGGCAGAGTCATGGGGGATTAACGTTTATCCAGAAGGCTTTTCTTTCTGAGAGGGGGTGTTCTACTTCTGCATAGTGCTCCGTTGGGGGCTGCAGCAATTTAAAAGTTATGGGTGGCTGCGCTGGGAGCCGGTGACATTTCCTCAACCGTAGGAAGGAATGGTTCCCTGCTTTGGCTCCAGTAACGATGAGCGCCACCTGATCCTCGATTCCATGCAAGCGATTAGCATGCTCCTACGCAGACTGATGAACACAGCGTTGCAGTCGTTCAGCTTCCACTGGGTGATTGCACCCACAATTACTACCAGATGCGAGGGCTTGTCACGCCGCCATTGAAAAGGCCCCAGGTAAGGGTTTCTGGTGCATATGATCTGAGGTATGTGGTCTAATATGGGACAAAATTACAGGCTAGCAGTTTGTCCGTATTCTGGATACGCACAATTCTTCATAGTTAGATGCTGGTGTAATGGTGTTGGGGAAGGGGTGTTGTGCATGGGTGGCTCCTTTGTAGGCCTCTGATTTGCAGTGGTTCCGCCTGGGCCCTCATTGCTGTCTCCTCCCTGCTCCTGCTGGTGTAATGGTGTTGGGGAAGGGGTGTTGTGCATGGGTGGCTCCTTTGTAGGCCTCTGATTTGCAGTGGTTCCGCCTGGGCCCTTATTGCTGTCTCCTCCCTGCTCCTGCTGGTGTAATGGTGTTGGGGAGGGTGTGTTGTGCATGGGTGGCTCCTTTGTAGGTCTCTGATTTGCATTGGTTCCACCTGGGCCCTTATTGCTGTGGCCTGTGCTCTGTTACCTCCAGCTTTTTGCTGGAGGTATTTTCGACGGATTGTCTGCCGCTTTTCTGGCGCTAATAGCACCTACGCCGGACTCGTGATTGCTGATGTTTTAGCGCGAATGGCTCCTGGCGCTGTTATGGCCCGCGAACCATCTTTCCTGACTGTGTATCTCTTTTCAGTGTAATTGAACTTTGTGCCATTACATCATTCCTGACTTTGTATCTCTTTTCAGTGTAATTGACACTTTGCGCCATTAGTATCTCTTTTCAGTGCAATTGACACTCTGCGCCATTACATCATTCCTGACTTTGTATCTCTTTTCAGTGTAAGTGACACTTAGCGCCATTACATTATTCCTGACTTTGTATCTCTTTTCAGTGTAATTGACACGTTGCGCCATTACATCATTCCTGACTTTGTATCTCTTTTCAGTGAAATTGACACTTTGCGCCATTACATCATTCCTAACTTAGTATCTCTTTTCAGTGTAATTGACACTTTGTGCCATTACATCATCCCTTACTTTGTATCTCTTTTCAGTGTAATTGAACGTTGTGCCATTACATCATTCCTGACTTTGTATCTCTTTTCAGTGTAATTGAATTTTGTGCCATTACATCATTCCTGACTTTGTATCTCTTTTCAGTGTAATTCACAGTTTGTGCCATTACATCATTCCTGACTTTGTATCTCTTTTCAGTGTAATTGACACTTTGCTCCATGGCTTGAGCTCATGGCTGAAAATAACCCCATCCTAATGTTGCTTTTGCAACTGGTAATAGCAAATACAGGCTTTCCGGCAGAGTCATGGGGGGATTAAGGTTTATCCGGAAGGCTTTTCTTTCTGAAAGGGGGTGTTCTACTTCTGCATAGTGCTCCATTTGGGGGCAGCAGCAATTTAAAAGTTATGGGTGACTGCGCTGGGAGCCGGTGACATTTCCTCAACCGTAGGATGGAATGGTTCCCTGCGTTGGCTCCAGTAACGATGAGCGCCGCCTGATCCTCGATTCCACCGTTTGATTGCACCCACAATTACTACCAGATGTGAGGGCTTGTTACGCCACCATTGAAAAGGTCCCAGGTAAGGGTTTCTGGTGCATATGATCTGAGGTATGTGGTCTAATATGGGACAAAATTACAGGCTAGTAGTTTGTCCGTATTCTGGATACGCACAATTCTTTATAGTTAGAATTGTCCTTCTTCACCCTTACTGGAAGAATTGCTTTTTAGAATCCTTTGGGATAAGCCCGTTGACCGCTATCTATGGTTTGGTGCTAGCAAAGGCGGTGTGGACCATACAGGTAACGTCTGTACGGTTGCAATGGTTTCGAAATATATGATGATGGTATTGTCAGTGTTGGTGCCGGCATTGTCTTCATCTACTGTAGATCTGTAGATCTGGTAGTGTTGGGAGTTGTGCAGGAAGGTCTTCATCTACTCTAGATCTGGCAGTGTTGGGAGTTGTGCAGGAAGGTCTTCATCTACTCTAGATCTGGCAGTGCTGGGAGTTGTGCAGGAAGGTCTTCATCTACTCTAGATCTGGTAGTGTTGGGAGTTGTGCAGGAAGGTCTTCGTCTACTCTAGATCTGGCAGTGTTGGGAGTTGTGCAGGAAGGTCTTCGTCTACTCTAGATCTGGCAGTGTTGGGAGTTGTGCAGGAAGGTCTTCATCTACTCTAGATCTGGCAGTGTTGGGAGTTGTGCAGGAAGGTCTTCATCTACTCTAGATCTGGCAGTGTTGGGAGTTGTGCAGGAAGGTCTTCATCTACTCTAGATCTGATAGTGTTGGGAGTTGTGCAAGAAGGTCTTCATCTACTCTAGATCTGGTAGTGTTGGGAGTTGTGCAGGAAGGTCTTCATCTACTCTAGATCTGGTAGTGTTGGGAGTTGTGCAAGAAGGTCTTCATCTACTCTAGATCTGGTAGTGTTGGGAGTTGTGCAGGAAGGTCTTCATCTACTCTAGATCTGGTAGTGTTGGGAGTTGTGCAGGATGACGCCGTGAATACGGTGATCAGATGGATAAACAGGAAGGAACTAGCACTCCTACGATACAGCGGCATCGCCCCCAAGGAGAGTCCATTTGAGCAGATACCGAAGTCCACTTAACCTGAACCCATAGCCTCTTTTGCACAGGGTGTGCACATAATAGTAGGCACAGACGTTGAAGGAGAGCGAGAATTGATGGAACACAGCCGACAGCAGTACAACAGAGCAAGCGCCAATAGTGAAGCTGCTGTCATGAGGAAAGTATGGTGAACAGCACCAGAAGGTGGCACAGGCATGAGAGCAGCTCATCCATCAGTCACCACCAGCAGAGACACAGAGGAAGAGAGCAATCATGGCAGCAGAGACTACCAGGAAAAGAGCAAACTCCCCAGCAGAACCAACAGGAATTGGGCAAAGAAACCACCAACCAAAGACAACCGCCAGGAAACTGATGCAGCTCATGCAGTGCTAAAACAGGGTTCCGGTTTTCAAATCTGAAGGCCGGGGTGCAGCTCTGCATATGTATGGTGGCCAACATCATCCGAACAGGGAGGTATGCAGTGATGCGTTTTTGGTCAGTAGCAGAAATAAACAGCGCTAAAGTGGCAGTGCAAAGCTGCATGTGTGCGGGCTGTGCAGCAAAAGGTGTATTGACTTGGCAATGCTTTGTGTAGACATAAAACAAGTGCTGATGGAGGAGACCCCTGGGGTGTCCTTTAAGGTGCAAGCATCTGCCACTGTCAATTACTGAGAAAAGACCTGAAGCAGACCCCGGTGGTGTTTTGCCGAAACATGCGTCAGACACAGAAAGAAGATCGAGTTGTAGGGGCTGCCAAATGCAGCTAAGTGATACACTGCTACTGCGTGCTGATGATCTAATGATGCCAGAAGCTGCTCCCAGTACTCAGCTGTTACTCGTCTAGCAGGGTGTTCGCCTACAGGTGTAACTTTGCAGCATTTTGCAATAGTTTGACCATGTATGGGTGCTATCGCAACTGCACCTGTTTCACTTCCATCTTCTGCCGATGAATACGCTTCTGGTGGTACCAGAGTTTGAAAGAGAAGTGTCCAGGGTTTACCCCTCTCCCTGCCACTGGTCTGGTTTTAGTTTCTGTCTCCAATCCCACCAGTCATTCCTGGCTAAAAGTTCAACTCTGCAGCAATCAAGTGTAATTTGTGTTCCGGCTCTTCTGTCCCGTCCATTACTCCAGCCTAAACACACAGCTGGACACTTCTGTTTCCACTTCTAGGACTTCGAAACTCGAAACTCGAGGACACACACAGTCCACAAATCTCGGAGCAAGCGCCGGGAGTGAGTCACTATTTCCAGGCCTAACCTCCGTCCTCAAAACATTTTTTTATATTTAAAAAAAAAAGAATACAAAGAGGCCAAAAATAGATTGCACAAAAGATGTATTGCATCACCCACTTTAAGGTTTGCTAGCTGCCACAAGGTGTATTCCTCTACAGCCAGGGGCACTTCTGAGTGTCCATCAGTCACATCTGGAGGTGCCCTACGAATGCCCTGTTTGTATCCATAAGAATTATGCCTGTGTTGCAGGTTTTTGCCTTAGCTCTTGGGCTGCCCCAGGGAGACCTGGAATCTCAGAAAGCGATCTTATTGGGATTTTTTGAAAACATATTTTTATTAGCATTTCACAAAGAAACGAGCTTGTGGCAGATATCTGTCTTCGGCTGGGGCCTCCCTCTGGAACAGCCTCCCGGCCACCTTGAAACTTGAAGAGAACCATCTCCGGTTCCGGAAGCACCTCAAGTCCTTCCTCTTCGCATCTGCCTTTGCCCCTCTTCTCCCCTGCTGATCTGTTTTTCTCTCTCGGCACCGTGCACCTGGCCACCCTCTGTCCTTTCGGGCCCAGGTACCTGCTCACCATGCCTCCCTCCTGCACTGCCCCCAGGCCACCCCTTGCACTGGGATCTGTATCTGTACCCATGCAGTCCCCCATTTTTCTCTGCACTTATCAGATATACCCCATCTGACTAATCATGCACTTGCCACTTGATGGCTGCACTACCTTTTTTTCACTGCCTTTTTTATTTATTTATTGCACTTATTATTTATTCTGTTTCTTTCCTTTGGTCCGCACTTTCCACCTCTCCCCCTTCCACGCACTTTCCCCCTTTTCCCTTTTCCATGCACTTGCGCGTTCTTAATGTCACTGGGCCTAGTAACATCGTTTGTTTTTGTTTCTCCCTCGTTCCCCTCCCTTTGCATGGTTGCGCACTGAAACACATGTGTATGAGCGCGATATAAATAAAATATTGGATCATGACCCCCAGTCTTGCCTGAATTTCCTTGAACTCTGTTGGTGATCCTTTCCATCACCGATATTCCCCACAGCTTATGCAGCCGCTCTATACATGGTGGGGGTCCCTTCTGCTTCCACTGTCTAGCTAGCACTGACCAGGCCGCTATGAGCATTACCATAAACGCTTTATGTTGGGGCTTAGAGGGGAGCACGATTTCAGGCTCAAACAGGCCGCACATCCATTCCCTTGGGGTAAGTGTCCAAGGACATTGGACCATTAGCTGTATTCGGGCCCCCACTTCCGTCCAAAACCCACGATTGAGCCTGAAGTCCCATTAAAACCTTTGCGCTTAGCTTCCATTTTCTGGAGAAACAAATCTAATAAATGAAAAGGAATCGGATGAAACTAAAATGGCTCAATCTCAACCCGTACTACCGCCATCGAATCGACCATCCAAATAAGGCAAATATAGAATCAGTCAAACCAACCCGCCATGCATAAGTTACACCGCTGCAATCATCCTCAATAAACAAGCCCTTTGCTGTACCCAAATTATGGCTGAGACAAATAAATCAAAACACGGAACAAAAAGCACTCAATCGCAGCAACATTTTGAATTACACCGAAAAAGTATCAGATCTCTATTTTCAAGCAAAGATATTGAGCACATCTCCTTCCCCCACGAACAATGTACCTCTATAGTGGAACTTATCTCAAAAACAAATTAATGCTCTGTTAACATGCACCGTTGAACTATAGAATATGGGTATTGAAGTATTTAACAGTCTACCTCCAATAGTGCCAATTGAATCAAAAAATAGATGAGATCCCTTACCGACGAATGCCCACTAAACTGTTCCAACTCAGATAACAATTTCAGACTGCCTAAATACCACCACAAGGAAGGCCAGCAGAGACATCCCTACTGAAGAGAACTCCAAACTATGGGTTCTCCTCCCTGAAATCCTGCCAGAAGTCCTCAAGAAGCTCAACACCAAAGGAATTGAACATCTTGAGCTGTAACTCAAGTGGCCCCTCGTCGTATAAAGACTGTGTAAAGACGAGGCCTCGGCAGAAAATCTAAAGCATTTGGTGATGGATTGTTCGGCACTGGATCACCAAAGATAGAGCTTAATGTCTGAGGTAATCACCAAGTATGGCCATAGACATAAAGACCATTGGTGGAAGATCTTGCTATCAGGAGAGGAAATGTCAGTAAATTTGGCATTGGTAACATTTTGTATTGTTATGCAAAAGACATTGGCAGTGGATTGTTGAATGGACTGTCGTCCTGTGCTTTTTACTTAAATGCTATCTTCTTTTATTTTTTTTGGATGGGAAAGAATTAGAGGTTAAAGGTTGTCGATATGTATAACTGTTTGAATCACAATAAAAAAATACAAAAAACTGTGAAACGAGTAAAGCAATCTTTAAGGACCACGATCTTATTCTCCTTCAAGAGACATGGCTCATGCAAAACATATACTTAGATGGGTACACAACTGAAAGTCAACTTGCCACATGCCCAAACGGCGGAAGACCATCGGGTGGCCTGTTAATAGCTACTAGAAATTCCAAGATCTCTCTGCTATTCTCAATGAAGTAAACACCTCCTTCAGCGATGATCTCATTATTCTCGGAGTTGATTTCAATGCCTACTGTTCAAGGACTTTCAGACAAACATCAAAGTCAGGAACTAATAGCTATAGGGGCGGAATGTGGGAGAGACTATTCACAGATTGGGATCTGATAACGCTTAATGGTGATATGAGTAATGATTTGACACCTGCTTCCACATGGCCAGATGGCAAGACAGAGTCTACAATCGATTACATTATAGTGTCACAGGATCCGTTTCACCCCTGGCACAGTTTAAAGTTGTTTGCATGAAATATAGTGACCATCGCTCATTACCGGCCTGCTTTTTTACACTAGAAATGTATACCCTAGTAAACTTCAAGTATCTGTACAAGGAAATTGTGTAGTAAGCTTTCCAAAACAGGGAAACAACTTACCTCCAAACTAGGTCAAACAGTATAAAATGGCTATATGGCAGAAATACACAATCTATGTGCTCCTGGTAGCTACGTTGAATTCTTATGGGATCTTGATCCTCCCCAAGCAAAAAAAAAACATCTAAAGGCTAAATCTCACCCACATCGTTTCGATGCAGAAACCCACAAAAAGAGAACTGAACCAAAATGTGCGCGCTCTCAAAAAGGAGGGCTTAGACAAAAAAAACTTTGAAGATAAAAAGAAAGTGCTTCGTGATAGGAAAGATTGTAGTTCGGGAGGATATCTTGCGCTCACACCATACACTTGATCTAAGTTTTACATTTTTACAAGTCCAACATCATTATTCATAAAGTCACTCCAAGTGTTCCTTCAATATGAATGTTTTCAATTCTTCTAGAGAAAAACACAGCCGACACAGCCGACATGTTAGTAACCATGCATGAAGTTTATATATTGCAGTCTATTTGTTTTTATGCTGACTCAGTTTCATTTAATTTGATAATGAATACATTAGTGGATCTAATGTTGGAATACAGATAATAACTGTATATTTTTGTTGATCAAACAGAGATATTTTGATGGAGACACTAATTTGTGGTCTTAAATTTATGTTTTTTTCTTTAAACACTGATTGAAATTCTTGATTATGCCGTGAATTTTCCATCATCCTGACCTGACATGTGACACAATATGGAATAGTTTTTGAAAAATGTATATATTGAATGAATGTGTAATTTTGTACAGCCTTGAGAACGACCGGTTGTCGAAACAAGTCTATGGTGTGAGCGCAAGATATCCTCCCGAACTACAATCTTTTCTGTTTACTTGCTACAAGCTCTGTGGGAAGCTTGAGGGAAGATTATTACTTGCTGCCGACCTTTCTTTTAGGTTTTAAGAGTGGTAAATAGCGCACGCAATCCAATAGCGTCCCACAAAAAAAAACGCTAGCCTGCTTTGTAATAGATATTGTCATTGGTTGTCATTGGTCTTGTACACACAGAATAACACGTAACATCGAAGATGTCCAAATTATGATCCAAGCCTTCCTGACAATACTGACAAGGAATTTTTGGTTGATAGTTAATGGCCAAACTTTAACTCAGGGCATGTTGCAAACAGCCACAATCACAAGCAACGTGTAGGTAGAATTATTTACAGAGACTGAAAAAACGGCAAATTGGGAACTAGTAGTCTGCAAACAAAGCACCAAATGGTCCCTTACCATATTCATTGATCCTGCTCTTCCCATTGACAACCCGGTTGCTCAGGCATGTGTTTGTGATATTAAAACCGTTCACATGGCTGTTTGGTTGCATCTGCTATGTGCTCAGTGTAGGGCCAAGAAGTATGCTGATCGGCGTAGGGCTCCTGGACCGGAATACAAAGACGGGATGAAGGTCTGGCTGTCTACTCGCTACCTGAAGATTCCTGGAAAGCACTTGCCCAGTTTGTGGGACCTTACTGCATCACAGAGGTGATTAATCCTGTTTCTGTGCGTCTTTCTCTGCCGTCCTCGTGGAAGCTGCATCCAGTTTTTCATGTATGTCTCCTGAAACCGTGTTCTTCTTCTACCCGTTTACCCGACTGTCTTCCTCCTATTCGGGTGGAGGGCGACGTTGAATACGAGGTGGCGGATTTTCTGGATTTTCGGCTTTTCAGGGATCGCCCTTTCTATTTTATGGATTGGAAGGGTTACGGCCATGAAGACAGGTGTTGGGAGCCTGCTGGGCAATATTCATTTGCCCAGGGTTTTGCGCTGGTTCCATTCCCATAGGGGTTTGGCGCCGCCTTTGGGGGTGGATGCTGTCACACCTCGGCCCCTTGCTTCCTATCCCTGCCAGGGCAGATGGTCTCCCTCAAAAGCACTTTCTAATAAAGTCATTGTGCTCCGCCTTGGTGTGCGGCATTATGCAATGCTGTTTTACTAGCAGTGGCGGCTGCCGTGGAGACTGGCTAATGCTGTACCATCTAGATCGGCTTCCGCAACAATTCCCAGGAAGCCTGATCACCATGTGTAGTTCTAGTGCAAGGACGGTCTTGTTAGCCTCGCCTTCACGGCGGCTTGGGGAATTCTGCTTCTGTTTGTAAGTCAAAGCCAGCATCTCGAAGTACCGTCTCCTGTGCCCGTTTGTTTTCTGAAGATCTACTGTGTACCGAATCCTTACTTGTTCACGGACTGCTTTTGCTTCTGATTCTATATTATCCATTGTCCGCCTGTGTACCAAACTCACTGCCTGTCCACGGACTACCTCTGCTGCTGATTTCACGTGATACTTGCCCCCCTGTGTACCGAAAATATTTCTCTGTCCATGGACTTCCTTTGCGGCTGATCTTATTCAGTCATCTGCCTATCCGTGTACTAATTCAGTGGTTGAAGTGGGCGGGAGCGGTCGGGAGCGGTGCTCCTCTACTTCTTTTAATTAAGTTTTACCGTTCCTATACTTTTATTTTTTTTAAAAACCTTTCCGGAACGGTTTTGTTTTAAAATAAAAGTGTAGGAGGAGGTTAGATCTTGCACTGCACAGGACGTGTCCTTAAAGAGCATGCACATGTGTTTTGTGGTTTTTATTGTGCATGGGAGGGGGCGCGGCGATGGGGACTGTGGGGAGCGGTGCAGGCCAGTAGGGAACATAGTTCCACTACTTCTTTTCGTACACTTCGACCACTGATTCTTACCTGCTCACAGTCCAATTACCATCCGTGCAGACCGCAGACCCCGGCCCCAACTTTAATCCACTTTGTTACCAGTTCCTAGTAAGTCTGCCTTTTTGTTGTTGTTTCTCTCTCTGTTTGGGCTTCCGGAGTGCTTCCTTATCGTTCAGTAAGCTTGTGGGTACTGTAATTAGACTCTGCCTACTCTCCGTCTAGTACTGGTATCTGCCAACTTGTGTATTGTGCTTCGGACTCTCTTCGCCTTTTTTGGAATCCATTCCTCTCAGTTCCTCAAGTGCATGCTGGGACGCCCTGCGGATAGTGTACCTCCCTGGACTACCTGATATATTTTAAGTGCACGCAAGGACGCTCTGTGGATAGTGCACCTAACCATCTCTAGTGTGTCCCTCGTGCCGCCCGGGCATAGCTTCCTCACTAACATCCCTGTTTGTTGTTTTATACCTTCGTTGTGTCCTATCTTGGATTGTACAAGCTTCCCTAAACCAACCAGGGGGAAGACATATTAATTTTTTCTTTCTCATACTTTATTTCTAAGCGCCTGAATAGTCTCTAATTCCCTTTCTGCATCTGTAGGAAGATTCCGGGGTGTGCTCCATCGAAAACAAGGGAGAGGGTTGTTCAGTTACTTCCTTTGCTTGTTGGTGCTTGATGGCGGTTCCTGTTGATTCACCTACTTACCGTTTGTCTTTTAATTCAGCTGGGTCCGTGGCAGTGCTTTCTCCCCGCTCTTTTAGGTGATGGGTTTCACTGCCTGGTGCAAAATACAGCAGAGAGTGATATCATCGAAAAGATCCTTCTTCCCTCATAGAGAGGAGGCTGGGGTGGAGGCTCCAAACCGAGCTCCTTCAATCAACTACCCAGTTCAACCAGTCCTGGTCTCCTGTATTGACTGCTCCCCGTCCGGTGAGTAACACTGACTGATGAATTGGAAAGTAAGTCAACACAATGCAGAAGCCAATTAAAAAAATTGTTGATGTCACTGTGTAGATTTTCAATCTTACCTTTCTTTAAATTTTACAAAGGGAAAGTGATCCCGGCTATTTTGTATTGGATGGAAATGAATCCCAGCACTCGCCAATTCAACTGGGCCCTCCTAGAAGGTCGCACATTGAAAAAAAACGCTGTCACTACCTAGGTTCAAAAGGCCATCTCAGATACAAATTAGGATAACATTCTCTCCAATCACAATTCGATTGGATAGTATTACTCATACATAGATCCATTTTAAATCCATGTAAAAACTCCCTGTATGAGAACATAAGAGAGCATACAAACTTGCACAAGAGTATACTCCTCTCCAAATTACAAGATGCTGAACAAATCCTCAAGAACTGTGGCACAACAAGTGGAACTCTTGTTGTGAACCTGGACAAAGCAAAATAAAGCCTTAATGATAATTGACTGGATCACAACCAGGGCTTCATTTGGCGACCTCAAAAGCTTCAAAAATGTTGCCATTTGTGAGAAACAAATTAAATAAGTGTTGCCCTATCTAAGGAGATTCCCAAACCCCAAATGGCGTGCCGAGCTTCTGCTTTTCCACCTAAGTTTGTTGAAAACTAATACAACTATCAGAATATGGCCAAATTTAGACCATAAAGAAGGAGAATGTGACCTTTTTGCGGCGAAGGATATGTCCAGGATATGAGACATCTCCTGATAACCTGTTCAGTCACATTATCAGTACGAGAGAAAAACCTTGCCAAATTTGTCCATCACAATGAGTGGTTAAATACCCACGAATGTTGGCCCAGACTGCAAGCCAATAAAGAGATCTCCTTAGCAATAGAGCTTCTGAAATTACTCAATGAAATGCATCTCACTGAAATTTCCCTGTAAAAGAAAAAAACAACAAATGACAAAAAGAATGTTTTAATTTTAGATTGGCATTGTATATGTCTTTTAAACGAAATGTAACAAAACGATGTAACAACATTTTTTCATTTCTCTCTTATGCCTTCTTTTGTACGCTCCTACGAGAATTGTGTAAAAAAAAGTCTATGCAAAACTAAATGGCACAATAAACTATAAAAAAAAAAAATGTTGTGAAATAAATCGCAACACCAGCCTGTGGAGTTCTTTAAAGAAAGACTGCGCGATCCGGATAGGGAGTACTTGGAAGTGGTATAGCAATCTGGGAAGTGATACCATTTTTATCGTGGCGATCCCACCCATTCACGACATCCGCAGAGGCAACCATTTCGCCAAATCTGCTTTAACTTGGGCAAGCAACGCAGGATCATTTTCCCCATACAGTATGGACAGTGTGTTGGCTATATTAACCCCCAAGTATCTTATACTATCGCTAGCAATTGTAAATGGGAAGCACTTGGGTAAAGCCGCTACTTGTGCCTTGGGTAGTCCAAGGCTCAGCAACTCTAACTTTGACATATTTACTTTAAGTCCCACTGCCTTTTCAATCGTGGCGAGTTCCGTTATCAATCAGGAATTGGCATTTCTACTTTTGTCAGGGACAACATCATGTCGTCCGCGAACGCAGTTATTTTGTGATCCTCCCCTCCAAATGGTATGCCCTGTATGAGTGGATTTTGCCAGAATGTAACTAGTAGTGGTTCCAGGTGTAACGCGTACAGGAGTGGCGACAGGGGACACCGTTGTCTGGTACCCCGCGTGATGTTTATGTTCCGTGATACCAGGGAGTTAATTGAGAGGTGCATCGAGGGCTTTGCATAGTTTTCATGTGTAGGAATTTGGAACCCATCCGCATATGTTGCATAGTTGCAAACAAGAAAGGCCACTCTACACGGTCAAAGGCCTTCTCGTGTTGAGTGAAATCAGCATTGAAGGAATCTGCTAAGTGCCAGCTTTTTCTGCCAGGTGGGTTATTTGTCTCGTGTTGTCCCACGTCTGTCGCCCCTTGATAAATCCTGACTGATCCGTCCAATCAGCGCCGGTGGCAGGGGGTTCAGTCTCGCCACTAGGGTGTCTGTGTTTCAAAGTATTTGTTTTTTTTATTGCCTAGCACCTCTGTCATTACCATATCATGCAATATTTCCCTGTGGAAGGTCCACGTCCATGGCCCATCTGAGGCCCCCACCCCTGGGGGATGAGCTACACCTCTGATGGAATTCCATTATCACCACCTGACCACCCTGTCTCCTCTCAGGCCCCTTAGCCTTCTGCACCCCTTACATCCTCACTTCTATTCCCACATTCCCACCATTGCACATGCCCTCCCATACCCCCCCATAAGTTGAAATCTTGACCGGTCGTCTTCCAAGTCATGGCCTGACTCCCCTCCTCTTCTCCCCTTCCTCTACCACTCTCCTCTGAGGACCATTCAGCCTCGCCCCTCTATCCCACTTCTCCCACACCCCCTGACCACTTCCATGCCTTGCCTCCTCTGGGGGGTAGGGGGGACTAAGTCAATGCGCCAGCTCTGCTTCTTCGTGCAAGAGTGATAGACCTCCCGCACATGTTGTAGCTCGGTGTTGCATGCCGTCCACCGCAAACAGAATCCCAAAGGGGAAAGTCCACTTATAGGGGATGCGCTTGGCTATTAGAGCTTTCGTCACCCGGTCCATCGCTCTCCTTTTTTGCAAGGTGGACAGCGCCAAGTCCTGAAAGAGCTGGAGCTGCGAGCCATTGAACGTCAAGTTCACTTGCACTCTTGCCGCATGCAAGATCTTCTCCTTCATTTCATATGAAGTTATGGCAACTAGGACATCTCTCAATCGTGTTCCTGGCCCCAAGCTCTTGGGTCCCCCTCTATGTCTTTGGTCGATCCTTATCTCTTCAGGCTGGGTGTCTATCAGCAAGGACCCAAAGCATTGCTGGATTGTTCCCATTAGCTGCGCATCTGGTACCGATTCATTAAGGCCCTTTACCTGAGTGTCTGATCTACGTGAGCGATTTTCCAGGTCTTCTGCCTGCAGTTCTAGGTTATGTGTGGATCTTGCAGTCTGTTCGAGGAGCTTGCTATTTTGCTTCACCTCCTCTGAGACCTCTGATAGGCCCTTCTCTGTGACATCCACTCTAACTCTGAGTTCCTTCACCTCTCCCCTCACTCCTTTCAAGGAGCTTTGCAGTTCTTCCCGCAAAATTGCAAATTGGTCTTGGAAAGTGGACACCATTGTGCCCTCCATTTCATTGAGGCATTCTTTCAGATCGACCTTGTTAAGGGCCATTTTGTGGGAGACTTGATCCTTCTCTGTCTCCAAATGTTTCCCCTTTGTTGCCAAAGACCCCTCTTCTGTCCGATGTCTGCAGCAGCACTCCAGCTGGCCACCCTGTGATTCGGAGGGAGTCTTAAGTCTGGCCGGGGCATTCAGGTCCCAAGACTGTCGGTCGCAGCCGTGGCACCACTTGTCTATTTCTCCCCTCACGGCATGATGCCAGCAGCACTCCCCTTGGGTCTGCTATCTTCACAGATTACTCAGGTTGCCAGGTCCACATCCATACGAGGCCTACCTTGGCAACAATCATTGCCACCGTGTCCCAGATGTCCTTGCATGGAGTTCCCAGGGGAGGATATGATACTTTTATGCGATATGGTTGTCTCCAGATGCATTCCGCCGCGTCCCCCAGCATCCGCTGCGCTTCTCCCAATCCTACCCGTTTCCCACCGACCAGCCCCCGCCTCTCTGTTCTCTGCAAGGGCCCATCTGGGAGGCCTATCCCCTCTGTGTCACTCAGGCGTCCAGGGTTCTGAATCCATGCTTCCTCCTCCATGTGGGTGCCAGTGCCGCTCTTCGCCCCCAGCCACCGCTCAGATTCTTGCTTGTCTGTGCCAGTAATTCTTCCGGCGTAGGCAAGGGCCTCAAGACCTCCTTTGAGTTTTGCCCCCTCAGGGCCTCTGTGTCCCAGACCCTTCTCTCGGGGGTCATCCCATACTCAGGGGCCCCACCAGTCCCTTTCTCCAGTGTCCACCTCTGACTTCTCCCGCACTCACACCGCACCTCCTGTCCCGTCGGGGAGGGTCTTCGGCGGCAGGAGTGCCGCTGTGCCTGGGCCTCTCCTCGCTACACACAGGGCGTGACCTTGCTCTCCCCCATGGCTTGGTGGACTCCCGAGGCGGGTCAGGTCTTCACTCTCTCTCCACCATCGCAGCCTCTCCACTGACCGCCACTCGCTCCTATCTCTGCCGCCACTGGGACAGTGCGGGGCTACCAGTTCAGCATTGCACCCGTTCTCCGATTGCGACCTCTCTGCCTCTGCGGAGCAAGCCCTGTCTCGTCTGTGCAGGATTCTTCTGCTGCTGCACCGGGTCTCGGGGGGGCAGGGGGCACCGTCTCCACTCCTCCGTGGATGCTCTTTTGCCTCAAAGGTCTTCCTGCTGGTTCAGGGGGTTGGGGGGACCCACTTGTGCGGCCTGCCCGGCTCGCCCGGCTACTGTTCCTCATGGGGGATCCGAACTCTCTCCACGAGAGGCTACCTCTCCCTCCTCCCCGTCCTCAGTGAGCTGCTACAGGGTTTATACGCCATCGACCTGCGTGTCCTGCTGTGTCGGCTTGAGTCGGAGCACAGGACTACACACCCTCACTCTCCAGCGGCCATCTTGGAATCCCCTCTTATTGGAATTTTAACACGTGGGTAGGCCACACATCATACTTTTTGTGTATTTATTTTGAATTTTTTCCTGTGTGGGAGACGTGGGCAACCTTTGCCTGCCCAGATGTTTGGGACTAGAACTCCCATCAGGCATAGCCAGCACTCAGCGTTGAGGGATCCTGGCAGTCGTGGTCCAAAACATCTGCAGGTTAGCCAGACCCCTGGCTGCTGTGTCCATTAGACTACCCACACACAGACCGACCTCTGCAAGCAACCCAAATTACTGGCCTTCAGAGAGCCACTCAACGTTCGCCTGTGCTCTGTACCAACTCACAGGAAACGTTGCCAGGGCAGTCCCGGATTAAACCATGTGCAGCCCCCTAGGCAGTCGAAATTTCAGGTCCCCCCCCCCTTGCAAATTATCTCCTAATACATTTAAAATGTTACCAACAAACAATTTTAATAAACCAATTCTCTTACAATTGCATTACGCAAACGAAACATTAACAATAATTATTCTCAGAGTTAATGACTTAATTGAAGTTGTAAACACATTACTGGTGAAATAGGAATGTCAACCAGGTCTGCCTTCAGCTGCTTATAAGCACCCTACGTGTGCTCAACTTAAGTCCTGCTAAAAGAAGCATTGGCAAACGCAACTGTTTTGACTTTTTTAATAAGTATTAGGCATTTGCCATGTAGTGCTTTTAGAGGCCCATGTACTGGCACCATTTTATTTATTTATTTAATCTTTCATTTGTAAAGCGCCGAAGCCCTGAGGCACCAGGGCGCTGTTGCAGACCAGCTACATTTATACACAGGCTTCAGTCATAACAGTTCATATATCAGCAATCAAATGGGAAATGACGTGGGTTGCATGCAACGCATTGTCTGGGTAGAAAACAGATCAGGCAAAAAGCCAGGTTTTCAGAATTTTGTGGACGACCCAATAAGAGTTCTCTGCTCTTAGAGCACTTTGCACTGCTACCATCCATGACCAGTTAATACCACTACGGCAGTGCCTGGCAAGTGCCTTTCACATGTCTACACAAAAGCCAAAACTGTTGGCAATGCTAATGTTGTTATGTTTACACCCCGCCCCACTTAAAAAAAAAAAAGTGTAAGGATGCTTAACGTCTTTGGATAGGTACCAGTGAACACAATGGGCCTCATTACGACCCAGGCGCTAATGGGTTAACGGCGCCGTAAAAGGCTGCGACGCCGTTAACGTATTAGCGCCTAATTACGAGGTCCCTTTGCGGGACCCGACCTTAACGGCTGGTGTAGACCAGCCGTTAAAGTAGGGACCCGCAAAGGGACCTTGGTGCTAAGTACGGTGCCGCAATTTGCGGCACCGTAATTAGCGCCTTCCCCGTTCCCATTGAGCCCTATGGGGCAAAAATGGGGAAGGGCCCATGGTGAATGGGGAATTACCGCCCCGCCAACCTTGGAATGGGGGGTAATTCCGCCATTCACCATGGCGGACCCTGGCATGGACCATGGTGCTAATAGCACCATGGTTTAGCGCTGGGGTCGTAATGAGGCCCAATGTGTATTGTTTTCTTTTAAACTGTAATCAAAGCTGTAAGGGCACCCTAATCATATCTACTGGCACACAAGACCCCAAGTGTGTGCACCAAGGACAGAAATACATTCGCTGGATGCATAGAGAAAAGTAACCCGAACAGGACCGGGACACCTACAAAATAGCATTTTTATTGCCTCGTGAAAAAGACAACACACTTGTGGATTAGCAAAGTGTCCCCATGCAAAGTAAACTTGACCGAAACAGGGGCCAGAAAGAGATGCCATCATGACTACCTCCAGAAGTCTCCATTCCTTGCATGTCTATCGCCATGATTCCTCTTATCTCTTCACCTGCTGTGCCTGACCTGGACTCACAGCAAGGCACAGTCTTCCTCTTATCTCTTCAGCAGCTGTGCCTGACCTGGACTCACAACAAGGCACAGTCTTCCTCTTATCTTTTCAACGGCTGTACCTGACCTGGACTCACGACAAGGCACAGTCTTCCTCTTATCTCTTCAACGGCTGTGCCTGACCTGGACTCAGAGCAAGGCACAGTCTTCCTCTTTTCTCTTCAGCTGCTGTGCTGGCGCCTGAACTCACGACAAGGCATAGTCTTCCTCTTATCTCTTCAGCTGCTGTGCCTGACCTGGACTCACAGCAAGGCACAGTCTTCCTCTTATCTCTTCAGCTGCTGTGCCTGACCTGGACCCCTGACCTGGACTCACGACAAGGCACAGTCTTCCTCTTATCTCTTCAACAGCTGTGCCCGACCTGGACTCACGACAAGGCACAGTCTTCCTCTTATCTCTTCAGCGGCTGTGTCGAATCTGGACTCACGGTAAGGCACAGTCTTTCTTTTATCTCTTCAACGGCTGTGCCTGACCTGGACTCACAGCAAGGCACAGTCTTCCTCTTATCTCTTCAGCGGCTGTGCCTGACCTGGACTCACGACAAGGCACAGTCTTCCTCTTATCTCTTCTGCTGCTGTGCCTGACCTGGACTCACGACAAGGCACAGTCTTCCTCTTATCTCTTCAGCTGCTGTGCCTGACCTGGACTCACGACAAGGCACAGTCTTCCTCTTACTCTTCAGCGGCTGTGCCTGACCTGGACTCACGACAAGGCACAGTCTTCCTCTTATCTCTTCAGCGGCTGTGCCTGACCTGGACTCACAACAAGGCACAGTCTTCCTCTTATCTCTTCTGCTGCTGTGCCTGACCTGGACTCACAACAAGGCACAGTCTTCCTCTTATCTCTTCAGCGGCTGTGCCTGACCTGGACTAACAACAAGGCACAGTCTTCCTCTTATCTCTTCAACGGCTGTGCCCGACCTGGACTCACAGCAAGGCACAGTCTTCCTCTTATCTCTTCAGCTGCTGTGCCTGACCTGGACTCACGACAAGGCACAGTCTTTCTCTTATCTTTTCAACGGCTGTGCCTGACCTGGACTCACGACGAGGCACAGTCTTCCTCTTATCTCTTCAACGGCTGTGCCTGACCTGGACTCAGAGCAAGGCACAGTCTTCCTCTTTTCTCTTCAGCTGCTGTGCTGGCGCCTGAACTCACGACAAGGCATAGTCTTCCTCTTATCTCTTCAGCTGCTGTGCCTGACCTGGACTCACGACAAGGCACAGTCTTCTTCTTATCTCTTCAGCTGCTGTGCCTGACCTGGACTCATGACAACGCACAGTCTTCCTCTTATCTCTTCAAAGGCTGTGCCTGACCTGGACTCACAGCAAGGCACAGTCTTCCTCTTATCTCTTTAGCTGCTGTGCCAGCACCTGAACGCACAACAAGGCACAGTTTTCCTCTTATCTCTTCAGCTGCTTGGCCTGACCTGGACTCATGACAAGGCACAGTCTTCCTCTTATCTCTTCAACGGCTGTACCTGACCTGAACTCACGACAAGGCACAGTGTTCCTCTTATCTCTTCAGCTGCTGTGCCTGACCTGGACTCGCGACAAGGCACAGTCTTCCTCTTATCTCTTCTGCTGCTGTGCCTGACCTGGACTCACAGCAAGGCACAGTCTTCCTCTTATCTCTTCAGCGGCTGTGCCTGACCTGGACTCACGACAAGGCACACCTTTCCTCTTATCTCTTCAACTGCTGTGCCTGACCTGGACTCATAACAAGGCACAGTCTTCCTCTTAACTCTTCAATGGCTGTGCCTGACCTGGACTCACGGCAAGGCACAGTGTTCCTCTTATATCTTCAGCTGCTGTGCCTGACCTGGATTCACAACAAGGCACAGTCATCCTCTTATCTCTTCAGCGGCTGTGCCTGACCTGGACTCACGACAAGGCACAGTCTTCCTCTTATCTCTTCAGCTGCTGTGCCTGACCTGGACTCACGACAAGGCACAGTCTTCCTCTTATATCTTCAGCTGCTGTGCCTGACCTGGACTCACGACAAGGCACAGTCTTCCTCTTATCTCTTCAGCTGCTGTGCCTGACCTGGAATCACGGCAAAACCCAGTCTTCCTCTTATTTCTTCAGCTGCTGTGCCTAACCTGGACTCACGGAAAGGCACAGTCTTCCTCTTATCTCTTCAGCTGCTGTGCCTGACCTGGACTCATAACAAGGCACAGTCTTCCTCTTAACTCTTCAATGGCTGTGCCTGACATGGACTCACGGCAAGGCACAGTCTTCTTCTTATCTCTTCAGCTGCTGTGCCTGACCTGGACTCACGACAAGGCACAGTCTTCCTCTTATATCTTCAGCTGCTGTGCCTGACCTGGACTCACGACAAGGCACAGTCTTCCTCTTATTTCTTCAGCTGCTGTGCCTGACCTGGAATCACGGCAAAACCCAGTCTTCCTCTTATCTCTTCAGCTGCTGTGCCTGACCTGGAATCACGGCAAAACCCAGTCTTCCTCTTATCTCTTCAGCTGCTGTGCCTGACCTGGACTCATAACAAGGCACAGTCTTCCTCTTAACTCTTCAATGGCTGTGCCTGACCTGGACTCACGGCAAGGCACAGTCTTCTTCTTATCTCTTCAGCTGCTGTGCCTGACCTGGACTCACGGCAAGGCACAGTCTTCCTCTTATCTCTTCAGCTGCTGTGCCTGACCTGGACTCACGGCAAGGCACAGTCTTCCTCTTATCTCTTCAGCTGCTGTGCCTGACCTGGAATCACGGCAAAACCCAGTCTTCCTCTTATCTCTTCAGCTGCTGTGCCTGACCTGGACTCATAACAAGGCACAGTCTTCTTCTTATCTCTTCAGCTGCTGTGCCTGACCTGGACTCACAACAAGGCACAGTCTTCCTCTTATCTCTTCAGCGGCTGTGCCTAACCTGGACTCACGGAAAGGCACAGTCTTCCTCTTATCTCTTCAGCTGCTGTGCCTGACCTGGACTCATAACAAGGCACAGTCTTCCTCTTAACTCTTCAATGGCTGTGCCTGACCTGGACTCACGGCAAGGCACAGTCTTCTTCTTATCTCTTCAGCTGCTGTGCCTGACCTGGACTCACGGCAAGGCACAGTCTTCCTCTTATCTTTTCAGCTGCTGTGCCTGACCTGGACTCATAACAAGGCACAGTCTTCCTCTTAACTCTTCAATGGCTGTGCCTCACCTGTGCCTCTTCTTTGCCACATTTTAAACACTGGTTGTGTGGTGAACGCATCGCCATGAGGCCAGTGCATACAACACACGATGAAACGGAGAACACAAACTGCCGTGAGTCAATCATTCACTCTTCACTTGCAAAGATGCTGCGGGCATATGTCACCCACAAACGAACACCCTCGCCCTATGGCTCCCACACAGGAGGACACCGCCGCTATCCGTGCACGCTGTCAAACATCCACGAGATGCAAAGGTTTAAAAGGATACAAACAAATGCAACGTAAAAGCGTGCATTCCTCAAGGGATTTGGGGAGAAGTGAAAACATTTTCCTGAAATCACATTTCCACAGGACCGACCTTATTAGAAAACCACAATGCGCCATTAACACAAGAAGCGCCCTGTCATAAATAACTCAGGCGGAACATTGGGGAAGAGCGATGATTCGGCATGCTTTTAATGTCTAGGGCCAGCACGAGCCCCCGGCACCGCAGCGGACTCCGTTCACATGTTCTTGCCTTCTTACACCTCACAGTTCCTCTTTCTCCCGCCCCACCTAGTCCCTCCACTCATTCCACTCTCTCACCCTGTCCTCTTAGTTGGCTGCGGTGTTTGCTCCGCCGCCTTTTCACCCAGTCGGTCCTCCCGCGGACTCCGTTCACATGTTCTTGCCTTCTTACACCTCACAGTTCCTCTTTCTCCCGCCCCACCTAGTCCCTCCACTCATTCCACTCTCTCACCCTGTCCTCTTAGTTGGCTGCGGTGTTTGCTCCGCCGCCTTTTCACCCAGTCGGTCCTCCCGCGGACTCCGTTCACATGTTCTTGCCTTCTTACACCTCACAGTTCCTCTTTCTCCCGCCCCACCTAGTCCCTCCACTCATTCCACTCTCTCACCCTGTCCTCTTAGTTGGCTGCGGTGTTTGCTCTGCAGCCTTTTCACCCAGTCGGTCCTCCCGCGGACTCCGTTCACATGTTCTTGGCTTCTTACACCTCACAGTTCCTCTTTCTCCCGCCCCACCTAGTCCCTCCACTCATTCCACTCTCTCACCCTGTCCTCTTAGTTGGCTGCGGTGTTTGCTCTGCCGCCTTTTCACCCAGTCGGTCCTCCCGCGGACTCCGTTCACATGTTCTTGGCTTCTTACACCTCACAGTTCCTCTTTCTCCCGCCCCACCTAGTCCCTCCACTCATTCCACTCTCTCACCCTGTCCTCTTAGTTGGCTGCGGTGTTTGCTCTGCCGCCTTTTCACCCAGTCGGTCCTCCCGCGGACTCCGTTCACATGTTCTTGCCTTCTTACACCTCACAGTTCCTCTTTCTCCCGCCCCACCTAGTCCCTCCACTCATTCCACTCTCTCACCCTGTCCTCTTAGTTGGCTGCGGTATTTGCTCTGCAGCCTTTTCACCCAGTCGGTCCTCCCGTTCCCGCCGCGCCTGTGCTCGGCCTCTGTGAGCCTCTGATGACGACTTACTACTAGTCCACTGTCTGTACTCCTGCTGGTGGCAGTGCTCCTGGGCCTGCCTACCTGCCCGTGCGCACCAGCCAGGGCGTGCCTAAGACTCACCGAGTCTGCCTGCGCTTGGGCCCTGACGGGCACGCAAATGGAAACTGAAACTGCTGCAAGTGGGACTCGGCAGGGAGGGGCCCACGCGCGGGTGTGGAGAGACAGACCAATATGCTTTTTATTTTAAATGCTATCATGGCACAGGGGCTGCAAATTAAATACAAAATCCAATTTAAATCCAAATGAAATACAAAATACAATGAAGCACTGGCGGGCATGGGGCCCCTAAAAGGAGTGGGGCCTAGAGGCCGGTGCCTACTTGGCCTAATGGATAATCCTGCACTGTGCGAGGGGGAAACAACAGCTCGTCTAGGACCTGCAAAACACACCACTTCCTTCATTTGAGAGAGTGGTTTCACAGTGGCCATCTTGCCACCAGCCACTCTGTAACTCCATTGGCTCCTGAAGTCACGTGACCTCCCTTCTTTAGCAAGTAATTACGCCTACGGTGGCCAACCATCCCGTATTTTGTGGGACTTAGCCTCATCGCTGAGTTTTTTCCCGCAACTTGCAGACACCGTCTGCGGGACGCCAAACGTCCTGACTTTGCCTTGGCCCAGGCCGGATCAAGACTTTTCTGCCCCGAGCTCAAACTTCCTTGTGATATTTGGAGTTCCTGGCAGCAGAGTGTATCTCCCCGGCTGCATGCGGCATCTTAACACGTTGATATGTGCCTACAGAGCATTACAATGGGCGCAATTAGACATTAATAGGAGGGAGGGAGGACTGTTTTGTCCCTTAAGATAGGTGAATTGGGGGTGATTAGAAATGGGAAGGGATCCCAATGCAGCATGGAAATAAGACTGTGGCTTTAAAACCCATGTGGCATTGTTTTGTCTGACATTAGTGTGCCTGGTGCTACTGCGACCTTTCATGCAGGATGGGGAAAATAAAGCTAAAGCCATACTCATTTTGCTCAACATGTTTCTATGACAGTTTATGTAGTGTAAGGTTAGTTTTTTGTGACGTGCTATTTTTTTATGTTGTATGCGTTCTTTTCAAGGAATTTCTATAAACAAAGCCTTAATAAATATTTATATCAAGTAAACCATGAAAGATATGTGGCCAACTGCTTACATTGCCCACATCCCATTTTCCTCTCCGAACCAAAGTGTGTGATCCTGGGCAAATCATGTAATCTCACTGTGTTTTATCTGGAGTCACTCTAAGTGATTCAGTTCATAGATTATGTTATTATACTATTATGTTATTATAAGCTATTATTAAAAAATCCTCACTCATGGTTTAATAGCTATAGACTTGCTACATTATACAATAATTATACTAGTGTTAGCCATGAATTTCACACCAGAAGTTATTTGACACTCAAAGTACTCATGGGAATTTATTGTCATGTCACTTTCCTTGGTGCCTCCAAGTATCAAAGACTGATGATGCTTCTTGCAGTGCTCTTTCTGTGAAGTCACTTGTGTTGGTATCGATGCATATGCAAATTAGCATGTTTGCATATATTTTGCCCAGTAGGGCTTAGGCAGAGCTCTTACAGATGAGTGTCCTGCATGAGTGTCCTACAGTTTTTCTGTGTGCTGTGTAAGTGTTAAAATTTAATCTGCCACTAAAGTTATCAAATAAGTGGATGGGGAGTGCTAATGACACCATATGGAACGGCGCGCACTGTAGGCCGTTTCTGATGCGCTACCACATCTAAAGTGTCCTGCGGAACCATTTTGTAAAGTTGGCCACCCTAATTACGCCAAGCCATAGGGTTCTAGTGTCACTACAAGCCGTCAGCAATGCTGCTGAGGGAGGGTCCAGTAGTGACCTCTGTTTGGACCTGCGCGGTCCACGATTGGCCTACGTCCCGGACTGAGTCCTAGTAGTACCTGAGCTGTAGATGAACTTCACCCTGCCGGTTCAAGCCGAATTCAGCCTCTAGTTTTTTTTCCGTAGGGCTTACATTGCCACCACTTTGAAAACCCCTGCCTGAAGGACAGATCTTAAGGCACCTGCAATGTTGTGTGGCACATGCCTGTCATATGGCACTGCATGATGTCATACCTGACAGAAATACTGCCTTTGATATTGAGTTTAGGCAGTTGGCACAAGGTGGATTTGTGCCTTCTGTGACTCCAGAGTGTCAATGTTGGTGTGAGGTTTTTCATGTGTGTGCGACCTCGGAGCCTTCTCATTGGCTGTGGGTGATCAGGTTTGGGGCCTTCTGCGACTCCAGGGTGTCAGTGTTGGTGTGAGGTTTTTCATGTGTGCGCTACCTGGGAGCATTCTAATTGGCTGTAGGTTGTCGGGTTTGGGGCTTTCGGTGACCCCACAGTGTCAGTGTTTGTGTGAGGTTTTTCATTTGTGTGCTACCTGCGAGCGCTTTCATTGTCTATATATAATCACGTTTGGGGCCCTGTGCAATTCCAGAGTGCTGGTGTTGGTGTGAGGTGTTTCATTTGAGTGCTACCTGGGAGCCTTCTCATTGGCTATTTATGATTAGAACAGGTTTGGGGACTTCTGCGACTCCAGATTGTCGGTGTTGGTGTGAGGTTTTTCATGTGTGCGCTACCTGGGAGCTTTCTCATTGGCTGGGGGTGATCAGGTTTCTGGACTTCTGCGACTCCTGGGTGTGTCAATGTTGGTGTGAGGTTTTTCATTTGTTTGCTACATGGGAGCCTTCTCATTGGCTATGTATGATCAGATCAGGTTTGGGTGCTTGTGGAACTCCCGAGTGTCAATGTTGGTGTGAGGTTTTTCATGTGTGTGCTACCAGGGAGCGTTCTCATTGGCTATGTATGATCAGATCAGGTGTGGGTACTTCTGCGACTCCAGAGTGTCAAAGTTGGTATGAGGTGTTTCATTTGTGTATCGCCTGGGAGCCTTCTCATTGTCTTTTTATGGTCAGGTTTGGGGCCTTCTGCGACTCCAGAGTGTCAGTGTTGGTGTGAGGTTCTTCATTTGTGTGCTACCTGGGAGCTTTCTCATTGGCTCAGGGTGATCAGGTTTGTGGACATCTCAACTCCAGAGTGTCGATGTTGGTGTGAGGTTCTTCATTTGTGTGCTACCTGGGAGCCTTCTCATTGTCTATTTATGTGTCACGTCTCCCAGTGTGCCCAATACTAGGCAACCCACTAGGCAACTCATGATCAGGCCGCATTTACCTGGCACATCACATCGGGGCACAAGAACACGACCTTCTGCTCGACACTGGAGAAAGATGACTGGTTTTCCAGGTGTTTTCCGACCGACCTTCATTGTCCTGGCAACGCCCGTGGAAACTCTCGCATGCCTTGCAGCACCGCCGAGGTACACAGCGATTCATGCGTCACGTGTGGTGAGCTGCTGCCAATCACGTTCATCCTCTGCCATCACGTGATTTTCCCACGCTGCCGCGTTTTTGCATCATGTGACTACAACTAACAGTTAAAAGCGCCGGAAACCACGGTGGCTGCGCTTCTCAGCTGCTTCTTGGAAGGACTGTTTGGCGTTATTGTTTTCATCAAGGATTCATTGGCTCTACGACCACGGACTGTTTTTTGGATACCCTACTTCTTCTTGGCTTCATCTGTTACCTTGCTTGCTTCCAAAGATATTCGACCCTGCACCTCCTCAACGGATTGCTTAAACGGATTATCCCTTTGCTTGGACCTTGTGCTTTGAACTGGTTTTGACCCCATTACGTGTTTTTGGACTACTCTTGTGCCAACTTGCCCAGGTGTGGAACTACTACCCTAGCCTCTCTGAAAACCCGGCTCTCTGTCCCTACTGGTTGCCCCTAGTGCATTACGACCTAACCCACAGCTCATCTAGGTAAGCCTTGTTACAATCAGTTCCTTATTGCTGTATCCATATTGCATTAGTTGATAACCGTCTATTGCCTTACAGCGGTCAAAGGGGTTTTTCCGGCGTTTCCTGGTTCCAGTTGACGGCTCACCACACCTGTGGCCTCAAAGATTGCACAGACAGTATTTGGTCATTCTGTCTGTATGGTACTTGGGGACGGAGGTATTCAATAATCGGCACGACCATCAAGATCAGAACATTATGATCAGGTTTGGGGCCGTCTGTGACTCCCGAATGTCGGTGTTGGTGTGAGCTGTTTCATTTGTGTGCTACCTGGGAGCCTTACCATTGGCTGTTTATGATTGGATCAGGTTTGTGGACTTCTGCGACTCCAGAGTGTCGATGTTGGTGTGAGGTGTTTCATTTGTGTGCTACCTGGGAGCCTTACCATTCGCTGTTTATGACTGGATCAGGTTTGTGGACTTCTGCGACTCCAGAGTGTCGATGTTGGTGTGAGGTTTTTCATGTGTGCGCTACCTGGGAGCTTTCTCATTGGCTGGGGGTGATCAGGTTTGTGGACTTCTGCGACTCCTGGGTGTGTCAATGTTGGTGTGAGGTTTTTCATTTGTTTGCTACATGGGAGCCTTCTCATTGGCTATGTATGATCAGATCAGGTTTGGGTGCTTGTGGAACTCCCGAGTGTCAATGTTGGTGTGAGGTTTTTCATGTGTGTGCTACCAGGGAGCGTTCTCATTGGCTATGTATGATCAGATCAGGTGTGGGTACTTCTGCGACTCCAGAGTGTCAAAGTTGGTATGAGGTGTTTCATTTGTGTATCGCCTGGGAGCCTTCTCATTGTCTTTTTATGGTCAGGTTTGGGGCCTTCTGCGACTCCAGAGTGTCAGTGTTGGTGTGAGGTTCTTCATTTGTGTGCTACCTGGGAGCTTTCTCATTGGCTCAGGGTGATCAGGTTTGTGGACATCTCAACTCCAGAGTGTCGATGTTGGTGTGAGGTTCTTCATTTGTGTGCTACCTGGGAGCCTTCTCATTGTCTATTTATGTGTCACGTCTCCCAGTGTGCCCAATACTAGGCAACCCACTAGGCAACTCATGATCAGGCCGCATTTACCTGGCACATCACATCGGGGCACAAGAACACGACCTTCTGCTCGACACTGGAGAAAGATGACTGGTTTTCCAGGTGTTTTCCGACCTTCATTGTCCTGGCAACGCCCGTGGAAACTCTCGCATGCCTTGCAGCACCGCCGAGGTACACAGCGATTCACGCGTCATGTGTGGTGAGCTGCTGCCAATCACGTTCATCCTCTGCCATCACGTGATTTTCCCACGCTGCCGCGTTTTTGCATCATGTGACTACAACTAACAGTTAAAAGCGCCGGAAACCACGGTGGCTGCGCTTCTCAGCTGCTTCTTGGAAGGACTGTTTGGCGTTATTGTTTTCATCAAGGATTCATTGGCTCTACGACCACAGACTGTTTTTTGGATACCCTACTTCTTCTTGGCTTCATCTGTTACCTTGCTTGCTTCCAAAGATATTCGACCCTACACCTCCTCAACGGATTGCTTAAACGGATTATCCCTTTGCTTGGACCTTGTGCTTTGAACTGGTTTTGACCCCATTACGTGTTTTTGGACTACTCTTGTGCCAACTTGCCCAGGTGTGGAACTACTACCCTAGCCTCTCTGAAAACCCGGCTCTCTGTCCCTACTGGTTGCCCCTAGTGCATTACGACCTAACCCACAGCTCATCTAGGTAAGCCTTGTTACAATCAGTTCCTTATTGCTGTATCCATATTGCATTAGTTGATAACCGTCTATTGCCTTACAGCGGTCAAAGGGGTTTTTCCGGCGTTTCCTGGTTCCAGTTGACCGCTCACCACACCTGTGGCCTCAAAGATTGCACAGACAGTATTTGGTCATTCTGTCTGTATGGTACTTGGGGACGGAGGTATTCAATAATCGGCACGACCATCAAGATCAGAACATTATGATCAGGTTTGGGGCCGTCTGTGACTCCCGAATGTCGGTGTTGGTGTGCGGTGTTTCATTTGTGTGCTACCTGGGAGCCTTACCATTGGCTGTTTATGACTGGATCAGGTTTGTGGACTTCTGCGACTCCAGAGTGTCGATGTTGGTGTGAGGTGTTTCATTTGTGTGCTACCTGGGAGCCTTACCATTCGCTGTTTATGACTGGATCAGGTTTGTGGACTTCTGAGACTCCAGAGTGTCGATGTTGGTGTGAGGTTTTTCATTTGTGTGCTATGTTGGAGCCTTCTCATTGGCTGTGGGTGATCAGATTTGGGGCCTTCTGCAACCCCAGAGTGGTGGTGTTAGTGTGAGGTTTTTCATTTGCGTACTACCTGGGACCCTTCTTATTGTCTATTTATGATCAGGTTTGGTGACTTTTTTGCGACTCCAGAGTGTCTGTTTTGGTGTGAGGTTTTTCATGTGTGCTACTTGGGAGCATTCTAATTGGCTGTGGGTGATCAGGTTTGGGGACTTCTACAATTCCAGAGTTTCAATGTTGGTTTGTGGTTTTCCATTTGTTTGATACCTGGGAGCCTTCTCATTGGCTATTTATGATCAGGTTTAGAGCCTTCTGCGACTCCTTAGTGTCTGTGTTGGTGTGAGGTTCTTCATTTCTCGGCTACCTGGGAGCGTTTTCATTGGCTGTGGGTGATCAGGTTTAAGGCCTTCTGCGAATCCAGTGTGTCAGTGTTGGTATGAGGTTTTTAATTTGTGTGATCCTTCAGAGCCTTCTCATTGGCTGTGGGTGATCAGGTTTGGGGCCTTCTGCAACTCCAGAGTGTTGGTGTGACGTTTTTCATTTGTGTGCTACCTGGGTGCCTTCTCATTGGCTAATTATGGTCAAGTGTGCAGACGTATGCGACTCCAGAGTGTGAGTGTTGTGAGGTTTTTCATTTGTGTGCTACCTGGGAGCCTTCTCATTGGCTGTAGGTGATCAGGTTTGGGGCCTTCTGCGACTCCAGAGTGTTGATTCATTTTTGCTCTTAAGGAATATGAGTCTTGCCTATCCCCGTTCTGAGGTGGCTCAGATCAGCTGTTTATCTCCTTTCACAAATATTTAAGGCCAGTTTCCTTCCAGACCTTGGCTAGATGGGTGAGGTGGTTGATGTTTCAGGTAGGTATTGATATAGTATTATTTTGGGCTCACTTTGCAAGAGTGGCTATGGCATAAAAGGCATATTGGACAGGGGCCCGTTTAGAGGACATTTGGCCTCATTACATGTTTGGTGGTATTCCACTGGTAAATCTGGCAGTATACCACCAAACGTTGTCCATTTTTTCGCCCTTAAGTTTGGAAAATACTGCATTTTTTACATACAAAATGAGTGGACATCCCATGACAATTGTGGTAGATTTCTGTACTGCGAATGCAGCTGCTGCTAATGCTTGTTCACGTATAAAGTGTCCTTGCATTACTGCGTCTAGGAGGCCACTTTAAAATGCTGTACTTTTGTGTTTCTGTGATAATCTTTGTGTCATTACTGCTGTTATTTCTTGGCCATGAGTGTGAAAGTAAGAGATATTGTTTTTTGTAATCTGGTGTTGCTAATACAGGTACACTGCTAATTGCTCTTTTAAAATCTTCAAAGCTTTCTGCCATTTCCTCTGTCCATACAATTGTATCCTAAATTCTTTAGGTCGTCTTAAATGTCTGCAATAGGGATCCTAAAATGTGTTATTTACTCGAACATGCATGTGCAGCAATGATTGCATACCCCTATGAATTGCTGTATCTCTCTCATTGTGTTGGACGGTGGTGTGTTTCTCACTGCTGTGGCTCTCTACTCATCTTTCTTCCTGTTGCATAGATCATATGACCCCTGTATACAATTTATTTCTGGCATTATTGTAATTTGTCTCTCTCCACCTCGTATCCTTTGCCTGCTAGAATTGCCCGGAGTTGTATTGTGTCCTTTTGGCATTGTCCTTCTGTGGTGCTGCACACTAGTTAGTCTTCTACATACAGAAGCAGTGTACTGTCCATGTTGATGTTCCGTAAGTCTATCTGGAAGACCCTGGTGAAGACACTGGGGAACTCAGAGTACTCCCGGGGCAACCTAGTGTGTTGGAATCTCTTTTCTGCCATAGGAAAGTGCTGTCAAGTATTCTAAGTCTGGGTGTGATGGTGTGGTGAATAATGCATGATTGAAGTCTACTACAGGGAAAAGCAGACTGCATTTGCAGGTATGTTTGCATAGTATTGCTGCAGGGTTTGGGACTAACGTACATTCTGCTTCCACTATGCCATTTAGGGGGTGGAGATTCTGAATGAATCTCCATGTTCTCCCTTTGATGCCTCAATGGGCATATAACTGTTTGCAAGGTGAGTCTAAAGGCACAGTGATACCTTGGTCAAGCAGTACTTCGATTATATCATAAATTCTGTAACCTGCTTCGTTGCAGAATGGGTATTACAGTACTCTAGGGAGTATGGCACCTGTTTTTAGATTTCATTTTCACTGCCCCTATGCTGGTCAGTCATCCTTCGTCATGTGGCTTGCTTGTCCTCGATCTACTAGGCACTTGTGCTAAATCCTCATGTGTTTGTGGGGGCGTAGTGGTTACTGGCAGTACTGTCTGTGGGTGGGACTTCCCTGTACTCCATTGGCAAATGACAAGGTATTCCAATTTCAAAGACTACTTCCCCATCTGTGTCCTCATTTGCAAATAGATAATCATCAGTAATTTCTTAGTGTGGGGTCTATGCATAGCACAAGTCTCTGCTCCATCCCATCCTCATCTGTGCCTGTTACAATGGTTACATCTTTTCTCATGATTACTGCATCAATGTGTATTGTGAACATTGCTCCTGGGGCTTCTTCGTGTGGTACTGCTGGTCTAATTAGGAATTCTACTGGCAAGCAAAATATCACATTCTGCATTTCTGGTAACCAAACAATCCAAATGGTAACTGCATATGCATATAGTGCCTTTTGTAATGGTAATGCTCAAAGTGTGTTAGCGTTGCATCATTATTTTACCATGTATTAAGGTAGGGCCTACCCACTGAAGTAGAAACAGAGATAGACAGAATTGTAGGCATGGAAGCAAAGGGTAAGGGAGAAATACAAGCATGTTAGTGCATTTTCGTAAGCGCAAGCATGAAAAAGAAAGAGCAGTTGAAGAAAAGCACAGCGGATAGAAGCTAAATGAGTGCAGAAGAAGCTAGCAACAGCTAGTATCACAGAGCAGTAGTAGCAAACCCCACAGACAGGGGAGTTGCTAGGTCTGGAAAAGACCCGGGGCTAAAGTGATGTCGGAACTGTTGGGACTGGGGGCTAGCTAGTCTTTTGGCTGTAGCTCCTGAGATTCTATCCGGGGCTACAACCAAAAGATCAGGGCCTATAGCCCCCTTAGCCCCCGCCTAGCAACGCCCCTGCCCACAGATACCAATAGCAGTCAGGACCAGAACTAGACTGGGGAAGTTCACATGACAACAACAGATGAGATAGGGGAGGAGTCCGGGAGACACAAAACAACTAACAGAAGGATCCATGGGGAGGATTTGCAGGGTGCTGTTGGTTATTCAGGAAGATGGGACACCTGTCTAGAGACTATCACAGTACAACCCCCCCATGCAATGTCATCCAGGAGCACCCCCTGCTACATATTACACACAAGGGACACCACAGGGATGTTACACCCCACAACAGACTGCACGGCAGAGGAGCCAGCAGATGATCCAGAAGGACCTGGGATTCCCCGTACTGGGCCAACCAAAAATGTATGGCATGTCCCTTCTGATACCAATAAAATAATCCAAAAGAGGCATAAACAAAATGAAATGCACCAGGTACAGAAACATATATGTATTGCAAAAGACTGCTAGGCAGGGAATTATCTAACATGCATTCAAATGCTAATGGAGAGAGTACATACTTTTATTAGGTTTTCAGAGAGCAAAAATCAATACATTTGTTACAACTCAATTTATGGCGATTGGCTAATAGGCATTGCACTATAGATGTTAGAATTTCATTGGCCTATTCTAAACATGTGGCAAGCTGGTTAGCTTGTTGTGCAGTGATATCCTTGCACTTCTATTGGACAGAAACATTAGACACATGTATCAGTAAAACCTTATTTCCCATTGGCTGTTCTAGGGTGAGTGGAAGTGGAATGAACAATAAGACCAAAGAGCTTGGTTACAATAAAATATAACAGTGATTTTCCTTCCTCAAGTAACTTTACGCAGTTGGCAATAGCATTATGTACTCATCATTATGAACTGTTTATATCATTTTATTTTGTAGCCTCACTCGGTGGGAAGATTACTTCACATGCATGATCTAATTTGTCCTATGTGTGACCTTTTGTTTCAAACCCTTGCTGCTTGCCAGCAGTGCTCTTTGGCAGTGGAGCTAATATACATATGCAGAAATGTTCGTACATTATCATGAAAAGAGGCTGCATTCAATAACATCTGCAGGTAATGCGATTCTATTATACTCATGAGAAGTGGCTGCATTGAGTATTATCTGCAGGTAATGTGATTCTATTATACTCATAAAAAGTGGCTGCATTCAATATTATCTGCAGGCAATGTGATCCTATTATACTGGTTGCAGGGCCTCAAGTAATTATAGTGTGGGGCAGAGGTGTTCTTTGACAATGGCAAATGGATAATGGCTGAGCATTAAATAAGTGTTTCTGCATAACTGTGTGTGTTTGGCACAAAGAAAGCTCTGCAAATACGATCTGCCCCATGGGTGGCAGTGTGGTACTGTACCCATTCTATCTCCATGAACATGCCTGGCGGTTCACTTTCTGCCAGAGCGCAACCTGCATGTCAGCCTAAGAACACAAATTGTTATATTTCATCTGAAATATGGCTGTGTGAACTTGATTAGCTTGTGTCATCTTGGCTAATCAATGTACAGTGTTTTGTCTCTAACCTCCGGGCTTTGTTTATTTTTAAGTTGCATTTATATGACTCACAGCAGTGAGCTAATCTCCGGAGGAAGCTTTCACTGCCCTTGCACCAACCTATCAGTGCGCTGCCTTCAACTTCTGGCTGTGCAAATTGTTGCAATCTTTGAAATGAACAGTCTAATATTCTGCTCTGTGAGGAAGGTTTTGTGCTTTGAAAAAAGCTGACTGAATTCTGGCCTACGTGTGCTGCATTTATCTAGTGTTCTTCAATGGCGATTTTATTTGCTCATTAATATAAGTACTTTGCCTATATGTTTTCTTAACTAACGCAAAATGAAGCTTTGTCAGGCTACATAACATAGTGTGTGTGTTGTTACTCAGAGTGACTTTCTCAGCTTATATTTCTGTGCGGACTTAGAACATTGAATGAAGGTATGCACATTTCTGTACTCCCCTACACCTCTTTTATATGTATTACATTCAGATTGTTTTAAAAAATGAGAGTTGTCAGATTTATGAAATGAAAAAAGAGATTTGTGTTCTATCCTTTGGATTAGGATCTCTCTCTGAGATAGTCTCATGAAATTGCGAAGGTGGTGATTTTAAGGCTTGAACTCCCAATGGGGAGATACAAGTCTGAGTACAAGACTTGTCACAGCGTCTTCTCTGGATATCTTCATGAGAGGGGATTGAACAATGACAAGATGCCATCAAGTATCTGGGAATAAGAAGATCTTCATCCTCAGTAGAGGATGAATATTGTATCTCTCCTAAAAGAGTCACCACTTCCCCCTTGATAGCCATCTCCTCCTATGTGATCCTCCCACCTGATACCACCCACAGTGTCAGGGTCAGGTAGTGGCTGCCGTCCCCTGGATGGCCACATGGGAGGAGATCGTAGGCTAGGGATCAGTGATGTCTCCATAGAATTTATCACAGTAGGCCCTGCTAGGCATGAACACTGCAAACAAAGTCTCCACTGCAAACAGAGTGCGATCATTAAACCATCTGCAACTATATTTTAGTTCAAAAAGCAAAATCAAAAGGGATCAAACATCCCATTCAACCAACGTTTCGCTCTTTAATCATGCTTAATCATGGTAGTGACAAGCGAAAAGGGACAATCCACTTTAAATCCCTAAATATATCATTACTGATTTTAAGTACCCCCGGGAGATGTCTAACGTCCCTATGATAGCAACACTTCACTCTTTACAGGAGATGTAGAAACGAAGCCTTTGTATCGCTACAAACCTGAAATGTGTTATGACCGTTGTGATGCATCTTGCGGCAGGATGTAGAAGCACCTGATGGTAACCTGCCTTCAAGTCCAGCACAGAGAAAAATGCAGCACCTTACAAATCTGCTGTCATGGCATTTATGTTGGGCATGATATGCCTTTCTCTCTCTCTCTCGATTGCTTTATTTGTCAATCTCATGTCCACACAGATTCTCACTGACCGTGGCTGCTTGGGTTTTGCTGCCAGTACAATTGGAAACACCCGCAGCATGGGACCTTCCACTTTTTTTAATGATGTCATCCGCAACTCATTTATCCAGTTCCTCCACTACTTTTCTTTTTAGATAGAATGGCACCCTTCTGTGTTTGAGGACGACTGGTGGTATGGTTGCACCTTTGTGGAGTCTTCCAGGGCCTCCTTTCAAATGCCCAACACCTTTACATAATGAGCTGCATCTTCCCTCCAGGCTCTTCGCTGCCTCAGCATACTCTCCATAGGCGAAATTCATGATGGGAAGGGCACCTGCTGTCCTACATCTAATAGAGTATTAGCCCTACCACCGAACTCCCCGGCGCTAATAGCGCCGGATCACGAGTTCGGCGGTGATGTAATTCCTCATTCCCCATTGAGCCCATTCGGGAATGCCCCATTCCCCATTGGGCTCAATGGGGAAAATTCACGCTCTTACCGCCGGTGGATTTTTCGCCGGCGGTAAGAGCGCACATCTTTAGTGTATTTCCCCCCATCCAAAAGCTGGGGTGAAATCCGCTGAAGTCCTGATTTGGCGGACCCTTAAATCCGGCAGTAATAGCACGACCGCCGGATTTAAGGGTTACTGCCAAAGTCGTGATGAGGCCCTCTGTGTGGTTAATGTGTGCCCTAGCGTGATGGCGCCTGCCATGTCATCACACTTTAAGGGACATCAGACGATGACAATATGAAGTGTTCTTGCCATGCCATGGCATTAGAGCTAGGAAGAGTTTCCATGCCATAGAATTCCGTGAGCTAGGGAGAAACTCTTTTGTGCGTATGTGTCCTGTGCGGCATGCCATAGGATTTTGTGAGCAAGGGAGAGTTTATTTTATGTACATGCATTGCATCCTATTCAGCATGGCACAGAGGATTCCTCCATCCCATGCCATGGAATTCTGTGAGCTAAGGAGAGTTTCTTGTGTGCGTTTGTATCCTATGCGACATGGCCAGAGGCTTCCTTCGTGCCACTCCCTTGTGCACCCTCTTCTTAAGAAACCTTCAGCCGACCCCTCCTGTCCGGCTAACTGTCACCCGAGCTCCACCACTCCTTTTCTGGGCAAACTCCTGGAAAAGCTGGCCATCTCCCAGCTTAATCTTCACACTGAGGGCCTCATCACGAGTTGGGCTCTATTCCCGGCTGTAATACTGCCGACTGTAATAGCCCTAGCACGGACCGGACCGGTGGTATTACCACCGGATCACGAGTTGGGCCTTAACGGTAAATCCCCATTCCTGATTGGGTCCATTGGATCCAATGGGGAATTTTCGGTGCTAATACTGTGGGATAATACAGCCGGCTGTAATACAGCCGAAAACAGGGATTTTCACCTCCAGAAAAAATCTGGAGGTAAAACAGCCGATTTAGTGCACAACTCGCAATAGGGCCAGCCCTTAAATGTGGCGGTAATACCGTTACCACCACATTTAAGGGCTACAGCCCAACTCGTGATGAGGCCCTGAATCTGCTGGTTGTCTTCATGACCATCAGTCTGGCTTCAGAGCCGCCAGAAGCATGGAAACTGCTCTCCTGAACATCCGTGAAGACCTGCTCTCCAACCTTGACACTAACCATCCCTCTGTCCTCATTCTCCTCGATCTCTCTTCTGCTTTTGGTACTGTCAACCATACCATCCTGCTAAACCGGCTCCGTGATAACCTGGGTATCACTGATCAGGCCCTGGCCTGGCTGACCTCCTTTCTCTCTGACTGACCCTCCCAGGTCCAACTTGGGTCCTTCCTCTCCTCTATCTCTCTCTCTACCTGTGGTGTCCCCCAGAGCCCTAACCTTTCTCCTTGGCTGTTTAACCAATACCTAGCACCTCTCACCCACCGCATATCTGCTCTCTGGTCCAACTTTCAGTGCTATGAGGACGACACTAAGCTTGCTTTCAGGCTCCCCTCAGCCGCCTCTTCTCCCTCTCTCATCCTGGATTGTCTGTCCTCAATCCATACCCACACTGCGTCTCGGCACCCCCTGCACTTGTGGTCTGTATCTGTAACCCTAGAGTCCCCTCTCCTTCACTTATCTGTAACCCTACAGATCCCTCTCCTGCACTTATCTGACACTTGCTGTCTGCCCTCCTAACACTCGTACTTGCCACCCGGTGGCAGCACTACTTGTTTTTCCTGTAGTTTCCTTGTACTGCACTTGTCCATCCTCCCACACACCCCCCACACTTCTCCCCTCCCGGCCCCCCTGCACTTGTGCGATCTGAATGTCACTAGACCTAGTAAGATCGTTGTTTCTTGTCGTCCCTCTGTTTCTCCTCCCCTCCCTTGCCTTGTAACGCCTTGAAACACTTGCGCGTTATAAATGCCATATCATATCATATTCATTCTGTGAGCTAGGGAGAGATTCTTTTGTGCCCGTGTGCCCTATGCGGCATGCCATAGAATTCTATGAGCTAGGGAGAGTTTATTTTATGCATATGCGTCCTATGCAGCATGACACAGAGGATTCTTCCGTGCCATAGAATTCAGTGAGCTAGGGAGAGATTATTTTATGCATATGTGTCCTATGCAGCATGGCACAGAGGCTTCCTCTGTACCATGATGCCCTAGAATTCTGTGAGCTAGGGAGAGATTCTTTTGTGTGTATGTGTCCTGTGTGGAATACCACAGAATTCTGTGAGGTATGGAGAGTTTCTTTTGTATGTATATGTCCTATGCGGCAGGCCATAGGATTCTCTGAGCTAGGGAGAGTTTCCATTGTGTTTATGTGTCGTATGCAGCATGCCATAGATTTCCGTGAACTAGGGAGAGATTCTTTTATGTGTATGTGCCCTATGCCATATAATTCTGTGAGCTAGTAAGAGTTTCTTTTATGCATATGCATCCTATGCAGCATGGCACAGAGGTTTCTACCGTGCCATGCCATAGAACTCCATGAGCTAAGGAGAGTTTCTTTTGTGCGTATGCATCAGTTGCGACATGACCAGAGGCTTTTTCATGCCAATACATAGAAATCCGTGAGCCAGGGAGAGATTATTTTCTGCATATGTGCCCTATGCGGCATGCCATAGAATTCTGTGAGCCAGGGAGAGTTTCTTTTATGCATATGCGTTCTGTGAAGCATGGTACAGAGGCTTCTTCCGTGCCATGACATAGAATTCTGTGAGCTATGGAGAGTTTCTTTTGTATGTATGTGCCCTATGCCATATAATTCTGTGAGCTAGGAAGAGTTTCTTTTATGCATATACGTCCTATGCAGCATGGCACAGAGCTTTCTACCGTGCCATGCCATAGAATTCCATGAGCTAAGGAGAGTTTCTTTTATGCATATGCGTCCTGTGCTGCATGGTACAGAGGCTTCTTCCATGCCATGGCATAGAATTCTGTGAGCTAAGGAGAGATTCTTTTCTGCGTATGTGCCCTATGCGGCATGCCATAGAATTCTGTGAGCTAGGGAGAGTTTCTTTTATGCATATGCGTCCTGTGCAGCATGGCACAGAGCTTTCTACCGTGCCATGCCATAGAATTCCATGAGCTAAGGAGAGTTTCTTTTATGCATATGCGTCCTGTGCTGCATGGTACAGAGGCTTCTTCCATGCCAAGGCATAGAATTCTGTGAGCTAAGGAGAGATTCTTTTCTGCGTATGTGCCCTATGCGGCATGCCATAGAATTCTGTGAGCTAGGGAGAGTTTCTTTTATGCATATGCGTCCTGTGCAGCATGGCACAGAGCTTTCTACCGTGCCATGCCATAGAATTCCATGAGCTAAGGAGAGTTTCTTTTATGCATATGCGTCCTGTGCTGCATGGTACAGAGGCTTCTTCCATGCCATGGCATAGAATTCTGTGAGCTAAGGAGAGATTCTTTTCTGCGTATGTGCCCTATGCGGCATGCCATAGAATTCTGTGAGCTAGGGAGAGTTTCTTTTATGCATATGCGTCCTGTGCAGCATGGCACAGAGCTTTCTACCGTGCCATGCCATAGAATTCCATGAGCTAAGGAGAGTTTCTTTTGTGCATATGCGTCCTGTGCTGCATGGTACAGAGGCTTCTTCCATGCCAAGGCATAGAATTCTGTGAGCTAAGGAGAGATTCTTTTCTGCGTATGTGCCCTATGCGGCATGCCATAGAATTCTGTGAGCTAGGGAGAGTTTCTTTTATGCATATGCGTCCTGTGAAGCATGGTACAGAGGCTTCTTCCGTGCCATGACATAGAATTCTGTGAGCTATGGAGAGTTTCTTTTGTATGTATGTGCCCTATGCCATATAATTCTGTGAGCTAGGAACAGTTTCTTTTTATGCATATACGACCTATGCAGCATGGCACAGAGCTTTCTACCGTGCCATGCCATAGAATTCCATGAGCTAAGGAGAGTTTCTTTTATGCATATGCGTCCTGTGCTGCATGGTACAGAGGCTTCTTCCATGCCATGGCATAGAATTCTGTGAGCTAAGGAGAGATTCTTTTCTGCGTATGTGCCCTATGCGGCATGCCATAGAATTCTGTGAGCTAGGGAGAGTTTCTTTTATGCATATGCGTCCTGTGCAGCATGGCACAGAGCTTTCTACCGTGCCATGCCATAGAATTCCATGAGCTAAGGAGAGTTTCTTTTATGCATATGCGTCCTGTGCTGCATGGTACAGAGGCTTCTTCCATGCCATGGCATAGAATTCTGTGAGCTAAGGAGAGATTCTTTTCTGCGTATGTGCCCTATGCGGCATGCCATAGAATTCTGTGAGCTAGGGAGAGTTTCTTTTATGCATATGCGTCCTGTGCAGCATGGCACAGAGCTTTCTACCGTGCCATGCCATAGAATTCCATGAGCTAAGGAGAGTTTCTTTTATGCATATGCGTCCTGTGCTGCATGGTACAAAGGCTTCTTCCATGCCATGGCATAGAATTCTGTGAGCTAAGGAGAGATTCTTTTCTGCGTATGTGCCCTATGCGGCATGCCATAGAATTCTGTGAGCTAGGGAGAGTTTCTTTTATGCATATGCGTCCTGTGCAGCATGGCACAGAGCTTTCTACCGTGCCATGCCATAGAATTCCATGAGCTAAGGAGAGTTTCTTTTGTGCATATGCGTCCTGTGCTGCATGGTACAGAGGCTTCTTCCATGCCAAGGCATAGAATTCTGTGAGCTAAGGAGAGATTCTTTTCTGCGAATGTGCCCTATGCGGCATGCCATAGAATTCTGTGAGCTAGGGAGAGTTTCTTTTATGCATATGCGTCCTGTGCAGCATGGCACAGAGCTTTCTACCATGCCATGCCATAGAATTCCATGAGCTAAGGAGAGTTTCTTTTATGCATATGCGTCCTGTGCTGCATGGTACAGAGGTTTCTACCGTGCCATGCCATAGAATTCCATGAGCTTAGGAGATTTTCTGTTGTGCGTATGCATCATATGCCACATGGCCAGAGGGTTCTTCGTGCCATGACATAGAATTCCGTGAGCTAAGGAGGGATTCTTTTCTGCGTATGTGCCCTATGCAGCATGCCATAGAATTCTATGAGCTAGGGAGAGTTTCGTTTATGCATATGCGTCCTATGCAGCATGGTACAGAGGCTTCTTCCATGCCATGGCATAGAATTCTGTGAGCTAAGGAGAATTTCTTTTGTGCGTATGCATCATATGCGACATGGCCAGAGGGTTCTTCGTGCCATAACATAGAATTCCGTGAGCTAGGGAGAGTTTCTTTTGTGCGTATGCGTCCTATGCGGCATGGCATGGAATTCTGTAAGCTAGGGAGAGTTTTCTTTACTTGTATGCATCCTATGCGTCTCTGTGCCATGCCATAGAACTACTTGAGCTAAGAAGAGTTTCTTTTGCGCGTATGTATCCTATGCCATGCCATAGAATTCCATGAGCTAGGGAGAGTTTCTTTTGTGCGTATTTATCTTATGCAGCATAATATGGAGGCATCCTTCGTTCCATGCCATAGAATTCTGTGAGCAAGGGAGAGTGTTTTTGTGCGTATGCGTCTTATGCGTCTCTGTGTCATGCCATAGAACTGCTTGAGCTAAGAAGAGTTTCTTTTGTGCGTATGTCTCCTATGCCATGCCATAGAATTCTGTGAGCTAGGGAGAGTTTCTTTTGTGCATATATATCTTATGCGGCATGGCATGGAGGCGTCCTTCGTTCCATGCCATAGAATTCTGTGAGCTAGGGAGAGTTTCTTTTGTGCATATGCAGCATGGCATGGAGGCTTCATTCGTTCCTTGTCATAGAATTCCGTGAGCTAAGGAGAGTTTCTTTTGTGCATATGGGGCATGGCATGGAGGCTTCATTCGCTCCATGCCATAGATTTGCATGAGCCAGGGGAGAGATTCTTTTGTGCGTATGCATCCTTTGCATCATGGTATAGAATTCTGTGAGCTAGGGAGAGATTCCTTTGTGCCTCTGCTTCCTATGCGGCATGGCATAGAATTCTGTGAGCTAGGGAGAGATTCTTTTGTGCCTATGCGTCCTATGCAGCATGGCATAGAATTCTGTAGCTAGGGAGAATTTCTTTTATGCCTATGCATCCTATGCGGCATGGAATAGAATTCTGTGAGCCATGGAGAGATTCTTGTGTGCGTATGTGTCCTGTGCAGCATGGGAGAGGTTCCGTGAGCTAAGGAGAGTTTCTTTTGTGCGTATGCATCATATGCGACATGGCCAGAGGCTTTCTCATGCCAATACATAGAAATCCGTGATCCAGGGAGAGATTCATTTCTGCATATGTGCCCTATGCAGCATACCATAAAATTCTGTGAGCTAGGGAGAGTTTCTTTTATGCATATGCGTCGTATGCAGCATGGTACAGAGGCTTCTTCCGTGCCATGGCATAGAATTATGTGAGCTAAAGGGAATTTCTTTTGTTCGTATGCATCATATGCGACATGGCCAGAGGCTTCTTCGTGCCATGACATAGAATTCTGTGAGCTAGGGAGAGTTTCTTTTGTGTGTATGTGTCCTGTGCGGCATGACATAGAATTCTGTGAGCTATGGAGAGTTTCTTTTGTATGTATGTGCCCTATGCCATATAATTCTGTGAGCTAGGAAGAGTTTCTTTAATTGATATATGTCCTATGCAGCATGGCACAGAGCTTTCTACCGTGCCATGCCATAGAACTCCATGAGCTTAGGAGAGTTTCTGTTGTGCGTATGCATCATATGCGACATGGCCAGAGGGTTCTTCGTGTCAATACATAGAATTCCGTGAGCTAAGGAGAGATCCTTTTCTGCGTATGTGCCCTATGCGGCATGCCATAGAATTCTGTGAGCTAGGGAGAGTTTCTTTTATGCGTATGCATCCTATGCGGCATGGAATAGAATTCTGTGAGCCATGGAGAGATTCTTGTGTGCGTATGTGTCCTGTGCAGCATGGGAGAGGTTCTGTGAGCTAGGGAGAGGTTCTTTTGTGCATATGCAGCATGGCATGGAGGCTTCATTCGTTCCTTGTCATAGAATTCCGTGAGCTAAGGAGAGTTTCTTTTGTGCGTGTGCATCATATGCGACATGGCCAGAGCCTTTTTCATGCCAATACATAGAATTCCGTGAGCTAAGGAGGGATTCTTTTCTGCATATGTGCCCTATGCCGCATGCCATAGAATTCTGTGAGCTAGGGAGAGTTTCTTTTATGCATATGCGTCCTGTGCAGCATGGTACAGAGGCTTCTTCCGTGCCATGGCATAGAATTCTGTAAGCTAAGGAGAATTTCTTTTGTGCGTATGCATCATATGCGACATGGCCAGAGGATTCTTCGTGCCATAACATAGAATTCCGTGAGCTAGGGAGAGATTCTTTTGTGCGAACGGGTCCTATTTATTTATTTTATTTATTTATTGTTTGCTTTTTAGGCACTTATACAATAAGAAAATACTGTTTCAAAGCGCCCACAGGGCAGGGAGGGAGCAGGGGTGGAAAATTCATTACAACACAATATTTAAGAGCAGTGGGAGAAGGGACAAACCTACTGTGCCTTGTGAGTATTAAGAACAGGCAAGTGCAGAAAGGGAGAGGGAAGAGGGGGTAAGTGCTGGGGAGTCCGAGCTCCTGGGTGAGCCACAGATGAAGTGCTAGGAATGTTGAGTGCTACACGGCCTGGGTCGTGGGAGGTGTAAGTGTGAGCCACCACAGCAGAGGATGTGCAGATGCAAAGAGCTGTGGATAGACAGGAGCTGGGAAGAATTGGTGTGGGAGGTCAAGGCCCGGAGGATGCTTAAGGGCCAAGGACACCAATTCAGCAACTGTGGGATTAGCAGAGGAGAGAAGGCAGGAAGGAGGAGGAAAAGAGGAAAGTCTTAAGGAGCTTTTGGAATCTGAGAAGATTCTGCTCAAGGCACAGGGGGAGGGGCAGGCTATTCCAGAGGAGGGGGTCGGCAGAAAAAAAAGTGAGCGACCCCCTACCCTCTGTTTAGCAAAACGCCTTACACACAAAGAGTTGGTGCCAGAGGAACAAAGTGGTCTAGAGGGAGAGTATTTAGTAAGGTAGAGTTGAAGATAGTGTGGTCCCCGGGCCCAGACAGCCTTGTGGATGATGCAGAGACATTTGGATGTAATCCATTCAGCAACTGGGAGCCAGGGAAGACTTTTTAGAGCAGGAGAGATGCAGTGCCTGGGCTTAAGGCCATGGATAAGTCTTGCTGCTCTATTCTGCAGGGGTCGCGGAGTGGAAGATGGAAGATTCAGGAGAAGGCTGTTACAGTAGTCAAGTCTACAGAGCACCAGGGCTTGAGTTACATTAAGCCTCTGATGGAAACTGAGAAATGGTAACATTTCTTTGGGAGGGAAGAGCTGATAGTTGGACTTCTTGGCAATGTCCCTAGTGTGAAGGAGGAAGGAGAGAGAGGAGTCGAGGATGACTGTACAATTCTGTGAGCTAGGGAGAGTTTCTTTTGTGCGTATGCGTCCTATGCGGCATGGCATGGAATTCTGTAAACTAGGGAGAGTTTTTTTTACTTGTATGCATCCTATGCGTCTCTGTGCCATGCCATAGAACTGCTTGAGCTAAGAAGAGTTTCTTTTGCGCATATGTATCCTATGCCATGCCATAGAATTCCGTGAGCTAGGGAGAGTTTCTTTTGTGTGTATGTATCTTATGCAGCATGGCATGGAGGCGTCCTTCGTTCCATGCCATAGAATTCTGTGAGCAAGGGAGAGTTTTTTTGTGCGTATGCGTCTTATGCGTCTCTGTGTCATGCCATAGAACTGCTTGAGCTAAGAAGAGTTTCTTTTGTGCGTATGCATCCTATGCGTCTCTGTGCCATGCCATAGAACTGCTTGAGCTAAGAAGAGTTTCTTTTGTGCGTATGTCTCCTATGCCATGCCATAGAATTCTGTGAGCTAGGGAGAGTTTCTTATGTGCGTATGTATCTTATGCAGCATGGCATGGAGGCTTCCTTCGTTCCATGCCATAGAATTCTGTGAGCTAAGAGAGTTTCTTTTGTGCGTATGCGTCTTATGCATCTCTGTGCCATGCCATAGAACTGCTTGAGCTAAGAAGAGTTTCTTTTGTGCGTATGTATCCTATGCCATGCCATAGAATTCTGTGAGCTAGGGAGAGGTTCTTTTGTGCATATGCAGCATGGCATGGAGGCTTCATTCGTTCCTTGTCATAGAATTCTGTGAGCTAAGGAGAGTTTCTTTTGTGCATATGTGGCATGGCATGGAGGCTTCATTCGTTCCATGCCATAGATTTGCATGAGCCAGGGGAGAGATTCTTTTGTGCGTATGCGTCCTATGCGGCATGGCATAGAATTCTGTGAGCTAGGGAGAGATTCTTTTGTGCCTCTGCATCCTTTGCATCATGGTATAGAATTCTGTGAGCTAGGGAGAGATTCTTTTGTGCCTATGCGTCCTATGCGGCATGGCATAGAATTCTGTGAGCTAGGGAGAGATTCTTTTGTGCCTATGCGTCCTATGCAGCATGGCATAAAATTCTGTAGCTAGGGAGAATTTCTTTTATGCCTATGCATCCTATGCGGCATGGAATAGAATTCCATGAGCTAGGGAGAGATTCTTGTGTGCGTATGTGTCCTGTGCAGCATGGCATAGAATTCTGTGAGCTAGAGAGAGATTCTTGTGTGTGTATGCGTTCTGTGCAGCATGGCATGGAGGCTTCCTTCGTGCCATGCCACAGAATTCTGTGAGCTAGGGAGAGATTCTTGTGTGCGTATGTGTCCTGTGCAGCATGGCATAGAATTTTGTGAGCTAGGAGATATTCTTTTGTGCCTATGCATCTTGTGCGGCATGGCATAGAATTACGTGAGTTAGGGAGAGATTTGTTTGTGCCTATGCGTCCTATGCGGCATGGCATAGAATTCTGTGAGTTAGGGAGAGATTATTTTTTGCGTCTGTGTCCTGTGCAGCATGGCACAGAGGCTTCCTCTGTGCCATGATGCCATAGAATTCTGTGAGCAAAGGAGAGATTCTTTTGTGCCTATGCGTCCTATGCGGCATGGCATAGAATTCTGTGAGTTAGGGAGAGATTCTTTTGTGCCTATGCGTCCTGTGCAGCATGGCATAGAATTCTGTGAGCAAGGGAGAGATTCTTTTGTGCCTATGCGTCCTATGCGGCATGGCATAGAATTCTGTGAGTTAGGGAGAGATTCTTTTGTGCCTATGCGTCCTGTGCAGCATGGCATAGAATTCTGTGAGCAAGGGAGAGATTCTTTTGTGCCTATGCGTCCTATGCGGCATGGCATAGAATTCTTTGAGCAGGGGAGAGATTATGTTGTGCCTATGCGTCCTATGCGGCATGGCATAGAATTCTGTGAGCAGGGGAGAGATTCTTTTGTGCCTATGCTTCCTATGCAGCATGGCATAGAATTCTGTGAGCAAGGGAGGGATTCTTTTGTACCTATGCTTCCTATGCGGCATGGCATAGAATTCTGTGAGCAAGGGAGAGATTCTTTTGTGCGTATGCGTCCTATGCGGCATGGCATAGAATTCTGTGAGTTAGGTAGAGATTCTTTTGTGCCTATGCGTCCTGTGCAGCATGGCATAGAATTCTGTGAGCAAGGGAGAGATTCTTTTGTGCCTATGCGTCCTATGCGGCATGGCATAGAATTCTTTGAGCAGGGGAGAGATTATGTTGTGCCTATGCGTCCTATGCGGCATGGCATAGAATTCTGTGAGCAGGGGAGGGATTCTTTTGTGCCTATGCTTCCTATGCGGCATGGCATAGAATTCTGTGAGCAAGGGAGGGATTCTTTTGTACCTATGCTTCCTATGCGGCATGGCATAGAATTCTGTGAGTTAGGGAGAGATTCTTTTGTGCCTATGCTATGCTTCCTATGCGGCATTGCATAGAATTCTGTGAGTTAGGGAGAGATTCTTTTGTGCCTATGCGTCCTATGCGGCATGGCATAGAATTCTGTGAGTTAGGGAGAGATTATTTTGTGCCTCTGCTTCCTATGCGGCATGGCATAGAATTCTGTGAGTTAGGGAGAGATTCTTTTGTGCCTATGCGTCCTATGCGGCATGAGGGGGGCAGGCAGAGGCACTCCAGTGCAACACCACACATAACATTGTGTGAGGTGGAGAGAGTTCCAGGAATTGGTACTTCACGGTCTCGGGGATGGGCAGCCCAGACTTATGCGAGAAAAGAAGGCACGAGGACCCGCCAGACCCCCCGCCGCCCGAGATCAGGATTTATGCCCCGCTGACAGCTGCAGGGGGCGCTTTCCGGGCCCCGAGCAGGCACTCTGCTTGGGAAAACATCCCCGCCACTTAGCAAGAAATCTATATATTTGTGTAGCCCAGATACACCGCACGCACTTGCCATCCGCTATAACCGGCCTCACCTCGCGGAACCTATAGGGAGCTAGGTGCCCGAGCAATGCGAGCAGCCGGTGGCCTTTGCGTGGTAAGGGTTACGTCATGTTCCTTGGCTTGCAGCGCGTCTTGCGGTCCCTGGTCAGCGGTGACATCATGGCGTCGAGTAATGTGCAGAAAATGTTCGGCGCGGCCAAGAGAAAGCTTAAAAAACACTAAAATGGAAGGCATCTTTCCACTGGCTACCGCAGGCCTGTCACGGCACATTGCTGGGGTTTAGGGGGGATTCTGGAGCAGGAAGGAACGCTGTGGCTCGGAGCACAAGTCTCGCAACATTTTGGGGGAGAGGAGAGGACAGTGGACTTTTTGAGAGGCCGTAGATGCAGGAAAGCTCTCCTGCCAGCCCAGGTTCGGTGAAGTTATTATTGCAGAAAGAGACACGATTCTTGGGGGGCCAACTGCAGACCCCTGCAACATTTGCAGAGTTTTTGAGAGAGGGCTGGACCTGTCCAGATGTTGAGCAATCCAGGGGAGATGGGGGTGGCAAGAGGTTCGCGACTGGACGGACCCACCCCGTTTTAATGAACATTGCCAGAATCCCTGGGTATGGCTTTCTATATCGGCCATAAGGCTCTTCAGGGTGGCGTATATAGCTGCATTGTCCATAGTGTACACTAGGCCCGATAGCTTCGGGGAACTCATCCGAGCTGGCCCTTGTCCAGCAACTGAGGCTCCCTGATTTACAGCCCCCAGGGATCCCCACAGCTGCAGTGGGGATTACTGGGGAGGGGGGCTTGAGAGGAAGCCGAGCGGGGGCATAAATCTGGCGCATTTCGTTACCTTTTTTAATGAGGGGGTGGGGGGAGATTTGGCCAGCTCCCGGCCTGCCGCTGCAGCATAAACAGGCTACTGGAAAAATAACAGGATCCCAGCCTTTTAACTGCTCGGAACACTACCTGGAGCGGGGCTTGTGTTACTGCCGGGAGCGCGTCCAAGAGGGAAAGGGGGGCGGGGGGCCGCGAGGAGAGAAATGGAAATGGAGGCCAAAATAATGAAAAACTATGTTGAGTGACTTCTGAAAGGATGTGGTTCTGTGCGGCCTTCCAGTCCTCACACATGATACTTAAGAATGCTTTTAAAAATAATAATAATAATGACGTGTTTTATATAGCGCTTCATACAGGATTTGAGGAGCTTACGACAGTCCTCTAACACCTGGCAACACATCCCTTCCAGAGGAATGTCATAAAAATGGAATCCTGGCTAAGCCCTCCTCAGCCCCTATGAAGTGAGTCCTCCTACCAGAGACGGGCAACTCACTTGCCCTCCTAAATAAAAACAAGATTATGCCCAAACTTCTTGAACGCTTTTTCCAAAGACGTGATTGTTCCTCGCTGCAGAGTTTAAAGCCCCTCTGTTACAGACCCCAAACAGGAAACCAGGTGGTTTTCAAACTCCAAATGGATTTGGGTGCGGAGGCAGGAACTCGATGACTGTGACGAAGAAGGCTTGGGCTCGGAGTAATGAAGATTACGGGTAACTAATTAGTCCATTATCCCCTCGTACATTTCCCTCGTCACAGTCCTTAGCCTTTGAGCATGAAAATTACAAAGCAGGGCCTGCATCCTCAGCACACCAGAGGTGTGACCAAAGCACACACATACAGGCATTGCAAAAACATGTATCTCTTCTTAAGATGAAACTAGGGGGTTTGGGGGGGGTAACCGTCCAGTATTTTGCATAACTGTCTCACGTCCTGCAAACAGCCTATCCGGAAGGGGTAAGCGTCCTAACTTCACTCAGGATTGGCTGCTGAAAGCCCGCCCAGATCAGACGTCACACTTTTTCATGTGATTGTTATTATAACTGTTCTTTTATAACGCGCTTAACGCGCAGGGGTCTGCAACCTGTGGCTCTCCAGATGTTTCGGACTACAACTCCCATGATCTCCTGACATTGACTATGCTGTACAGGCCGGATGGGAATGGTAGTCCAAACACATCTGGGAGCCAAAGGTTGCAGACCCCTGCGTGACTAGCGAGTGGTTTTGAACCTGTGTTGCGCTGCGTTGTCTTGCTTCCAAGACAAACGCGTTGCCCCTGAGCTGTCCTCCCCCGGCAATGTTCAAATATCTGGGCAGTGCCTCCGCTTTCTATCATAATAAGGGACATTACAGCTTGATGGCCCAGACCCAGGGGTGGCTGGGAAAAGACTGTTGTCCCCTAGTTGGTGGGACTGGTGGGTGATGCAACCGGAGAAGAGCATTGCACAGGGTGCTATGTGGCATAGCGCCTCAATCCTGCTCCCTCATAAGGCTCTGCATTTCCTTTCACCGCGAACAGAAATCTGACTTGTTTAGCCTCACCTACCTTTGCAGGCTGCTACTGTAAACTTCAGGATGGGAACAATAAAGCTTTTTGCTCGACATGTTTCTATAACAACGCATATGTCAGTTTAGCTTCTTATGTAATATGCAAGGCATTAGCATAAACAAATTATTATTTAATACCCTGAAACCCAAACCTGAACAAATACATACATATGAGCTATAGCTGCGGAGATATGTGTTCAAGTATTTAAATTGGAGAGTCGGCCCAAATCCTGGTTTCACCACTTAAGCAATGTGTGATCCTGGGCAAATCATTTAATCTCACTGGGCCCGATCTGTCAAAATTGAGAGTGCCTAGAAGTGCTTTACTTTGCAGATTTTCCTCTAAATCATCTTCACGGTTTATTAAACTATAGTTGTTACTTATAAATAATAGCATTCATATATGGCACACCACAAAGTTATTTGTCTCTTGGCTTGCACGTGGAAACATCTTAAAATGTCACTACCAATCATGCCCTGGACTCTGAAAGATTCTGAAAGAATCATGACACTTCTTGTGATGTTATTTTCCATGATGTCACTTCTGATGGTGTCAATACCTGCTCCAAATGAGAGGATCTGCAGGTTGTCACAGATGGCATAGAAAACACTCAGAATCTTAGGTACAGGTCAAGGGTTTTGTGTTATTTTTGTGGGCCCTAGGGCCGTCCCTCTCTCTCTCTCTCTCGTCTCCTGTGGGATTTCCACCATAACCCAAGTGTCCCTAAACCCGGTTATTGCTACCGAACGGTAACCCCTATTGTCTAAGAACTCTGTCTTCTGCTATGGATGCTTCCAGAAGTGCAGGCCCTTTACACTCCCTCAGGAACTTCTTAAGGTTCTTTACTCTAACCAAAGGTGTGTGCTCGAATGGAAGTTGGAGTAGTGCTTCGCACTGGCTGCAGTCACACTACTCCAGCCACGCCCGCTTACCTCTTTTATATTTACTACCACTCCTCTCCAGCTTACTCCTACCACCTGTCTCACCGCCACAAGATGTTTCACTTTTCCTACTCTCGCCCCCATCCTTTGATTCACCTCCCACTTCTACTTTCCCTCCTCCAACCTCTACTCTCCTCCCAACAATGATATGATATGTTTATTTATATAGCGCCTATACACAATGTGTTTCAAAGCGCTTCACGGCAAGGGAGGGAACTAGGGAAAATACAATGACATTCTTACAGGCCACGAACAACAAGAATGTGGAATTAACTATTGTACTCAGCCTGACGACATTTCAGATAGTGCAAGAGCTACGACACAGATAGGAAGGAAATGGGAAACAGACGGGTGACTACCATACTAGGCCTAACAACATGTCTGGTAGAGCTGGAGATTAACAAGAGGTGAGGGAGGGGAATAGTACCAAATAGTACCAAAACACCCTCCTTTTTTTGTCTTTTTGTTTTTCTTTCACCCAGTACCATTCACTTCACAATCAATCTTATACTATCTTCTTGTACTCACTCGCCGCACAAACACACACACACATACTGCAGAACGACTTTCACTCCTAAACCAATACCTCCTCTTCTACATGAATCGCCTCTACAAGCCACTGCTCTCCCCTTCCTCCAGCTGGACGCTTGGTCCGCCTCCATCTCCACCGCTGACCTCACTCGAATAACCACACTTCCTGTTTCCAGTCCCCAGCTTAAATCACCCTCCCTCTACGTGATTGGACAGCTTTCCCTAGCTAATCCTGTTCTATGCCCGCCCACTAGGATGTGTATGTGCTTGGAGATATTATTTTTTATTTATTTATTTATTTATTTATTTATTTATTTGTATATAGCGTGCAAGCAGCCCAAGGGCATTGAGGCGCTGTTACTTGCAAAAAACGTAGTTACACAGGTGCAGGCATAGTGGCGGTCGTTGATACTTTGTGAATACTACAGAACATCATACTGTTGTTACGGCCATTGCACTTGGTCATTGTGTTATCAAAATGCCTTCAGATGTCTTCAAAAGAGGGATAATTCACCCCAATTTTCTCCATGTGGGCTCGCCGCTTCCGACGCTGGTGGCACAGATTGTTCATGTTTGTGTTTTATGACCTCCTTCTCTCAGGGACCATGTTGAGTCTCTTTGGGATGTCATCCCTTGTGTAGGGGCGTTTGGTGTCTGAACGCGGGCTTGCTGACTCCTTCTGGCAGCTCCGCTACCTCTTCCGGACTGCAGCGTAGTGTCACGGTCTGACTCGCACTACACTGCGCTGAAGCGGGACCTCCGGTGTACATCCACTTTTCCTTGTGTTTTTCTGGCGGCTCTTCTTCATTGCTCGATGGCCTCTGTTCTGCTGACCGTGCTGTCTTTTCTGCTTGAGGTTTGGTGTTGGATGCTGGCAGTCTGGAAGATACTGGTGAGTATCTATACATTCAGGAAAGGTGGGAGGCAAGGGTCTGCATACAAGCATGCTGGCAACAGGGAAGGGGGCAGGAGTTATGGCAATCTCTGTTGTCACGTCCCCCTCAAGGATGAGTGCTGGCTTTGTATAGCTTTCTGTCAGGCCTCCAAAACAGGCTGAGAGGGGTTCCTACAAGCAGGCGTTGTCACAATGTCTGTTGCCCCCTATGGCCTCGGAAATCCCAGGACACACTCTGGATCAGTGTTTCTACTTTTTGTGTTGTGTTTGTGGATAGATGCTTCTGCCACTAATGTTACTATAAAAGTGGATAGTGCAAAGTAAAAGTGGGGCACGAATTATGTTATATGCAACCAGGCATGCCACGATGCACCCGATGGTCACTGTGTCCAAAGTATCCTAAGAACCATTTTGTAAAGTCGGCCATTTTAGACACACCAAAGTCTGTAGCAATGCGTATTGTGTCTAGCGGGGGAGTCGTCTATAAGCTGCAGAGAGGCTTCTTCAGTCCACTGTATAGAATTTTCACCGGAAGCCACATGCCTTGTGACTCCCATCGTACTATCACAAAATGAAAGATGAGAGAAAGTCCAAGGCCTTCCCGACAGACAAGAAACACTGCACGGTAGGCTTAGGAAAACGGCTGCATGAAGGATAGCCTTTATCAACACCATCTCGAGAGCTTCACAACCCACTTGGGTTCAACATCGACAGAAACCTCTCCTTCAAACAGCACATAGGAAGGAAGACACAAACGGCATGGTATCAACTTTCCATCCTGCAGAGAATTAAGCCCTTCATACCACAAAACAACTTCAAATCTGATGTCTAAGCCTTGGTCATTTCAAACCTGGATGGTGGCAATGCCCTCTTTGAAGGCCTTCCAGTTGCTACCCTGCCTCCCCTGAAATGTGTTCTGCATGGTGCCGCATGACTCATCAAAGGACTGCGCAACTTTGACCACAAACCACTGACCCGCATCGAACTGCAATGGCTCCCGCTCCAAGCCTGTATCATCTTCAAATCCTGTTGCATCATCTGCAAGGCTGTCACCCTGAAGTCCCCAAACTATCTCACTGAGAACCTTAGAATCTCCGGAGATCTACAATTCCCCAGAAGTAAGGACATGTGCACAATTGAACTCCACCGGTGCAGGAAGGAAAGTACCAGAAGGCAGGCCTTCTCTGTCTACGCCCCAAGACTCTGGAACCTCCTCCCGGCCAACAGCAGACTTGCCCCCTTGCTTCTACAGTTCAAGAAGGAGCTCGCGACCCTCCTCTTCTATGAATGGGTTCTCTCTAACACCTAGGTCCATGCAACCCCGGCTCCTCACCCTACCTGAGACCGGTTGATCAGCTCTCCACTGTTTAGTCCCCTGGTTGCTTCTCAAATTGCCGGCACTACCCCTCCCCTTAGCTTCCTTTACTATGTTCTTCCCCTATGATTGTAATGGGCGCCGTTGCATCCTGAAGCCAGGTCCGCGCTCATTAAATCCCCTAATAACAATGAGAATAATAATGCATCGGTCTCCGCCTCTACTTATTACAGCCTACTTATCCCTCCTTCCTATCCTATCTCACCCAGGTGGGGGTAGGTGCTACCGCAACCCTGCTCACCCTCCATCATCTGGGATATGGGGTTGCACATGGACCAGGACAGTGGCGAGTCTAGCCCACCAGCCAGCAGGACCACCAGGGGGAATGGCACCAGTTGAAGCCTCAGTGCAGTGGGATTCTCCACTCGTGAGTGATACTGGAGTCCTTGGGTCACCCAACCCAGGGGATCCTCATCTTCGCCCCCCAATATCAAACAGCTGAATTACTCTGTGCCTCCACCCGCATTTAGGTAAGTCACCTGGGCAGATGTGGGATACCCCGGTCCTGATAGCACCATGTGGCCAACAGCAACTAACACTGCACACAAGGGAAATATACCAAAATGTTGCCTCCAGAACTCCGACTGCCGAAAATGCTGACTTTTTTTCCCGACCCCCCCCCTTAGACCAGATATAACGTCGGGGGGGGTATGGGATATAATACGGGTATGGAGGGGCTGCCGGGGGTCTCACCCGCGTATGTATGTGGTGGAAAGGGGATTGGGGAAAAAAATCAGCATTTTCGGCCGTCAGACTTCTGGGGGTCACAGTAATGACATAGTTCCCACACAAGAAAGAAGCATTTGAAAAACATTACAGCGTAACTGGCCCCCTGTGGAGTTCCTTATCTCGGCCAGTCTCCTGGGGTCTGGTGTCTTATGCTTGTGTCAAATGTAACATTGGGATTGGGTTTCATCACGAGCATGAGGTAAGGGTGGGGTCTGACATGAGACAGGGGGCCGCACAGACCTCTGTGAAGCGCGTGGTGCTCAGGCATTTTGAGGGCTCTGTTGGAGTGACTCTGATAACAAGCCATCACCTTCGAGAGGCTGGTGGGGCTGGTGAAGCGTCAGTCAGATGCCAGTGAAGGACTTTGGAAACATTGATAGAAAGTGTCAGGGCTGAATGCTGTGACCCCCTAATCTCGATGGGTGCGAAGAGTGAGAGTTGCAAACCAAGTAAACAGATGAGCCAAGACAAGGACGTCTCTGGAGGATAGCTCAGGGGCAATGTGCTCGCCTTGGAAGCAAGACGACACAAGCAACACAGGCTCGATCCCCGGGTGCGCACTTAGAAACCTCTGGGTATTGAGCGCGTTATAAATAGCCTATCATATCATATCAAATAGCCAATCCTATCATATCAAATAGCCAATCCTATCATATCAAATAGCCAATCCTATCATATCATGTCATCTCTGCGTGAGGAAGTGGTCTTAAGATCACGAAAGCTGGCAAAGAAATGACTTTGTTAGCCTAATTAAGTTACCAGCTTGTTATTGTCTTTCGGATAAATACTTATTATTTGGCCCTTTTCTAACAGGGTACAAGAAAACTGAACCCAGCCATCGCTCCCATTCGACCACCTCCTAGGAACTGTCCCAAGTCTTCATTTCGGTCGCCCCAGCTCAGACCCTTGCAGAGACCAGTAGAAGATGCCCACCGGAGGCCTGGCACGCTAGGGCAACTTGCTCACCTTGGGAACAGTGCAATGCTCGGTCTCTGAAACTGCAGGTGGATAAATGACATGGCCTCATGATTGCAGTGAGTAACTGGATGTCCAGGGCTGGCGGCACTTCCGGAAATATAATAAACACTCAATTCTACGTTATTATAAGACCCACTTGGATCCCTATCAACCCAGCGGTGCAGCCCCGTTTTAAGTCCATTGGAGTCCCTAACACCTAGGTCACTCCCCAGCTAACCTGAGGCCCCCCATGGTTGCTCGGAGGTCTCTTGCTGCCAGATGTCCTGCCCTCCCCGCTGTTGGCTCCCCACACCTGTGGATCTCTCCTTTCCTCTGGTGCTTCCTGGGCCTGGGTCTGCGCTCAATAAATACCCTCATGACTATACTAATAACAGTTGCAGAACAGTAGCAATAACTTGGAGACCATGCCAACCTCTGACCAAATTAGGACTTGTTGGCCTAGATGGGTATCCAGTGTTTATCAGTAGTCAACAGTGAGTCCTTAGTTCAATTGTCTCGAGTTGACCCCTAGAGGCTAAATGGTCACTTGTCTGTCAATTAGCGCTGTCCATTGGGAGAGCCTGGGCTGTTTCATGCCATCAGCAACGGACGGTTCGATGTCTATAGTTCACACACAAAAGTTTGAGCCTGTAATCGTACAACAAAAAGTTGCAACCTCCCCTCCCTGGAACTCTAGCCGCGACGCGACACGCTGAACCCCCTCCCACCATCTCCCCACCTACGTGATGTGGGCTCTGGCCTCCTGCCCGCTCCTCTCCCCCGCTGTCAACCTGTGTGCCGCAGCACCGGAAGCCTGGGGCACAGCACAGTGCTCTCTTGTGTGCAACTGTTTGTGCCCCGGGCTTCCGGGCACGTGCTCTACAGACTGACAGTGGTGCCATCATGTACCCATGTACAGAGAATCCTCCGTTTTTATTGAGATAGCATCTTGACCCTGGGGTTAAGATGTGGAGTACAGGGACTCTCACCGCATGCAGTGCTGTAGGCCAGCATCAGACATTGCGCACATAGGACAAGGCTTATCAGTCAGTCTTTTGCATCACGCTGGACGTTCCCCGATCAGCACACAGCTGTCAGTGCCTCAGTGAATGAGTGCATCCTGTACACATGTCCAAACACTCCCTGAACATGCCTCACAGGTGTCTGCCACTACTTTTAGTTCTAGGGAAACTTAACTACCATTGCTATTTGTATTTATTTGAAGAGCAGGGACATTCCTTTCAATCAGATATGACTTACAATAACATATTTATATATTATTGGGGGAATTCCTGCAAAGGGTGCCTGTATAATAGTACAAAGATGAGAGCAAAGGGTGCATGAATAATAGCACAAAGATGAGTGCACAGGATGCCTGTATAATAGCACAAAGATGAGAGCAAAGGGCGCCAGTATGATACCAAAAAGATGAGAGAAAAAGGCACCTGTATAATAGTACAAAGATGACAGCAAAGGGGGCCTGTATAATAGTACAAAGATAAGAGAAAAGAGTGCCTGTATGATAGCACAAAGATGAGAGCAAAGGGTTCATGAATAATAGCACAGAGATAAGAGCACAGGGTGCCTGTATGATAGCAAAAAGATGAGAGCAAAGGGCGCCTGTATGATAGCAAAAAGATGAGAGCAAAGGGTGCCTGTATAATAGCACAAAGATGAGAGGAAAGGGCGCCAGTATGATAGCACAAAGATGAGAGCGAAGGGTGCATGAATAATAGCACAAAGAAGACAGCAAAGGGTGCCTGTATAATATTACAAAGATGAGAGCAAAGGGTGCATGAATAATAGCACAAAGATTAGAGCAACTGGTGCCTGTATAATAGCACAAAGATGAGAGAGCAAAGGGTGTCTGTATAATAGCACAAAGATGAGAGCCAATGGTGCCTGTATAATAGCACAAAGATGAGAGCAAAGGGCGCCAGGATGATAGCACAAAGATGAGAGCGAAGGGTGCATGAATAATAGCACAAAGATGAGAGCAACGGGTGCCTGTATAATAGTACAAAGATGAGAGCAAAGGGTGCCTGTATAACAGCACAAAGATTAGAGCAACTGGTGCCTGTATATTAGCACAAAGATGAGAGCAAAGGATGCCTGTATAATAGCACAAAGATGAGAGCAAAGGGCGCCAGGATGATAGCACAAAGATGAGAGCGAAGGGTGCATGAATAATAGCACAAAGATGAGAGCAACGGGTGCCTGTATAATAGTACAAAGATGAGAGCAAAGGGTGCATGAATAATAGCACAAAGACAAGAGCACAGGGTGCCTGTATAATAGCATAAAGATGAGAGCAACTGGTGCCTGTATAATAGCACAAAGATGAGAGCAACGGGTGCATGAATAATAGGACAAAGACGAGAGCAGAGGGTGCCTGTATAATAGCACAAAGATGAGAGCAACTGGTGCCTGTATAATAGCACAAAGATGAGAGAAAAGGGTGCCTGTATAATAGCACAAAGAGGAGAGTAAAGGGTGCCTGTATAATAGCACAAAGATGAGAGCAACTGGTGCCTGTATAATAGCACAAAGATGAGAGCAAAGGGTGCATGAATAATAGCACAAAGATGAGAACACAGGATGCCTGTATAATAGCACAAAGATGAGAGCAACTGGTGCCTGTATAATAGCACAAAGATGAGAGCAAAGGGTGCACGAATAATAGCACAAAGACCAGAGCACAGGGTGCCTGTTTAATAGCACAAAGATGAGAGCAAAAAGTGCAAGAATAATAGCACAAAGACAAAGATGAGAGCACAGGGTGCCTGTATAATAGCACAAAGATGAGAGCAAAGGGTGCATGAATAATAGCACAAAGATGAGAGCAAAGGGTGCATGAATAATAGCACAAAGATGAGAACACAGGGTGCCTGTATAATAGCACAAAGATGAGAGCAAAGGGTGCACGAATAATAGCACTAAGACCAGAGCACAGGGTGCCTGTTTAATAGCACAAAGATGAGAGCAAAGAGTGCAAGAATAATAGCACAAAGACAAAGATGAGAGCACAGGGTGCCTGTATAATAGCACAAAGATGAGAGCAAACGGCACCTATATGATTGCACAAAGATGAGCGCAAAAGGTGCATGAATAATAGCACAAAGATGAGAGCACATGGTGCCTGTATAATAGCACAAAGATGAGAGCAAAGGGTGCATGAATAATAGCACAGAGATAAGAGCACAGGGTGCTTGTATAATAGCACAAAGATGAGCGCAAAGGCCCCCAATATGATAGCAAAAAGATGAGAGCAAAGGACATCTGTATGATAGCAAAAAGATGAAAGCAAAGGGTGCCTGTATAATAGCACAAAGATGAGAGGAAAGGGCGCCAGTATGATAGCACAAAGATGAGAGCGAAGGGTGCATGAATAATAGCACAAAGAAGAGAGCAAAGGGTGCCGGTATAATAGTACAAAGATGAGAGCAAAGGGTCCATGAATAATAGCACAAAGATTAGAGCAACTGGTGCCTGTATAATAGCACAAAGATGAGAGAGCAAAGGGTGTCTGTACAATAGCACAAAGATGAGAGCAAATGGTGCCTGTATAATAGCACAAAGATGAGAGCAAAGGGCGCCAGGATGATAGCACAAAGATGAGAGCGAAGGGTGCATGAATAATAGCACAAAGATGAGAGCAACGGGTGCCTGTATAATAGTACAAAGATGAGAGCAAAGGGTGCCTGTATAACAGCACAAAGATGAGAGCAAAAGATGCCTGTATAATAGCACAAAGATGAGAGCAAAGGGCGCCAGGATGATAGCACAAAGATGAGAGCGAAGGATGCATGAATAATAGCACAAAGATGAGAGCAACGGGTGCCTGTATAATAGTACAAAGATGAGAGCAAAGGGTGCCTGTATAACAGCACAAAGATTAGAGCAACTGGTGCCTGTATAATAGCACAAAGATGAGAGCAATGGGTGCAAGAATAATAGCACAAAGACAAGAGCACAGGGTGCCTGTATAATAGCATAAAGATGAGAGCAACTGGTGACTGTATAATAGCACAAAGATGAGAGCAACGGGTGCATGAATAATAGGACAAAGACGAGAGCACAGGGTGCCTGTATAATAGCACAAAGATGAGAGCAACTGATGCCTGTATAATAGCACAAAGATGAGAGAAAAGGGTGCCTGTATAATAGCACAAAGAGGAGAGTAAAGGGTGCCTGTATAATAGCACAAAGATGAGAGCTACTGGTGCCTGTATAATAGCACAAAGATGAGAGCAAAGGGTGCATGAATAATAGCACAAAGATGAGAACACAGGGTGCCTGTATAATAGCACAAAGATGAGAGCAAAGGGAGCATGAATAATAGCACAAACACGAGAGCACCGGGTGCCTGTATAATAGCACAAAGATGAGAGCAACTGGTGCCTGTATAATAGCACAAAGATGAGAGCAAATTGTGCATGAATAATAGCACAAAGATGAGAGCAACTGGTACCTATATAATAGCACAAAGATGAGAGCAAAGGGTGCATGAATAATAGCACAAAGACGAGAGCATAGGGTGCCTGTATAATAGCACGGAGATGAGAGCAAAGGCTCCCTATATAATAGTACAAAGATGAGAGCAAAGGGTGCCTGAATGATTGCACAAAGATGAGAGCAAAGGGTGCATTAATAATAGCACAAAAATGAGATCACAGGGTACCAATCAAATAGCGCAAAGATGAAAGCAACTGGTGCCTGTGTAATAGCACAAAGATGAGAGCAAAGGGTGCATGAATAATAGCACAAAGACGAGAGCACAGGGTGCCTCTATAATAGCACAAAGATGAGAGCGACTGGTGCATGTATAATAGCACAAAGATGAGAGCAAAGGGTGCCTGTATGATTGCACAAAGATGAGAGCAAAGGGTGTATGTATAATATCACAAAGATGAGAGTACAGGGTGCCTGTATAATATCACAAAGATGAGAGCACAGGGTGTCTGTATAATAGCACAAAGATGAGAGCAACTGGTGCCTATATATTAGCACAAAGATGAGAGCAAATGGTGCCTGTATAATAGCACAAAGATGAGAGCAATGGGTGCATGAATAATAGCACAAAGACAAGAGCACAGGGTGCCTGTATAATAGCATAAAGATGAGAGCAACTGGTGCCTGTATAATAGCACAAAGATGAGAGCAAAGGGTGCATGAATAATAGGACAAAGACGAGAGCACAGGGTGCCTGTATAATAAAAAAAAGATGAGAGCAACTGGTGCCTGTATAATAGCACAAAGATGTGAGAAAAGGGTGCCTGTATAATAGCACAAAGAGGAGAGTAAAGGGTGCCTGTAGAATAGCACAAAGATGAGAGCAAAGGGTGCATGAATAATAGCACAAAGATGAGCGCAAAGGGTGCACGAATAATAGCACAAAGACGAGAGCACGGGGTGCCTGTTTAATAGCACAAAGATGAGAGCAAAGAGTGCACGAATAATAGCACAAAGATGAGAGCAAAAGGCACCTATATGATTGCACAAAGATGCGAGCAAAGGGTGCATGAATAATAGCACAAAGACAAGAGCATAGGGTGCCTGTATAATAGCACAAAGATGAGAGCAAAGGCTCCCTATATAATAGTGCAAAGATGAGAGCAAAGGGTGCCTGTATGATTGCACAAAGATGAGAGCAAAGGGTGCATTAATAATAGCACAAAGATGAGATCACAGGGTGCCTGTCTAATAGCACGAAGATGAGAGCAACTGCTCCCTATATAATAGCACAAAGATGAGAGCAAAGGGTGCCTCTATAACAGCACAAAGATGAGAGCGACTGGTGCATGTATAATAGCACAGAGATGAGAGCACAGGGCACCTGTATACTAGCACAAAGATTAGAGCAAAGGTGCCTGTATAACAGCACAAACATGTGATCAAAGGATGCTTGTATGATAGCACAACAATGAGAGTAAAAGGTGCATGAATAATAGCACAAAGACCAAGATGAGAGCACAGGGTCCCTGTATAATAGCACAAAGATGAGAGCAACTGATGCCTGTATAATAGGACAAAGATGAGAGCACAGGGTGCATGCAAAGCACAAAGATGAGAGCATAGGGTGCCCGTATAAAAGCACAAAGATGAGAGCAAAGGGTGCCAGTATGATAGTACAAAGATGAGAGCAAAGGGTGCCAGTATGATAGCACAAGGATGAGAGCACAGGGTGCTTGTATAATAGCACAAAGATGAGAGCGAAGGGTGCCTGTATAATAGCACAAAGATGAGAGCAAAGAGTGCCTGTAGAATAGCACAAAGATGAGAGCAAAGGGTGCATGAATAATAGCACAAAGATCATAGCACAGGGTGCCTGTAGAATAGCACGAAGATGAGAGCTACTGGTGCCTGTATAATAGCACAAAGATGAGATCAAAGGTGCATGAATAATAGCAAAAAGACGAGAGCACAGGGCACCTGTATAATAGCACAAAGATGAGAGTGAAGGGTGCCTGTATAATAGCACAAAGATGAGAGCAAAGGGTCCCTTTATAATAGCACAAAGATGAGAGCAATTGGTGCCTGTATAATAGCACAAAGATGAGAGCAAAGGGAGCATGAATAATAGCACAAACACGAGAGCACCGGGTGCCTGTATAATAGCACAAAGATGAGAGCAACTGGTGCCTGTATAATAGCACAAAGATGAGAGCAAATTGTGCATGAATAATAGCACAAAGATGAGAGCAACTGGTACCTATATAATAGCACAAAGATGAGAGCAAAGGGTGCATGAATAATAGCACAAAGATGAGAGCAAATTGTGCATGAATAATAGCACGAAGATGAGAGCAACTGGTACCTATATAATAGCACAAAGACGAGAGCATAGGGTGCCTGTATAATAGCACGAAGATGAGAGCAAAGGCTCCCTATATAATAGTACAAAGATGAGAGCAAAGGGTGCCTGAATGATTGCACAAAGATGAGAGCAAAGGGTGCATTAATAATAGCACAAAGATGAGATCACCGGGTGCCTGTCTAATAGCACAAAGATGAAAGCAACTGGTGCCTGTGTAATAGCACAAAGATGAGAGCAAAGGGTGCATGAATAATAGCACAAAGACGAGAGCACAGGGTGCCTCTATAATAGCACAAAGATGAGAGCGACTGGTGCATGTATAATAGCACAAAGATGAGAGCAAAGGGTGCCTGTATGATTGCACAAAGATGAGAGCAAAGGGTGTATGTATAATATCACAAAGATGAGAGCACAGGGTGCCTGTATAATATCACAAAGATGAGAGTACAGGGTGCCTGTATAATAGCACAAAGATGAGAGCAACTGGTGCCTATATAATAGCACACAGATGAGAGCAAAGGGCGCCTGTATAATAGCACAAAGATGAGAGCAAATGGTGCCTGTATAACAGCACAAAGATGAGAGCAATGGGTGCATGAATAATAGCACAAAGACAAGAGCACAGGGTGCCTGTATAATAGCATAACGATGAGAGCAACTGGTGCCTGTATAATAGCACAAAGATGAGAGCAAAGGGTGCATGAATAATAGGACAAAGAAGAGAGCACAGGGTGCCTGTATAATAAAAAAAAGATGAGAGCAACTGGTGCCTGTATAATAGAACAAAGATGTGAGAAAACGGCACCTATATGATTGCACAAAGAGGAGCGCAAAAGGTGCATGAATAATAGCACAAAGATGAGAGCACAGGGTCCTTGTATAATAGCACAAAGATGAGAACAAAGGGTGCCTGTATAATAGCACAAAGATGAGAGCAAAGAGTGCCTGTAGAATAGCACAAAGATGAGAGCAAAGGGTGCATGAATAATAACACAAAGATCATAGCACAGGGTGCCTGTAGAATAGCACGAAGATGAGAGCTAATGGTGCCTGTATAATAGCACAAAGATGAGATCAAAGGTGCATGAATAATAGCAAAAAGACGAGAGCACAGGGCACCTGTATAATAGCACAAAGATGAGAGTGAAGGGTGCCTGTATAATAGCACAAAGATGAGAGCAAAGGGTGCCTGTATAATAGCACAAAGATGAGAGCAATTGGTGCCTGTATAATAGCACAAAGATGAGAGCAAAGGGAGCATGAATAAAGCACAAACACGAGAACACAGGGTGCCTGTATAATAGCACAAAAATGAGAGCAACTGGTGCCTGTATAATAGCACAAAGATGAGAGCAAATTGTGCATGAATAATAGCACAAAGATGAGAGCAACTGGTGCCTATATAAGAGCACAAAGATGAGAGCAAAGGGTGCATGAATAATAGCACAAAGACGAGAGCATAGGGTGCCTGTATAATAGCACGAAGATGAGAGCAAAGGCTCCCTACATAATAGTACAAAGATGAGAGCAAAGGGTGCCTGAATGATTGCACAAAGATGAGAGCAAAGGGTGCATTAATAATAGCACAAAGATGAGATCACAGGGTGCCTGTTTAATAGCACAAAGATGAGAGCAACTGGTGCCTATGTAATAGCACAAAGATGAGAGCAAAGGGTGCATGAATAATAGCACAAAGACGAGAGCACAGGTTGCCTCTATAATAGCACAAAGATGAGAGCGACTGGTGCATGTATAATAGCACAAAGATGAGAGCAAAGGGTGCCTGTATGATTGCACAAAGATAAGAGCAAAGGGTGTATGTATAATATCACAAAGATGAGAGCAACTGGTGCCTATATAATAGCACACAGATGAGAGGAAAGGGCGCCTGTATAATAGCACAAAGATGAGAGCAAATGGTGCCTGTATAATATCACAAAGATGAGAGCAGCTGGTGCCTGTATAATAGCACAAAGATGAGAGCAATGGGTGCATGAATAATAGCACAAAGACAAGAGCACAGGGTGCCTGTATAATAGCATAAAGATGAGAGCAACTGTTGCCTGTATAATAGCACAAAGATGAGAGCAAAGGGTGCATGAATAATAGGACAAAGACGAGAGCACAGGGTGCCTGTATAATAGCAAAAAGATGAGAGCAACTGGTGCCTGTATAATAGCACAAAGATGAGAGAAAAGGGTGCCTGTATAATAGCACAAAGAGGAGAGTAAAGGGTGCCTGTATAATAGCACAAAGGTGAGAGCAACTGGTGCCTGTATAATAGCACAAAGATGAGAGCAAAGGGTGCATGAATAATAGCACAAAGATCAGAACACAGGGTGCCTGTATAATAGCACAAAGATGAGAGCAACTGGTGCCTGTATAATAGCACAAAGATGAGAGCAAAGGGTGCACGAATAATAGCACAAAGACGAGAGCACAGGGTGCCTGTTTAATAGCACAAAGATGAGAGCAAAGAGTGGATGAATAATAGCACAAAGGCAAAGATGAGAGCACAGGGTGCCTGTATAATAGCACAAAGATTAGAGCAAACGGCACCTATATGATTGCACAAAGATGAGCGCAAAAGGTGCATGAATAATAGCACAAAGATGAGAGCACAGGGTGCCTGTATAATAGCACAAAGATGAGAGCAACTGGTGCCTATATAATAGCACAAAGATGAGAGCAAAGGGTGCGTGAATAATAGCACAAAGACGAGAGCATAGGGTGCCTGTATAATAGCACAAAGATGGGAGCAAAGGCTCCCTATATAATAGTACAAAGATGAGAGCAAAGGGTGCCTGTATGATTGCACAAAGATGAGAGCAAAGGGTGCATTAATAATAGCACAAAGATGAGATCACAGGGTGCCTGTCTAATAGCACAAAGATGAGAGCAACTGGTCCCTATATAATAGCACAAAGATGAGAGCAAAGGGTGCCTCTATAATAGCACAAAGATGAGAGCGACTGGTGCATGTATAATAGCACAAAGATGAGAGCACAGGGCACCTGTATACTAGCACAAAGACCAATATGAGAGCACAGGGTGCCTGTATAATAGCACAAAGATGAGAGCAACTGGTGCCTGTATAATAGTACAAAGATGAGAGCAAAGGGTGCATGAATAATAGCACAAAGATGAGAGCACAGAGTGCCTGTATAAAAGCACAAAGATGAGAGCAAAGGGTGCCTGTATGATAGCACAACGATGAGAGCAAAGGGTGCATGAATAATAGCACAAAGATCAGAGCACATGGTGCCTGTAGAATAGCATGAAGATGAGAGCAACTGGTGCCTGTATAATAGCACAAAGATGAGAGCAAAGGGTGCATGAATAATAGCACAAAGACGAGAGCACAGGGCGCCTGTATAATAGCACAAAGATGAGAGCAACTGGTGCCTATGTAATAGCACAAAGATGAGAGCAAAGGGTGCATGAATTATAGCACAAAGATCATAGCACAGGGTGCCTGTATAATAGCACGAAGATGAGAGCTACTGGTGCCTGTATAATAGCACAAAGATGAGAGCATAGGGTGCCTGTATAATAGCACAAAGATGAGAGCAAAGGCTCCCTATATAATAGTACAAAGATGAGAGCAAAGGATGCCTGTATGATTGCACAAAGATAAGAGCAAAGGGTGTATGTATAATATCACAAAGATGAGAGCACAGGGTGCCTGTATAATAGCACAAAGATGAGAGCAACTGGTGCCTATATAATAGCACACAGATGAGAGAAAAGGGCGCCTGTATAATAGCACAAAGATGAGAGCAAATGGTGCCTGTATAATATCACAAAGATGAGAGCAACTGGTGCCTGTATAATAGCACAAAGATGAGAGCAATGGGTGCATGAATAATAGCACAAAGACAAGAGCACAGGGTGCCTGTATAATAGCATAAAGATGAGAGCAACTGTTGCCTGTATAATAGCACAAAGATGAGAGCAAAGGGTGCATGAATAATAGGACAAAGACGAGAGCACAGGGTGCCTGTATAATAGCAAAAAGATGAGAGCAACTGGTGCCTGTATAATAGCACAAAGATGAGAGAAAAGGGTGCCTGTATAATAGCACAAAGAGGAGAGTAAAGGGTGCCTGTATAATAGCACAAAGATGAGAGCAACTGGTGCCTGTATAATAGCACAAAGATGAGAGCAAAGGGTGCATGAATAATAGCACAAAGATCAGAACACAGGGTGCCTGTATAATAGCACAAAGATGAGAGCAACTGGTGCCTGTATAATAGCACAAAGATGAGATCAAAGGGTGCACGAATAATAGCACAAAGACGAGAGCACAGGGTGCCTGTTTAATAGCACAAAGATGAGAGCAAAGAGTGGATGAATAATAGCACAAAGGCAAAGATGAGAGCACAGGGTGTCCGTATAATAGCACAAAGATTAGAGCAAACGGCACCTATATGATTGCACAAAGATGAGCGCAAAAGGTGCATGAATAATAGCACAAAGATGAGAGCACAGGGTGCCTGTATAATAGCACAAAGATGAGAGCAACTGGTGCCTATATAATAGCACAAAGATGAGAGCAAAGGGTGCGTGAATAATAGCACAAAGACGAGAGCATAGGGTGCCTGTATAATAGCACAAAGATGGGAGCAAAGGCTCCCTATATAATAGTACAAAGATGAGAGCAAAGGGTGCCTGTATGATTGCACAAAGATGAGAGCAAAGGGTGCATTAATAATAGCACAAAGATGAGATCACAGGGTGCCTGTCTAATAGCACAAAGATGAGAGCAACTGGTCCCTATATAATAGCACAAAGATGAAAGCAAAGGGTGCCTCTATAATAGCACAAAGATGAGAGCGACTGGTGCATGTATAATAGCACAAAGATGAGAGCACAGGGCACCTGTATACTAGCACAAAGACCAATATGAGAGCACAGGGTGCCTGTACAATAGCAGAAAGATGAGAGCAACTGGTGCCTGTATAATAGTACAAAGATCAGAGCAAAGGGTGCATGAATAATAGCACCAAGATGAGAGCACAGGGTGCCTGTATAAAAGCACAAAGATGAGAGCAAAGGGTGCCTGTATGATAGCACAACGATGAGAGAAAAGGGTGCATGATTAATAGCACAAAGATCAGAGCACATGGTGCCTGTAGAATAGCATGAAGATGAGAGCAACTGGTGCCTGTATAATAGCACAAAGATGAGAGCAAAGGGTGCATGAATAATAGCACAAAGACGAGAGCACAGGGCGCCTGTATAATAGCACAAAGATGAGAGAAACTGGTGCCTATGTAATAGCACAAAGATGAGAGCAAAGGGTGCATGAATAATAGCACAAAGACCAAGATGAGAGCACAGGGTCCCTGTATAATAGCACAAAGATGAGAGCAACTGATGCCTGTATAATAGGACAAAGATGAGAGCACAGGGTGCATGCAAAGCACAAAGATGAGAGCATAGGGTGCCCGTATGAAAGCACAAAGATGAGAGCAAAGGGTGTCAGTATGATAGTACAAAGATGAGAGCAAAGGGTGCCAGTATGATAGCACAAGGATGAGAGCACAGGGTGCTTGTATAATAGCACAAAGATGAGAGCAATGGGTGCCTGTATAATAGCACAAAGATGAGAGCAAAGAGTGCCTGTAGAATAGCACAAAGATGAGAGCAAAGGGTGCATGAATTATAGCACAAAGATCATAGCACAGGGTGCCTGTATAATAGCACGAAGATGAGAGCTACTGGTGCCTGTATAATAGCACAAAGATGAGAGCATAGGGTGCCTGTATAATAGCACAAAGATGAGAGCAAAGGCTCCCTATATAATAGTACAAAGATGAGAGCAAAGGGTGCCTGTATGATTGCACAAAGATGAGAGCAAAGGGTGCATTAATAATAGCACAAAGATGAGATCACAGGGTGCCTGTCTAATAGCACAAAGATGAGAGCAACTGGTCCCTATATAATAGCACAACGATGAGAGCAAAGGGTGCCTGTATAATAGCACAACGGAGAGAGCAAAGGATGCCTGTATGATAGCACACAGATGAGAGCAAAGGGTGCATGAATAATAGCACAAAGACGAGAGCACAAGGCGTCTGTATAATAGCACAAAGATGAGAGTAAAGGGTGCCTGTTGAATATCATAAAGATGTGAGCAAAGGATGCCTGTATGATAGCACAAAGATGAGAGTAAAGGGAGCATGAATAATAGCACAAAGACCATGATGAGAGCACAGCGTCCCTGTATAATAGCACAAAGATGAGAGCAACTGATGCCTGTATAATAGGACAAAGATGAAAGCACAGGGTGCATGCAAAGCACAAAGATGAGAGCTTAGGGTGCCCGTATAAAAGCACAAAGATGAGAGCAAAGGGTGCCAGTATGATAGTACAAAGATGAGAGCAAAGGGTGCGAGTATGATAGCACAAGGATGAGAGCACAGGGTGCTTGTATAATAGCACAAAGATGAGAGCAATGGGTGCCTGTATAATAGCACAAAGATGAGAGCAAAGAGTGCCTATAGAATAGCACATAGATGAGAGCAAAGGGTGCATGAATAATAGCACAAAGATCAAAGCACAAGGTGCTTGTAGAATAGCACGAAGATGAGATCAAAGGTGCATGAATAATACCACAAAGACGAGAGCACAGGGCGCCTGTATAATAGCACAAAGATTAGAGTAAAGGGTGCCTGTTGAATAGCACAAAGATGAGAGAAAGGGGTGCCTGTATGATAGCACAAAGATCATAGCACAGGGTGCCTGTAGAATAGCACAAAGAAGAGAGTAACTAGTGCCTGTATAATAGCACAAAGATGAGAGCAAAGAGTGCCTGAATAATAGCAAAAAGACGAGAGCACAGGGCACCTGTATAATAGCACAAAGATGAGAGTAAAGGGTGCCTGTATAATAGCACAAAGATGAGAGCAAAGGGTGCCTGTATAATAGCACAAAGATGAGAGCAATTGGTGCCTGTATAATAACACAAAGATGAGAGCAAAGGGAGCATGAATAATAGCACAAACACGAGAGCAACTGGTGCCTGTATAATAGCACAAAGATGAGAGCAAATTGTGCATGAATAATAGCACAAAGACGAGAGCACAGGGCGCCTGTATAATAGCACAAAGGTGAGAGGAAAGGGTGCCTGTATAATAGCACAAAGATTAGAGTAAAGGGTGCCTGTATGATAGCACAAAGATGAGAGCAAAGAGTGCATGAATGATAGCACAAAGACAAAGATGAGAGCACAGGGTGCCTGTATAATAGCACAAAGATGAGAGGAACACGGCGCCTATATAATAGTACAAAGATGAGAGCAAAGGGTCCATGAATAATAGCACAAAGACGAGAGCACAGGCTGCCTGTATAATAGTACAAAGATGAGAGCAACTGCTGCCTGTATAATAGCACAAAGATGAGAGCAAAGGATGCCTGTATAATAGCACAAAGACAAGAGCAAAGGGTGCATGAATAATAGCACAAAGACGAGAGCAAATGGTGCCTGTATAATAGCACAAAGATGAGAGCAAAGGGTGCATGAATAATAGCACAAAGACGAGAGCACAGGGTGCCTGTATAATAGCACAAAAATGAGAGCAACTGGTGCCTGTATAATAGCACAAAGATGAGAGCAACTGGTGCCTGTATAATAGCACACAGATGAGAGCAAAGGGTGCCTGTATAATAGCACAAAGAAGAGAGCAAAGGGTGCGTGTATAATATCACAAAGATGAGAGCAACTGGTGCCTGTATAATAGCACAAAGATGAGAGCAACTGGTACCTGTATAATAGCACAAAGATGAGAGCAAAGGGTGCATGAATAAAAGCGCAAAGACGAGAGCACAGGGTGCATGAATAATAGCACAAAGATGAGAGCACAGGCTTCCTGTATAATAGCACAAAGATGAGAGCAACTGGTGCCTGTATAACAGCACAAAGATGAGAGCAAAGGGTGCCTGTATAATTGCCCAAAGATGAGAGAAAAGTGTGCCTGTATAATAACACAAAGATGAGAGCAACTGGTGCCTGTATAATAGCACAAAGATGAGAGCAAAGGGTGCATGAATAATAGCACAAAGATGAGAGCACAGGCTTCCTGTATAATAGCACAAAGATGAGAGCAACTGGTGCCTGTATAACAGCACAAAGATGAGAGCAAAGGGTGCCTGTATAATTGCCCAAAGATGAGAGCAAAGGGTGCCTGTATGATAACACAAAGATAAGAGCAAAGAGTGCATGAATAATAGCACAACGACAAAGATGAGAGCACAGTGTTCCTGTATAATAGCACAAAGATGAGAGCAAACGGCGCCTATATGATTGCACAAAGATGAGAGCAAAGGGTGCATGAATAATAGCACAAAGATGAGAGCACAGGGTGCCTGTATAATAGCACAAAGATGAGAGCAACTGGTGCCTATATAATAGCACAAAGATGAGAGCAAAGGGTGCCTGTATAATAGCACAAAGATGAGAGCAAAGGGTGCCTGTATAATAGTACAAAGATGAGAGCAAAGGATGCCTGTATGATTGCACAAAGATGAGAGCAAAGGGTGCATGAATAATAGCACAAAGATGAGAGCACAGGGTGCCTGTATAATAGCACAAATATGAGAGCAACTGGTGCCTATACAATAGCACAAGGATGAGAGCAAAGGGTGCATGAATAATAGCACAAATATGAGAGCACAGGGTGCCTGTATAATAGCACAAAGATGAGAGCAACTGGTGCCTGTATAATAGGACAAATATGAGAGCAAATGGTGTGTGAATAATAGCACAAAGCTGAGAGCACAGGGTGGCTGTATAATAACACAAAGATGAGAGCAACTGGTGCCTGTATAATAGCACACAGATGAGAGCAAAGAGTGCCTGTATAATAGCACAAAGATGAGAGCAAAGGGTGCCTGTATAATATCACACAGATGAGAGCAACTGGTGCCTGTATAATAGCACAAAGGTGAGAGCAAAGGGTGCATGAATAATACCACAAAGACAAGAGCAAAGGGTGCCTATATAATAGCATAAAGATGAGTGCAACTGGTGCCTGTATAATAGCACAAAGATGAGAGCAAAGGGTGCATGAATAATAGCACAAAGACGAGAGCACAGGTTGCCTGTATAAAAAGCCCAAAGATGAGAGCAACTGGTGCCTGTATAATAGCACAAAGATGAGAGAAAAGGATGCCTGTATAATACGAAAGCAAAGGGTGCCTGTATAATAGCACAGAGATGAGTGCAACTGGTGCCTGTATAATAGCACAAAGATGAGCGCAGAGGGTGCATGAATAATAGCACAAAGATGAGAGCACAGGGTGCCTGTATAATAGCACAAAGATGAGTGCAACTGGTGCCTGTATAATAGCACAAAGATGAGAGCAAAGGGTGCATGAATAATAACACAAAGATGAGAGCACAGTGTGCCTGTATAATAGCACAAAGATGAGAGCAAAGTTTGCCTGTATAATAGCACAAAGATGAGAGCAAAGGGTGCCTGTATGATTGCACAAATATGAGAGGAAAGAGTGCATGAATAATTGAACAAAGACAAAGATGAGAGCACAGGGTGCCTGTATAATAGCACAAAGATGAGAGCAAACAGCGCCTATATGATTGCACAAAGATGAGAGCAAAGGGTGCATGAATAATAGCACAAAGATGAGAGCACAGGGTGCCTGTATAATAGCACAAAGATGAGAGGAACTGGTGCCTATATAATAGCACAAAGATGAGAGCAAAGGGTGCATGAATAATAGAACAAAGACGAGAGCACAGAGTGCCTGTATAATAGCACAAAGATGAGAGCAAAGGGTGCCTGTATAATAGTACAAAGATGAGAGCAAAGGGTGCCTGTATGATGGCACAAAGATGATAGCAAGGGGTGTATGAATAATAGCACAAAGATGAGAGCACAGGGTGCCTGTATAATAGCACAAAGATGAGAGCAAAGGATGCCTGTATGATTGCACAAAGATGAGAGCAAAGGGTGCATGAATAATAGCACAAAGACGAGAGCACAGGGTGCCTGTATAATAGCACAAAGATGAGAGCAAATGGTGCATGTATGATAGCACAAAGATGAGAGTAAAGGGTGCATGAATAATAGCACAATGACCAAGATGAGAGCACAGGGTCCCTGTGTAATAGCACAAAGATGAGAGCAACTGGTGCCTGTATACTAGGACAAAGATGAGAGCAAATGGTGTATGCAAAGCACAAAGATGAGAGCACAGGGTGCCCGTATAAAAGCACAAAGATGAGAGCAAAGGGTGCCCGCATGATAGTACAAAGATGAGAGCAAAGGGTGCCAGTATGATAGCACAAGGATGAGAGCAAAGGGTGCATGAATAATAGCACAAAGATGAGAGCAAAGGGTGCCTCTATAATAGCACAAAGATGAGATCAAAGGGTGCCTGTAGGATAGCACAAAGATGAGAGCAAAGGGTGCATGAATAATAGCACAAAGATCATAGCACAGGGTGCATGTAGAATAGCACGAAGATGAGAGCAGCTGGTGCCTGTATAATAGCACAAAGATCGGATCAAAGGGTGCATGAATAATAGCACATAGACGAGAGCACAGGGCGTCTGTATAATAGCACAAAGATGAGAGTAAAGGGTGCCTGTATGAAAGCAGAAAGATGAGAGCAAAGGCAACTGGTGCCTGTATAATAGAACAAAGATGAGAGCAAAGGGTGCATGAATAATAGCACAAAGATGAGAGCTCAAGGGGCCTGTATGATAGCACAAAGAAGATCAACTGGTGCCTGGTGTAATAGCACAAAGATGAGAGCAAAGGGTGCATTAATAATAGCGCAAAGATGAGTGCAAAGGGTGCATGAATAATAGCACAAAGATTAGAGCAGAGGGTGCCTGTAGAATAGCACGAAGATGAGAGCAACTGGTGCCTGTATACTAGCACAAAGATGAGAGCAATAGGTGCATTAATAATAGCACAAAGACGAGAGCACAGGGCGCCTGTTATAATAGCACAAAGATGAGAGTAAAGGGTGCCTGTTGAATAGCACAAAGATGTGAGCAAAGGATGCTTGTATGATAGCAGAAAGATGAGTGTAAAGGGTGCATGAATAATAGCACCAAGACCAAGATGAGAGCACAGGGTCCCTGTATAATAGCACAAAGATGAGAGCAACTGGTGCCTGTATAATAGGACAAAGATGAGAGCAAAGGGTGCATGCAAAGCACAAAGATGAGAGCATAGGGTGCCCGTATAAAAGCACAAAGATGAGAGCAAAGGGTGCCAGTATGATAGTACAAAGATGAGAGCAAAGGGTGCCAGTATGATAGCACAAGGATGAGAGCACAGGGTGCTTGTATAATAGCACAAAGTTGAGAGAAAAGGGTGCCTCCATAATAGCACAAAGATGAGAGCAAAGGGTTCCTGTAGGATAGCACAAAGATGAGAGCAAAGGGCGCATGAATAATAGCACAAAGATCATAGCACAGGGTGCCTGTAGAATAGCACGAAGATGAGAGCAACTGGTGCCTGTATAATAGCACAAAGATGAGATCAAAGGGTGCATGAATAATAGCACATAGACGAGAGCACAGGGTGCCTGTATAATAGCACAAAGATTAGAGTAAAGGGTGCCTGTTGAATAGCACAAAGATGAGAGAAAAGGGTGCCTGTATGATAGCACAAAGATGAGAGCAAATGGTGCCTGTATAATAGCACAAAGATGAGAGCAAAGGGTGCATGAATAATAGCACAAAGATGAGAGCTGAGGGTTCTTGTATAATAGCATAAAGATGATAGCAAAGGGAGCCTGTATAATAGCACAACGATGAGAGCAAAGGGTGCCAGTATGATAGCACAAAGATGAGAGCAAAGGGTGCATGAATAATAGCACAAAGATGAGAGCACAGGGTGTTTGTATAATACCACAAGGATGAGAGCAAAGGCTGCCTGTATAATAGCACAAAGATGAGAGCAACTGGTGCCTGTATAATAGCACAAAGATGAGAGCAAAGGGTGCATGAATAATAGCACAAGCACGAGAGCACAGGGTGCCTGTATAATAGCGCAAAGATGAGAGCAACTAGTGCCTCTATAATAGCACAAAGATGAGAGCAAATTGTGCATGAATAATAGCACAAAGACGAGAGCACAGGGTGCCTGTATAATAGCACAAAGATGAGAGCAAAGGGTGCCTGTATAATAGCACAAAGATGAGCGCAAACGGTGCCTGTATGATAGCACAAAGATGTGAGCAAAGAGTGTATGAATAATAGCACAAAGGCAAAGATGAGAGCACAGGGTGCCTGTATAATAGCACAAAGATGAGAGGAAAACGGCGCCTATATAATAGTATAAAGATGAGAGCAAAGGGTGCCTGTATAATAGTACAAAGATGAGAGCAAAGGGTGCCTGTATGATCGCACAAAGATGAGAGCAAAGGGTGCATGAATAATAGCACAAAGATGAGAACACAGGGTGCCTGTATAATAGCACAAAGATGAGAGCAACTGATGCCTATATAATAGCACAAAGATGAGAGCAAAGGGTGCATGAATAATAGCACAAGGGTGAGAGCACAGGGTGCCAGTATGATAGCACAAGGATGAGAGCAGAGGGTGCTTGTATAATAGCACAAAGACGAGAGAAAAGGGTGCCTCCATAATAGCACAAAGATGAGAGCAAAGGGTGCCTGTAGGATAGCACAAAGATGAGAGCAAAGGGTGCATGAATAATAGCACAAAGATCATAGCACAGGGTGCCTGTAGAATAGCCCGAAGATGAGAGCAAAGGGCGCCAGTATGATAGCACAAATATGAGAGCAAAGGGTGCATGAATAATAGCACAAAGATCAGAGCACAGGGTGCCTGTATAATAACACAAAGATGAGAGAAACTGGTGCCTGTATAATAGCACAAAGATGAGAGTAAAGGGTGCCTGTTGAATAGCACAAAGATGAGAGAATGGGGTGCTTGTATGATAGCGCAAAGATGAGAGCAACTGGTGCCTATATAATAGAACAAATATGAGAGCAAAGGGTGCATGAATAATAGCACAAAAATGAGAGCTCAAGGTGCCTGTATGATAGCACAAAGATGAGATCAAAGGGTGCATGAATAATAGCACAAAGATGAGAGCAAAGGGTGCATGAATAATAGCACAAAGGTCATAGCACAGGGTGCCTGTAGAATAGCATGAAGATGAGAGCAACTGGTGCCTGTATAATAGCACACAGATGAGAGTAAAGGGTGCCTGTTGAATAGCACAAAGATGAGAGAAAAGGGTGCCTGTATGATAGCACAAAGATGAGCGCAAAAGGTGCATGAATAATAGCACAAAGATCAGAGCACAGGGTGCCTGTAGAATAGCACGAAGATGAGAGCAACTGGTGCCTGTATAATAGCACAAAGATGAGAGCAAAGGGTGCATTAATAATATCACAAAGACGAGAGCACAGGGCGCCTGTTTTAATAGCACAAAGATGAGAGTAAAGGGTGCCTGTTGAATAGCACAAAGATGTGAGCAAAGGATGCCTGTATGATAGCAGAAAGATGTGAGTAAAGGGTGCATGAATAATAGCACCAATACCAAGATGAGAGCACAGGGTCCCTGTATAATAGCACAAAGATGAGAGCAACTGGTGCCTGTATAATAGGACAAAGATGAGAGCAACTGGTGCCTATATAATAGCACAAAGACGAGAGCAAAGGGTGCATGAATAATAGCACATGGATGAGAGCACAGGGTGCCAGTATGATAGCACAAGGATGAGAGCACGGGGTGCTTGTATAATAGCACAAAGATGAGAGAAAAGGGTGCCTCCATAATTACACAAAGATGAGAGCAAAGGGTGCCTGTAGGATAGAACAAAGATGAGAGCAAAGGGTGCATGAATAATAGCACAAAGATCATAGCACAGGGTGCCTGTAGAATAGCACAAAGATGAGAGCAAAGGGCGCCAGTATGATAGCACAAGGATGAGAGCAAAGGGTGCATGAGTAATAGCACAAAGAGGAGAGCAAAGGGTGCCAGTATGATAGCACAAAGATGAGAGCAAAGGGTGCCTGTATGATAGTACAAAGATGAGAGCAAAGCGTGCCGATATGATAGCACAAGGATGAGAGCAAAGGGTGCATGAATAATAGCACAAAGAGGAGAGCAACGGGTGCCCGTATGATAGCACAAGGATGAGAGCAAAGGGTGCCTGTATAATAGCACAAAGATGAGAGCAACTGGTGCCTGTATAATAGCACAAAGATGAAATCAAAGGGTGCATGAATAATAGCACGAAGATGAGAGCACAGGGTGCCTGTATAATAGCACACAGATGAGAGCAAAGGATGCCTATATTATAGCTCAAAGATGAGAACAAAGGGTGCCTGTATAATATCACAAAAATGAGAGGAAGTGATGAGCCAGTTTGAGGATGTGAAAAAATGGCACACAAACCAGGGACAAAAGGTAACATTAACCTAGGTATTGCTGCAAACTAAAGAGTACTGTACAAATGACTTTGTTATGCAGCACTTGATAGAGCGATGGGGCCCGCTAGGGAGGATGAGAGAAGGGGTGGGAGGAGCCCCCTCTCTTGCCAGCAGGTGCATTTTAGGACTTGCTTTTAAGAGATCCACACTCGGGCTAGCCTTATTTGTGATGGACACTGCGTGCCAATGGAGTGCAGTGAGGAGGCAGAAAGAGCAGAAATGAGAGGAAGCACAGTGGGGTGCGTGGGACAGTGATGTTGAGAGATGAGGATGAGCGGATAGAACAAGATGATTAGACAGATATATAATCACGTATGTAGCGAGGAGCAATAACATTGACAGCTTTGTAACAAGTAGAAGGAACGTGAAAAGAGAACAGTTGTGTATGGAGATGATCCAACCTGGTATTGGTAGGTAGACGTGGCGGAGGGGCTGAATAGGTTGTAGGGATTGTGGATTACGAAGATGAGAACTTTGCCTTGATGGAGGAAGGGTAGAGAGGAAGATCAAGGAGCAGTCATGAGCAGTAATCGAGTTTACTGAGCACGAGGGTGGAGATTAGAGTTTATGTGGTGAGTAAGAAATTGATTAATTTTCCAACTCTTGAGAAGGTTAATAGTAGCAGCAGAGGGGGTGGTCGTGAAGAATTGTTGCAGTAGGAGGTTGAAGAACCCAAGGTTGCGAGCCTTGCGTGAGACAGCAAGAGGTTCTAGTGAATAGGAAGGCAGGATAGGAGAGGGGAGGAATAGCGCTGAAAGATCATTTCCTTTAATGAAAGGTTCAACAGGTGGCAGTGGAGAGCCACCCAGTGATGTAGCGTAGTGAGACAGTTAGTCATCTATTCCAAGATGGCTGTGGTGAAGGAGGGAATGGAGGGAAAAGATTTGAGGGCCAAAGAATGATATAAGTCTTCCTAGGTCAGAGGCATAGAGGGCGAAGAGCAGAGGTCCAATGACTGCTGCTTGGGGATGCCCAAAGGAAGAGGGGTGGGGATGATAGACTTCTTAGTGCTAGGAGATTCTAAAGGACCAACCTTCTAGGCAAGAGGTGATCCAACAAAATCCAAGGTCCTGGAGAGCGAGGAGGGGAGAGGAATGGTTGACAGTGTCCAACATGGCAGAGAGGTCCAAAGTTTGAGTATATGGAGTAGTGAGCATCAGAGAGTCATTTGGAGACATTCATAAGTGCAGTGCAGGTGTAGTGCTTACTACGGAAGCCATATTGAATTGGATCTCCAGGGCCATTACTATAACCATACTTGGTGATCCAGTTTTAGAATAATGGAGTAGAAGAGAAACTGGGCAAAAGTTCACTGGGACATTTGGGTCGACATAGGGTTTTTTCAAAGGGGATAGAACAGCTGGCAGCTTCAAAGTTTAGTAAAGCAAAGACAGGAGTAGCATTTAGGTAGGGACTTACAACAGGCGTTAACAAAGCATCACACTTTACTGGAGAGCAAAACTAGAAAAATCAACAAGCTAGAACGCTACAGGCAATTAGGACTAAACTTTACATTTGCAGATTTGTTAATTTTGGTAAAGAAAACAGAAGCACAGGCACAAACTCACCAAATACAGACCCCCACATTCAGCGAGAACAAGGAAGTCTTGGTGAATAAAACCGGACAATAAGCCTCATTAGGAGGTGGGTGGTAAGGGATTACCGGCACCGGTAAGGGCACCGTTGCCGGTAATCCCTTACCGCCCTACTACGAGTTCCCTTTGCGGATCCTTCCTTAACGCCTGGTTTTTGCAGGCGTTAAATACGGGACCCGCAAAGGGATACCGGGGCCAATAACGGTACCGCAATTTGTGGTACCGTTATTGCCGCCTTCCCCCTTCCCAATGAGCCCTATGGGGGCTCAAATGGGAATGGGGAATGGCCCTGGTGAATGGGGAATTACCGGTCCCTCCGACCTCGGAATTGACCGTTAATTGCTCCATTCACCAGGGCGGAGTTGGAACGAGTTTGGAGGCAGACATGCCGCAAATAGCGGCGCGGTTACCTCCAACCTCGTAATGAGGCCCAATATCAGCTTGTCTTCAACCATGAACAATGAGCTGAATTAGCAGAGAGAGCAGCAACATATGTGTACACATGCTACCAGTGAAGAAAAAGTGCATAGAGCCACATGGACTTCAGAAAAAGTCTAAACACTAACATGATGACTACTGAAAATAAACAATCGCACATGCAACATTAATGAACTTTTGCAATATTTGTCTATCTTGTCATAGCACTCAGGTACCTTGTATTTATTTTATTATTGACAGCTGCAGGATTTTAAGGCAATGGGAGAGAGCTTGGAGAGATGACGTCAGGTGATCTGGGGCCAAGTCGTTGAGTGCTTGAGGAGTAAACGAGCAGCAAGGGGCGGGTGCTAATTTTGTAGGAGAGGTAGGGGAGAAGTAAGTGAGAGTAGAAAGGGCGGAGGGAAAGGAGCTGGACAGAAGGAGGGTGACTAAGGGAGGGAAATTCATTAGCAGAAAGAGAGGGGGCAATGGTCATTGGCTTGGAAGGTGTGAGCTAAGCTTGGAGATGGCAAGAGGGGGGGCAATGGACATTGGCTTGGAAGGTGTGAGCTAAGCTTGGAGATGGCCAGAGAGGGGGCAATGGACATTGGCTTGGGAGGTGTGAGCTAAGCTTGGAGATGGCAAGAGAGGGGGCAATGGACATTGGCTTGGGAAGTGTGAGCAAAGCGTGGAGACAGCGGGGGTGATTGCAAAGGAAGAACTTTAGGTTTGTGAAGTAGGGGGTTTTGGCAGAGCCCAGTGCAGAGGAGATGGGTTATGTCGGTATGGTTACATGACCAATTGGTGATGTAATGGTTTATATGGGGTCAGATGCTTTGGGGTGTGGATCATTGATTTCATCGGCCATCCAGAGGTGTCTTGTCCTTTCCCTATCCACGCACTGGAGCTCTATAACGGTGTGGACACTTTGTGTGTAACCACTCTAGAAAGTCAACATTCCACTGAAAACTCTCTTCCCGTGCATTTAATCGTATACTGCAACTGCACAGAGGCGTAGACAGGGTAGGTCAAGACCCACCTAAAATCTGTAAAAGCCCACTCAGCAGCACTGTGTGGGCATTGCGGTGGGCCCAACTACATTAGCTTTAGGTCCCACTAGTTACAAAATCCCAGCTACGCCCCTGCAACTGCATTAAGTGAAGCAGAAGACCCAATACTTTGGAGCTGTTTGCATGGACATGTTTGCATCGCATAGTTCAGCTAACAAATACAGCTTGGCAGCAGTGTACACAATCCAAAAGTGATAACCTTCCTTTTGAGTTGGTGCAGCAAAGCAAATACTGTGTTCTCTCCATGAGATCTCCTTCAGGGATAAGGAACTCCCCAAATGCCTAAACAATACTTGCTAGAGTCCAACACAAGCAACTGGAAGTCCACGCCCAAAGGAACTTGACACAAGTCTCGGATAACCAAAGAAGCCAGCCAGAACACACAAAAGATTCCCCGACTGATGGCCGAAGACATGAGAACGGGGATGGGAATTTCAAGTTTCCTGAAGTTGGAGATGACCGACAAAATAACTCCACCCAAAAACCAATCCCCAAGAGCTGGACTGCCAATCATGGGCGTAGACAATGGAAACAACTAGTAACCGTAGGAACCAAGAGGAAAGAGGTCAACTTCTAGGCAACCAGAGGAGGAGATACAACAAAGAGAATCCGAGTCAGAAACCAGAAACCGGAACTTGCTGGGGTTTCTGGAGCCAAGCATGGCTGAACCAATCCAATGCCTAACTTCCACTCACTCGCTCAAGCCCAGTCATCACTGTGGCACCACCCTGCGTCTGAAGGACAGGCCGGCCTCACTAGTTTCAGAGCCCTGCGGGGCCATGTGGAAAATGCCAAATCCCAATTTGTTCTGCAAAGGAAGAGTGAAAGAGAATGGGTTTATCGCGCAAAGCAATGTCAAGTATATGTTTATACTAGACTTTGGCATATAACTGGTGTATTGTATATGATTATATTGTGCCTTGTAACTAAGTTTGTAAGCAATCTTGTTTTTCCTGTTCTCTGTAGCACCCTGTTACACTTGGGTTTGGCGCACCATACAAAATCAATAAACAAACAAACAAACAAAGCTTGTCTAGTGGAACGGCCGTGTGTTTAAATAGGTTTGTCAAACAATACCCCTACCTCAACACAGATCTAACTCCACCAGAAGGGGAATATATTATATATTTATAAGGAAGGAGATAGAGTCAATTTTAGCACAAATTATCTCATCAACAAAACCCAAGGATCACTGATAATCCGGCACACTTAGTCCTGAAAAAATAGACTGTGCATTTATACATCAAAAACTCATTAGAGTACGTTTATTCAAAAATAGATTCAATACTAAAACACATATTGACCCAGACTCAAAAGCACAGTGTACAAAGGAAAGTAATACATAAAAATTAATCTAAAACAACCTAACAGAATTCAAAAGACACAAATGACATTACACTACAACATTCAACATTCTCAATGTGTCAATTCCCAACATGTTTCTGTTCTTCAAATGCAATGGGTGAACATTCTTCAGGGGAACACTTTAAAATTGTAGACGGCTTCAACACCGTGTTATGGGGGTCTTTCAAAACATCACAATATGGATGCCAATGTACCTTCACTCTTCTCTGAATGAAAATACCCGAACAAAGGTGTCATTGATTATTCACAACCAACCAAATTCATTCAGTTGCCTCGCTCGAACTGGCGAAAAGGTCCCGACTCCCACCTCTCACAAGAAAACAAGCATCCGACTCTTCGCACGCCGTAAACAGAACGGCCAGCAGTGCCAAACTGTGAACTGGCGCACACTCGGCACAGCGGCCACTTCTTTGTGATCTGGTCGAATATTTTGGTCGAAAATGATTTCATCCATTTTTGTAAATTTTTTTGTGACTTTGCTACACATTTATTTGGGGGGGAGAACCCCTGAGCCCTTCCATAAACCACCACCCGCATTAGTTATTCACCTAAACCCACTCCCCACAAATATTTGTGGGAACAATCGTTTTAAAAAATTCGATGAAATCAGATTCAACCAGTTCTTCCGCAGCCAAACCTTCCATTACCCAGCCGCCCACGCAAGAGTTCTCTGGAGAGCTGAGAAAAGACACAAGGGCATTTTCTAGGAGGATCACCACCAGACTGGCCAATCACTCACAATCATTATGGCGTTCCCTTGAAAGAATTGGCACTTATTAACCTACGCCACTCTGCAAAGAGCACTAGGTACACGGCCAGGAATATAGGAGAAATGCAGACTTTAATCTGCCACCCAGGCAAGATGGGTAATTCAATGGCCACTAGTGCAAATCACTGGATGAGAGCCTAAAGTCTAGGTTCTGGGATTAACCGGGAATAAATAGATGACAAGCGGGAAGCGGCAAGGTAACTGAAAAGTGGGTATATCTAGCCCTCAGACGACAGACACATTGTATTGCCGAAATATATGGGGTGCCCGGACGGCCCTTCCGCCAATATGCACAAATGGGGGCCAAAATGAAAACAGAGGTCATGTGACAATATGTCAAAAGATTCATCACCAGGATTGGGAAAGTACTACTAATAATAATAATTGATGTATGATTCTATGTCTATTTCACGACTCCGGCGTTGGCATCACAGGACACTATGATAGGTGACAAGGAGGAAACACAACCCATTACCTTCTCCATGCAAAGTAGCAAGTTGACAACTAAACCCCTTGCCTTCTCCATGCCAGGTGGCAAGCAGCCAACAAAACTCCTAACCTTCTCCATGCCAGAGCCAACAAAACCCCTAACCCTCTCCATGCCAGGTGGAAAGGAGAAAGCGAAAGCCCTAACCTTCTCCATGACAGGTGGCAAGAAACCAACAAACCCCCAACCTTCTCCATGCCAGGTGGCAAGGAGAAAGTGAGAGCCCTAACCTTCTCCATGACAGGTGGCAAGGAGCCAACAAAACCCCTAACCTTCTCCATGCCAGTTGGCAAGGAGTCAACAAAACCCCTAACCGTCTCCATGCCAGGTGGCAAGGAGCCAAAACAAATTACCTTCTCCATGCCAGGTGGCAAGGAGCCGACAAAACCCCTAATCTTCTCCATGCCAGGTGGTAAGGAGAAAGCAAAATCCATAACCTTCTCCATGACAGGTGGCAAGGAGCCAACAAAACCCCCAACCCTCTCCATTCCAGGTGGCAAGGAGCCAACAATACCCATAACCTTCTCTATGCCAGGTAGCAAGAAGAAAGCAAAAGCCCTACACTTCTCTATGCAAGGTAGCAATGAAAAAGCAAAACCCCTAATCTTCTCTATGCAAGGTAGCAAGGAGAAAGCAAAATCCTTAACCTTCACTATGCAAGGTAGCAATGAGAAAGGGAATGTCCTAACCTTCTTCATTCCAGGTGGCAAGTAGCAAACAAAACCCCTAAATCTTTCCATGCAAGGTAGCAAGGAGAAA